>NC_139678.1:75551940-76151940 GCF_964106915.1 Podarcis gaigeae | reverse complement strand
CCTCACAGCCGGAAATTAGAACTACTTAAACTTCTTTGGTTAAGAATATGCTCTGCAATGATCCTTATTTAAAGTGAAGAGAATTCAGATAACTTTTTAAGAATCTTGAAGGTCCTGTTTTATCATTGCATCAAATGTTTGCTCACCATTTCCTAGACTGAAAACAGGAATTTCTACAACTAGGCCGTTGAGGTAATCAAAAGAGTTCAAAAGATAAAATTCAGCATGAGAGAATTACCTGGATAGGTTCCAGCAATGGGGCTGATTGATTAATAATAATAATAATAATAATAATAATAATAATAAACACACACACACACACACATTAGGAAATATTTAAACATTTGGGTCTCTGCCCAGCACCTGAAAAATTTCCGATCGGAAAGCAACTGTCTGTTAGTTAGATAAAAGGCCAGAGTGAAGAGTTAAGTCATGTGAGCTAGAAGGTGGAAGTAAAGCTGCAGCCCGGAAAGGTAGAGAGAGAGAGAGAGAGAGAGAGAGAGAGAGAGAGAGAGCCATGCCTAATTTCTGCTGGAATCCAAGGCTGTGGCTATGGGGGACGTCTTGGGCTGTGAACCTGTCCATCACAGGCCACAGCTGTCAACTTTCAGATTTGAAAATAAGGGATCAGCAGCCTCACCTATCCTGGTGACAGTCTACGGGATATCTAACAATCTGGGATAGCAGCGGGAAGCAGTGGGAAATGGAGCTGGGATAAGGGAATTTCCCGCAAAAAAGGGGAATGTTGACAGCTATGTCACAGGCTCAGGTTGTATATATGTGTAAATAAGCCATTGCTAAAAACACCACAGTCTCTGCTGTGCCTCCTTCCCAAAGGAAACACAAACCCAGGAACACCTAGAATCTTGCACCGCTCAGAGACTGGGGTGATGCACAACAATACATTATCTTTTTCTTTTAAATAAATTTTTATTAAGATTTTAAAGGTTACAAAGAGAGAAATAGAAAAATAGAAAAATTTCAATTTAAACAAAAAAAAAATACATAAGAACAAACATCATCACAGAAAACAAAAGACAAAAGAAATCAAACCTTTACATAACTTTCTTTCCTTTGCTTATTTCCTTGACCTCCTCACACCTCCCTTTTTTGTATTCTAGTTCAGTTAGATATTTCAGCAAATCCTTTCCAGCTTTGTTTTTATCCTAATAATTTATCTTAATATACTGTAATTTTACATTCTCATCTTTCACCAATTAACAACAACAATACATTATCACCAAGTTTCCTTACAATGAGTTGCCAGGTCCCAGTCTTTTAAGACTTCAGTGTTCAGTACATAACGTGCTGCCTAACTACATATAAAATTACAACCTACAAACATGACAACTAGCAATTGTGAAACATGATATCTTAGAACAGAAACTAGGTGTAAAAACTAGATGTATTTAAAAACAAAACTACCCGGTGCAGCTCTCCGTTGCAAGGGGAAAGTCTTTTTTGTACTCCACTAAGAAAGAACAATGTACAAAAAATTGCTCATTTGAAATGCATTTGGGCCTCTTATGTTCTGTCATCAGCCAGATAGGACAAGGTCTGCAGGAGGACTGATACTTCTAGTACTATTTACTCAGGTTTGCAAGAAAATAATTTCAGTGTCAGTTGGCACTTTGATAACATTTAACTGGCCGTTATCAAATGAGAAGGAGCATTTCCAAAAATGGCAGCAGTATAGAATTTGTACTAATGTAGCAGCTTTGAGTTCCAGGGCAGTGGACACTTCTCAAAAACCCATTTTGTTGGTAGCTGTTCATTATTTTTATTTAACAATCTAATATTTGTTCATTTATATAAATTTCTCTCTTATACTTCATTCATACATTTTTCCATTTTCATGTTTCACTCATTGCTTGCATACTTTCAGCATTTCTGGCCTTTGACTTAAATAAATCTTTCCAATTTGTTTTATTTTTCGTCTGTCTCTGATTCATTTCTGATTACCGCTACTAGTTCACTGGAGCAAGCTTACTGGAGGAAAATGGGAGAATCTATTTTCAAATGGTTTCTATAAGCACATTTATTTATTTATTTTTGCACACTCCAGCTAGTGAATGGGCATGATGTGCATCTGAACAAGCATTCTGTTGAAATAAAAGGATGGCATCTGGAAAAGCGCCTCTGAGATGTGCATCAAATAGAATTTAATGGTGAGTTTCCATATTTTTATGTGCATTCAATTGCACATTCCGATGTTCGTCTGATTTACTACTGCAGTTCCTAAAATAAATGTTAACCAAGACACACTGTGGCATTTCCAGAAAAAATGATTGAAATAACCATTGGTTGGTTGCAGCCCACCTTTCACCAAATGGCCCAAGGGTGGCATACCAAAACACCATAAGTAAGTGCAATGCACAATTACAATCATAAAATTAAACCACAAAACCTACCAATTTCAGAATAATGAAACAGGAGCACAGATATCCAGGGCACAGCAAAGCAGAATAATCACAGACATCTATTCAGCTGAGGGCCTGGGGCAAAGAGGTACCCCTTTCCAAGGATCCAAGCTTTCACTCAACTCAGTGTGCCATTTATTTGCACCCAACATTTTGTGCTCCATTATTCAGCGATGACGTGCTGCTAGTTTTACTGATGTGATAGAAATCCATGCTAAAATGCATGACAATGCAATCTATGAAAGACAACTGGGGGGGGGATGAAAGGGAGGCGCTGAAGTCTGCTGTAAATCTGGTCATAAGAACCCAAGCCGTTAGAGAGGCACCAGAAAAATGAAATCAAAGACAAACTTCCATAGGTAGCTGTGTACTTTATTTGGGAACTTCTCCATTCACTCTTCAGTGTATAGTGCAAACATTTTCTCTCTACTGAACAATCAGAAGACCACTTTCCTATACATGAAACTGCAACACCTGCCCACTCGTTTTCAATCTACTGTATGTATGAAATTCAGTCCTGAAGCTGGAGCCTAACTCTTTTCCTAATGTATTATTATTATTATTTTCTTTTTCTACTAGCCTGGCTTTATTTCCTTTGTTTAAATCTACCAGTCATCTTTAGAATCCTTGCAAGCCACATATGTCAATCACAACATTTCCCTGAACATGCGGGTATCAGTTTATGTATTTTTGTTGAACAATGATATGTTGTTTTATCTTTTATAATCTTTACACTGTCGTTTCTCCCTTTTCTAATAATAAAAAAATGAAGTCCCATGTTCAGGTCATAGAAAAGTAAGTAATATGGGCAACAGTATTGCACTTGCACAGTGACCCCATGTTGGGTCCATCAATCTCAGTTTAGGCTGGGCATTTTTACCTCATGCCAGCCTATTTCTAAAGCCGTCTGTATTTAATTTACCGCTCCTCTCTCACTTAAAGGGTTATTGTGTTGGCCTCAGTCACTGAAATATCAGTGGACTGGACTTTTCATGAAGAAAAATGGTTGTTCATGACAGGTTGTTTATGAGGTTTGCTTGATTCATTGATCTAGATCATGTCCACATCTATGTTCACAGAGGAATTTTCCCTAGAAATTATGGAGAGATGCTACCAGCGGATGACTGAATAAAAATATCACATATAATTCTTCCTGAATAAGCACCTCAGAATGCAAATTTAGCAGAGTAAGTAAATATTTTGTGGGGTACATACACAAAGCAGGGCTGGCTTTAACATTAGGCTGAGGGAGATAACTGGCTCAGAAAGCAGATGCTGGAGAATGGGTAGCACTGGCAGGATGTTAGAGGACAGAGTTCCATGTGCCATGTGACCCAGTCCAACCCTAACCCCCAAGCTAGCCTACTGTCTCCACATGCAGTAAAGGCAGGGTGGGGCAGTAGTACTTACCTGACTTCCTGTCACCAGCATTGCTATGACATACTGGGAGAAGGAGATGGGTATTGGCAAGGTCAGCATGGTGCAAATGCACTGGCAGATAACCAGGTTATTAAGAGACTTGTCCCATGGTGATGGATTGCAGCCTTAAATGTTTAGCAGTAATTTAAAAAGCCAAATAAACTTTCTCAGCATCATTTCCAGGAAAAGGTGAGCATGGTGAATTAAATGGAAAGTCTGAACTCAGAATAGCATTGTGAAAAGCATAGGAGTTTTTTATTGGATTCTTTTCTCTGCGTCATTGGTCATTCATTTAACAATAAATTAAGAGGAGATCCAGTGATCTGATATGTTCTGGGTGGCAGTTGTAAACACAGTTATTAAATCAGGCCAACCAGTATCAAAAAATTGAGAGGAAAATGATGGGACAGGGGACAACTGTGGAATGACTATGGGTGTTGATATAGAGCAGGTAGAAAAGCCTCTTCATGAGCTGTGAGAGATAGAAGAAAACTTGGGAGTTTTCAATGATAATCTGATTGGCATCCCTCTGTCTTGGTAGACAATGGATGAGTGCACCTTTGCAGATGAAGTCAGATGATTGGAGAGTTACAGAGTCCGCTGTGGCTGTAGAGACATGTTTTGTTGTGGCTGGGACAGATGAAAGTGTCCAGTTGTGCTGCTGCAGATACTCCATAGGTTTACTCCTTCGCCTCTTCTCCTGAAGATGTCCCACAAGACAGTGCGTATGGATTGTTCCTCAGAGTTTACTCCCAAAGCCTTTCTCACAAATGAGTATAGCCGCAAGGCAGCAGAGGTTTAGGATCAGAGTTTTCCTTCTCCTTGATGGGCTACCTTCCCAGGTTGACGAGCTCCACCTGCCCTTCATTTCCCTTTACAGCATGTGCAGAAACTGCCTTCTTGTAGATGCACACACAAATGTGTGCCTCTTCAAAGGAAAACACACATAAAAACAACTGTACAATAAATACAACACCTAAAACCAGTATAAGAAGATGGCAGCAATACTACAGTAAAATCAAAATCAAGTTTCAAAGAAAGAGATTGTACTATACAGTGGTACCTCGGGTTAAGTACTTAATTCGTTCCAGAGGTCCGTTCTTAACCTGAAACTGTTCTTAACCTGAAGCACCACTTTAGCTAATGGGGCCTCCTGCTGCCGCCACGCTGTCAGAGCACAATTTCTGTTCTCATCCTGAAGCAAAGTTCTTAACCTGAAGCACTATTTCTGGGTTAGCGGAGTCTGTAACCTGAAGTGTATGTAACCTGAGGTACCACTGTATAGGATTTTCTTATTTGCTGGAATAGCATCATGGGTGCTTTGAACTGTTTGCTAGTAGCCTTCTTGTGGTGCCTTTGCACTTGTGGTGGGTTGTTGAATTGTTGTGTTGTCCTCTAAATCTTGTGTTTGCATTACCAGTCTGTGTTGCAAATGATTAAAGTCAACAATTTGCATGCCTCTCTTGTCTTCTCTTGAACTTCCTGCTTTAACTTCTCGGCAATTCATGATTAACTTGTTGATGGGGGGTGGGGGCGGGAGAGGTCTCTGCTGCTGCAATGGTGCAATCGATGAATTCCTCGCTAATTGTGCTACTTTTCTTAATGTTTGGTCACATCTGACTTTAAAAAAAAAGAAAGATTTGCACTCCACCCATCTTAAAAACTCTCTGCAGGTAATAATAAATTAAAACAATTATCCAAATGCTGTTAAATGCCAACCAAAACACACAACACTGTCAGGATGCTGTCAGCAGCTCCCAGTTGGTTGCCCAGGAAAGTATAAAGACAAGGAAAAGTTTATTACAGTCCTTTTTTATTTCAAACTTTACAGTGAGAGGCTATAGAACCCAGCCTCTTGGATAATGGTGGTGTCCTGAGTGAACCTCCACCCTCTTTTTCTCCCACTTTCTCATTTGTCATTATCATCATCTTCTCCTCTATGGGTGCTGCTAAGTGCCCCATGTCTTTGAGCTCTTTGTTCTCCTACTTTTAAGGTTCACCGGTTTCTGGGAGATGGTGGGTCTGGAATGCTTTCTAATGTGTCAGCCAGCTGCTGCTCTGGCTCTGCCTGCTCCTCCTCTCCCATGATTCCCCAACTTTCCCCCTCATCTGCCTCTGAGCTGTGACCTCCTGCAAACCACTGTTGTAAATCTATACTGTCTTCCTTTTCCTCCTCCCTGGAAGGGTCAGGATGAGGAGGTGGTCTCCACCATTCCTCCTCCTCTGCCCAGACCCTGACACACACTAATTGCAGAGTGTACACTAACATGATCTCCATTTTATATGTCAGAAGAAGAAAAGGAAAAGATAAAATGTTTGCCTTTTTCCTTTGATGTAAAATATTGAACTTAATATTCAAAAAATCTGGAGATGTTTAGATTAGAAGTCTTTCCTGCAAACAAATTTAAAGGTTCTCACCAACATTTGGGATGCAAAATGTGATGTTCATTTGTTAACTTAGGTGCCTGAATGAAATTAGATTTTTAGTTTAGAGGAGGGTTTTTAAATTATTATTATTAAAAAATGTTTTTTAATGGCCACTTACTGTCCCTATGTGAATCTCTCCTGGACGTTGTTTCTCATTGTGAGTTCTTTGCTGCCTTTGTGTTCCACTTATTTAGTACAGAAGAAATCCTCCTTTCAAAGGGATTAGCACAACTGTGGAAGCATCAAATCTCCAACCAACAAGAAATAAGTGGTGAGACATTGCGCATCCCATGTCCAGTAGCACATGCTGGCCTCCCATCAGTTTGTGCTCATGGAAATAATTTGCATCACAGTAGCTTTGTTTCTATGTTGCAGAACATGGGATCATCTAGCTAGCTTCCTGTTCTGCCACAACACATAGAAATCCAGTTTACCAATGCGCCACAGAGTGCAGATGCACTGGGCAGAGGAGACATGAACACTTGGAGAACAAATACCTGTGGGTGACTTATGCAAGCAAGGTTTCACGTGCTAGAATAAAAGACAGAGATGGGAGAAGTCCAATTGTATCTCATAGCTAGGAGCACAGGTCCGCCTCCTGCTGCTGCCATAAAGGTAAAAATAAAGGGACCCATGACCATTAGGTCCAGTCGTGGCCGACTCTGGGGTTGTGGCACTCATCTTGCTTTATTGGCTGAGGGAGCCGGTGTACAGCTTCCAGGTCATGTGGCCAGCATGACTAAGCTGCTTCTGGAGAACCAGAGCAGCGCACGGAAACGCTGTTTACCTTCCTGTCGGTGCGGTACCTATTTATCTACTTGCACTTTGGCGTGCTTTCGAACTGCTAGGTTGGCAGGAGCTGGGACCAAGCAACGGGAGCTCACCCCGTCGCAGGGATTTGAACCGTCGACCTTCTGATCAGCAAGTCCTAGGCTCTGTGGTTTAACCCACAGCACCACCTGCATCCCTCCTGCTGCCATAAGCCCTGCCCTGCTGCCATAAGCCCTGCCTATATATGCTATGTGTGGCCCCTGAGCCACAGGTTGGCAGTCCATGCATCAAAACATTGCAAGCACGTGACATCTTGGCTGTAAAGCATCCAGTGAATTAATTTAAGCCCTCAAATTGACTGAGTGAAACATGAACTACTCTCTCCTGACTTGCCCAACTTATTCACTTTGAGGAAAGTTTCTTCTACATTCCTATGCAAGGCTTGTTTTCAAATAGCACTTCGATGAAGTGTAGGCTTTTATACTTTATGGTTGTTTTGGAATGAAAATGCAGGACACAGCATAAGGAGATCCTTATCTTGACCTATTTCAGCACACTTAGCAGAAGTTTCTTTTCACAGGCTGAACAGGCACAAAGTACTCTTTGATGCCAACTAGCACAAGCATTGTCTCAAATACACAATATTTCATTAAGGACTGCTTTCACACCATGAAACCCAGCTAGCAGCTTTCGTGCCTTGTTCTGAAGATACAACAAGAACGGAAAATAACTTGCCCTCCAGTAGCTCAAGTGGGCTGTGTGACAATAGCCGTCTCTGTTCAGGCTCTCACCCTCTGTTGAAGTTCAACCCACGCCATTATTATTACATGATAGACTGCTCAGATCACTTGGGTCCTGTTCCAGATATTGCCAAGAGCAGATTGTGTATTTAAGATTTTATTAGGGTTTGCCCTTCCTAATCTCCTGTGTTCATACTTTGCAGTGTGAATCAGTGGTTGCTGGTTATACAACAGCAGTGAATGCACTTAGCTCCGTTTATTTATTGATGCCTTTGCAGTGTGGGCTTTGACCAGGTTTCTCAAGAACCATGTTCTCATTAGCTATGTTTGCTTAGGTGGGAGCCAACATAAATCACAACTTCTTTAAATACTGTGTTTCTGAAGCTCTAAGCAAAGATGCTGGCATCAGTTATCTAATTCTGAAGCATAGAGGGGGGATGGTGGTCTTGGTCACACTTTCATTACACTGCAGAAGCTGCCGGTGAGAGTATTTGTCTATCAGCTTCTTTGCTGGAAAGGAAGTAATTGATAACTTCCTCCAAGATTAATTCAAGTTAAAGGAGTTGCGGGCGGCATGAAAAAGGTGTAACCGATATTCTTACTGAGAGGCCAGCCTGTCAATTCCTGCCCTACTTCTCATTCCTAAATGTATTTATGTCTTTGACATGAAGTCACGTTCATCTGAAAAGAGCTTCCACCTAAGTGCATCTTGGTCTTGGACAAACACTAGAGATTGTACACATATTACTCACTGGCCACACTTTAATACTTGTTATAAGTATTGAATCCCACCAATCTGGTTTGTAAGTTCTTTTCTTTCTTTCTTTCTTTCTTTCTTTCTTTCTTTCTTTAAAGCCCAGTATCTTCCACATTCCATATACCCCTGCATTCCTTCTCTTAATCTTTCAGTATTTGCAAGTTTATTTTCCACAGCACAATGGTCAGCGCACCTTGAATCATGTAACTGACAAGCCATCTACCTAAGTGTGGCATCTTAGGACCACTTCCCATCAGGGAGGCCCACCTGGTGCCTTCGTTGTATATCTTTAGGAGCCAGGCAAAAGCATTCCTCTTCTCCCAGGCATTTGGCTAACTTAACCAATGATGGCCTTTTAAACCAGTGGGGGGGTATTGTCTTGTTTGTTATTATGTTGTGTATTTTTGTGTTTTAATATTGTAAGCTTCCCAGCACATGGATTTCCTTGCAAAGCTCAGGTTTCTCCACACGCATATACACACAGATTCTTCAGGAAATTTATACAGCATCTGTTTTGCATGTAGAAGGTATCGTGCTCAATTCCTGGCATCTCCAGATATGGTTGGAAGCAGTGGTGGAGCAAGCTGATCAGGTGCCTGGGGTGGCATGCCCGTGGGGGCAGGGCCAACTGCCTGTGGGGCAGGGCAAGCCAGGGCAGGATGCTCCGTGGGGCCTCCGAGGAGTCTGTCTGCCTCCTCCCACTCAGCTGCCCTACAGCTGAGGAGGAGGAGGCGGGCAGACAGTTTGGGGCAGTGTGCAGCCTGCGGGCGCCCAAGCCACCACGTCACTTCCAGGAGAGACATATGGCTCGGGTGCACTGAGTGCCGCTTGGCATTTTGTCACCCCCCTCAGTGGTGACACCCAGGGCAGACACCCCACCCCACCCCCCTTCCTCCGCTCCTGGTTGGAAGAGACTCCCTGTCTGGAGATCTGGAAAGATGCTGCCAGTTAGTGTAGACAGTCTTGAGCCAGGTGGGACCATGGTCTGATTCTGTATAAGGCAGCTTTCTATGTTGTATGTCCCTTCCTCCTGCACACATCTCTAAGACGATGTTTCAAAACCAAAGAGAACTAAAACTGTTTATGGGGCTTTGTGAATCATGAGCTTGCAGGTTTTTTCAAATAAAGGAAGTATTTGAAAATAAGAGGCAATCTTTGGATTATTAAATGAACCTGAAAGCTATGCTATATGCCAGTTTAAAAAGCAGAATTGGAAGTGGGGAGGTCTTCTTGGAATGAAATTTGCGATCTTGAAATACTACTTCAGATTCAGTTTCCTCTTGGGTCACTGACAGAAGTATATCTAAAGATTTGCAAGGTTCTCGCCTGCAATCCTATCCATACTCACTACCGCATGGAATGCACTTCTAAGAAAGTCTGTGTTGAATGTGCTGTAAGTCTTTTTAAATGGGAAGCAGAATCCATACTGCCAGCGCTTCAAGGCCTTCAGATGCAAGAATCACCTGTACACAAGAGAAAGCTGATGGGAAGTTTGTGATTCTATGATTCTATGTACTATACTGAATAACTGTCAAAGTGGTTTCTATAAACCAGGAGTGGACCTCTTCAATGGATGGTAAGGGCCTTTCAATCTCCTGTCAAACACATATGACACCAGGTGTAGGGCAAATGGGTGTGATTTGGAGCAGACATCCTCATGGGCCAAACTGGGATGCATGCCAGACCTAATTAGTCCTATGGGCTGGAGGTTGCCCACCACTGCTATAAGCTTGTCAAACCAGCTTATCAGAAACACATGTCAAGACATCTCAGAAACCATCACCCTACCCCCCTCCCCGGCCAAACATAGGAACACTGTATTTTCCAGCAAATGTTGCATCACGCCCCCTTAAAGACAACTAGCATCAGAGAAATAACTCCAGATTTGTACTACTCTATGAGAATCAGCTTCTCAGAGGCATTGAATTGAAACCAAATATTGTCAGCACTGAAAGGCTTTCCCACCCATTTGCTTTAGTGAATCAGAGTGAATGAATGAGCATACAAAGGTGTTCCATACCATCTAGACCAACACCATAAAAGCAAATTTACCTTTTCCCATTCTCTCCCAGGTGTAGAGGAAGAGACGGAAAGGAAAGAGAGGGCTTTAGCAGGCTGGCCACAGTGGTTTCAAAGCCTCCCATGATCCAAGCTCTTGCTATGGCATACTGATACGAAATCTTCACATTCTATTTCTTTCCAGAGCACAACAAAATATTCTGCCTATGCACATCTCTACAAAGATGTTGGAAACAATGGAATACTTACAGCCACCATTGGGGCTTTATCAAGAAAGGTGTGTTGATAAGGCGAACAACTCAAACCAGCCCTTTCTGTCAATATTAACATGAGATAAACCTCTCATGAAAGGCTATTGGCACACAATATTCCACATTGCATTGGTAGTGGCCAGGAAAGGCACCTTTTAACATGAACCTATCCTAAAAGTTTCTAACCTTCCTAAGAATCAACCATAGAAGTATAACATTCCACCCTACAAGAAAGAAAAGTGCTCCTTTATACTGTTACAAATTGGGGGTGGCCAGACTCCTCTTCTTCTTCCTCCTCGTTCTCATTATTGTTATTAGAATCTATATACCACCCAATACCCGGAGGTCTCAGGGCGGTTCACAGAATAAAATCAAAATATAAAACCACAAAATACATAATCAAAATAAAAACCACCACCATCCAATAATCCCCCCCCCAAGAAAACCCCCACCAGATTTTAAAAGGGCATAGGATGTCAGTCAACCAAAAGCCTGGTTAAAAAGGAACGTTTATGCCTTGCGCCAAAAGGTGTATAATGAAGGTGCCAGGCGAACTTCCCTGGGGAGAGCATTCCACAGATGGGGAGCCAACTGAAGAGAAGGCCCGTTCTCGTGTTGCCACCCTCTGGACCTCTCAAGGAGGAGACACAAAGAAGGGGCTCAGAAGATGATCTCAGAGTCTGGGTAGGTTCATATAGAAAGAGGTGGTCCTTGAGGTATTACAGTCCTGAGCCGTTTAAGGCTTTATAGGTCAAAACCAGCACTCTGAATTGGGCCTGGAAATAATTGGTAGCCAGTGCAGTCTGACCGGGATTGGTGTAATAATCAGACCGTCTTGCTCTGGTGAGCAACCTGACCGCTGAATTCCACACTAGCTAAAGTTTCTGAATCTGAGGCCAGGTAGAGGCAGCCCTACATATAACACATTGCAGTAATCTAACCTTGAGGTTACCAGAGCATAGACAACAGTAATTAGGCTATCCCTGTTCAGATTGCTGGGCCACCAGCCGAAGCTGATGGAAGGCACTCCGGGCCACTGAGGCCATCTCAGCCTCGAGTGACAGCAAAGGATCCAGGAGTACCCCCAAGCTACAAACCTGCTCCTTCAGAGGAAGTGTAACCCCATCAAGAGCAGGTGATCTCTCTCCCGGTCAAGGGTACCAGCCACCACAGTGTTTCAGTCTTATCTGGGTTGAATATAAGTTTGCTGGCTCTCATCCAGTCCATTACCGAGGCAAGACACTGGTCCAGCACTTCCATTGCCTCAACTGCAGATGTAAAGAGCTGAGTGTCATCAGCATACTGCTGGCAATGTACTCCAAACCACCCAGCATTTTCATGTAGATGTTAAACAACATAGGAGATAGGATTGAGCCCTCTGGAACCCCACATTGAAGGTTCCACGGGGCTGAAAAGCATTCCCCAAGCAACACCTTCTGGGAACGATCATCCAAGTAGGACTGGAACCACCACAAAGCAATGCCATTCACCCCTAGTTCGGACAGTCGGTCCAGAAGGATACAATGGTTGATGGTACTGAAAGCCTCTGAGAAGCTGAATAGAATTAACAGGGACATGTTTCCCCTGTCTCTCTCTCAACAGAGGTCATTATACAGGGTAACAAAAGCAGGCCTAAACTGAAATGGATCCAGAAAGTCCGTTTCTTCCAAAAGCCCTGGATCTGGTCTGCAACCACTCACTCCAGAACTTTGCTTAAGAAAGGGATATTGGCAACTGACCAGTAGTTAGTTAGGTTTTCTGAACTGGGAAGGTTTCTTAAGGATAGGTTTTACCACTGCCTCCTTCAAATAGGCAGGGACCACCCTCTCTCTTGAAGAGGCATTGATCACTTCCCTGGCACAGCCAGCTGTTCCCTCCCTGCTGGTTTTTATTAGCCAAGAGGGGCAAGGGTCTAGAGTGCAAGTGGTCTCCCTGACCAATCTGGGCACCTTGTCCACATCCTGAAGCCTTACCAACTGAAATTCATCCAAGATAACAGGACTAGACTGTGCTCTGGACACCCCATGAGATTCATCTGCTATAACAGCAAAGTCAAGTTCTTAGTGGATACAAGCAATTTTATCCTCAAAATGCTGCAAACTAGTCACATTGAGCTACCTTTGGGTCTACTACCTCTTTTGGAGCAGCCTGTAAAAGACCTCATTACAATCCAGAAAAGCTCTGTCAAACGACATAATGAGGATGCAATGGAGCATACTTTGCTGCCCTCACTGCTGCTAGGTAGACTCAATAATTGAGCTCTTACTAGTGCGGTTTCATTCATTATGATTTTTGCTCCACTTGTGTTCAAGCCATCTCCCACCTTGTTTCCTTGCCCTAAAGCCCTGGAGTATACCAGGGGGCCAAATGGACTCCACATAGTGGGAGAGGGCACTCAGGGGTGATTGTATCACTAGCCCAAGCCATTTGGGGGTTCCAGAGGTCAGCCAGGGCTTTGACAGGGACACCATTAATTTCAGCCAGAAAACCCCCCAGAGCCGTTTGGAATCCCACTGGATCCATCAGCATCTGAGGGTGGACCTATCTAATAGGCCCCCTATCTTTGCGGACAGCCTAAATCTCAACAGGAAATGATTTGACCATGCCAAGGGACTGATGTCAATGTCCCCCACCTTCAAATCACCCTCTTCCTGCCCAGTCAAGAAGACAAGATCCAGAGTGTGGCCTGCCATGTGTGTTGGGCTGGTGACATGTTGGGACAGCCCCATGGTTGTCATGGTGGCCATGAAGTCCTAAGTCACCCCAGAGCCAGCTGCCTCAGCATGGATATTGAAGTCTGGGAGTCCTCAACACCGCCTCTGAGACCAGCTCTGTCAGCTCAGGCAGGAAGACTGCTGGGTAGCGAGGCGGGCAGTAAACCAGCAGACTCCCTAATCTGTTCTGATTGCCCAACTCAAGGAACACAAACTCAAAAAGTCCTTGCTGGCCCAGGTAGAGAGAGGCAGGAGCATGGCCCTCAAGCTCTCAGCAGGGTGGTCCTTGCTGGGCAGCAGCAGCAGTCCTCCTGCTTCAGTTATTAGCTGCCATCAGTGAGGCCATCAGAGGCAGGACAGCAGTATTTAAGCACCCTTCCATTATGCCTGGACACATCTGAAATGGTCTTTTTTTGTATTGTATTTTAATTGTCACTTGGGAGTCAGTCTTTAGCTGAAAGTTGGCTGAACTTACAATTAGTAAATAGAAGATGAAACCCATCTCTCTTATAGTCAGCAACATCTGACTGGTGTGTTGCATATATCTCAAGTATTATCTCCCATTCAGAAAACATGCCAAAGGATTGCTGAGCAGTCCAGTGCCTTAATTATTACAATAAATGCTATTGAAGGAAATTGATAAGGGATAAGAGTTCCAAGGGGGTCTCTGTTAACATTTATAGACACACCTACAATGTAAATACATGTCAAACACATGTTTCAATTACAATACTGCTTTTGTCCCATAACACTTTTCAGCACTTTATCTGCAGTTTTCTGATTAAGTTTACATTTCTTATTGGCTTTATAGAGTAGTGGGAGTTCTTTGGGTGTAAAAGATAGGAAATAGCTTTAAGCAAGTGGGGGCATACCTCTAAAAGTACTGTGGGAATGGAAACAAACATACTCCCTTTACAAATACTGGGCACCATCCATCCAGTCGAGTACTCTTTGAGAGCTGAACATGTTTAATTCCCTGAAATCAATGGGAATTCAGATTGGTTTGTTTTGGGGTGAATTATATAAGAGGTCTCTTGCCTTTTGTAAAACCTAGGTGCATACCGGTACATGGTACATCATACATTTTCATGTCACCCTCACCCACTGAGAAAGAGAAAGAAAGAAAGAAAGAAAGAAAGAAAGAAAGAAAGAAAGAAAGAAAGAAAGAAAATCAGAATATTCTCTTTTAAATCTTTTTAAAAATGTGCAATGCCTACTTTTAGCTTTAGGGAAATCTTACACTTCCTCTTCATGATCCTCAATCCAGACCAAAGTCTCAGACTTGCAACTCTTAAACCATTTCTATTCATGAACTTTGCATAGAAGCCTAATGCATTGAGCATCTCTGGAAAAGTAGAAAAAAATTATACAATCCATATCCCAGAGAAGATTTGGGGGGGGAGGGTGGATGTGATTGTCCAGAACTTGTCCTTTCTTTGCTTCTCAAGATAATGAGAGGAATTAACTAAACCTAAGAGCAGTCTACTTCAGTCCTTGAGTCTGATCCAGTCTCATTGCTTTCCCTTCAGAAGCACAAAAGTGGCAGTTCTCTGAGCATTATTACTGTAAAATCTAAATCCCTTTATAAAGAGTAAATCTTTATAAGCGCATTGCAAATATGCCCCCCCTCCTTTCAAGCTCTCTTTTCTTGAATTCTTCAGCTCTGCTTTTAAAAACTTGAACTTTCTTTACCCCTCCACTTCAGAAAAAGATCTACCAAGAATCAAAGGATAAGGCTTTATCTACTGGAAAGCAAATGTAAACCATGGGGGAACAACCTGCAATAGTAACTTCATAGGATCTGAGGGGATGAACCACAGACAAAGTTAAAGGATAGGGATAAGTCCAAGAAGGAAAGGAACTGGGGGACTTAGGTCAGAAACCTCAGGTGGTAACTATGCACTGTTCCCTTAATGACAACCTCACCTCTAGACACCTTCCTTCAACTCTTCTTTTGGTCTGGAAGAAATCTTGCAGCAAAACTGTGTAAGAGCCCTGTCACAGAACTCTATAAAATCTTGTTAATGAAACCAATTAAGCTCTAAGAACCTTGTTGATGAAACCAATTAAGCTCTATAACCCCCAGTTAATTAAAACAATTAGCACCTGGAAAGAGCCTGAATTATATAGTTAAGCTCTGACAGATAACACAGGGGCACCATTTACTACAAGGGGGAGGGGAGGAAGTGGTGCCTATCCACGTCTTTGTTGAACTATCAACATCTTGACTCCTATCAACCTCAGCCAGTCAGACTGGGCAAGGGGCAGACATGATGGGAGTTGCAGTCTAGCAGCAACTGCAGGGCTGTAAGTTCCTTATCACTGATATAGTGGCTTAGATCCACCATAGTTTCCCCACAAATTGAAGGAGCCCTTCTGTTCATAGAGGTGACTGTAATCCATCAGAGCCAACCACTAAGGAAATTGGATAGATTTTTTGTTGTTGTTGCCAATTCTTCTCGCTTCATCTGCCATGATGTTCCAAAAAGTCTCCCACACCTTCCAGAACAGATTTTTGGAGGGGGTCTCAAGAGATTGTTGGGAGTGAAGAACAGGAATTGATGGAGGTGCTTTCCTCATGGATTTTAGGATTCAACCAAGTGGATCCTTACCATGAAACATGTCAGTAGCATTTGCCTTTGTAGGAGAAGCTTATGGCACAATTGTGCTGAATCACACAGTGGATAATGTTAAGCTATATGGCCAGGAAAAGGGGTATGAAAGTTAAAAAAAAAAGGATGCCCATCCTATGGCAAATAGAGACCAGTTATTTCAGTATTTTTACTGTCCAATATTAAAATATTATTTCTCTGCCAGTTTATTTAGCTACTAAGAACTATATGCTTTCATTGCATAATTAAGACATTGCAAAGTGGTTGAACAATCACATTTCTTCCTCTTTCTTTCATTCCTCAGAATCCCTCTCCCATGACAATGACAATCTACACCTATAAACAGTCACTCATTCTGCAGATTTCTGATAATCAGATTTCCTGTGATATGGACACATGTGAAATATTAAAGAAAGTCATAGGTTGACGATGTTACATTGAATCCCAGCAGCAAATCCATATGATCAAAACTCGGGCCCTTGCCTGAAACCCAGGAAAGCCATTGCCAGTCATTGTAAACAACACACCTAGATGGGCTGATTCAGACAAGAGCGAGGTGGGCAGATCATTGTCTCTGCACTTGTTGGACTCATTATAAGGCAGATTCCTATGTAAATGCAGTGTTGGCCTAGCACTGAGTAAGGATGCAGTCCTAATCCTACTTATATGGGGTTAAGCCCCATTGATTTCAATCTCACCCTACTTTGCGTTTTACTTTGTAGATGCTGTTTGGTTCTCAAATGAGTTGGTTGCTGGATTTGCGAGTTGCTTTGAAAGTAATAAAGGCTACATTAATTACAGCTTCTCCTTAATTATTTCTTTGAACAATATAATTCTATTTCATTGAATACACAACTCATATAAATTATCCCAGGTACAAGGTGCATCTTGCTTTGCAAAGGCAAGAAGAAAAATCTTAAGGTTGAATTTCAGTTTGTATATGATCCAAGTCATGAAGAATTGGAGGAGATATAATGATGTATCAGTTAGCATTTCTAAACTTTACTGTTGTTCCAAGAGGATGTACATAATGATTACAATCCAGAATGGTTGCGCACAGAAACACAAGAAGCTGCCTTATACCAAGTCAGACCATATTCTATCTAGCTCAGTGTTACCAGCACTGACCAGCAACTCAGGGTTTCAGATGGGGGTCTCTCCCAGTCTTAATTGGAGGTGTTGGGGACTGAACCTAAGAGGGAACTTCTGCATGCACAGCAGATGCTCTACCACTGAACTACTGAGCTGCTGGGGCACTCATGTAGAAATGATAAATTATATCAGCTGATGCTCTGCTAATATTTCCGTTCAGTGTGTGAAACCACTGGCTTGTATCCGTTGGCCTCAGGTCTATGCAAACTCCTAAGGACTGGACTTGTCGTTTTTTAGTGGTTTAGACCACGAAACTTGAGCAAATATGGTATCAGTATAAAACAATACAAACAGAACAAATAATGCAAATTAAACACAGTTCCCCCAAAGAAATCTGTGAGTCAACCCATTCTTCTAGGGAACAGAGACAGGAGTTTTTAGCATCTGATGAAATGTGTATAATGTTGAGGCCTGTCTAACTTCAATAGACAGCGTATATGTGGATGATACTTTCTGGTTGTTTTTGGATTCTTGTTCATGTTGTGCTTGGCTTATTCATATTATTTCTTTTTAGCAAACAACAACAATGGCCATAAAACGAACAATGGCTGCTTGGTTTGTCTTGCTCAGAGCCACAGTGCTTTCTGCTGACCAAAATGCTCAGCACTATTGAGTGCTTTTGTTTCTTGTAGCGTCTTCCCCATTGCCAACCTTGACATTTATTCCTCCCTCACAAACATTAATGGGAGATGCCTTGAGCAGCCTGCTATATTTAAAATCCTTCAGTCAACTGGTTTCCTGAATGCATTTCAGCAACTGAGGAGGTCAGAGATGTGTTGAGTTGAAGTAAAAAGTATGGGGAAGCAGGAAGTGAGAGAGAAGTCATTATCGGAATCATTTGCAAGCACTATGGAAACATCTTCCACCTGAGTTATTTTTGTGCATCTGTTTTAAGAATGGCTTACATTTAGCCAGTCTAAAGTTGCCGTTGATTTAATTACCAATTAACTTGTCAATGCAAGTTTCCTCCATGGGCTGCGGGCTGAATCCACCAAAGATTATGGAATACTGCCAGCAGAACCCGACTCTTCATGCTCAAAGGTTCTTATGCCACTGTGCAGAGAATGCCCGATCCCATCCCTATGTGTGGCATTCTTTGGGTTGTTATGGGCCACGGAAACCGTAGAAGCAGATTATATAACATAATAGATGGAGGGGCAGGCATTTACCAGCAACAAAGCCACACTTTAGTTGCCCTTCCTTCCAGTAATTTGGAGTCTAGTTGACAATCCAATTTATTGAGTAATTTGTGACATGGTCCACATTTGTTTGGGCTTCATTCTTTCTGTCTCTTGTAACCCTAATCCAGCCAATAGGTTTTTCCCAGAATTTTGATTCATGAAGCAAAAGGTGATTGATGGTCTCTGCTGAGCTATTCTTATGTACAGTGCAAATTTATTATACTGCCGATTGATGTACAAGGGAAACATTACATTCTCTGTCACCTTGTAAAGGTCTCACCACCCTCTCCCAGCTCAAACAAATTTGCCAAGCCTAAACAAATCCCCTTCAGCAAGAACATGACTTACAGGGCTAGATCTGTTGAATTAAGCGCTCATTTTTGTTCAACAAGAGATGCCATGTATCGAAGAGCCTAGCAGGTAGAGGTAATAGTTCTTTAAATAAAACCACTGGCCTGCTTACAAAAATGCTTACTGTCTAGCATTTACATTGTTCTGAATACAATGGTACCTTCTTAAAATAAATTCCTGTAAAGCTACAGAGCTGGTAAAATATTTCTGCTGTGCAACGTGGGAAACAGGCTCATAAACTTTTATGTGGAAAAAATGGTGAGTGAGACCCTTTTCATTTCTATGTATACCATATGGATAGATATACAGTATATCTAAATATTTATGGGAAGTTATACTACCTGTTCGGCAATAGCAAAGATCTGATCTGCCAGGGGTTACTGGGCAGAATAACACACAAACTGAGGGAATGTGAATGTTTAAACATGAAGGACTGAGGAGTTGTCACATCTTCCATTTGCAAAGGCCTTCCTAAATGTGTACCCACCCATATACTTGAGATACGCAATTGAGGTGCATATAATGAGGGTTCTACATCTAAATCATGAGTCCAGGGGGCTCCCTACTGCAGACAGTTACCCTTCAACTTGTGGAGCTTGAAATGGGCATTTTCCCAAATAATGTTTTACCATAAACTCAATACTTCTTTTAAAAAGACAATGCCATTCATTAATCTCTACTGGTTTTCAGTATGGCCTATGTTGTCTGGCTATTGCTATGAAGCAGTTTGATCAGGGCTAAATCAGGGCTATGAGGTGTGTTGAGGCCATCACCTCAGGGTGGCAGGTTCCAGACAGCTGGGATGGGTGCTGCCACCATGCATCCACCACCACTCACCCACTGTCCACCCACCTACCACCTGCTTTTCTCTGGCTCCTTTTATTCCCTTGGAATAATGGTGGCTGTGGAGTAAGAGGTGGATTCAGCATTTTCAGTTTGGGCTGGAGCGGCAAAATGTCCTGGGCCAGCCCTGGCTTTGATTTTTATTCTGTTTTTATTTTTATTTAATATGATCTATTTCAATGAATGTTAGTTTTAGCACTCACTCCTGACTAGATGGAAAGGGTAGTCCAAAAATTGTGCAAATAAATAAATAAGTTTCGGGCTGCTAATCTTCATGTAATTTTGAGTTATCACGCCATTCCCAGCAAACACAGCAGTCAACACAAAACCTCTTCTGAAATTATGCGAGCCGCAATCATGAGATATGTCCTAGAACAATTTTTTCACACACACACATTGTAAGTCAACCACTTTCCTCTAAGGATTCCAAAATTACATTTGTTTTACAGGTCTTCCAAAAATGTTTTAATGAAAATTAGCCTCAAGGGAAGGATGTTCTCCACTGCTTGTTCCTCCTGAGTTCCTTCACAGGAAAAAAAAAGTCCCTTAAAATTAATACTCCTCCCCAGATGCAAATACACTTGGCCAGCCCCTGACAGAGTAAAAAAAAAGCATCATCTATTTACCTATGCACCTGCTAAAAATCTCTGAAGCCCCACCTCTTAGGAAACTTGTGAAACAATCTGGGAACTGAGCCAAAGTCCACACTCCTGCTATATAAGAGTCATCAAAAGACAGGTGCCTCCTCAGAAGCCTGTCGTTCGGTACCTGTTGCCGAATCCCAGCCAAGATGGGGACAGGCAGGGGGGCAAGGATACCACTATGGATACCAATGCTAGTGATCGCCTTAACATGCCAAAAAGGTAGGAAATTTTAACAGAACTTCATTCCCTGGGCAACAGCTAGTGCCTGCTTTCTCCATGGTCCGAAGGACTTTACAGTGATTTTGTTTGCTTTGCCTCATTAAATCTAATCAGGACTTTAAACATATTTGCCCTGTATTTTCCTATCACCATTCTAAAGACAATATGCTCAGGTTTCAGGGATATAAAATTCACTGCCCCAGTGCCCCGAGGCAGTCGTTTGGTAGATCAATAGGCCATGATCAGTAAGTAGATCAGCCTCAGTATAAAAGCCATTAAAAATTGGTTTCATCTTTTATGCTCAGACACTGATTGATTGATTTTTACTAGTACGAATGAGGTTTGTAAAATGTGATTGTCGAAAGGAGCAAACCTGGCAGGTTAATAAGGCAAAGAGAGAATTGTATATATTATTTGTAAAACCATATCACTGCATCATTAAGCAAGTCAGTAGCAAAACTCTTGCTGACTTTGATGAACTGAGTTCCAGTTTAAATCCAGTTATATTTGAGTGCAGCCATACAGAAAGGGGTACTAGAATAGGACTTTGTGCCGGTGGAGTATTTTTCAGTAGCCTTCCATGGAATCAAAGTATTCTGAAATAAGGGACATACCATTGTGATCCATGGAACTAAAATGCTCTGCGAAAACGAGACAATACTTTTAAGGGAAACACAGGTTTGAAAGCTTCTTTCCTTCTATCAGCATCTTCGATAGAGAACAATTTCAAGAGTCAACCAGTTCCATTCACATTTTCTTTCTGAGCCTAGAGCAAAAATGGATGCAAACTCTAGGTTCTGAAAATAGCACAATACATAGCTATTTGAAAACTAAACCAGCCAAGCCCAGAGCCAGTTATTTCCTCAGCAGTGCATCCACAGAGAGTGTTCTTGAGTTAATGACTTCTCTCTCTTCCCCTTCAATTGCAAATGTGTATTGAAACAGGATGGTTTCCACTTACAGCTACAATCTTCTATGTGGGCATCAGTAAATACAGTGAATACTTCACCACAGGACAGCTGTTGTAGGCTACATGGAATGAACTACATCACTATCATTACAAATCTGCCTTATTTAAGATCTCCTACCCATTTATACTGAAGAAATAGCATAGAATTCAGGACAGCTGTTTCAGGGAGAATTGCACATGATTTGTATGCAAGTAAGGGAAAGTTTGTTGGGGGGTTTTTTGGGGGGGGGGGGTTAAAGGTGGGTGGTCTAGAAGAGGAAGCTGCCCAAGACTGATTCAACTGGTTCATGTTTTGGTATGATTTTGCATACCAACAACAAGAAGCTACACTGTGGCAAAAAATTGTGCAAATAGGTTTTGGTGTTCAGTCAATTGACAGGATTTTCAAAGGTCTAATGACCAATCCAACTCCTATCAAAATTATCACCTGGCTTAGGGTGGCGATAGATGCAAAGCTCAGTTAAAATGTCAACTTGGGATGCTGCAGCAGTTGAAGGGCAAAATCTCCCTTAGGGTTTTGTTATGAAAGGGATTGCAAATAGAATAGGCAATGTGTCATAATGGGTTAGATCCAGACTAAGTTAATCATGCTTTATTCTTTCAAATCAATGAGGTAAAGTTCCTCTGGAACAATATAAGCCACATTCAGTGGGTCTGCTCCACTAAGTCTCTTGATCCACACCAGTGTCTTTATATAAGTCTGTGGTGTACTTGCATTTGGAAGGACCTATCCACACTTATCTTGTCCCACCACTTTCCTCCGGGGAAACTCGCTCCTTACAACTGAATCACAGCAAATGTCAACTGGATTTTCCATGAATTGATGATTGCTGTTTCAGTGGAAAAGGGCAGGTTTTCCTAGGGAAAGCAGTCTGGCAAGTGGAAAACTCCTGAGACTCATGCTTTCTAGGCATGGGACAAGGGGAAGTGTGGGTGAACGTGAATTCTGCACAGTTCTGGCCACCTTATCTCAATAACTGGGCAAGGTCAGTTCAAGGGATTAATGGGTTGGAGCAGTTTCCCACTCAGGAAACGTGAGCTCAGAAAAGAAGGGGGCTTTTTTCTTCAGAAAAGAAAGGTAACTAAGGGGTGAATTCTAGAGATTGACAAAAGCAAGGATTGTGTTGAGAAAGTGGACACAGAGAGGTATTTTCTCCCTCTCTCATGCCAGAACAGGGAGTTACCCAACGAAACTGATTAGCACTTGATTCAGGATAGATAAGAGAAAGTCCTTCATCACTTTACACACATTTATGGAATTTGATGCTGCAAGATGAAGGCATCTCTTAGGTGACTTTGAAAGAAGAGCAGAAAACCAGTCAGGGAGGGCAGGTTGTTAACCATAATAATTAAGTGGAACCTCCATGTTCATGCAGTACAAATCTGAATAGAGTATCAGTTGTGTGGTGTGAGGGGGAGAGGGGGAAAGGTCTGCTGCCTTGATACTCTGCTTCTGCTGGGAAGGGTCAGAGCTCAGTGGTAAAGCACATGCTTTGTCCAGTGGAGTGAACTCTCTAACAAGTGAAAGCATCTGATGCTTTACAAATGGGAAAGCCACAGATAATCGTAGAATCATAGACTCTGCCTAAAAACCTCCCATGAAGAAGAATCCACAACTTTATGAGGGAGTCTGTTCCTCTGTTGAATAGCTCTTACTATCAGAAAGTTCTTACTGATGTTTAGCCAGAATCTCCTTTCTTGTAACTTGAAGCCATTGGTTCAGGTCCTACTTTCCAGAGCAGGCGAAAACAAGCTTGGTCCATCTTCCATGTGACAGCCCTTTAGATACTTGAAGAAGGCTATTATCCTTCCTCTCAGCCTGCTCATTCCCAAGCTAAACATACCCAATTTCCTCAACCATTTCTCATCAGGCTTTGTTTCCAGGCCCTTGCTAATCTTGGTTGCCCTCCTCTGCATAGCTTTCAGGTTGTCAATATCTTTCTTAAATTGTGATGCCCAGAACTGGACACAAGACTCCAGGTGTGGTCTGACCAAGGTGGAACAGAACAGTACAATTACTTCTCTTGTTCAGGACACTATACTTGTGTTGATGCAACCTAGAATAGCATTGGTCTTTTTCTTTTCTTTGTTTTACTGCTGCATCACACTGTTGACTCATGCTAAGCTTGTGGTCTACTAAGACCCCTAGATCCTTTTCACCTGTACTACTGGCAAGCTAGGTGTCCCCCATCTTAAATTTGTGCAGCTGGTTCTTCCTGCCTAAGTGTAGAACCTGACATTTGTCTGTATTGAAATTCATTTTTCTAGCATGAGATCAAATTTGTGGGTCTGCCTACTTGTAAGTGAGCCTGCCTGTGTGCTAAGACAACCATGCACAATATGCCTCCATGGTCTGAAGCATAGGACAGGTCTTTTAAAATACTGATGCTTAGACTTCAGAGTGCCCTTTCCTGAGAATTTCACATAGTCTCTTCCATTCTTGGTTTCAGATAGCATGCAAAAAGCAACTTTGTTTAGCTGGGCTTTTGAAAGAGGAAGGGAATGGCTTTAGGAGACTGGTTGATGATTTGAAAATTGTATTTTGAGCTGATGCCAGTTCCCCCACCTATGATGTTTTGTATGTAGTTTTGCTTGTTAGCTGTTAAGTTGATGGGCCAGGCAAAAATATTTTTAATGAAGAAATGAATTAAAGTTTGGTCAAATCCTGTGCCTTTGCCTTTTGCTAGTTAGCAGAATTGTTGCAGACCCTTTCTCACTGTTTTAACTGTTGCCACAGTCAACACCCAGGTTGAGCAATCCCAGTATGAAGACCAGCAATCCCAGTATGAAGACCAGCAGTATGATCAACAGCAGCAGCAGTCAAATTACGACTATCCATCTGTGCAGCCGACACATGATGACCGTAGGTGTTTCTAACTTCATTTGGACTCCAGCGCTAGCCAGATACGCTTGCAATGCCAGTTGCCAAGCCATAATTATTTCTGTCTTTCCCATTTTCTTGGTCTCTGCTTTAAATTCCTACATGGTTTTGCATCCCAGCCTCTTAGTAGGCAATACTGAAGATGAGGCAATACTGAAGCTAAAGGTTTTCTGCTTTAGCTCACAAAGTGATTGATTGCACGCCCCTCTAAGTTGCACCTGTTCCTCTTTGCTCTGAAAATGAAAACTGAGCTCCTCAAGCTATTAATTTGTTATCTTTGGGAACATGTAGGGTGTTAAGGCTTGATTCTTAGATAGTGTACAGTGGATAAAGTTTTGTTTATCTTGAGATTATGCTAATTTCCATCAGTCAAAGAGCAAGCAAACACCCTCATGCGAGGCAGGTATCTAATCTAGAACTATGTTTGCATTGCATAGGTGTTTGCGCAGCACACAAATATATTACGTGTGAGCATGGGTGTACACCCATGTGGTACACCCATGATAGTGGGACATTTAAATACATCCCTTTGTGCTTAGAAGTTCTAAACTGCATCACTCCCAACTGGGACAGGTCCAGCATATCCATGTAGTAATTTTATCATTTTGGAAATGCCTAAGAATGTTAGATTGTGTAATAATAATAATAATAATAATAATAATAATAATAATAATAATACCCCGCCTATCTGGCTGAGTCTCCCCAGCCACTTTGGGCGGCTTCCAATCGAGTGTTAAAAACAATACAAAGCCCCTTTAAATTCAATGGAAGAGTTAAATGTGCTGTTGAACACTGGCTTTTATCACTTTGTGCAATTTACAATCAAATTTATCTGTTCTGAGAAATAGGTGATTATCTCTTGCTTTGCCTTAACCTAATATTAATTGGGTTTCACACTCTGTGCAATCTACAAACTATGGGGAATAGCCAACGAAATCAGGGTAGAACCTCTGAAATTTATGGACTTAATTACTTACATCAATTGATTTCGATGAGTCATCTCTGAGTATGACTAACTTTGGATATTGCCCAGTTAAATAGAATTAAAGAATTCTTAGGTAAATTTCTTTGACACAAGTTATGCAAATGATAACCAAAGTGGTTCTTAAAATAAACTATGGTATTCATTTCATATTCTGTATTCTATTTATGGCGGGAGCTGTAAAAGATCAAAATTATTCACATTTTGAATCATCCAAGATACACGGAGCTAGTTTTGTATTGCTTTTAAAGGCAGGCTAAGTCTTGCACTAAGTAATTTTTTATAACTTTTCTGCATCTCATTATCTTTTATATTTTTTGCAAAAAAACAACAACACAGAAAAGAGGGACTTTCTGGGGGAACTGTAGAAAGCTGTATGTTTCAAACTGTAGAAATTCTTACATAAAAAACTGCATATGACTGGTACCTCAGTCTCACATAAACTACAAATGTTGGTGAATCCTAGTAGGAAGGAAGGAAACCTCCTCTCTTCTTGTATGTTGCAATAGCCCTTGTGTTGAACAGAATCTATGTTTTTACTGCAAAGGGGCAAGCATTGGTGTGGGAATATCTGGAAGTAATTCCTGCATCATGGCTAGCCCATAATGAGATTTCAGAAATGATAAAAGAGGCTAAGACAAGGAGAACCTACTGGATCAGGTCAATGGCCCATCTAGTCCAGCATCCTCTTCTCACAGTGGCCACCCAGATGCCTGTGGGAAACCCTCAAATGCTGATATCCTTTCCTCTCACACCAGGTTTAATGAACTGCTACTTCAGTGTAGCAACACAGAACGGCTATAATTACACACACAGTTAAACCATAGTTTGTTTAAACCATGGCTAGGTTAACAAACCACAACATATCATCTTATAGACAAGTAAGCAAGCCACAGTTTATTTTCCCAAAGTATGTTTTGTTTCTAGCCTTCTGCCTCTGTAACTTGGCAATTGTCTCAGGCAGGATGGCCAAATGAACCAAGGTAAAGCAGCAAGGCTGCTGGGTTTGGACAAAATGACAAACCTTTGTTAAAATAAGCTATGACTGAAAAGCCAACAACAAACCATGGTGTGCCATTAAACGATGCTTAATCTGTTTGACTACAGCTTTGAATATTCAAACAAACAACTCTGATTCAACATATGATGGCTTCATGTTACATGTAATCCAGACCAAGACCATGCTGTTATAGATGCTGCTGTTTGTTATGCCTAGATATATTCAGTGCAAATCTCTTTGTATGCAAGTTCAGAAACAAGATATTCCATAAAACATAATCACATTTTGTTTGAGCCAAACACAGTGAAAGGATTTAATCCCTCTCACGTTGCTTGCAGTGTATGTGATGCCCTTTCACAAAGCAAAGGGAAAGCAATTAACTTTCAATGTGACTAGTTTTACCTGGAAGAGGCTGGTATCATATTCAAGTTACCGTATGCTCCACATGAGAAAAGCCTCATTACATGAGTAAAGTTGCCACCATTTTGGTTATTTTGACAAGTTGTATTTGGTGCCAATTCTGACAGAACACTTTTGACATTTTATTTCTGCAGAAAGCGGTAGGTAGTGTGACACCAATACTTTCCTCATGTGCATATCTGAACACTTAGTTAAGAAAAAAATTTAAGCAGAAATTTTGTGCCTACTTACTTGAGAAGAAATCTCAGTAAACTCACTGGGGAATCACTTTCAGGTAAATATGCACAGAATTGGGCTATCAGTATGACAAATCTCAGGATTTCATCACCAGCCACTTGGCCTCTACCTTAGAATCCTTTAATAGCTCACTAGAATTTGCATTTAAAAGCCACACTATCCAGAATAGGAAGGGGGGGGGGATTGAGAATCATAGTTGAACTCTCATTGCCCCAGTCATCAAGGCCAACAGTAAGAGATTGTGGAAGTTGTAGTTCAGAAGGTCTGGAGAGCGCCAGGCAGGGAGAAGCTGCATTAGAGCTTTATTCATCAAATGGGTTTGGAGATATCTCTCTATTATTTCATTATGGAAATGCTGGTACAAGCTGTAATCATATTTATTTCCATCAGCTTTTGTCAAACCATCTCGTAGTCCTCCTGTGACCATCATCCCTCCCATGAGAACAACTCTGGCTGTGAAAGGTAAGTAAACCACAAACCACATTCTTGTGTTTTAGACAATAATCTTCCACCCACTGGGTGAACTTCAACAAATGAGTCCTATCAGTGGCAGCCCTATGCAAGGACTTCCACTTGTGCAATGGGGCTCTTCCCCCGCTCCTCTTCCCCATCTCCCCTGTGTCCTCCCCCACCACCATTGGCTCTGGCGAGTTGGGAGAGTGCCCAGATTGGGGTTGGGGAGGTGGGGTGGAAGGGAGGGGGGTTATTCCATATGGCAAGCTGAAATGCTTTCCTTGATGGAACTATTCCATTAGCAAGAAGTTGGATTCCTCCCACTGATCCAAGTTCCATTCCATTCACTTCAAAGGCTCTTTAGCAGCTGTATTCCAGAAAGGAAGATTGCAAAACTGAACCTTAGTATCCTATCGGTTAGAAATGGACTAGGAAGAAACAAAGGAAAGGGAAACAACCCATGGGCTTCCCTTCAAGGTCAAACAACAGATCAAGAGCAAATAAAAGAATATCATGTGGCCATATTTTATAGAAATGTAGATTTTGAAGATAAACTGAGGATGATTCTTGGATGAATGGATAGGTGGGTGGGTGGGTGGGTGGGTGAGCAAAGGATTTGGGTAGAACCTTACAGATTATTTTGAATCCACAGCCGGAAACTCTGCTCACAATGGGAGAGTGTGTAGCACATGGGGCAACTTCCATTTCAAGACCTTTGATGGGGACATCTACCATTTCCCTGGCACCTGCAACTACGTCTTTTCCTCCCACTGCAAATCTGATTATGAAGACTTCAACATCCAAATAAGGCGCTCTGTGGTTGAGAATGCTGCCATTATCAGCCATATCATCATAAAAATTGATGGAGCAGCCATTGAACTGACCCCACACTCCATTACTGTCAATGCAGAACAGTAAGTTCAGTTACTTTACTAACGACCTTATTAATGCTATTGGGGCCAACAACACAGAGTGGCTGTGTGGTACAGGAGCAAACAGCTATGCATAGTCCAAGGTGGGTTATAAATGCCACAGCTTTTATTGGTTGTAGTTGTAGTTCACAGGCTCCAGTGTTTTCAGAGAGCCATAATCCTATCATCAGGCACCTAAAGTGCTGGAATAAGGCTGATTTATAAGTGAAAGTGTTAAGAGAAAAGTGTCTTTGCATGAGAATAGTCATGGTTAGACCTGGGCCACATCAGTCTTCAAGTCATATAAGAATGGGGTAGTTTCATATGCTTCAACCATGTGTCTGTTTATATTGAAGGGATGCCATGAATGTTCTTAAAAAGATGAATTATGTTTTTGTCAACGAGAGGCTTTCTATTTGCCACCTTCAGTTGCAATTTGCTTTATCCACAGTGTCCAGCTGCCCTACAGCCACTTGGGAATCTTGATGGAGACAGTCTCAGGTTACCTGAAAATTGTTTCCAAGCTAGGCTTGGTGATCATGTGGAACCAAGAGGATGGCCTTCTGGTAAGAATATGAATGCTCAATATGCTGTTTTGTAACGAACAACCATGACACTATTTATCTTGTGTTTGTTAGCAAGTAAGTGGTGATTAAAAGTATTTGCAGTTTAGATGTGATGCCCTCCATTTCGTTTTGAAATTAGGAAAAAACAAATTTGCCTGTATTCGGCATTGAAGATTACCTAATGCAAGATTACCTTCTTCTTAGTAAAGAGGGGGGAAACAAGATGAAAGCTGTTGCTAAAAATTAATCACTTTTCTCATGTAATCAGCATTCCTGAGTGCATATCTTTTAGAGAAAGGTCTTGAGCCACACGCTTTAGAATATAAAAGCACAAGCACAATCCAGCACTTAAATTCAGACTATTTTAAAAGTGAAATGTAAAGATAGCTACAACTCTTGAGATTTTTAAAAAAGGGTTGTTTTTTGTTTTTGTTTTATTTTACTCATGAGTGACTTCATAAGTCATGCCTGATATTGTGAACCAGAATGATTATTCAATATATCCTTTTGCTCTCTTGAGCTCTTGGATCATTTCTTTGGTGGTCTGATCATTATGTTTCATCATGTTAATATCTTAATTCAGTGGGTTGCATCAAAACTTGAAGGGGCAGAATTGCACTAACCAGACATTCCTACAGGCAGAAGTGATGAGTGTGCTTCCTTTTTTTTTCATTTCCCTCTTCTCTCTTCAGCCCCACATGCCCCCACTCAAATCTGTTCCAGGGGGTTGGGGAGCCTGTCAGACAAACATGGAAGATGATGTGGGGAAGGGTTCAAGGAAGAAGAGGAAACTGTTCTAAGAATAGAGAGTAATCAAAATGAGCCATTCAAAATTAGCTCAGTCAGGTAGTAAATATTTACAAGCTCAATTTACAAGCTTCATCTATATATCAGTTGTTCACCACTCTCATGCAAAACCAGCCATCAGCTCTCATTTTTATTCATCATATTCAACACTGTGCTTTCACTATACTTATCTCTTGCTTCCCCCATTTGTTTTAGCTTGAACTGAATGAGAAATATGCTAATCAGACTTGTGGACTTTGTGGAGACTTCAATGGAATCTCAACTTTCAATGAATTTGTTTCTAACAGTAAGTATACAACCCCCCCCCAACAACAACGCACACAGGCAGTTCTGTTGTTATTGCTTCTGAAAGTTCATTTGTAAGACGGCAATGTTTATATTGGCAAACACTTGTGAAAGGCTGTGTGGCATTTTAAAAGGACCAAGGCTCGTCTGTTGAAGTGATCTCTTGCAAAAATTGCAGTCTTTGTTTCCCCTGTCTATTTTGTAGCTAATTGTGTAAATGGTCTATTACATCTTTAAAACATGAGTATATATTTTTTTAATGTGGGAACAGGGCTCCCAACTTCGAATATACGAACATAGGAAGCTGCCTTATACCATTGGTCCATCTAGCTTAGCACTGTCTATGCTGGCTGGTGTCAGCTCTCTAAGGTTTCAGACATGGGTCTCTTCTAGTCCTACCAGGAGACACCAGGAATTGAACATGGGGCCTTCTCTATGTAAAACACTTGCACTAGCACTGAGCTATGGCCCTTTCCTGAGTTTGTGTCAAGCAAGGAGAGTAATGATGTAGCAGAGAACATCCTCCTCCAAGTTTCTGACCTGGCTATATCTTGTCTCCCTGACCTATGCCACTACATAGTGTTAGTCTGGGATGCAGGATCTTTCAAGGCAGACATGGGTAGGATTCCTTCATGGAAGTTTGAAAGAGGGCAGACCTACATTCTGTTTTTGGTCTTATGCACCAACCCATCTGTCCTAAAGGATAACAGCCCATCCAGCAGGGAATTCACCATGGATCTTGAGCAACTTCTGGTTTGATGTGGCCAGGAAGGCATCTTGGTTGGGATTGCCAACAAGATGATGCAGACAGATGTGGGTGTTTTTACTTTAACCTCATTGACCTTAGTAGGAACTATAGCTGTTAGATTAATCACAACTTGGAATTTGTTAATATATAGGTATGGGACAAGAATCTGGGCTTTCTTGAGGTAAATGGGTAGGGGTGGGGACTTTTAAAATATATCTTTCCAGTAGTTGACCTGGCTGTCACCTCATGGGCTCAAGCTCTTGCTTCTACATCCATCTGCCAAACTTATCTGGCATAAAGAAAATAAAGATGTGGCCTGTGCCACCCTGGACCAATAGGGTTGGCTGTACCCTATCTACTCCTGCTCTAACTATAATTTTAGGATGACCATTTTGAAAATAATGCTATTCATACTTATTGCAGACATCAAACTGAATCCTGTGCAGTTTGGAAACATGCAGAAGATGGATGGACCCACCGAAGAATGCCAAGATCCTGCCCCTTCAGCTGCAAGCAATTGCAGTCAGGAGTTTGTAAGGATTCTTTTTGTTGTACCTTCTTTTTAAGGGAGATCTGATATTTTCTTTCCCTTTGCTTTGTCTTCAGGGAGTGCAAAAGACACTGAGACAATGAACCTTTGGAAAAAAATGCTAACTTACAAATATCATTGGTTAAAATCAGTAGTAGTTCAATAGCTAACTGGCGCTTTATGAAGCCCATTGATTACACACACTGTCTATTTCCTACTTCCAGAGTACTGTCTGCCAAACAGTATTGACTGGTGAAGCATTCATGGGCTGCAATGCACTGGTTGAAGTACAAGATTACATTGATGCTTGCGTAGAAGACTTGTGCAGCTGTGATAAGTCTGCCACTGATTACTGCATTTGCAACACCTTTGCTGAATATTCCCGGCAATGTGCCCATGCTGGTGGACTGCCAATGGAATGGAGGACAGAAGATCTGTGTGGTAAGTATCTCTGAAAGGCACTTCCGCCTCTCTGGGTCAGACTCAATTAATCATAATGTGGGGGGCACTGTTGTAGGCCGTCTAGCCTAAACCTTTCCTTAATACAGAAATCCAGTAAGCCCAACAGATGGTTACCCAGCCTCTGCTTAAAGACCTCTAGTGAGAGAGGGAACTCTCCAACCCCATGCAATGGATTCCATTCTTGAATAGAACTTTCCATCAAAAAAGATTCTCCTCCTGTTCCACTGAAGTCTACCCCGTGTAGCTTAAGCCCATTTGATTTAGTCCTGTCTTCTGGGGCAGCAGAAGACACAATTTTTCCCTGTTTGGTGCAACAGTTCTTCATGTATTAGATGTGTGCTTTCTTGTCTCTGCCTAGTATACATATACCCAGTTTCTTAATTTTCCCCTCACTGGGCTTGTTTTCCATACTCCTGTTTTAAAAAAAACCCTCACCAGAACATAAAACACCATTTGTTTAAAGCAATTTCACCTCAAGAAAACAACCAACACAAAAATTACATAGCAGGTCATCTAATGTTTCTTAATTCATGTCTCCTTTCAGCCAAGACATGCCCTTTCAATATGGTGCACCAGGAATGTGGCTCCCCCTGTTCTAATACTTGCACCAATCCGGAAAGGTCCCAGCTCTGTGAAGATCATTGTACAGATGGCTGCTTTTGTCCACCAGGTAAGACAACAAACAACATTAGGCTGACAGCAGGGGCTCTGGATATTAATAGCTTTCCACAGAAAACAGCTTCCTCAGTTACAATTTTAAATGAGATAGTCATGATTGCTATCCTCTGCTATGAAAATTAAGGGTGGTTCTTAATCCCACCCCCCACTTTTGGATTTATTTTGGATCTTGTTTTTTCTATATATCTTTATAGAGTGCTTTTGTGGATAGGCAAATTAAAAATTTAATATATGCACACTTCTTTGCATATTTTAATTTTATTTTTAAAATGTTTTCAATTATTTTTTAATACTTCTTGCTGGAAAGGTCATACACTCTTGCAGAAAGGCAAACTAGAAATACATACAATCAAAAAGATCGTTCTTTTTCATTTTTAAAAAAATGCATGTATTTATTTATTTCATGCTGGAGTGCTGGTGCTATTCTGAGTAACTTTCAGTTTCAGTGGGTGATGCTTAGTTCTAGTATTAGCAGAAAGAGGGAAAAAGAAATCCCTGTGAACTTTGCTGAGAGTGAATGACTGGCAAGTTTTATGAGGGCAGGGTGTTCAGTTGGATGGCTCAATGAACTGATCCAGCATGGTAGCTTGTATGCTCTTAAAACAAAGCAACCTGGTCAAGAACACACACACACACACACACACTACTACTACTACTACTACTACTAATACTGGTGTTTAATGTGTGGGAATGTTGAGGGTGGCAGGAAAGGATATATTGATTATTAATATCCTTCCCAACTTGCACTAGCAAGTTTCTTCACTCTGCTAGAGTGCATTCCCCTTCTTACAGAGCAGAAAACTTGTTGCAAACTCATGTGAGTTTCTTAAGACAATAAACAATTCAATCTGGGTTGCCCAGATTGAGATATGTTCTAATATTCCTGATAAGACCCCTTTTGAATCCCTCCTAAAAGAATAAAGACACCACAGTCTTATTCATAAGTAACAAAAAGTAGTTTTACTCACGATCAGGCAGAGCACAGTGTGATCCCTGAAGGCAGGCTTTAGGCTTAAAGTTACACACATGTACAAACAGGTTTACCTCATATGGGAGATAACATGGGGAACTGCTGTGGCAGCCAGCAGTACAGTCCAGGTGATGCAGGAAGCTGACAGGACAAACAGGAAGGTCGAAAAGGGGAAGGTAGCAGCGTGACTTGCCTTTTACCAGGTCTGGAAAGGTCATGCCCACCTACTAGTCACATGCAAGGAAGGATGCTCCAGGCCAGGAAGACAGGAAGTTTTGACTGGCTGAACCAAACATTCCCTTGCATGCCCACTCTAGCAAAACAAGGAATGTTGTACTTAAGTGCTCCCAGTGGATTACATCCCACATAATGCAGCTCCCACAATGCCAATTTCTCGAGCTACTGGAAAATGGTAACATGGTAGGTTGCCATCAGGAGTCTGGCATGACAATACCAAAGTCAGTGGAATGGTGTAATGTGCCTCACAGATCTTAAAAACAATGAAACTGATACCTAACCTACCTCCTTATTCTTTTAGGCACTGTGTTTGATGACATAAGCAGCTCTGGTTGCATCGCTGTGAAGGACTGTCACTGTACTTACAATGGAGACACTTATTCTCCTGGAGCTTCTTTTGCATCCCAGTGCACTGCATGGTAAGACACCCACATCTGCTCATTCCTATTGCCTAGAAAATAAATGTGATGGGAATAATGACTCAAGCGTAGAATGTTGTGGTGTTAAAAAAAATCTCAGTATTGATGTTTACTACTTTAGTATCAGTTGCGTCAAATGCTAAAACACTGCAGCATGGAGCCACATGGATGCTCCCTTGGGTTCCGTGACAGAAGAAAGGTAGACTATAAATGATATGAAACAAAATAAGCTACAAAATACTGAAAAAACACCAACTGACAGGCATCAGATTAATATGAGTGAATTAATATGGCTGAATGTCAAGTACAGGTATCCATATTCAAAGGATATCCTGCTGTTTCTAGGATATCCCTCCAGGTATATTTGACATCAAAATTCACGAAGAAGAGGAGATATTTGAGGATTTTTTTTAAAGGAGCAGGTTAATATCATTGTGAAGGAGGAGGTGGAGGAGAAACCCCATTTTTTAAATAAAAAAACAACAATCCATTGAATGCATTTATATTGTATATGAAGGAGATGAAGGTTTAAAGAGGCTTTTGTTCAAATATGCGACATCAATCCATTTCTATTCCAAAATTAACTAAAGGGCCCAATTTCGGCAGTGTGTTTTGAAATATGAAGCCTTCAGGAATACACGGGTTATGATTTATTGTTTATTGTTTCAACATCTTTCAAAAACAGTTATTAACATTGCTATAGCTCATCAAGGAACATTGGATTACCTACAGAAAAGTTGTTCATTAATAAAAGACCACAACCTACAGCAGCACTTAAAGAAAGGGAAATAAGTGTATTAAAATAGCCTAGCTTTAATTATTGTACTTTTCTTTTTTGCTTGTTTTGTTTTCCTTGTGTACACTGTCACCTGATGTACCCCACTCTCTTCTCTTCAGTACATGTACTGGAGGCCAGTGGGCCTGTGTCAGCCTTGACTGCCCCGGAATGTGCTCTGTTGAAGGAGGCTCCCACATCTCCACATTTGATGAGAAACGCTATTCGGTCTTTGGGGACTGTAGCTATGTCTTAACTAAGGTAACCAAAAGGCAATATTTAACTTTTGGTGAGGTTTTGCATTGGAGAAATCCCCACATGCAGGGGTCGAAATTGCTTGGTTAGAATGTTGCAGGAAAAAGGTTTGATTTAATTAAGCTATTGACATCAACAGTAATTTTCTGTACACAGGAAACCCCAGCAAAAAGTCCAAAATAAAATAAGTACGTTGATGTCAGCAGCCTTTTGCAAAAGTCCCATAGGAAAGAACTGCAGTTGCCATGCTTTGGGGATTTCATATGCAACTGTTCAATTCAACCTTCCTCAACCTGGATATTTTGGTCAACAACCCCCTTCAGCACCAGCCAGCATGGCCCTGGTCTGGGATGATGAGAGTTGGAATCCAAAAACATCTGGAGGGTACTAGGTTGCGGAAGGCTAGTTTAATTCACTGCTGTTTAAGTATTGCAGTGTATTTCTCAGACTGGGAAACCAAGCACATAGAGTGTTTTTTAGTGGCTGGGGAGATGGAATGGGGCCTGGAAAATCTTGGGTCTGAGTCCCTATAGATTTTATGTGTATGCTACATCTGAAGGACACAGCCTCATTGACAAGGCTCATCTCACAAAACACCGATTGAGACTAAGCTAGTTGGACTTAAAGGTAAAGGTAAAGGGACCCCTGACCATTAGGTCCAGTCGTGACCGACTCTGGGGTTGCAACGCTCATCTCGCTTTATTGGCCGAGGGAGCCAGCGTACAGCTTCCAGGTCATGTGGCCAGCATGACTAAGCTGCTTCTGGCGAACCAGAGCAGTGCACGGAAACGCCGTTTACCTTCCCGCCGGAGCGGTACCTATTTATCTACTTGCACTTTGATGTGCTTTTGAACTGCTAGGTTGGCTAGTTGGACTTAAAAAAAGGTAAAGGTAAAGGTACCCCTGCCCGTACGGGCCAGTCGTGTCTGACTCTGGGGTTGCATGCTCATCTCACTTAAGAGGCCGGGAGCCAGCGCTGTCCGAAGACACTTCTGGGTCACGTGGCCAGCGTGACGAAGCTGCTCTGGCGAGCCAGCACCAGCGCAGCACACGGAAACGCCGTTACCTTCCCGCTATAAAGCGGTACCTATTTATCTACTTGCACTTGGGGGTGCTTTCGAACTGCTAGGTGGGCAGGAGCTGGGACCGAACAACGGGAGCTCACCCCGCCGCAGGGATTCGAACCGCTGACCATGCGATCGGCAAGTCCTAGGCACGGAGGTTTTACCCACAACGCCACCTGCGTCCCATCTAGTTGGACTTAGTTCCCATTAAATTAATGGGACTTGAGCTTAGCCAATACTTAATTTCAATGGGGCTAAAGTATGACTAATTTAGTTTACATCCAGTCCAGAAGCTTTCACTTCAAATCAGCACCTCTCCTCAGATTACTTCCTGTATAAAGCCCTAAGCCAGGGATGGGGACCCTGTGGCCTCCGGACAGTCAGAGATGATGGGAGTTGTAGTTCAGCAGCATCTGGAGGTGTTGGTCCAGCAAAACACTGGGAGCTCTTTTACCTCATGAGCCCTCTTGCCCATTAAGATAATGGAGAGGATGCCCTATTCATGTGCTAGCTCCTTGCAATGAAATATCAATGGGAGCAAGGGATAGACCTTTTACAGCACTGGCTCCTATTCTGTGAAACACCCTTCTAAGAGAAATGTCAATTCTATGATCTTCCTTGCCTTTCAAATACAAGGTAAAGTATGCTTGTTTAGGCAAGCTCTTAATCTTCCATAGGAACTTGGCATGATATTTGACTTGCTAAATTATCACGTTTTAGTCTTATTTATATCGTACTTTGTTTTTTAAAACATGTTAGCAACGTGTTGTAAAAACGACATTATATTGTTTTAATTGTGGGAAATTGCCCCATATTGACAACGAAAAGCAGGCTGTCATTATTTTAAATAAACAACCCAGCTAGCTCAAAAGCCATGCGATAATGGTTATATAAAAAGCCAAGTATTGCATGCTGCCTACACTCTGTGTTCTTCACTTCCAGCTCTGTGACAGTAAGGCCTTCACTGTTCTGGGAGACATTCGAAAATGTGGCCTGACAGACACCGAGACCTGCCTGAAAGGCATCGCCATCGACATAGATGGAGGAGAGACAGTAAGTATGGAAAACAAGGCCAACTATATGCTCAAAAGGGAGATTACACACTGATTTATAGAAGCACTCCTTCCACCCACAGTGAAACAGCAAATATGTTCAGTCTTATGCAAAATGTGTAGAACTGCTCAGTTTTATCTCCTAGTCTCAATTACTACTCCTAACAATAAACCAACTGACCTGTCCCAATCAGAATGTGAACTTCAGTCCCCTTGTGTGGCCCTCATTTCTCCTCTAGGTTACAGTAAGTCCTTTCACAGTCTAGATTTCATAATATTGCAGGCCCACTGCCCCACAACCTCAAGCCCTTCACCTTTCATTCCTTGCACATTTTCCTTCTCTTCCCACTTCTTTGTTTCCAATGCTCCTTTCTTCAAGTCTCCTTCCCCATATCTATTCTTTCCTCTGGTTACTGTTTCTTGGCCTAGTGCTCTCTTCCTTCAACTAACTGCTTCCGGTTTCTCCCTCCCTCCCTTTGCTTCCTTATCTCCTTGTGATTCTTCCCATTCTCCAGACTGCCCCACAAACCTACTCTGATCCATAGAGAGCTGGGTGAGGATTTAATTCCAGTCAATTGACAGTTGTCCCTTCCCTCATAAAAGTTATTCCAGACATTCTAGCAGCTTTGTTTCCTGAGCAGCTGGAGCATTCATGAACAGTTCATTTCCAGCACAATCAACTGGTGTCAGAGGCTTCACTGCTACAGATGCAATACAATGTGGATTTTGTTGGAAGTTTATGTGCATGAGCAGTGTCATCCAAAGTCACAAAGAAACAGGAAAACAAGCGCATATGATATTTTTAACCATACTTGTTCATCATTATCTTTACCTTTCTCCTCTGTCAGGTAGTTGTGATCAAGTCTACTGGGGTCGTGTATGTGAATATGATCCTTTCCCAGCTGCCTATCTCAGCATGTAAGTTCTCCTTTCAGAGATAATACATGACATTCATCATTCTTCACTCTCCTACTCTATTATTGTTCTCAACATGAGGGATACCTTCAGCAAGGCTCTTCTGATGTTCTTAGGATTTTGGACTTTTCTCTTATGCTTGAAGGCCATTTACTAGGGGAAATGGTTAAAATGCTAAGCATAAGCAGTTGTTACCTCATTGTTAAGTATGCAAAATGCACATACCCTCGTGTCCCCCCTTGTAGCAAATGCCATAGCCATATGAATGATCAGTTGACACCTGATGAAATGTTTGGTCCCATTAGTAAACTCATTATATTCCACTTCGACAGCCAATGTCACCATCTTCAGGCCCTCATCCTTCTTCATCATTGTGGATACAAAATGGGGCCTCCAGTTACAGATCCAGCTCGTGCCCATCATGCAATTATTTGTACGCTTGGACCCAACCCACAAAGAGCAGACATGTGGTAAGTGAGTCAATTAGTCATTAGTCTCAAGACATAGAGGAGATGTTCACTGAAATCACTGTGATGCTGTATAAAGGATTGCAAGGATTTAAATTTGAATCCTGACAGGAAAGGTGTACTGTGGAGTATGGGGGACTCCCTGGTCCTGAATGGGGCAACTGTGCCCCTGAAGGAGCAGGTGCACAGCCTGGGAGTCATTTTGGACTCACAGCTGTCCATGGAGGCGTAGGTCAATTCTGTGTCCAGGGCAGCAGTCTACCAGCTCCATCTGGAAAGCAGGCTGAGACCCTACCTGCCGCGGACTGTTTCACCAGAGTGGTGCATGCTCTAGTTATCTCCCGCTTGGACTACTGCAACACACTCTATGTGGGCCTACCTTTGAAGGTGACCTGGAAACTACAACTAATCTAGAATGCGGCAGCTAGACTGGTGACTGGGAAGCGGCCACCGAGACCACATAACACCGGTCTTGAAAGACCCAGTACATTTCCAAGCACAATTCAAAGTGTTGGTGCTGATCTTTAACGCCCTAAACAGCCTCGGCCCAGTATACCTGAAGGAGCGTCTCTACCCCCCATCGTTCAGCCCGGACACTAAAGTCCAGCTCTGAGGGCCTTCTGGCGGTTCCCTCACTGTGAGAAGTGAGGTTGCTGGGAACCAGGCAATGGGTCTTCTTGGTAGTGGCGCCCGCCCTCTGGAACACCCTCCCATCAGATGTCAAGGCAATAAACAACTATCTGGCTTTTAGAAGACATCTGAAGGCAACCCTGTATCGATAAATTTTAAATGTCTAATGTTTTACCATTTTTTATGTGCTGTAACCCAGCCAGATGGGCGGGGTATAAATAATAAAATTATTGTTGTTGTTCTGGTTATTTAAAGTCCCCATGGTTTTGTTCCAGGTCTCTGTGGAAACTTCAACAATGTCCAAGCAGATGACTTCAAAGCTGCCAGTGGAGTAGTAGAAGGAACTTCAGCTGCATTTGCCAACACGTGGAAAGCACAGGCCAATTGTCCTGACATCAAAAATATTTTCGAGAACCCATGTACTCTCAGCATAGAAAATGGTATGTGCACTGATATTTTGCAGCTTTTATCCTAGGACACTCTTTAACCAACAGCCTAATTAGAAAGACCCTTTAGAATTATTTTTTAAGCAGAAACTCACATTAACTCTATTAACTATTGTACAATAGAAATTGCCCTTGTATAGGGCTGGTAAGGACATAAAGGTCATGTTGACTTTTTTAGCTTTTATATTCCACCCTTCCTTCATGCAGCATCCTAATTCTTCTCCCTCCCATTTTATCCTCACAACAACCCTGTGAGGTAAGCTTGTCTGAGAGAATGTAACTGGTTTTTGGACACCTAGGGATCTTAAAAGCTGGGTGGGTGAGTCCAACACACACTCTCTAAGTCATAGTTTGTTGCTCTATGCCACACTGGCTCTCAGATGACAATGGCTCCCCGTAAGAGAAAAAGGCTTTGTACAGCTGGAACAATCATTGCAGACTATTCCACATTATCCAGATCATGGTGTATTAAGACAGCAGAGAAAAATGGCACGACAGACAAAAGATGACGGGTTAAAGCAGATTATAGGTGACTTGAGCAAGCAAGCACAGCTGTATGATGCAGAAGGAAGGCAGAAAGATACAGTTAACAATGAGAGCAAGTTCTAATACAGTATTTTCTCTCATTGACTGGCTGGAATAGGTTCTCGAACTCTGATAGTGATTCTTACATGCTTGGGTGGTGGATATAGAGGGATGCATGAGTCTGAAGGAACTAGACTATTGTACAAAGGTGAAGTTTGTAGCTCTGCCCTGCCCACCACTGGCGTAAGGTCCCTGAGAGGCTGCACAGAAGGGAATGTGTTCCTTGGGCTGAAACACATTGCCCATCTCTGCAGTAATATGTATAAAACCACATTGCCCTTTGTCTTGTACAGAAAAATATGCTTCGCACTGGTGCGGCCTGCTGACGGACAGCAATGGACCCTTTCAGAAGTGCCACTCTGCAGTAGATCCTACTGTTTTCCACACGGTACTTTGTACATTCTCTTTCTTTGAAGTGCCAATGAGAATCTGAACATAACTCCTGGGGGTGGGAATTAAACCTGTTAGAGTGGATAAACAATGTCAGGGCTTCAGTATACTCTCTGCCAAACTTTCTGTCATTAATGTATATTATCAATCCCCATATCATGTTATCCTACATATTCATTTCTCGCTTCACTACTAAATATAAACATCTCCTCATTCCACTCTGTGTGGTTGGCCATGTAGTTTGCCAACTTCTGAGACAAAGGTTAACATTTAAGCAGCTGGTTCTCAGGAAACTCCCAGGTCCTCAGTAGTTTAAAGCAAGCAATGTGAAATATAAAGACATATTTTTAGATTAAATTCATAGATGAGTTCTTCATGTGAAGGTTTAAGAGCAAATGTCCCTGAAGGGGGGGAGTTAATATTAATGGCTATTCTCTGTCTCCCTAGACCTGTATGTTTGATACCTGCAATTGTGAAAGGAGTGAGGACTGTATGTGCGCTGCCCTTTCCTCCTATGTCAGAGCCTGTGCTGCAAAGGGAGTGCTGCTGAGCGGATGGAGAACCAGCATCTGTAGTAAGTTATGAGGATTTTGTAAACCAAAAAGCAAGTGACCAGAGGAGATTGTCAAAGTGTTTCAAATAGAACTCCAAACCATGATTCAACCCCACATTTTTGGATTTTTTTCAGTGTCGCTGAATTATTTTGCAAGTTTTCTTAGTAGTAAGTCTCAATGAAATTAATGGAGCTTACTTTTAAGTATCCAACATGGTGCTAAGTGAATCTCTGTCAGCGCAAGATGGAAAGTTCTTCTCTTTTCTCTCCCCACCCTGCCTGGACACCCCGTAAATGTGTTCTTGGAGTTCCCCCAACCCTCAAGAACAGGTTTGGGGATGGTGCAGGGTGCATAATACATAATGTAACAATGCATATTATAACTGAATCTTTTTTAAAAAGAAGAAAGAAGAAAGAAACCCAAATGTTTTAAAAAAGTAGTCTTGGCATTTTGGGTTTAAAAATATACTGCAGTTGTTTAGAACACCACTTCATTTTTGTGACTTTATCTGCTTCAGCCACTGCATCTCTCAAATAAAATGAGCTGCTAGAGAGAAACATCTGCTCATCTGTAGATGTGTGTTTTTTTCTATAGAAATTCAACTGCTGCCTGCTAGTAAGTGGCAAAGAAGGCAGGTTTTTTTTGTTGGCTGCCATTTTGAATTTCCCCAGCTGCACATCAGAACAAGGCCACCTGGTTCAATTTGCTCCCTCTCAAGATCATTTTGATCCCCTCCACAGCCTGAAATACTGATGAATCAAAACAACTCATTTCAAGGAGGTGGTTTTTATGTGGACCCGATCTTTGCCAGTTAGTAGCAGCTGTAGTTTCAAAATTATCCTGGACGAGATTTTGAAGGAATTTGAAGCATCTATGCTTTGTTTGTGTGACAACTCCAAAGTGGTGCCAGTAGTTTCCTGAAAGTCTTAATCTGGTGAGCAGATACAGATGAGGCTTACGGGAGCTGCAGAAAGTTCAGAAGGAAATAAAGTTATTGTTTGCCATGGGGAGGCAAATCACAACCAAAAAACTTCACAGTCTTATGTGAATAATGGAGCATGTGCTAGTTTCTCTCTCTAGTTACACCAAAGAATTCTTGACAGCACTGGATTAGAAATTAGGAGTAAAATACATATTTTTTGGAAAAGATAGAAAAACACACAAACTATCAAATGAGTAGTTTTCAAAGCTGTGATTTAAAGATGAATCTGGAATCACATAGCTTGATTCAAAGGCCAATAAATTACATGGATTAGTCACGTTTTGAACAGGCTCCTTTTCATAAACCCATACAAGATAGTAACTTCCCTTCTGCAAGTTAAATTTAATTCAAGGCACCCAGGCAATCGTTCATACAGTCTTTATGCACAAAGCAGCATACGTCACTGTACCCAGAACATCCCATCACACCTGGATGCTGAGGCAGACATCCTAAGCTTCTCCAGCCTCTGGGACTAGAGCCCATCATCTAGATATACAGATATGCATCTAAACACACACAGCCAATGTTTTTGAGTATACATTGTACCCTGCGATGTCTAGTAATTTATAGCCACAGTAGCCCTTAGATAACCTCTGGAACAACTTCTTTTCTTTTCCCTCTCTCAAGCCAAATACCAAATGTGTCCCAAAACCCTGGTTTACCGTTACAACATTACTTCCTGCCAACCCACCTGCCGATCTCTGAGTGAGCCTGATGTCACTTGCAACATTAAGTTTACCTCCGTGGATGGATGCACCTGCGAAGAAGGGATGTATATGGATGAGAGCGGCAAATGTGTACCTGCTACCAGCTGCCCCTGCTACTACAAAGGGACTCCTCTACTGTCTGGAGAAGTTATTCATGAAAATGGTGTCATATGGTAAGTGATGGTTTGAAATAAGCATTGTTGTGAGGTGATGGGAATAGCCAAAATTTCCTTCCATAGAACCATGCTTCTAAGCTGCCCTTAATTATAATTTTTTAAATTTTGTTTTTTGGAAGATTCAGTCAATTTAATTTTGTAATGTCTGGTGCTTAGATATTAGGTGCCTTTGTGACACATTTCTAAATGCCCCAAAGTTTCTTATTCATATGAGAAAAATATAGGAGCCCAGCTGGATCAGACCAAAGGCCTGCCTAGTTCAACATCTTATTCTCATAATGGCCAACCAGAAGCCTGTGCAAAGCTCACAAGCAACTTATGAATGCAATAGCAACCCAGCTCATGCTCATTAGCAACATTATTCAGAGGCAATACTGGAGGCAATATAAAGACATCATGACTGTGGGTGGCCTTGTCCTCCATGAATTTGTCTAATCCTCTTGTAATGCCTTCCAAGTTGTGAACCATCACTATGTTATCTGGTAATTAATTCCACAGTTTAACTATGCTTTGTGCTTCCCTTTGTCTATATCTCCCACCATTAAACTTTTGCATCTGTTAAAAACGGGCTTTCTAGTAATGGCTGGTGGAGGGTGAGGAGAGAACTTGAGACTGGCAACAGCACCACAGGTGCCCTGTGGATCTCTGAGGTCTGTCCACTCCTGATAAAAATGCCTCACCCCAGTCCAGATCCACCAAGGAGGAATTCTTAAAGCATTTTAACAGGCTATTTTAAGGGAAACATTTTCCTTTTGGTCACAAGGTGACAATTCAGCATTCCACACCGTGAAGGATTTGTTGTTGCTGTCCTTTAGCCAGTCAAGAACAACTGCTCTTCATAAAACTGGTTCAATTTTTAAGTAAGAAACATTCTTCATCTCTTGCAGCACTTGCACACAGGGAAAGCTTCAGTGCATTGGAGAAGTGAAACCACAACCAGGTAAGCCAAATCACAGAAAAAGATAATAGTAGTTCCAGAGACCTTGTAAAACTGAAATATTCCATTGGACTTTGAGTCCTCCGAAAATTGGTTGAAAATATCCAATAGGCTCACTCCAATGTACAGATGTGGAGTTGTTTTACAACCTTGAGTGATGCAAGTTTCTATTATCTGCTAAGCACCATAGCCAAGATAGCCACCATGCTCTGTCTTAAAATTGGCAGTGAAGGTATAATGTTGTCGTTGTACAAAGACTTTTATGTGTGTTTTTAAGTGAAGTGTTGATAATGGTGTGCCCTGAATTAGTTTTCATGACATACACTCACTGTTTTGGTGATTAATGTCTAATTTCAAACTGAGATTTCACCTAGCTCTCCTTTCTACCAGAATGTTTTGCTCCCATGGTCTACTTTGACTGCACTAATGCCACAGTAGGAGCCACTGGAGCCGAGTGTCAGAAGAGCTGTCAGACCCTTGACATGGGATGCGTAAGTGTGACTACATTGTAACCATTTCTTATCTAAATTACCTGTTCAACGTATGTATTACATTGTTCCCATGATCACTTATTTCCTGAATTTATGAAACTGTCAGCACCGCTCAGCATTCATCATGGTCTCCTGTTACAAAATAGGAGTCATGCTGATGGGTGATCAGAGGCAATGACGAAAGCTAGCCTACAGAACCCATCAGAAGGTGGGTAGAGACAGGGAGGCGCAGGGCATGGTAAACCAGTTTAACCACCATGTTATGACTTGTGAATACTCTTACACGCAACATTATTTTTTTTAAAAAAATCAAGGGACACCCAACATTTTTTTAAAAATCAAGGGTATCAATATACCAAGTCACAATCTAGTGATTTATAATAACATTCTCTCAAAGAGTTCAAGAAAAGTTCTCCACACCTAAACTCCTCTGAAAAAGTAAACTTGAAGCAGTTTTGCATAGCTTGCTAATTAATTGACTCTTCATTGGTAACGCACCACTGGAGACAGATACTGATTTCACTCTGTCTAGTATCTTAGTCACTTTTGTTTCTCACCTATTGGTTTGTCAAGTAACATCTTTTGCTGCCTTATCTTCTGTTACAGTACAGCACACAGTGCGTCTCTGGCTGCATGTGTCCCAAGGAGTTGGTGTCCGATGGCCAAGGTGGGTGTGTAGCTGCTGAAGAGTGTCCATGCATTCACAATGAAGCCACATACAAGCCAGGGGACAGCATCAAGGTGAAATGTAATACTTGGTACGTATCGCCTGTTATAAGCTGTACTAAAAGTATTGAACTCTTCCATCTAAATGGGGGGGGGGGGATCAAACAAACCCTGCCACTGTGAAATTTAACCATATTTCTGTCTGTGCAGTACATGTAAGAACAGAAAGTGGGAGTGCTCCACTGAACCCTGCCTGGCAACATGCTCTGTTTATGGAGATGGTCATTACATCACTTTTGATGGCAAACGCTATAGCTTCAGTGGAGACTGTGAATACACACTGGTCCAGGTATAATACTTTTCTCCCCAAGCACTTGCTTTTTTGAAATGCAGAGTCTTTAGTCTTAATATGGCAAGCTGTGTTCATGAACACCATATAACCCTCTTCTCCACAGGATCATTGCGGTAAAAACAATTCAAATGCAGGGACTTTCAGAGTGATCACGGAGAACATCCCCTGTGGCACCACCGGAACAACCTGCTCAAAAGCCATTAAAGTCTTCATGGGGGTAAGTAGGTTCACGCAAGATGAACGCAAAATATGACTTGTGCACCTGGACAGAACTGGGTTATATTAAATATACAAATGGGGAAATCATGGAGTGCAAAGTAACTAAGTTGTAAAGGTAGGTAGCCGTGTTGGTCTGATGTAGTCGAAATAAAAAAATAAAAAATTGTCCAGTAGCACCTTAGAGTCCAACTAAGTTTGTTTTGGGTATAAGCTTTTGTGTGTATGCACACTTCTTCAGATACACTGAAACAGAAGACCCTTATATATAGTGGGAAGGTGGGGTGGTTTTTTTTAGAAGGGTAGTAGGAGATGGGTGATTGACTCGATGGGTATGGTAAACCTGCTGACACTGTTAACGACTGGAATTAGTCCCACAGGAAAAAGCAAAGGATAGTATGCAGAGGACCAAAAATAGCTTTAGCATGCATAATGAGACAAGAATCCAATATCTCTGTTCAGACCAGGTCTCTCCATAATTTTCAGTTTAGTAATAAGTTGTAATTACTTGAAAGAGAAGCTGCTGAATTACAACTTATTGTTGCTTTTCATCTTTCAGAACTATGAGCTGATACTCGCTGATGAAAAATTTACAGTGGTACAGAGGCTTTCTGGAGGAGGTGAAGTGCCATTCAAGGTCCGCTACATGGGAATCTACATGGTGATTGACACCACAGCTGGACTGGTCCTGTTGTGGGACAAGAAAACCAGTATGTTCATCAAACTCAATGACGAATTTAAGGTATGCTGAGGATGCCAGATCAGATTATATAGGGGCGTGTGTGTAATGAAAGAGAAGTGCTACAACATTCTTCCAGGAAATTCTGTAAAGGACAAACATTAAGAGCTAATGTTAGCATTTAAATAGTCCAGTCAGTTGATTTATCAGATGAATCCCCTTACTTGACCTCTTCATAGTAGTTTAACATAGATTCTTTGTCTGTATGAAGAACTATTGATAGTAATGAGAAACTGGTCACATTAAGAACAAAGTACAAGACAATGTACTAACTTCATATTGTGATGAAGTATGACTCCAGAAATTGCTATTGATTATTCTTTATGTGATCTCATGGTGGGCTTCCCATGGGCATCTGGATGGCCCTTGTGAGAAAAGAATGCTAGACCGTATCAGCCAGATCCAGCGTGGCTCTCTTTACATTCTAGCTATCATTTCTATCGCAGAACTATTTTTTCTTGCATGATCAATGTGCACAGGACTGGTTACAGGACAGTGATAGACAACATGGTGCCCGACATCATCCCTGACCATTGCCCATGCTGCCTGGGGTTGATGGGAGTTGTAGTTCAACAACATCTTAGGGGCACTATGTTGGTTACCACTGTGATAGTATATAAAGGTTCATTTGTTTTTTCATAATAATGCAGCAAAATATATGCTGTGATTGTCAATATCCAAAATATAGTTAGGGTTGACATTCACATTCATATGTAAATGCTGGCCATCTCAAATTGGACAAGCACAACATCCTGATAGTGATGGAAACTGTCCTTCCTCTGGTCATCAAATTGATCATTTGATACACAGGAAAGTGAGTGGTAATAATTCCCTTGTGTGCCTGTGTATGAGAAAGAGAGAGAACGTGCAGGGGCTGCATCTACTTTTGGTCCCATCCATCACTGCAATGCAGCCTTAGGAGGGTTGACCCAAGGGTGAATGAATCAAACCCAAGGAGATTACCACCTCTGCTCTCAAGGACTCCCTAATGATGCAGAAACAAATCACTCAAGTTTATGTTTTTTTTATTTGTAATTATGGTAAGCAGTATTTTTTAAAGAATCAGGGTGGGGAATCAGGCTATGCCATTTTTTCTGCTAAAAAAAGCAACTGTTGGAGCAATTGTTCTTGTAGAAGCCTAAAATATAACTTTTAATATGCTTTATATGTTATGAGGCTATGCTTAAATAGGTGTGCTAATTCAGTGTACTGCATGTGTTTGATGTGTACATAGGGTCTCTGAGCACTTGAAATTATTAGTTCATGTAATGGGGACAGTCAATCTATCCATGCATGTACATGCTGATCAGCTTCCTCTGCAGAAATTAACTAAAAAGTCCTTGTGAGTGGGAGAGCCCACAAAGTATGACAGTCACTATAAATAACCAAAGTATTATTCCATTTTGAAAATGCAGGGTCTCTAATCCCAGGAAAATAAATTTTCTACTCCTCATTAACTTGTGCTTGTCTCTCTGCAGGGTCAAGTTTGTGGCCTCTGTGGAAACTATGATGGCAATGACATAAACGACTTCACCACCAGGAGCCAGTCTGTTGTAGGAGACGTACTAGAGTTTGGTAACAGCTGGAAGGTGTCTCCCACTTGCCCAGATGCCCCAGGCAGCAGAGACCCTTGTTCTACAAACCCATATAGGAGTTCTTGGGCCCAGAAGCAATGTAGCATCATTAACAGCAAAGTGTTTGCTTCCTGCCACTCTCAGGTATGGGCAAATGCATTTTTAAAAGAATGTATAGGACACTTGAACAGCTCCAAGCTTAAGACTAGATGTGCCTGCACTTGGGACAGGCTGTACCAACCACTGCATAAGAGCAACATAAAAATGTGTTGTCATTCTGTCAGCTGATAATTCAGATAAGAAAAAGTTAAATGTGAGCCCCAGATTGGTTAGGCTCCCCAGCGTAGTAAATGCCTGATATTAACACATTTAATAGATAGTTAATATTTAGGGGGTTGCCAACCAATTTTACTTTTTCCTCAGTGGATGCATAAAAATACCCTTTGCTTCAATGACAAATTACTTCCTTGACAATTACTAATGGTAGATGATACATAACCTTTTCACGTCTGCTTGACGTTTCGGAAGCATTCATGTTTATTATTAACAACAAATTGCCTCTGCATGCAATTCTGTTGCTGTAACAAAATGTGCAACTTGAAAATAAAAACAATGACTGATGTCACAAATTTTCCATGCTGACTTTGTCGGAGAAACAAGAACTGTAATTGAAAAAAATCAGAAAATGCACCCTCCCTCTCTGACCATGGCCTGCTAAGACTGAACCACAAATCAAACCATGTGTATTCCTTCTCTAACAGGTTGAACCAACTAAATATTATGAAGCCTGCATCTCTGATGCCTGTGCTTGTGACACTGGTGGAGACTGTGAATGCTTCTGTACTGCTGTAGCCGCCTATGCTCAGGCGTGCAATGAAGCTGGCAGTTGCATTTCTTGGAGAACTCCAAACATCTGCCGTGAGTATTGCCCATTCCTTTTAAAGTAATAACAAAAAGATAGGTTAGTGAGAACAAGGAGTAGGCTAACGTTTCTATATTTGTAGCACCATATATGGTATGTGGTAGGATGGCACACAGTAGGTTGGAGCATTGCTGAACGTTTGCATATTTTTGTAATCCAATTTCTGCATTCATTTTGAATGCAGTAACGCGATCACAACATGATTCCTGCTTGTCACATTCATATCATGAACATTTGAATTTATCCTAACTTTGCAAGAGCTAAATGTCTTCAGAATGTGCTAAATCTCAGCATATCCCCTCCTTACTGTCTAATCCCCTCCTTACTGTCTCTCGTGCTGTCAGTCCATAGCTGCCTGTGATCATGAGGTCAAGGAAAATGGGAAGACTTTTCCTGGAACAAGTACTACTGCTGCTACTAGCTGCCTGCCTTGTTATTTATTAAATTTATATACTGCCCTTCATCCTAAGATCACAGGGCGGTTTACAGTACAAAATGCAGAATACATAACATAATAACAAAAAAAACCCCCAGTAACACGTTTAGAAGACCATAGATCTTTTATATTTTGGCAGAGGGAGCGTAGCCATTCACCAGGCCCAGCATTCACCACCCAATCCTACCTGTGATCCACCCAGTCCAACATCTGGGCATGTTTAGCCTGGAGAAGAGGAGGTTAAGGGGTGATATGATAGCCATGTTCAAATATATAAAAGGATGTCACATAGAGGAGGGAGAAAGGTTGTTTTCTGCTGCTCCAGAGAAGCGGACATGGAGCAATGGTTCCAAACTACAAGAAAAAAGATTCCACCTAAACATTAGGAAGAACCTCCTGACAGTAAGAGCTGTTCGACAGTGGAATTTGCTGCCAAGGAGTGTGGTGGAGTCTCCTTCTTTGGAGGTCTTTAAGCAGAGGCTTGACAACCATATGTCAGGAGTGCTCTGATGGTGTTTCCTGCTTGGCAGGGGGTTGGACTCGATGGCCCTTGTGGTCTCTTCCAACTCTATGATTCTATGATTCTATGATCTCTGATCCTACCTCCTACCAGCTGGGGAGAAGATGTAGCAGGAGGGTAACTGGGTCTGCTCCTGACATCCCTGCTCACAAAATTCATTTGATGGTGTTCCTGACTGGTGAAGTGAATAATGACACTGGAAAAACAAGCAACTAATATTGCTTACCACTGAACATAGAAATGAGAAATGACTGGCATACAGTGCAATGATAGGTATTGAGTTCTATGAAATTAATGCATTTTGCTTGAAAGTAACATTTAAAAAAACCCTTTCCTCCTTCTGCAGCTCTGTTCTGTGATTACTATAATCCGAAAGATGAGTGTGAGTGGCACTACCAGCCTTGTGGCTCTCCTTGTATGAAGACTTGCAGAAACCCAAGTGGAAAATGCCTCCATGAGTTACAAGGCTTGGAAGGTACAAGGATTGTAGCCTTACCCTTGATCTACAAATGATGATTACAGGAAACTTAAAAGCTTCATTTTATATTAATTGTTATAAAAACTGTCCCAGTCCAGGGGACAGGATCTAGCCCAGTGGAGGCATGTGCTACACAGAAAATTCAAGGTCACATACTGCTGGTCCCTGTCTGGGATCCAGAAGCAAAGCCAGATCAAGCAGAGATTGGGTTTCAGCCAGGCAAGGTCAGATTGTGATGATCAGGGTCAGGCAAAGTAAAACACAGATCAGGTTCCACTGAGGTCATTCCAGCAAAGTAGAGAGTAGGTCCAGATAAACAGAGTCAAGTAAAGCAGAGGCTGGGGTCCAAAAAGGCAGATGAGCAAACAAACATAGTAGTAAAACCCTAGTTAGCTCCAAGTGAAATCTAGGCTGGACTGTTGTTCCAGCACCCAACTATCCTGGACTGAGCCTTAAGTAGGATTGCTGCTTTGATTGGGAAGCTAAATTCTTCCCTGATGCATAGAGCCCTTACAGTTAAAAGAGGCCCAGCCACTAGGTGCCATTCACTTTGGAAGCTTGGGGGAGACCAAGGTTCAGTTCTTGCCTCTAAGCTGGAGACCAGAGTTCGAGGAAGACAAGGCAACTTCTTCAAGGTGGAGAGGTGCAGGCATCATGTGCTCCTTTGATGCTAGAACACCCAAGGAGGCAGGAATGTCTAAAGCTGGTTCTGAGGTCAATCTTGGTCAAGAGATTCCCTCTGCATCCATGGCCTCTTCTCCTGAGTCCCAGCCTTGCTAAATGACAGTTGCTTGAGATCAAGATATGGCAGGGATGGGCAGCCTGTGGCCCTCCAGATGTTGTTGAACTACAGTTCCCATTATTCTTGACCCTTGGCCATGCTGGCTATGACTGATGGGAGCTTGAGTCCAACAATGTATGGAGGCCAAAGGTTCCTCATCCCTGGTTTATGGTGTGACAGCACCATACACAAAATCAGCTTAAAGGCTAACATTTGTACAGGGTATGGTAAAAGCTCTCTTTCTTACCACAGGCTGCTATCCAAAGTGTCCAGCTGATAAGCCCTATTTTGATGAAGATGAGATGCAGTGTGTTGATCTTCCAGCATGCGGCTGCTTTGATGGCAAAGGAAACCACTATAAACCAGGAGAAAAAATGCCTTCACAAAAGAGCTGTGAATCATGGTAATGCTTGTCTTTCAAATGATGAGAATGAGAATGTGAATGTAAAATTGTTTAAACTTGTGGCAGAGGCATAGCATGCTCTATTTCATACTGTCGAAACAGGTTTGAGAAGGCAAAGTTTGGAAATGTTCTCCTTAGGATTAATCTGCTCCAGCATGTCTTACTACATTATAATATGGGTTCCATTCTTCTCTCCTGCCCACCTCTTTTTGAACTTCTACTGTGGTAGAAAGAAAGTTTGCCTGAAGGCTCTAGTGAAATTACTACTGCTCTTTTCTTCACTTTCAGTCAGCTAATTTGTTTCTCCTCTTCTGTAGGTTCTGGTGAGGATTAACAATTAATGGTTACGCTCCTCTACTATCCTACATGCTGTGCTTCTTCCTTTTATATAGGGACAGATTCTGATATTTAGGGCTGTGTACACACCATACATTGAAAGCACATTCCCAACCCCAAAGATTTGTGGGATCTGTAGTTTGTTAAGTGTGCTGGGAATTTTAGTTCTGGGGGTAAACCACAGTTTCCAAGATTCTTTCAGGGGGAGATTTGCTTTAAATGTTTGTTATGTACACAGCCATTGTCCATGCTGATTAGTAGAATGAATAACCAACCAAATCAGCTTTAGGAATGACCGCTCCCCACATTAAGTAAGCCCTTTGTGTGGTCGCGCGCAGCCCCCTGGACCCTATGTGGCACCATTAGCACAGGCTTGGCTTCGCCTTCTCCAGGTGGGATACCTGGAGGTCTCTGCCTACCTCAGCCAGTTGCCCAATCCCGCCTTGGGAGGCGTTGCCAAGGTGATCAGGCCAAGTGGGGGGAGGGACCACCTGCCCACACAATAGGGGGAGGACCTTACCTGGGAATCATCAGTTAGCCCCACCTTCTAAAGAACAGCCAATATACCAATTGTTGGGGGGGAAGGGGGTATCTGCTTTTACAAAAAGAAAATTAGAGTTAATCATTGGTGGAACCAAAAAGATAAACGATTCAATTTTAATTCCATTTACTTTGAAGTGCAGTCCATTTATTTCAATGGAACTTCCTTCCAACAGCAAGTAAGATGCAGTCTTTCACACACTCACCTGGAAAATGGAAGCTCTACTGCCGGGGTGGCCAACTCCTGAGAGACTGTGATCTACTCTCAGAGTTAGAAACCGGCAGTGATCTACCACCTTTTGGGGGGTTCTAGTCTAAGTTGTTGAGCTTTTTTAGGGAGGAGGAACGCTTTCTTTAGGGGAGCTTCTTTGGGGGGAGCCCGTGATCTGACAGTGATCTACCACAGACGTTCAATGATCTACCAGTAGATCGCAATCTGCTACTGGATGTCATGGAATTTAGTTCTGAGTAAATGAGTAAAACCAATTAGAGTCAAAGCCTAAAATTGCTTTCTCAATCCAAGTGTAGTAGTTTATTCAGAATTTCACCTCCATAGACATTCTTTTATACTGGTTGTATATGCCCCTGAGGGCACACTCCATTGTCTCTTGAGGCAGACAGATGCCAACAACTAATATAAGGAGGGCTGTTAGTATCTTCTTTGCTCACTAAAGAAAAGTAACTACCTTCAAATGTGTTTTCTTTCCTTTTAGCTATTGTTCCATGGCTGGCAAACCAGAGTGTCGATACGATGAACTTGGTATGTTCTCAGTGCTAAGTTTTAATATGAATTGTGAGTGATTTGGAACAGCCTTTTACATTTTAAGAAGTTTAATGCTGACAATTTCTTTTGAATGACAGAATGCCACTGCATCTATGAAGGGAAGATTAGCAAGCCGGGGGATGTCATCTACAACACAACAGATGGCATTGGAGGGTGCATCACTGCGATTTGCAGTAAGAATGGAACAATAGAGAGGAATATCTTCCCATGCACAACAACACCCACCACAACCACCACCACCACTGCACCAACCACTACCGTCTTTAACTTTTCCAGTACCTCTTCACCAGCAACCACTACTGCAGGTAAAAACTCTGATGATAGTGCAATCATATGGTTCACTCCCTCCCTACCCTGTTCAGTGAAACCCATCTCCAGCACATTGGAATTAGTAGATTGTAGTAGAGTATAAATTTCAAGAGTATTACCCTGCAACGTTGTCTGTGGATTTCTGTAGTTTCTTTACCACTTTTTGCATAGCTGTATGGTACATTGCTATGGCAGAGACATGGTACTGCCTCCTGGAATGGTACTCCTGGAATGGTACTGCATGGGCGTTTTTACCCTTAGCATTTTCTGAGCTGGTGGAAATGAATACCAGCCATTCCAATCAATCTAGGAAGGGATGGGTGTTTTCTGGGAAGCCCGGATGAGAGGGCTACCTCTCCAGCTCCAGCAATGCAAAATATGACCTGTGCCTCTAGTTTAAATCTTTCAATGAAATGCTTTAGAAAACAATAAGCATTTTTTACTGGTGTGAAGAACTACTTGTAAGTAAATGTATATAGGATACTTTTAAGTAAGCCAATAAGCTGTTGTCCCTCCTGTGATGTGTTTCCAATCTCCCAAAGAGCTGAGGAGAAAAATGGAGGTGCTTCACTCCAGGTTCTCCTTGACTAATTTCTGGGCAACTTGCAGTACCCTGTTTATTCATAGTGCTCCCACCCATCTCATATGTGCTTCATTCAGTTTTCCTCCCATCTCAATCAGCTGCTACCCAGTTTCTTGATTCAGGTCTCTGAGGAGCTCCAGTCCCAGCAGCCCATATCACTTTTCCTTCTCATTTCCTCACTCGAACATTTTGATTTTACATTTTGTTTTTACAAAAGGAAATAGAGATATTTAAAAGCCTGTGTTACTCAGCAACTAGTTCCAGAGGGATCCAATGGATTGGTTCAGTCCAGATGGCTCGGATGAACTGATTTAGTTAAACCCTCAAAGGTTGCTTCCAAACCACCTGTTTCTTGAGCATCCATTCTGATTTGTTTGCCAGGGAGGTTAGATAACATGGTTTCGAGCCAATGTTATCCCACCCTTTTCCAGGGCATTTCCCAGTCTCATTTGTAAGTAACTCAGTTTTAGAAGGGAGTGAGTTTGTTGCTCAAGAGCACCAAATCAATTGCACCAAATGAATTTGCTGGTATGTGACTGAATCCTGCCTGGAAATGGTGGCAGTCTAGAAGAGCCTCAAGGAAACTTCCTTCTTACACACAGCTTCTACTGTACATGCTTAACATTTAAAAGTTTAAATAAGCATGAAAATACTAATGTGCCATTTTATCTTTTTACCCACACAGTGCCTGTAACAACATCAGTTTGTGTTCAGGAAGTATGCCAGTGGTCACAGTGGTATGATGTGAGCCAGCCTGGCTCTGGAGATGATGATGGAGATTTTGATACTTTTGAAAAACTACGAGCAGAAGGATATAAAGTCTGCAGAGCTCCAAGGGCTGTTGCCTGCAGAGCTGAGAAATTTCCCAATACCCCATTAAGTGAACTGGGCCAGAAAGTAGAATGCAGTAAAACAGTGGGGCTAATCTGTTACAACAAGGATCAGCATCCAATGAGCTGCCACAATTATCAAATCAAAATCCAGTGTTGTAGCTTTGAACCATGTGGCATTACTGCATCGACACCTGGGACTATGCACACAACAACACCAACTACTCTTCCTGTAACAACTCCTACTCCTGTAACAACACCAAAGCTACCACCTACCACAACTGTAGTAACCGAAACTACTAGCATCTCAACTACAACCCCAGCAACCACAACAGAAATACCACGGCCAACACCTTGTAAACTCACATGTAAATGGACTGAATGGTACGATGTGCACTTTCCCACTTTGGACAACAAAGGGGATTTTGAAACATACGACATCATTAAGGCTGCAGGAAAAGATATATGCCAAAAACCTGAACGTATAGAATGCAGGGCAGAGAAATATCCAGAGAAATCTATTGATGAAATTGGACAAACTGTTCAGTGCAATGTGACATTTGGCTTTGTCTGCAAAAATGAAGAACAGTCAGGAATCTTGCAGATGTGTTATAACTATCAGATCAAAGTATATTGCTGTTATACTGACTGCTTAACCACCACTCCAGAAACTACAACAGCAAGCACAAGTACTGTTTCAGTAACTACCACAGTTACTAGTACAACTCCAGAAACAACATCTACATCAATAGTGACAACTAAGCCAAAAACAACAACAGTCACAACCACACCGTCTACTACTAAATCTACAACCACAACTACTACAGCCATAACATCCACTACAATTCCAGAAACTACAACTGAAACAACACCTTCTACAACTAAAATTATAACCACACCCACAACAAAAGAAACAACACATCCAACTGTGTCAACAACTACATCAACAACCTCACAAATTACAACAAAAGGTACAACCATAGTGTCAACTACTTCTGAAGCAACAACACTAACCACAACACCTCCAACTACAACACAGTCACCAACAACGGTGACAACTGTTCCAGAGACAACAAAAAGTTTAGAAACGACAACAATTTCAACAACAGCCCATTCGACACCTGAACAATGTACTAAGGAAGTTTGTGAATGGTCACAGTGGTATGATATAAGTTACCCAGGATCCGCACCAGATGATGGAGATTTTGATACATTTAAGAATATAAGAGCCAAAGGATACAAAGTCTGTAAGGCACCAAAAAATGTTGAATGCAGAGCAGAAAGATATCCTGATACACCACTAAATGAATTAGAGCAAAAAGTTACTTGTAGTAAAACAGAAGGACTCATATGTTACAACAAAGAACAACTTCCACCAATTTGCTATAATTATGAGATAAGAATTGAATGCTGTGAAAAAATAATTGTACCATGCCCAACAACCAGACCACTAACAACTACAAAGCCTTTAACTACAACCTCACAAACAACGACCACCAGCAAAACAACCACAACAGCATCAACACCAATAACTACTACCAAAGAAAAGACTATTATTACACGAACTCAGACAACTACACAGCCATCAAAAGCACCGCTACTAAATGGAACAACATCAATCACAACTAAACCTCTACAAACAACAAAAGTCACAACAAGGACAACACCATTAATCACTACAAAACCTGAAACACCGAAAACTAAGCCAACAACTGAAGTTACAACAACGAAGCCAGCAACAACTACAAAATTGCAAACCACCACAACACAGACAACGGAAACAACCACCAGTGTCATCACAACAACAAAAGCAACCACCACACCTGTGGTAGTAAGCACGACTTTGCCTAGAATGACACCAGAAAGAACTACAATGGTGACAACCACCAGTGCCACCACCACTCCCAAACCAACCACTACAGCTCCAGAAACGACCACCACCACACCAGTAACAACTACAGAACCCAAAACCACTACAAAACAGCCAACAACGACACCAACCACCACACCTCAGCCAGTAAGCACAACCACCTTGCCCACGACCACTGTGCCAGTCACCACAACAACTACCGAGATGACTACCACCTCTCCAGAAACAACAACTTGTGGACCTATATGTCAGTGGACCAACTGGTTTGATGTTGACTATCCCACTTCTGGACCTAATGGGGGTGACATTGAGACATATAACAACATCCGAGATGCGGGTGGCAAGATCTGTGCCAAGCCATCAAACATCCAGTGCAGGGCTGAAAATCACCCTGATCTCAGCCTTGACCAACTCGATCAGATAGTAGAGTGTAATGTTGACTCTGGACTAGTTTGCAGGAATAATGAGCAAATTGGGAAATTCAAGCAGTGCTTGAATTATGAGATACGGGTGTTGTGCTGTGAAGTAAACCCACATTGCCCACCTACAACCATCCCAACCACCACCACTCCCAAACCAACCACTACTGCTCCAGAAACAACCACCACCACACCAGTAACAACTACTGCACCCAAAACCACCACAACACAACCAACAACAACAACCACCACCACTCCCAAACCAACCACTACAGCTCCAGAAACAACCACCACCACACCAGTAACAACTACAGCACCCAAAACCACCACAACACAGCCAACGACGACAACCACCACCACCACCACTCCGAAACCAACTACTACAGCTCCAGAAACAACCACCACCACACCAGTAACAACTACAGCACCCAAAACAACCACAACACAACCAACAACGACAACCACCACCACCACTACACCTCGGCCAGTAAGCACAACCACCTTGCCCACGACCACTGTACCAATCACCACCACAACTACCGAGACGACTACCACCTCCCCAGAAACAACAACCTGTGGACCTATATGTCAGTGGACCGACTGGTTTGATGTTGACTATCCCACTTCGGGACCAAACGGGGGTGACATTGAGACATATAACAAGATCCGTGCTGCAGGAGGGAAGATCTGTGCCAAGCCATCAAACATCCAGTGCAGGGCTGAAAATCACCCTGGCCTCAGCCTTGACCAGCTTGGTCAGAAAGTTGAGTGTAATGTTGATTCTGGACTGGTTTGCAAGAATGATGAGCAAATTGGGAAAATCAGGCAGTGCTTGAATTATGAGATACGGGTGTTGTGCTGTGAAGTAAACCCACATTGCCCACCTACAACCATCCCAATCACCACCACTCCCAAACCAACCACTACTGCTCCAGAAACAACCACCACCACACCAGTAACAACTACTGCACCCAAAACCACCACAACACAACCAACAACGACAACCACCACCACTCCCAAACCCACCACTACAGCACCAGAAACAACCACCACCACACCAGTAACAACTACAGCACCCAAAACGACCACAACACAGCCAACGACGACAACCACCACCACCACCACTCTGAAACCAACCACTACAGCTCCAGAAACAACCACCACCACACCAGTAACAACTACAGCACCCAAAACAACCACAACACAACCAACAACGACAACCACCACCACCACTACACCTCGGCCAGTAAGCACAACGAGCTTGCCCACGACCACTGTACCAATCACCACCACAACTACCGAGACGACTACCACCTCTCCAGAAACAACAACCTGTGGACCTATATGTCACTGGACCGACTGGTTTGATGTTGACTATCCCACTTCCGGACCAAACGGGGGTGACATTGAGACATATAACAAGATCCGTGCTGCAGGAGGGAAGATCTGTGCCAAGCCATCAAACATCCAGTGCAGGGCTGAAAATCACCCTGGCCTCAGCCTTGACCAGGTTGGTCAGAAAGTTGAGTGTAATGTTGATTCTGGACTGGTTTGCAAGAATGATGAGCAAATTGGGAAAATCAGGCAGTGCTTGAATTATGAGATACGGGTGTTGTGCTGTGAAGTAAACCCACATTGCCCACCTACAACCATCCCAACCACCACCACTCCCAAACCAACCACTACTGCTCCAGAAACAACCACCACCACACCAGTAACAACTACTGCACCCAAAACCACCACAACACAACCAACAACGACAACCACCACCACTCCCAAACCCACCACTACAGCACCAGAAACAACCACCACGACACCAGTAACAACTACAGCACCCAAAACGACCACAACACAGCCAACGACGACAACCACCACCACCACCCCTCCGAAACCAACCACTACAGCTCCAGAAACTACCACCACCACACCAGTAACAACTACAGCACCCAAAACAACCACAACACAACCAACGACGACAACCACCACCACCACCACCACACCTCGGCCAGTAAGCACAACCACCTTGCCCACGACCACTGTACCAATCACCACCACAACTACCGAGACGACTACCACCTCTCCAGAAACAACAACTTGTGGACCTATATGTCACTGGACCGACTGGTTTGATGTTGACTATCCGACTTCTGGACCAAACGGGGGTGACATTGAGACATATAACAAGATCCGTGATGCAGGAGAGAAGATCTGTGCCAAACCATCAAACATCCAGTGCAGGGCTGAAAATCACCCTGACCTCCGCCTTGACCAGGTTGGTCAGAAAGTTGAGTGTAATGTTGACTCTGGACTGGTGTGCAAGAATGATGAGCAAATTGGGAAATTCAGGCAGTGCTTGAATTATGAGATACGGGTGTTGTGCTGTGAAGAAAACCCACGTTGCCCACCTACAACCACCAGTGCCACCACCACTCCGAAACCAACCACTACAGCTCCAGAAACAACCACCACCACACCAGTAACAACTACAGCACCAAAAACCACCACAACGCAACCAACAACGACCACCACCACCACCACACCTCGGCCAGTAAGTACAACCACCTTGCCTACAACCACTGTGCCAGTCACCACCACAACTACTGAGACGACTACCACCTCTCCAGAAACAACAACTTGTGGACCTATATGTCACTGGACCGACTGGTTTGATGTTGACTATCCCACTTCCGGACCAAACGGGGGTGACATTGAGACATATAACAAGATCCGTGATGCAGGAGAGAAGATCTGTGCCAAACCATCAAACATCCAGTGCAGGGCTGAAAATGACCCTGACCTCCGCCTTGACCAGGTTGGTCAAGTTGTCGAGTGTAATGTTGATTCTGGACTGGTGTGCAAGAATGATGAGCAAATTGGGAAATTTAAGCAGTGCTTGAATTATGAGATACGGGTGTTGTGCTGTGAAGAAAACCCACGTTGCCCACCTACAACCATCCCAACCACCACCACTCCCAAACCAACCACGACAGCTCCAGAAACAACCACCACCACACCAGTAACAACTACAGCACCAAAAACCACCACAACACAACCAACAACGACAACCACAACCTCCACCACCACACCTCGGCCAGTAAGTACAACCACCTTGCCCACAACCACTGTGCCAGTCACCACCACAACTACTGAGACGACTACCACCTCTCCAGAAACAACAACTTGTGGACCTATATGTCACTGGACCGACTGGTTTGATGTTGACTATCCCACTTCCGGACCAAACGGGGGTGACATTGAGACATATAACAAGATCCGTGATGCAGGAGAGAAGATCTGTGCCAAACCATCAAACATCCAGTGCAGGGCTGAAAATGACCCTGACCTCCGCCTTGACCAGGTTGGTCAAGTTGTTGAGTGTAATGTTGATTCTGGACTGGTGTGCAAGAATGATGAGCAAATTGGGAAATTTAAGCAGTGCTTGAATTATGAGATACGGGTGTTGTGCTGTGAAGAAAACCCACGTTGCCCACCTACAACCATCCCAACCACCACCACTCCCAAACCAACCACAACAGCTCCAGAAACAACCACCACCACACCAGTAACAACTACAGCACCAAAAACCAGCACAACACAACCAACAACGACAACCACAACCACCACCACCACACCTCGGCCAGGAAGTACAACCACCTTGCCCACAACCACTGTGCCAGTCACCACCACAACTACTGAGACGACTACCACCTCTCCAGAAACAACAACTTGTGGACCTATATGTCACTGGACCGACTGGTTTGATGTTGACTATCCCACTTCCGGACCAAACGGGGGTGACATTGAGACATATAACAAGATCCGTGATGCAGGAGAGAAGATCTGTGCCAAACCATCAAACATCCAGTGCAGGGCTGAAAATGACCCTGACCTCCGCCTTGACCAGGTTGGTCAAGTTGTCGAGTGTAATGTTGATTCTGGACTGGTGTGCAAGAATGATGAGCAAATTGGGAAATTCAAGCAGTGCTTGAATTATGAGATACGGGTGTTGTGCTGTGAAGAAAACCCACATTGCCCACCTACAACCATCCCAACCACCACCACTCCCAAACCAACCACTACTGCTCCAGAAACAACCACCACCACACCAGTAACAACTACTGCACCCAAAACCACCACAACACAGCCAACCACCACTACCGCCACCACTCCCAAACCAACCACTACTGCTCCAGAAACAACAACCACAACACCATTAACAACTACAGTATCCAAAACCACCACAACACAACCAACAACGACAACCACCACACCTCGGCCAGTAAGCACAACCACCTTGCCCACAACCACTGTGCCAGTCACCACCACCACTACCGAGACGACTACCACCTCTCCAGAAACAACAACTTGTGGACCTATATGTCAGTGGACCGACTGGTTTGATGTTGACTATCCCACATCTGGACCTAACGGGGGTGACATTGAGACGTATAACAAAATCCGGGCTGTAGGAGGGAAGATCTGTGCCAAGCCATCAAACATCCAGTGCAGGGCTGAAAATCACCCTGGCCTCAGCCTTGACCAGCTTGGTCAGAAAGTTGAGTGTAATGTTGATTCTGGACTGGTTTGCAAGAATGATGAGCAAATTGGGAAATTCAGGCAGTGCTTGAATTATGAGATACGGGTGTTGTGCTGTGAAGTAAACCCACGTTGCCCACCTACAACCATCCCAACCACCACCACTCCCAAACCAACCACGACAGTACCAGTAACACCAACTGCCTGTTTCTGCAAGATTAATGACACCATTTACAGACGTGGTAAGTAACCAATGTAGATTTCTATGGACTTTGCACATCATTTTTACTTAAAATTATAAAAATAATATTGCTTATGGATTCATTTGCATATTTTTTCCACATTTTTGCTAAACCCTCCTTTCTTTAATACAGCCCATTGTTCATTATTCTTTCATTATTTTGTGCTACTACTTTATATGTTAGAAATATTTACAGTCTACCTCTTTGATTCCCTTTTGTAGGTGATACGATTTACAATAAAACAGACAGTGATGGTTGCCTTTTCACTGCTGTTTGTAGTCAAACATGTTCTGTTGAGAGATCCCAAGGTCCATGCAAACTAACAACACCAAAACCCACTCCGACAGTTGTTGTCACAACCCCCACCCCCACCACTACCATTGCCACTACCACTACCACCACTGAGCAACCTGGATGCCCAGATGCTAAACCACCCTTAAAGGTACCAATCTCTTTTCATCTTGATTTGAAATAATGTTTTCCATTTGGAAGTTGATGCACAGAAAGCTACAGGTTGGGTACCTTGAAATACTCAATAGGGCAACAGGGATTAGCCTTACTTCTTCGCAGTGCTTATCTCTTGGCTGGTTCGTGGTTAGGTTTGCATTCACCTGAATGCTGTGTAGGGGTGTAACTCCAATTATCCATGAAGTTTTACCAGCTCGGAACCTGAGTGCTCCAGTCCTGGGGGTGGGGACATTTTCAAACTTTGTATCAAGTAAGCCCTCTTATTTGTGCAGTACAGGTGTGGGAATAGTGGTGGATTTTCTCTCTTTATTGTGTAGGAATGAATTGCCTCTAGATCAGTTCTGCATGATTCCCCCACATGTCATGACTTTGGGGGCTTTTAATATAATATTTGCTAAGGTGTTCCCACCCCCCATGATGAGGGTTTAGCATGTGCATTCAAAAAGTCCAAGCCAGAGGTGCTCTTGGGAAATCCAGTAAATGGGTTGCCCAGGTTGCCTAGTGACTATCCAGGTATTTTAATATCTGTCATGTGACAAGCGGTTGTCGGGCTGAGGAGATACATAGGCTGAGGCTTCATAACCAGGTGCCTAGAAGTGCTTGGACCTCACAAGAATACTTTAGCAGGGGAATGCCCAGACTCTGTGGCCTTGAGTGGCTCTGCTTGATTCAGTGTAAATCAGGAATCAATGCAAATCAGAAGAATTTGTTACGATGCATATAATGTGGTGAAAATTATGATAATCTGGACCATTAACTGCCTAATCAACTGCTTCAAACAATCCCTCTCACAATTCTCCTCTGCAAATCTTAATGTCACTTAGACTATAATCCAGTCCACACATAGCTGGAAATGTGTTTCGGTGGGACTTACTTCCAAAGAGGCATTTACAGGACTACATTGTTGTTATTATTATTATTAGAAATCTTGGAAATTTGCTGAATATTCACCAAACAATATTTGTTATTTAACTGTGCCGTGGTAGCTGATATGCAATAGTATTTAATATTTAACAGTATTTGCTGGGGGCCAATGGGGCAGAAAAGGTATATGCAGTAGCCTGTGTTAAAATCACTTGATACAGCCTTGGAGGAGATGTTAAACGAAACAAAAACAAACTAAGACAGGTGGAATAAACCAAGGAACCTGAAATTATTTATGACTTTGTACATAGAACGTAAGTAATTCAACAAAAAATATAGCAGGATTAAGGAGTTTTGTATAGTAGACCCAGACTACAGATGCCAAAATTCATAGATATGACTAATATAGGTCCATTAATTTCAATGGGACTACTCTAAAGTTTAATTGGATACAACCCAATGTGTTTTATTAATAATATTCAATAACTGTCATTCCAGTGGTGTAAAGGGCAGTATTCAGCACACTCATTCTGCCAGTGCAATGACTTTTGGCTGCACAACAGTACTTTCCCTCCCTCTTCTCTTGCCATACCCCTACCTGCCGACCTGGAGGGATTTGGGGAAGGTGACCATGGGATGAGGAGAGGGGGGGAGTGTGTGCAAGTAGAAATCCTTTCACTCATGGAACATGGGCATTGGATACCACCACAAATATTTGATAATGATAGTTCAATAATAGGCAATAGTGTTTAGTACCGGACAATATTTGACAGCTGGCAGCATCAAAATGACCAAGTGCTGGAGACCTTTAGCCCTCCAGATTCTATTGGGCTACAACTGCAACCATCCCTGACCATTGACCATGCTAGCTGATGGGAGATGGAGTCCAGCAACATCTTGAGAGCCACAGGTTCCCCATCCTTGATGTAGGTGCAAAGCTTCTATGGTTAACCTCTGATTGGTTGGTGCTGAAGAAAACTAGATACCAGGAGATTTCTGAAGTAGGATGCATTCACTTGTACATGTATAAATGGTATAAATAAGCAGGAACCAAAGAAGAAGTGCCTATCAGTTATATGTAAAACTGTACATAAAGCTTAGCTGGGCCTAACTTTATGTGTCAGTGGCAACAATGTTTTTCTCTTCACAGACTGGTGACAAATGGGTATCGAACTGCACCGTATCAACTTGTGAGGGAAACAATAAAATTTCTGTAAAGCAAGTACAGTGTCCACCAGTGAGGAATATTGTTTGTGAAAATGGGTACCCACCAATCAAAGTCTTCAGTGAAGATGGCTGCTGTTATCACTATGAATGCGAATGTGAGTGAAAATAAATCTCTAAAGAAGCACTCATGACTCCGTTTTCATGGTGCAAACATTACCTCAAACATACTCTTGTTTGAGTCATTGTTTATGCTTTTCTTAAAGTCTAACGTAAGTCCTAATGGTTAACATCTCCCCCTCTAATTTATCAGGTGTTTGTAGCGGCTGGGGTGATCCTCACTATATCACATTTGATGGAACGTACTACACTTTCCTGGACAACTGCACATATGTGTTGGTGCAGCAGATTACACCTAAATACGACAACTTCAGGATTCTAATTGATAATTACTTCTGTGATGCTGAAGATGGACTTTCATGCCCTCAGTCTATCATTGTTTACTACAAAACTTCAGTGGTAGTGCTAACCCGCAAACTCTTTGATGGTGTGGAAGCTAACAAGGTAAAAAAAAAAATATGTACACTACTTGAATTGCTTCTTTTGATGTATTATTTTATAGAAAATGCAACAGGACTGAAGGAGCTAGGCATATTTACTTTAGTGAGTAAAGGGAAACCCAAGACAAAGCCCACACTCAAGAGAAAATGATTAGCTATGTTTTAGAATTTTCAGTAGGTGTACTGTATAGCAGCCTTCACTCATCTGGTCCTGCCTGAGGTTGATGGGGGTTATAGTCCCTGGGTTACATGAGGACTGAGTCTTCAGATGATGAACATGCATGGGTAAGCCTGTCCTATATTTCTACCCCCATCTGAGAAATCAGAAATTTACTGCAAGATCAGAAATGTAGATTTCTGAAGTTAAAACATTGCTGTCTCATTCTTATTAGAAAATGTTATTGATCTTCAACAGAGTGAAATCTCTCCTAGATTACTTATGGCCAACTGTAAAAAGGCTATGTGCAAGTCAACTCACTTACATTAGATTAGTTTAGGGACACAAGGAGTCAGATAAAATGTGAACAACACGTTTTGTGAACAAAAATCTGAACTGTGTGTCAGCAGTGAAAAGCAGCATTGTACATATTAAATAGCACAGCAAGACTGGGATTCAAAGTGATTTTCAGTCTCACAATTCCTAACACAATCACACTCCTCTTTTCCTTCTTAGATATTCAGGGGACCCTGTGCAGTGGTATTCCTTGAGACACAGTAGGCTATCACAAGAAGGGGAAATTGTCAAACATCTTATGTGGATGCAGAAGTGCTGTTTGTGTAGATTCAATTCATGTACTTTAAGTTTATTTTTGTAGAGCAAGTGGAATATAAATTCCATAATAAATAATTTAACAACATATCTACAAAAGTAGATAAATTACTTTTTAAAAAAGCATAGCAAAGCAAAGATAATTCCTCATTGTTGCAACATTAATCTCATTTACAGATCTACTTCGATGGTAAGATTGTCAACCCAGGCTTCCAGAAAGATGGCATTTTTGTCTCCATGGTTGGTGTCAACATGGTAGTTGAGATTCCTGAGCTTGGGGCTGTCATCACCTTCAGCGGTTTGATCTTCTCAATAAAACTTCCATATAGCAAATTTGGCAACAACACCGAAGGACAGTGTGGTAAGGGAAAATAATGCTTTACTCCCATGAAAATCCATGTTGTTCTGTCAACCATTGGTTCACTCTTTGGAACCAATTACCAATTTAAAGTTAAGTCAGAACCATGTTTTTCATTTTAGTTTCACTTTTGTTGTATTCAAAAAGCACCTTGGTTTCTCTGTTTGGCTGCCTCTCCTCCTCAAAATCTCATTTATTTCCCCCCAAATCCTGGATGCCAGGTATCCTGGATACTGCTGAAAATTTTGAGAAGGAGAAAACTCAGAATGGAATAGCACAACATTTGCTTCAAAAGAAAGGAGAATGTTTCTTCAATCAATAGCATGATTTAAATGTTATGTATTTCAGTGATTCTAGCATCACACTGAATGCAAAACACTGCGTAGTTTGTTGCAAATATATAAAACTCTCTACCTTCAATTCTGTTCTGATTCTGTTTTGTTTTCCCCCAGGTACCTGTACAAATGACAGAAAAGATGAATGTCGCTTACCAACTGGCGAGATAACTAGTTGTCCCTACATGGCTCCCCATTGGAAAGTCGATGATGAGAAGAAGAACTACTGCAAAAACAAAACAGTACTTCCTGTCACACCAACACCAGCAGTACCTTGCAAACCTTCCCCTGTTTGCGATATAATTCTGAGCGAGTAAGTTGGAAAGTTGTTCTAATGTATGCTTTCCTGCTTAGATAATATAATAAAAGTATCCTATGGAAGGAGAAGGGGAAATAATGTTAAAGTCTGATGCACAACTTTCTCGGGGTCAGTTCTACTGAATAGAGTGGGATGTAGTTCTGAGCCAACATGCATAGGATTTCTCTGTACAAGAGCACAGCTATATAAAAGGCCCTTTAGCTCAAGTTCTAGACAGCCCTACCTCTTACTATAAAGGTCTGCGGGGCGGAGGGTGTCTTAACACATCTAGCTTCACATTTCTTCAAGCCTGCATATCAAACCCACAAATTCACTGAAAAAAATCAATTTACAGTTATAATAGGGTTGCCATATTTCAAAAAGTGAAAATTTGGATACAAACGTTGTTGACCGAATCCCAGCTATATCCGGGAAATTCTGGGTGTATGGCAACCCTAAGTTATAATATTCTTGTTGCTGTTATTGGAAATTTGGCTTGTGAAACTTTGTTTGAAAGTTAGTTTGCGACAACCCTTTTTTTTAAAGGCTCCTGGGAGACCTTTGATGCAATCAACTCATTTGCTGTGCATTTAAAGCAGACTTGTTTTGCACCATACCACATCTTTCTTCCAGAAAGCTACAATTCTGTTGTGAATATAATTGAAATTAGTGAAAGCTGAATTTCATGTGCGTAAAATTCTATACCATGATGAACATTCAGTCCTGTGAAACCTTTTTTAAAAATCCTGTTTTCCAGCTCTTCAAATCCCAGAAGTGAAAATAGTCATATTCAAAAATGTATGTTCATGTCAAGTGTTTATGCTATCTTTTACAGAGTCTTCCCTGATTATCATGTCTTTGTGTTTTGTTTTTTTACAGAGTCTTCTCTGATTGCCATCAAATCATACCTCCAAAGCCTTTCCACCAAGGTTGCTCCTTTGATTCTTGCCACATAGTCAATACCACCATGCAGTGTTCAGGCTTAGAGATATATGCTTCACTCTGTGCCTCTAAAGGTGTTTGCATTGACTGGAGAGCGAAGACTAATGGTTCATGCCGTAAGTACTGGAGTGTTTCTCCACAAATTATAAAGCCATGGGAGCCTTGTTCATTAAATACTTTGCATGTGTCAGTTTTATTTTTGTAAATAGATCCATCTTAGGGAATTGTAGTTTAATGACTAAAATACAGAAAGATGAGAGGACATTCTCAGCCTTTGAGAACCTCTTCAGCTATACATTTACTGAGGCTTTAAGAGGGCAGATGTCCAAATGAGATCTAGAGTCTGGGCCCTTCTGGTTCATTTAAGTATAGTGTTCTGTCTTTAGGATCACAGGAATGTGCCATCATGTTCACAGGAAGCATATCTAATAAAAACAATTATATGAATAGAAGCAGAATATATGGCAACTAAACATGTTGAAATGTGGCTAGAATTTTAGGGTGTTGGTTTCTGTTTGCTTCTTTTTAACAAAGAGACCCTCCCATGCCATTAACTACCAGTAAAAGGAGAGAAAGAGTGTGGGGAAAGTCATACTGTAGCTGCAGTAGCTGTAAATGTAAAGTGTATCAAAGTATGTCTTTATGTTCACCTTGGTTTATTTTTCTCACCATGTTTAGCATACAGCTGTCCTGAAGGCAAAGTATATGACCCATGTGGCCCTATCAACCCTCCCACATGTGATAATAGGTAAGGAAAGAACAGAATCTCTGTTTAGGTCTGTTTCACTCCAGTTGTTGGAGTCAGTGTTATGTAGTCAATAGCATGCTGGATTTGAACTCAATTCAGAGTCATCACGCTCTTAACAGTGCTGATGATTCAAGGCACAGACTGAATTTTCACAATGCAAAAGGGTGCTGTATGACCATAACCCATGCTTTCTTTCTGCAGCAGGGCTAGTCAGTATAATGGCACTGGCATAGTTGAAGGTTGCTTCTGTGCTCCTGGAACCAAGCTCTTCAACTCCTACAATGATATCTGTGTAGAACAATGTGGTAAGTGTTTTTGTTTCAAGGACAGAAGAGAGTACCACACTGCAGCAACACTATATGGAGTGGAGGGTTCCCTCAGCTGCAATTCAGGTCAGCCTAATCTAGGTAGCCTCAGCAGGGAGACAGAAGCACCCTTAGAAACCCAAGAGAAAGTGATTTCCAGAAACAACAGGAGTAACTCAATAAGCAGTAATAATCACTCAAGAGAATGCTATGTGATCAGTGTTCACCTTGCACGAGTTTTTCAGAAGGAAATACAGTCTTGATACAATGAGGAATTTCCATGTATCCTTCAAACATGACATCCCTGGCTACTGTAGATACAACTTTCATGCCCACAACTTCCAGAGGGATAGTCATGTTAGTCTGTTGCAACAAAAATAGCCGAAGAGTCTTGCAGCAGCTTAAATAATTATAAATAACAGGCAGGATTCAACGAATGAGCCGTGCTAGCAGATGCCTGTGCAAGGTCTTCCACCAATGCAGCAGGGCATTCCCTGTTTCTCCTCCCTCCATGCAACCCTGCATCTGGCTCTGAAGGAGTCAAGAAATGCTTGTGCTGACTTAACTAGCACTATGTTGAACTCCTCCCACAGAGTTGTTTAGTCTTTAAGGCACCACAAGAACTTTTGTTGTTCTTTCTGGTACAGTTCAGTCTTGGCAGCACCTCACAGTCCCAGCACCTTTTCACTGCCCTTTGACCCAGATAACAATGTCAGATGGCGCTGTGGCCTGTTTGCTCAGATAGCTAAATTTGCTCCAGGACTCTTTAGGAACAGCAGTGCAAAAAATCTCTGTTATTACATTTCTTTCAGGTTGTACTGGACCAGACGGGATGCCCAAAGAGGTAACTAAAAATATGTACTTCATGAAATGTGGATGGGTCACCTCAGAAGGTGTTGGAAGCAGAGGCCAATTCAGGGCAGCACAACTGGTTCCCCTGTGCTGGGTGCCAAGCCTAGGGGGCGCTACAACTATGATGTAGTGAATTGAGTAGAATAGAAGGTGAGGGGTCTCACCCAGTACAGAGTGCCTCTTTTAAGATGCATCTATGCCCCCCCCCCCGATTGTACAGTAATTATTATGGCTTTAATCAGCTGATTAATTGGAGGCACCCTTTTTGTAAAAAAATAATTGAGTAAGTAATTAAACTGATTATTCAGCTAAGTATTTACAGCCTTGATATATGTTGATGGCACTCTTTCTGACATGATCTCTGACAAGGCAAATTTAGGAATGATGTATCTTATTTTCTTTTAAATACAATTTTAAAAATTATTTTTTTTCAGCCTGGAGCAAGCTGGATCAGCAACTGCAAGGAGTGTACGTGTGAAAAATATACTCTTAAAGTGCAGTGTACACCAAAGATATGTGCAACACCTGTCCCAGAACGCTGTGAATTTGAAGGCTTTGTGCCTGTCAGTGTCACAACACCTGAAGATAAATGCTGTCCTCAGATGAAATGTGGTAAGTACAATCTCTTGCCTGTTTGAAACAAAATATATCATGCTTCAGTTCGGTGCTGCATGAGCGGAAGACAGCTCACACGACCGATCTTCCCCTTCCCTTCCTTTCTACCTCCTGTATCCTCCTAAAAAGCCTTTTTCCGGGGCTGATGGTGGGGGGAATGCTAAATACTATGGGCAATGTTATCTAGGTCTGAAGTGAGAGGGTGGAAATGCCCAGAATCAGCTGGAGAAATCTTGTACCAATGTTAGTTTTCTCTGCCCATTTTTGGGTGATTCTTTCCTCCTACTGAAACTGCAAATGACATAATCTTCTTTATACATACATACATACATACATACATACATACATACATACATACATACCCTATCCTTTCTCCTGGGAGTTTCAAGGTGACTACCCCACATATCCCATGCTGTCTAGTAGAAGAGGCTATCACTTCTCAGCCTGTTGGCTTAAGAGGCTTGTGTGGGTACGGGGGACTGAAGAGGGAGGAGGCAAAAGGGAAAGGTCCATTATGCTTAATTTCCTTCTGCTTCTGCAATGTCGGATGCAATCCATTCTGAATAGCTCAAAGCAACCACTTCCAAATGGGTACCTTTCCCACTTAGGTAAATTCCCATTAGTTACACCACAGGAGGTCTTACAATTGGACTGAAGCCCTGTGCCACAAATCATGTGGCATAGTGGTTAATCTATCCATACTACATGAGTGCTGGTGGGCAGAGTTGGGCAACCTGTGGCCCTCCAGCTGTTATTAGACTGCATCTCCATTGGCCACAGGGGCTAGGAGTTGGAGCCTGAAAACATCCTGTAGAGATTCACACCTCCTCTTCAGACATTCTTGCTCTTGTTATAATGGAAGCAGATGTTTCTCTGGACATAACTGGAGTGTTGAAAAATGCCCTGTATGTTCTTGTTATAATGAAAATATCCTGACTTTCTTTTATGGCTTTTTCTTTTTCTTTTTGTCTTATATAGTATGCAACACTAGTTACTGTCCTGAATCCGTTGAGACCTGTCCAGTAGGATATGAATTAAAACAACAAAAGCTGCCAGGAGATTGCTGCATTAAAGCCACTTGTGGTAAGCACTGAAACATGACATTTCTCAGGAGTATTTGAAACTTCTCTCTCCTCCCCCTTCCCTCTCTCTTCCTCTCTCCCTACAACTCCCCACCCTCCAGATGAGTCATATTCCATCCCCACCTCCCATGCTATGAGCTGGCATTCCAGTGGCCATTTTGCCTCTTCAACTGTTTTTATTTCCTGTTGCAAGAATCCTGAAATTGTTCTGAAGAAGCAAATACTTAATTTGTTATATATCTCATATCTGCTGAGAAGCTGGTCAATTAAGCTGCTGCTGGCAAGTCCCAGTTTTGTTGGGGCTTCTTTTGCAATAGGGGTATTTTGTAAGATTTTCTTTTGGGAGAGGATATTTTGTAACATATATACACAGACATTTCTGCAAACCTGCATAAGGTAGGGTTTGCAGAACCTCAAGCTGAATCCTTACTGCTTGTGTACTTGATCCTGGCATGGTTACTAGGAGTAGACATTAGGGTGGATCCATCCACTTCCTGCCTACATCACTTTCACATGTGTGTACCCATAAACCCATACCATCCCATTTCCATGCTGACCTGCATTTTCAGATGAAATCACCATGAATGTTCAAATTTAAATACCTGTTTACATTTACTAAACAAATTTTCTCCCAAACCATATATTATTTAGGATATATATTTCTCTCAAAATATGTATTTAAATGTATCTTTTGAAATATTCAAATTACTGAGAACTGCATTGTGGCTTTCAGTGAAGTTTGAAATCTGGTGGATAGTTAAATTCTGATCTGTGCATTAGTATGAGTGGTGCACATCAGGTTAGTTTGTATTGGACTTCCTAAAAGACTGAATTCCTCAAACAACTCTACTGGAAGAACCCATTGCACACTCATCAAGAAACCATTTGAATCACAGCTACATTGGTACTTCCTTGTTTGCCTTCAAAGGTTCTGGACACACTATATGTCCTGGTAACATTAGTTTACCTCTCACAGAGCTACAATTCCCAGAATCCTTGGCAAATCACCATTTCCAGAATTATTTGAGCCTGTGGCTGAGAATGTGTATTACATGCATTTAAAATACATACTCTGTAGCATACACAGCAATATTCCATTCTTATCACTGAAAAGAAAATGTTAAGATTCATTCCATTGCACCTTTCTGTTTTACAGTGAAAATACCCGGCTGTATTGACAAAGACATATTCTACAAAGTAAGTACATTTTATAATAATGAATGCTAGAAGCAATAATTTGTTTGGTAAATGTATAAATCACTTGCTCACAAAAACAGTCCACGTCTGAATAAAGCAAAACTAGATTACACAAACCAATAAAAAAGAAATATACATAAAGCATTATTTTAAAAATAAAATAAAATTATTTATTAAGAAAATGATCTGCACAAAAATGATTGATGCCATAGGCACTGTGGGCCCCCTCGGTGTCTTTTTGTTGTTGAGGGGGCTGGGCCCCCATATTGGTGGAGTTGGGCATGAAACAATGTCGGCATGTTGTGTGATGTTGTGCTCGCAATGTCAGGACATTGCATCTTTGCCCTCAACGTGCTTCAGAAGATGGTGCCTCTGATTGATGCGGATTAATAGTGAGTGTGTTTAGCCCTCTATGAAAAGCTTTTAGAAGTTATGATGTTACTGGAAAAACCCTGCATATCTTCCTTTGATTCAAACTATGAATTATAAGCTTTCACAGTAGAAATACTTTAGCATCCAAGAGAATTCTCAGTGTATCCTGCATTAAGGTGCAGAACTCCTGCCCCCCTTTAAATAAGTTGCCTATCAGTTCAGATCAAAATGAAGGGACTAGAAACCCTACATTTCTTTTTCATCCCAGATTAACAATTCCAAATCCATTCCACAACCCATAGATAAATATACCCCTTTCATGGAAACATTTATGCATCCCGGTAGAAAGAAAAAACCACCTTGGTTCATAAGTTGAAAAGGGGCCTGCTGGTTGCTGGGGTTCTTTCAAAGAATCCTGAGCTAGATGAAGCAAGACAATCCACACATTTTCAAGCATTCTTAGAATTAAATGAGTTTGTATACTCAAGATTAAATGAAGAAGCTGCATCCAATTGGTGATCCTTCACTGACAGAAAGCTCTATGATCCAGTGGGTGCTTCCGTCAGCAGAACAGAAAGAAAAGCAAATTATAGTTTTTACCCCTCCTAGTGTGTCACTTGCCCCCCTCCCAAGCCCCAAATATGCTTCAGAGGGTTGGGGAACCCCACAGAACAACATGGCAGGTGGTGCAGGAAGCTATAGCAGGAGAGAGAATTACTGAATCACTTCCGTGCTCATGACACTTATGGAAGCCTATGCTGGGTCAATTGGCTTTCTGTTGGTGGAGGAAGACCAGTTGCATACATTTGTGATATTTCTGATTTATGAAAACAGTTTAGAATTATTTAGGACCATTTCTCCTCTGCCCTTCTTTAGCCTGGAGCAGTTGTTCCAAGAGGCCTCTGTGAAACGTGCAGATGTTCTGTTGAGCAAGATCCAGAAAGCCAAATAAACACGGTGGAATGTGTGTCACAAGCATGTGACAAAAACTGCCCAGTGGTAAGTTAGTGTTACAAACTGTTTTTGTAAATTGCCAGCTTTTCAGGAATTTATCTGCAAACCTAGCTATTTCACCTCCTTGATCTTATGAATCTCTTTCCATATTTTCTCAAATACAGGCCCAAGAATACAAGGAAATCCCTGGACAATGCTGTGGTAAATGCTCAGCGGTAGCATGTGTTATAAAAGAGGGATCCAGTGTTCAGGTTATCAAGGTAGCTGATGTTTTATGAATACCCATACATGCAATCTCATGTTCTGTCCTACTTGTGTTTCTCATGCTTGGAGTGGAAGCTTACTAGAGGCCATGAATGATATTAACTGAAGCAATAATTAATAGATCTGCATTTAAATTCCCATAGTTATCTTTTCCTACCATTGCCTTTTTCTGCTCAATTGGATGTTTTGAGTGCAAATCTTAATATAAATCTTTTTGACTTGTGAATCTTTGTGCTATATAAAAATAGTAAAAAGGGAGAAAAAAGAAGCTGCCCTATCAGATGGTTGGCCCATATAGCCAATGTTGCGTTGACTCCCCACATTCTGTGAAGGAGATACCAATGCCTTATTTTAATTTGAAGTGTAGTTTTTATTGTAGCTTTATTAATGAATATAGCCTAGTGTTGCCTAGTCTGATTAGAAAGGACTCTCCTAAGTCTTAGACTTGCAACCTGAAATCCCTGAGAGGTGCCAGCAATTGAACCTGGAGCCTTCTACTGCCGTCTACTGAGTCTGACCATTGGTCTGTCTAGCTCAGAACTGTCTAAACTCACTGGCTCTCCAGAATTTCTTTTCCTTTTTCGGTACCACTCAGCCTATGTTCTCTCCCAACCTTCTTAAGGGGAAAACCCCCAAATTTTCAAGCAGGACTCTCCCTCAGCCCTACTTGGAGATGCATGGGATTGAGTCTGTGGCTGAAGCTCTGCCACTGACCTACCACCCTCCCCATAAAGTGTGGGAAGCATGTGGTCATCCACCACTTGAACCCATCCCACTCCAGAGAGAATGCTTGAAAGTAAGATGCCACATGTGACCAAGCTATGCCTTCAGATATTTGATCACACAATCTGTTTCTCTTGACAGAACACAGCCATTAGTATCTGGGGGCAGAATTCGGACTCCACGTGCCTGAGCTAAAGGGTTTATATATGGTCAAATCCTTGTGTCAGGGAGGCCAATGAAGTCACATTTAGCAATGTGATGCCAAACTGTTTCACAGTGCAGTTTGTCATGAAGATAGGCATGGAGAGAGAGAGAATGTGTGTATTTGTGCATTTGAGACAACCAGAGACCATGAAGCAATGAAAGAAGGCACTCAATTGTATCAACAAATCCACATGGGGTTTCTTCCTTCCTTCATCTGTGTAATATGCACAGTGATGAAAACAGATGGCAAAAGCAGAGGACATGGTCTGTTAGAGTTTGATAAAGGTAGCTCAGTAGAGCTGAGTGGAGGCAAGCAAACCTAGCTGTGAATATGAAAGCTATATTCTTTCCCACATAGTTTTCATAATGACCTTTCCTTATTATAGTAAATTTATCATAAATTTCCTTTGCTTTTTTACCCTATCTGTATTATCTTAGTGATACAATCAAAGCCCTTTGAAGGACATAAAAATCACGTGTCAGCTTCTAATAACATAACTCTGACTTTTTTCAGCCTGGGGAGATTTGGCATCATCCAGGAAACAACTGCACAACTTATGAATGTGAATTGGTTGAGGACCAGTATATTCCTGTCCCTACCAAAAGACCCTGCGCTCCACTTAACTGCCCACCTGTAAGTTTACCAATATGATCAAAAGTCTTTGTGTCTGTTAGATTATCTACTCAGTGAGATCAGGGTTTATCTAAGAAAGCTGGATGAGGGTATGTTTTTTTTAAAAATTGCATAAATCATACGGGTTTGTTTAGGTAGTTTGGAATTATTATGATAGGCAAGGGTCCTAAACCAAGCCTAAATTAACAGAGTCAGACTTGGGCCCTTAACAAGTTCCTGTTCATATATCTCTTCAGTTCCCTACTTTATTTAATGCAATCTGAGAAGTGTGATTCACTAGATACTGTAAATGCTAAATGAAATGCTCGTGTAGTTATATAATTGTTGTTTAGGGCTATATAAATAGTCTAATTTTGGTCCATGTCAGTTTCACATGTATTCTTTAATAAGTGTTTCATCCTGATTCTGTATCAAGTGGATTGTTATTGCAGGGAGGGAATTTTTTAAAAAGTGGGTTATTATTATTGTTGTTATCATTATTATTAAACACATGTAAATATGCATTTCCCCCACAAAATATTGTATTCATTTCCCCTTAAAATTTATTCCTTTGTATGCATTTCATAAAAAATATTAATTTTCAATGATACCATAATACAACAATAAATCAAAACTAAAGGAACCTAGACAGACCAAGGATAGTAAATAAGATGAAGCAAAATACCAAGCAGGAGAGAGTAGGAGCATTACTACACAGAATTGTATAATAGTTGGCAATGCTGTGTACAGTAAGAAATTTAAGGTATAACTTCTAATAAACAGGTGATGAATTATTCATTGAGAGATTAGTTTACCCCAAATGTGCACATAAACATTTTTGTACATATTCTAACCTGAAATATACATTTTACATGGTTTTTAAGTGCAGAAATGCATCACGAATCAGAAAACTGCAAAAAAAAAAGAATGCTATCTGTGTTCTAATCTTTGCATTAGTGCTTAAAAATGCAGCCCAGTAAAAATCTTCAAGCATCCCAATTACAGTGCTTAAAATTAATAGAAGGTATTAACTGTATTGTGGGAGACAATGTGCTTTGGAGTCTATGGGCCCAAATATTATTTACCTGCCTTTGTGCACACTTTTCCAGGGAGTCCTGGCAATGGTGAAGGTCTCTCATGACCACAAAGAAACTGCATTTGTTCAGAGAATAATAATCGTTTAGGTTATCTGTAAATTCATCTAACCATTTTGGTTTTTCAGGAGAATGTGAGACTGAGTGAAGATGGCTGCTGCAAGGTGTGCGGACCTCCACGTAAGTTATGACAAAATTGTTAAAATAAGCCTGCACACTAAAAAAAAAAACCCCACAATGAGAGCAGGGGGTGGGTAATCTGTGGCACTACCTGTGCACGTCCTTATTTCATGTGGTCCATAACTTAATTTCACATGGGTGGCAAGGAGGAGAAAAATAGGGGAAAGGGTTTAAGGGAGAGAGAGAGAATGAAAAGTGTGTTAGAAAGAGAGGGAAAGCTATTCCCCTCCCTTACCTTTGTGTCAAGCCCTACCCACTTTTGACTCTGGCCCACTACCACCAATATGTATTTCCAACAGATTATGCTTGAGGGGAAAAGGCCCTCTACAAAAAGTTCCACACCCCTGCAGTAGACTGTGTTTTTGCCTATATTTGCTACAGTCAGGCAGGAAGTGAGCCAATAAATTATCTGTGCAGAGAGAAAGTGCTAAGATTTTCCTCTGCACCTTTGCAGCATAGGTGTGAACATCAAGACTAGTACTGTGGAGTGAGAAGTCTTTGTGGTCAAATGTACAGCACAGGTTTCTTTGTCAAAACATGCTAGTGGCATTAGGCTAGATCAGTACAGGAGTTTATTATGTTCTTTCCCCCCATCCTGACATTCCAGTGCATCAAGAAGTGGGTTCTTATTATGATGGACCTACCCAGTGCTATTTTTCTAGAAAAAGAGGTGCCAGAACTTAGCCTGAATGCCTCCCTTGTTCTCTTATAATGGCAATGGTGCCCACCTGAGAGGTGCAAGAACTGAGTTCCAGTGAGTTCCGGCTGGAAAAAAAGCCCTGGACCTACAATTCATTTTTCCTTGCCAGTTTTGACAGTTTGCACATGTGCACTCACACCCCACCTTACCCTACTCAGTCTTCTGTTAGGCAGTATTTGTGAGCACACAGTTATGATGGTTTTTGTTTTTGGTTGTTCTCCCCTCTAACAGCGGGAGATTGTATTCCAAAGAACATCACAAGTCTCATCAGACATAATGGATGTGAAGCTACTGAACCTGTTGAATTACGGTACTGCGAAGGCCACTGTGGCAGTTCTTCAATGTAAGTAGAAAAGTGGGCATTGCTGTCTCCCCCGGGGAACTCTAAAACTCTAAAACCTAATAAATAGTCCAGGGGTCATTCAGTTGAAGTCCAGGTTAGAAAGATGTGGAAAAATGTGCTGGGAAGCAGAGCACTTCATTTTTGAGCTCAATTATGTACTTATTTGACAGGTGACATCAGGCAATTCACTTTCTTGTCAAAACAACAACAACAACAAAAACTACTGTAAATACTATCTGGATAGACCTAGAGAACTATATAGAATCTTTGGAATCACTATATCCTACTGCAGTGTTTATCATTGCAGGGGATTTTAACGCACATATGGGAGTAAACGATGTAAATTTGTACACCCATTACAATCAGATTCTGGAACCAGATATTTTCTTAGCCAGCGGTACCTCCCGTCTGTCTAAAGATCATAGATGTAATTATTCAGAGCTTTGTTTAGCCCATGTTGTAAGGCAGAGGGACTTGTTAATATTAAATGGTATGATAGAGGGAGATTGGCCCAGGAAATATACCCACTTTTCAAAGCATGGAGGCAGTGTGATAGATTAAATTGTGATCTTACCATTTGTATATAAGTTTGTTGTGGAGTTTGAGGTGGGCCATAATATTGAGAGTGATTGTTTACTCAAACAATGGTACTTGTAGGCCCAGTATTTAAAAATTCTTCCCCAAAAACTCAATTTATCTCTAATGCAAACTTAGGTGTGACAGCAGGCAATAGAATTAAGTGGACACCAGTACTCAATCTATTCTAAATGAACCATGTCAGACTGATTGTTTCCAATACAAACAAAAGCAGAATGATGGCACTGCGGGTTGGTGTGAGTGGTGGACTTGATTCTGCAGCAGCTAAAGCCTTCTTTGTTTTCTCTTAGATACTCTTCTGAGGCTAACACATTGGATCACACATGTGCATGCTGTAAGGAAAGCAAAACCAGCAAGAGGCAAGTGACACTGATGTGCCCTGATCGCTCCACCATTGAATATTCATACATCCATGTTGACTCATGTGAGTGTGTGAGCAATCTATGTGATGTGAAGCCCAGCCCAACACCGGGAGAGCAAGAACAGCAGCAGCAGCAGCAGGAAGAACAGCAGCAACAGCAGCAGGAAGAGCAGCAGCAGCAGCAGCAAGAAGAACAGCAGCTTGGCCAGAAATAAAAACAGGAGCCAGGACTGACCTAGACATTTTTTAAATGACCAACACCAATAATTAACAGAAGATAAATTAAAATGAATCTTGCTGTTTTGAAATAAAAAGTATCCAAGGCAGCAACTTGAACATACAGATGAATTTCTCTTCTTCTAAATCTACTCTTGGCAGAAAAGTATTTTCTTTTCTTTGGGGTGCCAAACAATTAGAAATTCTAGGTGACACTTTTCTTGGGGCAAGGCCTTTGTGAGACTACACTGTGCAGTTACAAATAACTTGGAGAGGAAAGTATTTAGCATGATAAAAGGTTAAGGTGGGAGACAAAAAAAGGATTTTAGCTTGAACTATTGTGTAGTTATGATGCCAATATTAACAAAGCATTGGTACAGACACTGGCATTTCTAATACACCCAGAAGAATTTCCTCCACCAAGTAGCACAAGCCAGCCATAACTTTGGAGCAGAAAGAGCTACTCATAGTGTCCAGTTCCATTACAGTTCCATTGGTCAACATGGTCTGTTCTCTATCACCTTTGCAAAAGTTAGATCTCACTTTCATAACTTGGTCAGCCTTTTTTGTGTTTTTTCCCCAAGTTCCTTTTTCTACAAACTTCAACCTCTCAAAGGCTGTGGGGCTATAATACTCAGATATTATTTGTAGATCTATTTTTGTACAAAAAAAACTCCCCATGAAGTATGGCTGCTGCTGAAGAAGACTGTTTACATGATAACATCAGCATATTAATTGTATGAAGATCTGGATTTTTTAAAAATATAAATGTTTACAAAATGAACATAAGATATATAGATATATTTGCCGAATTGTCATATGAAGAACTTTTTAAACCAAAGTAGTAAATATCAATAATATAAATTCTGTTCTAGGACAATGAATTATTTTTTAACGTTGTACCATTACTATTTATTTGTTTCTGGAAAATAGACTATTTTCTTCTGTATTAGCACCATCTGTCAAATGATGCCTGGTTGAGGGATATCTTTACCCTTTTGCTGTTTTTATTTGTTTCTTAAAGAGAACAGTTTCAATGATTAATAAAATTTTAGCATTTTGCACCTGTTGTGTCATTCAGTTTATTTTTTTACTACTCTGATCTGCCTTTGTGATGTATGCCAATTCAATGTGTCCTTCAGTTTGACCAGCAGCCACTGTTTTCCCTCAGAGGTATAATGACCACAATCCTGGCATAGCAGTACACGTGATCACAATTCTGCCATAGCTGTTATGCCAGACCCCCATAGCTCAGATGTCAACTGGACCAGTTCGCATATTGGTCACTGCTCACCCAAATATAGCAATTTAAAAGCCACTGCATTAAAAAAAAGACCACACCAAAACAACTAAAGATCTTTGTGAACTGATGAAGCTTGCATCTTATACTGAAAGTTAAGAAGTTTATTTGGAGTACATACTGTCTGCTGCTGAGTTCTTGCTGATTTCCTAACATTCTGTTTATTCAGCATCCATCCTGATTTGCTTGCACAAAGTTCTCATGGAGTTTATGCAGCACTAGCATTCATTCTCATTTGTTTCTGTGGAGGTTATGAAGCATCCCAGCAAGCCATTATTATCGTACAGTTTCCAAAGCATTTTCCTTTCACCTTCCTTACTGCAAAAAGACCAACATTTTTGGGAAGCAGAATTGATGTGAAATAGTGCCAAATCCAATATGTGATTTAATTCTACCTGTGAAACAGTGACAGCCTTGATGTGTCCTTAGTCACAAGCAAGGTGTCTCGGGTTTAGGCAACACAGACCAGATGTCAATCCAGATACAGTTGTAGGAAGAAATGCATTAAATGTTTTAAATATACTTTCAGAGTTGGTTGCATTATCGACAACTATATGAAACACATAAAGAAGACAGCAAGAAAGGATTTAGTTATACTAGATCTAGGTTTCAAACGGAAGTGATTGAAGGGAAAGTGAAACTACTGAAGGCCGCATACAGCATACTATTAGAATGGGAGACAAAAGATGAAGAGGTAAAATCAGTTATGATTAAATGGGCACAAGATGTAGGTCACAACATTATGATGGAAGATTTGGTTAAATTATGGAAAACTGACTTAAAATTTACAGATTGTTCCCTATTGAAGGAGAATTACATGAAGATGATGTACAGGTGGTACATAACACCAGTGCAGTTAGGGGAAATGTACAAAACTAGTTAAAATATATGTTGGAAGTGTAAGGAAAAGGAGGGGACATTTTATCATATGTGGTGGGATTGTAAGGTAATTAAAAAATTTTGGGAAATGATATACAGCGAATTGAAGAAAATGTTCCATTTAACATTTGTTAAAAAACCCGAAGCATTTTTGTTGGGGATTGTAGGGAAAGACCTGCCAAAAAAGTTGAAAAACATCTTCATGTATGCAACAACGGACGCGAGAGTTCTGGTAGCACATGGATGGAAGACTGAAGAAACCCCAACTAAAGAATCATGGCAAGAAAAATTGATGGACTATGCAGAACTGGCAAAACTGACATATAAGCTATGGGACAAGGATAACTGTGACTTTAAGGATGAATGGGAATCCACTACAAAGTATCTGAAGATGCAACAAAGCGAACTGGACTCCTTGTCAGGCTTTGAGTAAACATTCACAAACTTTTTATTGATAATAATCAGCTAAATAGTTTGAGTATCTATACAACTTTGTAACATGCAGAAAACAGCATTCTCAGAGAAACCAAAGACTGGAACTGAGGGAAGTCAGGGGGTGGGGGTGGGTGGGTTTTTTTGGGGGGAGGGAGGAAAAATGGGGGGGGGGACACAAGGATGATATGTTTTTGGATAATATGTCTTGTTATAATTTTGAATATATATATATTTTAAAAAAGTTTTAAATGTACAATTTGTTTTTAACAAACAGCTCTTGAGCTGTTCTGGTGAAAGGAGTTAGCAATACCGTTAGTGCATTGTACATATCAAGCAAAAAATTTCCAAAAGATGTTTCCATCACATGCTGGTGGAAGGGCACTAGAGGGCAGTGCATACACAATTTACCACAGTGTCACATTTCAAAAAGAATTGTCTGAAAGCAGACCGCTTTATGATTCAATTATATATTAAACTTAATAAACCAAAGTCTGATAGAAAAGGTCTATTCCAGACAGCACATATATCTTCTCAGTGTAATCCTTGGTACTGAACAGCCATTTGAGGGAGATCAGCAAAAAAATAGGGCCAAGATTTCAAAACCAATGGTTTACTAGGCAAAATAATTATATTCTAAATAGACATAATCTCATCACACTAGCAGATACCCAGAACAACTCAATTATCGCCAAAGAAATTGATTTAACAGTAGTTCTAAATTGTGTTCCACATTGTAGCTGGTGTTGTGCAATGGTTGCAGTTTGGATTAGAAGCTGGGAGACCTGGGTTCAAATTGCCACTCAGTCATGAAGCTGGGTGACCTTGGACCAGCCACTATCTCTCAACCCAACCCAACCCAACTCACAAGGTTATGATGATAAAATGGGGGCAGGGAAAGCTGTAGAGGCTACCTTGACTTTTTTGGCAAAAAGGAAGTATGTGAATGTAGTGGGATAAAAGCTTTGTTTTTAAGCCACATTGGTCTTGTGACTGAGCACAACTGAATCTCATGCTCAAGGCTTTTGCATAAAGATTCTGCAGCTATCCATGATTTCTCATAAGCTGTGTATTCATTTTTACAGATAGGTATCTGAAATAGGCAGCAGCTCTCTGAATATTATCTGATTCCTCTTTGTGGGGAGAGAACCAACTTAATCATGGAAGTTTTAGTTCAAGTAGCACAATGGTATATGCAGAAACTATGATTTACCTGTCAGCTTACTATTAACCAATTGTACTTATGCAGAGCAAACACTAGAAGGCAAAATATTACATATTATTATGGGCATGTAGATACCTATTTCCTGACACACTATGTGGATTGGAGCGAATTCATGTTTTTAAAAAAGAAAAGTTTGTGCTCTGGTTACCCTGGTACATTGGGGAGATGCAGGTGAACAGGCAAACAGTGAACCAATGGATTCAAGATATAAGAAAGGAGGTTCCAACTTAACATCAGGAAGAACTTTCTGTTCAACACAGGAACAGACTCACTCAGGAGGCTGTGAACTCTCCTTCCTTGGAGGTTTTTAAGCAGAGGTTGGATGGCCACCTGTCATGGATGCCGTAGTTGAAATTCTTGCACTGCAGGAGGTTGGACTAAATGACCCTTGGTGCCCCTTCCAACTCTACAATTCATTGATTCTATGTGTGAGGCAACTAGTGGTAGTTTATTGCTTGCCTGTGCAGAACCCACTCCCCTTCCACACAAACACACACACACCAGTAGCACTCCTCTCCACCAGCATAGGACAACAGAGAGGTAATTGCACATCATCTTACCCCACTCATCCAGCCATCGAGGGATAAGGTTGCCCTGTAACATTCGTTATATGTAGCCTTACTCTGTTTTTGGCCTAGATTTTCTATAAAATGGAGAAGCCATCTACAAAGAAAAAAACACGCTCTCTACAAAATAAGGAAAGTGTGGGTTGATAGTACTCTATTCTCAGGAAATTAAGACAGTTAAAACCATGTGTCATGTTGCTTTTCTTTGGAAAAGAAACAAACAGTGTGGAGCATAATCCTATGCACATATACTCAGAAGTAAGCCCCACTGGGAGCTTACTCTCAAGAAAGTGTTTGCAGCCCCAATTTATTTTATTATTATCATTTCAATAACAAGTAACACAACTCATAAGGTATTATTAAGGATAGGGAAAGGAAGCAAAAATAATAACAAAAAATAACAAAGGGAAAAAGCTCATTTTCTTTGGTTTCTGGAATGAGAAATATAATAATAAGGTTGATTTATAGTCCTTGCTGCTTTAAAATCCCTTTGGGAGAACAGGATGCTGGACTAGAAGGGCCACTGGCTTTCTTATATGAGTGAACTCTCCTTCCAAAAGTGCAGATCAGCACTGACAAAACTAGACAGTTGTTGATCACTGCTGGCAACATTAAGATGAACACTGCCATCAAATGCACAGTCACCTGACAAGTTAACATCAGGACACCGACACAGAGCATTTCTAAGACTTGGAATGTATGAGTATGCAATATATATATATATTTGTTGGCCTTTCAAAAGGGAATATCTCCCCGAGGTGGCAATAGTACCATTCCAGTATTGCACAATAAAACCACCTGTTTCCTTTTCATGGTGTTGCAATTTGTTTGCTTTAGCAATCAGTTTAAAAGCTACTGCTTACCCAAATGATTATTTCTCAGATTTCTTTTCCATGACATTGGAAGACTGTGTGTGACCAGCTCCTGTATCAGTATTTACATCAGTATGAAGTTTCTTGTGACATTTAATATATCAGTCAGAAAACTCATAAAAGATCTTTGTTCTAGCAGCCCAAGAAACTGAAACTATTAGGACAGAAATACCCAATGTAGTGCCCTCCAGAAGTTTGGACTACAACTCCCTTTAGCCCCAGCCAGCATGGAAAATGGTCATGGATGATGGGAGTTGTAGTCCACAACATCTGGAGGGTGCAATTCCCAGCACCCTTAACAAAGTACAGGTCTCAGGATTCTTTGGGGGGGGGGGAGCCATGGCTGTTAAAGTTGTTTAAGGGTGCTTTAAATGGATGGTGGAGAAGTGATCCTGGATTAGGAGAAATGAAGGTGTCTACTTCAGGTAACAACCACCTAAAAGATCATTCCCCTTTCAGACACCCAAGTGATAGCTGCCCCCTGCAGAAGAGAGCTTCCTGCAGATACCACCTTATTGAGAAGTCTGTTTTGTGTGATAGAGAAAATGGTCTTTTTGTGTGGTGGCAGCTGCCCTTTAGAATTCCCTCCTATCAGATATTCGGCAACAACTTAGAACCACCTGTAAGTAAGAGATATAACTAATATGAGAGCGAAATATCTGTAAATATAATGAGATTTGACACCACTTGTATTATTGCAGAAAATTATGCTGTGATTTTTTTAAAAAAGGTTGATTAATAATCTGCCTTTTAATAAACTGGTCAGTTCATTAATAGATTAAATTTGTACATTACCAAGACTTTAAGAGACATGCCTTTTTGAGGTATTGTTGGTAGTTACTACTAATTAAATGAAAATTGTTGCTAATCTTTGTCAGAAGAAAGGGCCCATTGTGACAATGTTTTATTTGTATTAAGTATCACAGTTAATGGTCAGAACTACTATAGCTGGAACAACAGATGTGTGCTCTGAATGTTCACACCCACCCATTAAAATTTGACTTTGCCAGTTAATTGCCTCCCGTTTTTAATTAAACTTTATTATTTCGTGCTATTGGTACGTCAAAAAAAATCAACAACATCAATATTTAAAGAATTGACCAATTAGACCAATTAAAAATTGAAACCCTAGTTAAAATAACCCTGAATTACCTTCCCCAAGGATATCACATTGCTTACAATTATAGGACAGCAGTGCCATGTAGCCATCCAAAACCTATTCCCTGGCATCCAGTCCACGATCTATTGCTAGGTACTATGTATTACTTAACAAAAGAGACCATTAATGTAATACAAAGCGCTCAGTTCCAACTTTGTTGTTTCTACCTGTTGCTCTTTTTACTGGGAGGGCCGACAAAAGCACCTTCATTAGCTGCAAAGTGTTCGGGGATCCTTCTGGAGACTGCCACCCCTCAAATTTTAGGGAGTTTTGCTACTATATTGGCATTGACTCAGTACAGCTCTCCTTTTTCCAGCCGTCAGTCACTAAGAGCTGGTTTACATTGAATAAGCTTCCTGTGATACCAGCAGAGGCCGCCATTGTGGCACTGCCCACCTGGCTTCTTAATATTGTGCATTGTGGCCAGTTACAGGGAGTTTGACACAGTGCCGGCGCAGCAGCAGGAGCAGTGGGTTGTCTCTAAGCCCCAGCACCACACTGAGCTGCCTGCTACTTCACCCCTCTTCCTCTTCGTAACTGGCAGTGACTCATAGTGAGAAAGGATGGCTCACCCACACTGCCCCATCAGCCAGTACTATGCATACCCCACAAGTGTCCTGGAAAAAAACCGAGGCACCCTGTTCCCCCCCCTCCCGCTAGAGAACAACGGTCATTTTGGGCAACGTGATCTCCGTACCCTCCAACATTTCTCCGATGAAAATAGGGACGTATTGAGGAAAAGTGGGACATTCCAGAATCAAATAAAAAACCGGGACGGCTTCTGTAAATCCAGGACTGTCCCTGGAAAATAGGAAGACTTGGAGGGTCTGGATCTCTCGTGTTTTTGTGCCAAGATTTTGCCCAGGAAAAAACCAACACACTTTTTTTCAGGGCCGCAATCTCACATGGTGCACCAGAATGCAAGTTTTAGGACATTGTGAGAGCACAGTGCTGATAAAAGTGCATCTTCTGGGCTCTGTCAACTAACACGGGGCATACAACTCACACAGGAGCCTGGACAGGAAGATGTGTATCCCTGTTTGGGGACTCAGCATGTTGAAGGGTATGACTGTGTGATACGATTCTACTCCCCAGAGAACCACTGTTGAAAGTGAATTTGTATGATCATTTCCCCCCATGGTATTCTGGCAAAGTTCCAGCCAGATTGAGGTCCTATGAATAGCTCAAGATGTCACACAGTTCACTTGTGGCCAAACCGAGAAATTATGTCTGCTCACCATGAAAAAACAGCAGCATAAATCTACCCTCAGTCTGATGAACATAGGAAACTGCCTTATACTTAGTCTGATCATTAGTCTTTCTAGGTCAGTACTGTCTACTCTAACTAGCAGTAGCTCTCCAGGATTTCAGACAGGGGTTTCTCCCAGGCTCCCAGTCTCGGCTGGAGATGCCAGGAATTGAACCTGAGATCTTTTGCATGCAAAACAGATGCTCAGCCACTGAGTTATGGCCCTTGTTTTGAAGAAAAAAAACCAAATTCTGAGTGGGTGTAGTCTTGAAGGAAAAGGGAAGCATACAAATTCTATGGGAGTTGAGTGTCTTGTTGCTATGAAATCCTTTGCAAATCTCAGCAACATGTCAGAATGTGGGTGAAAACCTATTCAGTAATGGAGCAATGGACCAGTGGACCACAATTACCAGTAACAGAGACTGGTCAATTAGAGCAAATGGGGCACTGCTCCACCAACCTCAGTCTGCTCTAACTAGTCCCTCTTGCCTGCCTTCTTACTTACAACCAGGCTGACAGCTTCCTCCTCCCTAGTCTCAGTTTTGCCCATGTAGAACTCAGCAGGGAGGAGGATGCAGACAAAACCAGAATTAGCTGGATCTGCCTGTAGTTAGCCCTGGCTCCACCCACTGTTGATCTCCCTGCCTTTCACCCTACCAGTCCCGGTGGGTACCAGGCACCCCCGGATGACAACTTTATCCTTCCTTTCATGATCTAGAAGCCAAGAGAAACATCAGCTTCTCTTTACATTGAAATTCTTTAATCAACTTCAGCTTGACTAGGTAGCAGTAAACTGGGCAAACAGAAATCACACAAAAGAAGCAGACAGACCTCCTGCCTCATGCCTACCAGCCTATTTGAGGTGTGGCGCTGGCTGCATCACAGTGTGACGTGCTTGTACACTGTGCCATGTTACCAAGGCTGAGTGCGTCAGCCAGGATCCACATGAAATCCTTCTCAAAATACGACTGTCAGGTGAAAAGATGATGAGATGAGCTATGGAAACGAGCTATATGTGGGCGGAAGAGGAGGGGGAGCAATAAATCAGGCACCGAACTTTATTCCTCACACTTCGGTAGCAGTCAGAGTCCCAGTCTGCAAGCAATGTCCCACTGAATGGCAAGATTCATATTAGTTCTTATGGTCCTGTATTTTACCCACTTTTTATTTTTATTTTTAAATTGAGACCATGGCCATGAAATGAAACTTGAAATGCTCACTAACAGAGATTGTGTGATAATGAATTCATTCTTCATGTCATCTTATCCCCCTGCCTTTGCAATAACAGTGTTCCTTTATACAGCATTAATAATTAGTAAAGATTCCTTCTCAGTTGCTGCCTCGTAAAGTCGGATAAGAAAATACTTGCACTTTACAGCTTCTCTGAAGTAGGACCCTCTTTGGTTCTAACCTCCCACTGTGACATAGATGCAGTCACAGTGCTTCACTAGAGACTAGGCTCAGTGGCAGAAGCTGCCTCTATTATAAGTAAGGTGTGTGTCATCATGGTCAGGTCTGACATCGCCAAGAACAGGAGTACAGTGCTTGGTGCACCGGCAGCAAGCCTCAACTGTTCAAAAGTGCTCCTGGCTGCTGCTGAAACCTATGCATCTGGGTTCAGGGCTGAATCCAAGAAGTACCCTCAAGTTGCAAATCCAAGTCCTCAAATGGAGTGACTCCCTCTGAAACAGGTTGAACCCCTATTTCCCAATCTGATGTTATTTGTAACCACAAGTCTTTTGGTTTTACTCCTGACTTTTTTGCTTGCTCCAACATTACTGTTTGGTTTATATCAACTATTTCTATATTTATTGCATGCTGCACACAAAAGTCTTCAGGTGACTCACACTTTATCTACAGCACAGATAAAATAATACATTACAATAAAAACGTAAAATGGTTCCTTAAAAAAAAGCAGAAAAAGCTTGAGTATGGGTAGTTTTTTTCTGCTTTGATATCCCCACCCCATTTTGGCTTGAATGTATTTTTAATTTTTGCTTGTTTGTTTGTTTGTTTGTTTCTTATGGTTCACTTAGGAGCTGCCTAGAGTGCCTCTTATTGAGGCAGAAAGGCAAGATAGATTTTTAAAAACAAAAACAAAAAACAAATAAGCACTGTGGAAGGTGAAGGCATGAGGACAGCCTGGGAAAATTCCTATGGAAAAGGCCAGCCCTGCTGCACATTCAAGACTTCTCTTCCCCTCCCATCACATTTCCCCCATATTGATTTTTGAACTTTGAGTTTTATTGTTATTCATGCTTTTATACAGTATTTTATGCTGCTTCTATATTGTATTACAATTAAGTGTTTTAAATTTGTTGTTTTTCATCCTCAGCCCGGTTTTCTGAACCAGGAAGGGTGGGGTATAAATAAAAATTTATTATTATTAGGATTATTATTATTAACACATGTACAAAAAAGTAGTGCAGCAGGTGGCCTTGAGTGGGCATTTCCCATCAAACTTCTGTATTTTCAAGTATTATTCCTGGCTGAAGGGCTCCCCAAGCAACTTGCCTTTGATCCCTTCCCTGTCATGATTTCTAGGAAAGATACCTTTCTTCAGGCTTGGCGGGGATCAAGAGAGAAGAATTCCAATTGTAAATGAAATCATTATTTTAGCCACCAGCAATGATCAAGAAATGTCACTTCAAAAGTGTCTCTGAGATACAAGGATGTCAGCACACCGCCTCCAAGATAAATAAAATCCGCCTGCGTGACATTTTATTTTTCACAGCCTTCCCAGCACAGTGATACAGAACAAATTCTTCAAAGAAGGGGAGGATATAAGCAGACTTAGTTTCACACAACTCCACATGAAACAAGGTGCTCTGCACAAATGATTACACTGGGCATTCTTTATGGCAATTATCTTATTATCCACATGCTATATTTTACAGCAAAGTGTAGTTTATAGAAATGCTTTGTTATAGCTTGCCAGGAGTAAAATTACACACTGCCCAATACTAGCAGTTTGCCCTTTGAAGATGTCAGCATGTAGGCTTCTTCACTGCAGACAACATGTTCACAGAATTATAGAATGGTAGAGCTGAAATAGATCCTTGGGGTCTTCCAATCCAACTCCCTGAAATGTATGTTCACCTGTGGAGATCTACAGATTAGGATCAGTCATTGTGCCCAATGATAGGGGTGGAGCAAGGAGTGAGGCCTCATCCCCTGGCAACCAGATGATGCCCCCTTCTTGCAAGTAACATGTGCAGGAGGATTGGGCATGGTAGCCCAGGCATTGGTAATCTCCAAATTGGATTACTGCAATGAGCTGTATGTGAGCTTTCCCTTTAAGATTGGTCTGGAAGATGCAGCGAATACAGAATGCCACAGCAAGGCTGTTAAAGAGGTTTTCCTATTGACCATGCATAACACCTGCATTGAAAGAAGTTCATTGGCTGCTGATATGTTACTGGGCCAAGGTAAAGATCATACTATTGTCATGTGAGGTCCTGAAAAACCTGGGACCAGATTACTACCAAGAACACATTACCTTGTATTCCTCTGTCAGGTCTTTTCAACCCTTGAGTGAGTAGAACCATTAAATTCAATGGACTTAAGTAACTTACTTCTTGCCAACAAAGGCAGCCTAATATTTCACTACAAAACTTTTTTGTAGCATACCCTTCCAAATTCTAATCAACAGCAGGCATAATTTTATTTATTCTTTAATACAAAGCAAACTATCTATTAATCGATCATTTAATATCAGTGAAATTAATTCAACTACAGTTACCAAAAATGTTGAATAGTTTTGTAACTATTGCTCTATATCCGGGTAGCTAATCCTTTCTTGTGCAAGGAGGAAGTTGGCACATCAATATCTGCTCCCTGTCTTCAGGATGCCAGTCTTCCAAGATCCTCTGACAAAAAGCATTTTTAAAAATATCCGCAATACCAAGCTAACATGCAAAACTGGCACACCTTGGCTGTCATCTGGAATTAGTAAGAGTCCACCTGTATGTAGGGGGCTTGAGACTGATCTCCCCAGGTAACAATTCACAGGTAAACCCTCTGAGTGAATGAGTTGCATCTTCTTATCTTGGCATGGATTCCAGGTTATTTCAAATGCTTGTCCAAGAGAAGGTGTACATACTACTCTGGATTATAGCTGGCAGAAAAACATTCTGCACATGCTATGAACTAAAGCCACAAAATGGATCCTACTGAAGTGAAGTTGATGTAATCCTTGATTTGTTGCATTTAGGCTGAGGTGCACTCATGTAGGGCAGAGATGAGCAATCTGTGACTCTCCAGGTGCTGCTGGACTATAATTCTCATCTTTCGTAACCATGCTGTCTCAGGCTGATGGAAGTTGAAGTCCAACAACTTCTGGAGGGCCACAGGTTCCCCACCCCTGAGTTGGAGAATCTAGGCATTATTAGCAATGTTACCCTGGAACATTTATCTACACTATTGAATAGCTACCTAATCCTACAAGGCAGAGCAAACAAAGCAACATACATACATGCACACCCATTCCATTCTTTCCCCCTTAATGTGCAAATATTAGCTAAAATGATGCTAACTGAATGGTTACACCCCAAAGAATGTTTCACCAGGCAACAAGGTTCTTCTAAATGCTATATTCTGCCCCCAACACCCAAAAATTATAAATTGCATGTGCATTCCATTAAGACATAATTTTAAGAGGCCATAATTCCAATCTGGAATGATGTTCAGGATACAGTAAACCCAGCTGCAGTATAATGGACATGGGTGGACAAAAGAATTAGAGTTGGATAAAACATATATTAGTAGTTTCCTCTCCTGCTGTCTCCCCTTCTTTCTGCCTCATGTTGTATTTCAGTAGACATTGGGGATTGGGGAAGGCAAAGTTAGGGAGGACTTTGTTAACCCTTGCAGCATCAAGATGGAGATACTGGTTTTATATAGAATTCTCTTGCCTGTCATCAGCATATTGAACTGTTGATTGCTTTAATGGAATTCCACTAGCAGATCTGAGAACTGAATTTGTGTCACTGTTTATACTGCAAAGTCTTTCATAGCATAGCAAATTATAAAAGAGTCAGTTTGCCAGCATCTTGTTAACAACCCAGTGATTAGTAGAAGCCAGCATGGATTTGCCAAGAACAAATTCTGCCAGACTATTCTTATTTCTTTCTTTATTACTAGCTTAGTGGGCTGTTGGAATGCTTTGGATGTAATTTCACTTGATTTCAGCAAACCATTTGAGAACGTTCCCTGTGGTATTTTGGTTAAGGAAACTGGTTAATTGTAGGTTAGAGGATAATTCCATCAGGCAGAGCCACAGCTGATTGGAAAACTGCACTCAACATGAGTAAGTCAGCAGTAAGGAAAAAAGACCTATGAGGAAATGTTGATAGAAATGGCTTAATCTGGAGAAAAGACTATTAAAGGAGGATATGATGGCGCTCTCTAAATACCTGAAGAACTGTCATGTAGAAGAAGACAAAGATTCACTTTCAGCTGCCCCAGGGAGCATGACTAGTTCCAAGTGACAGGAGGATAGATTTTGTTTCAAGAATAGAGGTTCTAAAGAGTTCCAATTGAAGAATGGAACCAATTGCCTGGGGATGCAGTGGACATCTCTTTTCCGGGGGGTCTACTAGCCCTGGATTTCTGGAACTCAGCAAGGTGGGCAGGCAGGATAGATGGTTTACAAACACCCCTCCTGATCTATGATTCTATGTCATGGGTAGGCAAACTAAGGCCCGGGGGCGGGATCTGGTCCAAATGCCTTCTAAATCTGGCCTGTGGACAGTCTGGGAATCAGTATGTTTTTACATGAGTAGAATGTGTCCTTTTATTTAAAATGCATCTCTGGGTTATTTGTGGGCCATAGGAATTTGTTCTTCCCCCCAAAAAAAACATATAGTCCAGGTCTGAGGGACAGTGGACCGGCCCCCTGCTGAAAAAGTTTGCTGACCCCTGTTCTATGTGAACAAACATGAAAATCAAAGTGAAAAAGCAATCCCCCAACAGCTAGGATTATTTGTTCCTGTGGTTTGTAATACAATCACTTCTGGTTATACTAATACAGCAGCATTTATATGCATACACATAAAGAAAGGTTATGGTGAGCAAATATTAGATAGATTAAAGGGTAGTTTATAGTTCCACCCAAAAGCAAAACTTGGTCGCGTGAGATCCTGTTGACATTCTAACAGACTTTGAAAGAAAACAGAAGCATATTAATACACTGAAAGCCATGGTTGCTCTGTACCTTTTTTCCACTGGAATAATAATGACATCTCCATTCAAAAGTCCACTCCATAGTTAGCAATGGCTTTATAAGTGTATGCATGTATAACACAGGTCTTTGAGGGCTGTAGTGCTCCAACAATAATATGAGTTCTCTAAAGCTCTATCATTGTGCTACCCATATGTAGTAAGGTAAAGGGGTAAAGAAGGATTGGGGCCACACCATTGGCACCACGCTGACGCTATGTGGCCATCTTAGCCACATAATTTTTGGATGTTGAGCATGCACATTTGTAAAGGAACCCCTTCAGACGAGCAGCTGTTCACAAATTAGGAGATTAGGACCCAGAAGTTCCTCTTCAAATGTCCAGATACAACATACTGTCTTGGCTCCCACCCAAAACATGACAGCAGGTGCATTACATACAAGTAAGGGATACTTATTACAGCAGATTCAGCGGCATGGAAAGAGCCAAATACAGTACAGGGACTCCTACAAGATATAGGGTTGTAAGTCTTGGGAGTCACATATCCTCTTTTCTCTTCTCCCTGAGAGAATGCCGGGCGTGTCTCCACCTCCAAATCCTCCCACTGTGGCACATCAGACCACACCCTGGAGTCATCCCTGCCCCCTGGTGGGGAAGCATCTGCCACAGTCTCTGGCAGTCGCCTCTCCATAGGCATGGAAGAGAAAGCATCTGGGATTCCTTCTTCAACAGTAGAGCTTGGCACATCCAGAGGTTGGTGGGAGGGAGGTTCTATCAACTGGACTCTACTCTGTTGTCTCATGCCCTCTGCCTCCCATTCATTCTTCAAGTGCATGCTGCTCCTGGTCTGAATCAGAGTACTCCATGGGAATTATGTCATATACAGATGCTGAGGGACATAAGAACATAAGAAGAGCCCGCTGGATCAAGCCAAAATGGCCCATCTAGTCCAGCATCCTGTTCTCATAGTGGCAAGCAGATTCCTATGAGAAACCAGGAAGCAGGATTCAGGTAGAAGAGCACTCTCCCCTCCTGTGGTTTCTAGCAAGTGGTATTCAGAAACATTGCTGCTGCCAACTGAAGTGGCAGATTCAGTCCATCAGGGGTAGGGACAGCAAACTGGCCCTGCTGCTTCTGTGTGTGAATGCCCTACATAGAAGTAACTGATGAGCAGGGCCATAGAATTATCCTGTTTTAAAGTCAGCTGTCTAAAGCACCAGCCTTAATAGAATAGAACCTCCATGCTCAGAAACAGTATACGTCTACATACCAGATGCTGGGGACAAAGAATGAATGTGACCCTTCCTTTCAGGTGCTGACTGTGTTTTCTATAGACACTTTGTTGCCCACTGTTATAAATAGGGTTCTGGTTTAGAGATGGACAGGGCTCATCCTGTAACCTTTTTTGACGCCCTCGAGTCTGAAAACAGTGTGTTCATACTATTTATACACATTAATATTTATAATTAACATAGCATTTTAACTTACTGGGTAGCATTTATTTGTCCCCAAAGCAATCCTGTTAGGGCACTACCATTCCATTTATTGATAAAATACTGAAAATGAGAGAAAGTGACAGGTCCAAGATTAGTTAGTTTGTATCAAGCGTGGGACTCAGCTATGTCCCAGGTACAAGTCCATCTGTCTGTCTATCTCCACTCAAAATGAACTATGAATATTTCTGGGTATCAGACTCATTGCCACAGGACTTCCAAACCCTAAACCCCAAATCTATGTTTCAGCATGGGTTGTTCCCTGATTGTCCATGTGGCAGACAGATGCAGTATAGGACCAGTGCTGACCTTAGAACATTTTGTGCCTGGAAATATCAGATCCCACCTGTTCTTGCTGAATTGCTGAAACTGTGCCTAGAGGTGGGCATTAGGGTCAAGAAAAGGGCCGACACTGATGCTCAGATTGACTATTATATACCAGTGCAAAGATATGGATGACTCCCAGTGAACTCAGGGGAAAAGGCCTCATCCATGGATGCATCCTGTGCACCCACTCACTATGGCAGCCCTAAACTGTTGAATTTCCTCCTTACAGAGGCACGTCTGGCACCTTCATTGTATAGCTTTCATCATATGCTGAAGACAAACCTCTTCACTCTGGCCTTTGAAACCCAAGATATATACTTTTAAGGGCCATCCTATTATTTTAACTGATCCTGTTTTAACTGATTTTAATTATGTATTTCTATGTTGCTGTAAGCTTCTGTAGGGCCTGGGTAATAATAACAATAATAATGAATGTAGAGCATTGCACTGAGTGATGTATTTGCCGCTGTGTTTATGCTATGTTTAAGTGGCCCAGCTGAACCCTAATGTCATATTTTAATATTTGTTTTATAATTTTGTTACCTATTCTCAGACTGGGATGGGTTGTAAAAAACAAATTAAATAAATGTGCCGACACAGCAGCCAGACAAACTGTGCAAGTCTGCAAACTGCTGCAATGAATATGTCAGTGATATTTTAACAGGCTCCTACCCAGTGCTATTTTTCTAGAAAAAGAGGTGCCGGAACTCAACATGAACACCTCCCTCATTCTCTCAGAATGGCTATGGCGCCCACCAGCTGAAAAAAAATCCCTGCTCCTACCACATATGAATGCCAAATGTTATCACTGAAGTAAGTAATAGTGGCCTGACTATGTCCTGAATGCTTCAGGTGCTGTGTAACAGCTTTGTGCAATGTTGTTATGGTGCTAGCTTAGCCAACAACAATTCAAAGACTGGCTGAGGCACCATGACCATGGGCTATAGCAGGCATAGGCAACCTTGGCCCTCCAGATGTTTTGGGACTACAACTCCCATCATCCCTGACCACTGGTCCTGTTAGCTAGGGATTGTGGGAGTTGTAGTCCCAAAACATCTGGAGGGCCGAGGTTGCCTATGCCTGGGCTAAAGGATTCCTGAAAGGGGCTATCCAATGGGAGTGCTCCTGAGAGACTGGTGTCTATCCTATGATTATCTAATATGCAGGCCAGTCTTGAAGGTTTTCCTAATCCATAGATCCCACTGCAGGTGTATGGGTTGGGAGAGGGCAAGATTGGGAATGTATGGGAATGTAAGCAACAGCAGTCAAGAACAACAGTGAGAAGCTAGGCAACAAGGGTGTGCCGGATGCTCCCTTAATACTGAATTAACATTAAGGAAATCTTCAGTTTGTCACATGCATTCCACTGACAGGAGATGATAATAAAACATTTACTTTCTTTGCCTCAGCTGGGCATACCAGCCAACAGCTAAACTTGTAAGCAGAGTTGCAGAGAAAGACAAAGGCATCATCGGGAGAAAGGCGCTTCTCTATATTGTTCTTGGTCACTCTTACATAATTACCAACAATTCTCTATGTCAGTCACCCAACATTTTGTCACACTTCAGGGTGACCAAGCAACACAACCCACAATTTGACTATGTGGGTGGGGACAAGTTTGATTTTGAACTGCTGGGATCTCCAATTCCAATGAATGGTTGCCTTTTCTTCCTGTGGGGGAATGCTGCACTTCAGAATGTTACAGTGGGAGCAAAACATGCCCCACCCACTGCCAGTGGCTGGCTTAGTATCTTTGGGGCTATAATGATGGGAGAGCAATATCCTTCCTTTCTATTCTAAAGGCAGGCTCTTAGTTGTGAGGAAGGAAGCGCCATGTTTCAGGCCCTGTCCCCTAAATAACTAAAATTCATACATTAATAGAAACCATTTTGGACCCCATAGATAAACTTCCCCCTTCCTAAAATATTGTTTAAGTGCAAATTTTGTAGTTTTGAAAAATGTTCTTCTTTGGTGAATTATTAAGGCCACTCTCCCTTTTCAAGAAATGATATTGTGAGGATAATTAACTTCTACTGAAATGAGGATCAAGATTTATTGACCTCAAGGTAAATATATTCCCAGGGAGTGTTAAGGTCAAGCTGTTCCTTGAGGTACCATAAATCTTGGTTGGAATAGGAAGTCAGGTCATCCATAATAAAATACACACACTGTAAGAAGTCTGAACAATTCACCGATCAACAGATCTGTACTTTATTACAGCAGCCTGGGAAGAAGAAAACTGACGAGGTCTACATACTATCCTTTCTTCTGTTCATTCTACCTCTGTTCCTCTCACACCCTCTCTCATTCTGTTGTTTGTGGGGGAAAGTCTGACATTCTGTTTTGTACCTGGCATCTAGCTATGAGATTTGCAAGAGCTGGGTCCAACTTTTAAGTCTGGCTCATCTCTGCCTGAACTGGAAGGGCAAGAACCTGACAATCTCCAGCTCAAAGGTGCAGCCTGACCCCCTCCTCTGGCAATCTGCACAGAATTTTGCTTAATGGTTGCCATCAATTTGATTTTAATTAAGTTTTATAATGAAATGGTTTTAGAACGTTGGATTATTTTGATTGTTGTTAGCCGCCCTGAGCCCAGCCTCGGCTGGGGAGGGCGGGATATAAATAAAATTTATTATTATTATTATTATTATTGTTGCTATATCCATGTGCTTTCTGTGATTGATATCTTAGCAATTTGGATTCAATTGAAAAAGGTTTGTTGGCTAAAAGTGGATATTTTTTATTATGGAAGAAATGTTTTTCATCCATGGATATCTTCCATCTGTTTACAGAAATGTTAATTGTAATGTTTGTTCGCTTGTTAACATGGATTTTGATATTATAAAATGAATAAACATATATGTATGTGTGAATTTTGTTGTTGTACCCATATATTGAAATGTGCTCAATTGCTGGAATAGGGCAGGTGAACAGGAGACAATGCACAGGCAGGGTCAGAGGTCTTTAGGGTTGACAGTAGGCTCCTTGCTGGAGTGTGGGCCTCAGCAGGTGCCCAACAATATAAGCCTCTGGTGCTGGTTCTGCTTCTGTGTTCATAAGGCACTAATGCTCAATATCTTATATTTTCCAGTTCTCATCTATTTTTCTGTGAGTGATATGCTCTGAAATGTGTCTCATATGATGCTTCTCTATTGTCCTGGGAACTGATCTAGAGATGTACAGTACACAGAGCTGCCAGCTACCAATTGCTTTATTCCTCAAAAAAAAAAGCTTGGTGTTGCAGCTCCCTAGCCAACCAATGTTTACAAAAATGTATATCTTTGGGGAGAGAGTGTGTGTACAAATGCATATATTAGTGAAAATAGCACATAAAAATGCATTTAATTAGAGGAAACAACTTGCCAATTTTGTACATTAGTCAAAACTGCATAAATGCAAAACTGTCTTTATTGGGATAAATTCATACTTAAATGCTGGCAAATCTTTGTGAGGGTTTTTTAAAATAAAAAAATCATAAACTGCTGAATTTAAGATGGGGGAAATGAGAAGTTGAGAGATGAAAAAGTTGCAGGTCTTTCCTGTAACATGAGAGCCAAGCATAGCAGTAGCTATAGAATATTGTCCACATTCCAAAAGGTAGGAATGTGCCTCCTGGAATTGGCTCTCAGGAGCACTGAGCACTAGGCAGTACAATCCAATGCATGCTTGACTTTGTTTCAAGTTATCTCAGTTGAAAACATTAAATCTAAGATGACAACCAGCTTAAACAGGACAATCTAGTTTCATCCCATCTCTGAGAAGGGATGAGCTTGAACTTTGCTAATATTTACATAGCAATATTTGGGAACTCCTTCCAGTGTGCAAATAGCCCAATATGTTGAGGGACTGTCAGATTGCCCTGGCAAGTGAATATCCTGGGAGCCCCTGCATGCAGAGGAAGCTGCTCTATCACTCCCCTTCTGTACTTGGCTATAGTATGACTTCAGTTGTTACTGGCTATCTATTTTGTCATCCTGTCATTTACTTAAATACTTAGCTAAACAAGCATATCAAATATATTGTTAAGAGTTTGTGGGTATCAGATTCCCCAAAAATTCCTGGGTTCAGAAATGTTAAAATATAAGCCAGCCCTGTTTCCTTATCAGGAAATCGCCTGGGGTGAAGGGCAATTAAGAGAACAAAAGGAAGGTGGCGAGCCCTTAAGAAAGCCATTATAAAGGCAAAAGCTCTGTACCAGATTGCAAGTGGGACGGGCTCCTCACCCAGCTCTGATTTAGAAGATAATGCCAGAGTTTTGAGGCAGAGTTTTAGAATTGGTTGGGATGTGACCTAGAAGAAAAAGGTTGCAGTCTGGTAAAGGCGGCAAGCTGGAAAGAGGACCTGAGCCATGGCTGATGTTTGTTTGAATCCACAGTTGCAGCTATGGGAGAAGCAATACTATCTTGGAGTGCTGTGAACCCCTCCATTGTAGGTTCGGGTTGTATATATATGTAAATAAACCATATATCATAAAGACACAACAGTCTCCACTGTGCCTAATTTCCAAAAGGAAACATGAACCTTGGGTAAAGTGTCTGGAACCCCTGGAATCTTTCACCTCTCAAAGATTGGAGTGATGTGCAATGATATTTATTTAAAACATTTTTGCTCATTTCAGGAGTTTGGATACTGAGGTGCCACGTGTGCTTTTCATGTACAGAGGTATTTGCATTCCATTTAAGTTGCTGGTACACATGCACACAGTTTCTCGGCAGGAAGCCCTGCTCTTTTTCTGTTCTCCATTCTATTTTCCAGGTTTTATGAACCGTGAAGATGTAAACTTGGGGTGTGCAAACAGCTAACCACTGATTCAGATAAAGTAGCTTCATCAAACATCCTGGACTGCTTGAAAAGGATCACATAACATTGTGTAATAAGAAGGCAAATGTATTGACCTACTGATTAAGCACCTCAGATTTAGCTATACATTTAGACCAGCAAGAACGTTGCTTCCAAACTCAGTGTAGCTTAAGAGCAACCAGTCAGAGAATAAGGAACAGATTTATTCAAAGGTCAACAACACTCACTGCATTTCAGGTCAAAGATAAGAAATGTATTAACCTTCAGACATGTAATATAATTTATAAATTTTCTTAACATCATAACTGAAAAACATTTGCATCTCATTAAAGCATCAGCAATAAAATGAAAAGGACCCCACCCCCTTGGCCTATGTATGAATATGGCTGATACAGTGAATTAGGGAATCTGAATACTTAATTACATTCCCTTGGTATAATAAGGTCCATGCTTTGTAGTCCTGTCTTATTTAACCATTATGTCTATGCTGTAAATAGTTCCATGCATTAACATACCTGTGCTTTATTTATTTCGGTTTTATTTTATGCCTGTTTGACAGTGATCTATAATTTTATATGGACCATGGGTGTTGCTGCGGGGGGAGGGGGCAGCTTCTCCCCAATCAAGTAAATCTATAAAAATACTTAACTAACTGAGGTTCTGCCCTTCCCAGCAAAAAGCCTGCCCTCCTGACACAAATCCTGGCTATGCCCATGATATGGACTAATGTATATTGTCATCAGATCTTGTTTAATAGCACTATGTTTTGCAGAATTTTGCATAAGCTTTTTTTGAAATTAATAAACATTATTAAAAATAAAACATAAACATAAACAAATATTTACATTTTTAATGAGCCTGCAAAGCAAGATAAAGCATGAAACATTACAGATACTCGTGCAGACAAGTGATAATACCCTTGATATCCTTGAGTAATTCCTTAATTGTAACTTATGCTTTTAGAGAAGGAGCGTTACAGAAGCAAGAATGGAGTGATCTGATATAAAACAAATCTTACTATCTGTATTCTGTAAGTAATAGTGAACTAATTCTTTGAATTTGGAAACAATCAAAACAGTCCATCTGTGCATAAGTGGGAGACTAGGAGCAAAGTACCAAGGGTCACAAAAAAATACAAAAACAAAAATTAGGGAGGGAAATATAAGGAATGTGATTTTACTGTATTTTTGGTTTTTATGGAAGCCGCCCAGAGTGGCTGGGGAGGCCCAGCCAGATGGGCGGGGTATAAATAATAAATAATAAATAATAATAATAAATTATTATTATTATTATTATTATTATTATTATTATTATTAGGAATGGGGATAACAGGCCAGTGAGGGCTAAGCATGCTTAGTGTGCACTTAGGGTGATAAAAGATCCAACCAAATCAATAGACTAAGTATTAATTTTAATGGATCTATTCTGACTATGACCTTATATGCTCACTGTTGGTATAAAGGGGTGGGAAATGGAAATGACTAACCTGAAAAAAGGCATGTTTGGTTGTGGGGAACCCTGAACAGGACTAATCTATACGAGAGCTGGGCCAAAATTTGCCTTCCATTTTGCAATACCATACAACTCCTTCTTAATTGGAGAGTGACTGTCTGCAGTTTTCTACTATACATTTTCAGATAGTATAGTATAGTTTTCTACTATACATTTTTTCAGTAAAAAATTGGGGGTGGGGGACTGCATTTTCCTTATTTTACTGATCAAGGTGGCTCAGAGATTTTTTATTATTCTTTAAACACTGTGTAAGTAAAAGTCTTGTGTGTGTGCTCCCAGCAGTACAAAGCTGTCTCCATGCTGGCTTCCAGCCCAGCAGCACTTCCTGGAATACCTATGTCACTACTACGCAACAGCATTTAGTCACACAGGCACCCCAGGAGGTGCTGCTGGGCTGGTAGTCAGAAAAGATAGAGATGTGGGCTGCGGTGAATGTGTGTGAACAAGATTTTACTTGCTTTTTATGTACACAATGTGGAAATAAAAATATCCCCTCTACCCCAGCTACCACATACAGCAAAATAGGGTAAGCACAGCCCCCTGCCCCTGAGAAACAACAAAAAACATTCTCCCAGTTTCATTTGCACTCCACCATTTTCAAGGGAATGCTCAGTTTGGGTCCTATTTCTTGTGTTATCATGGGGGCATTGGGAGAGAAGCATTAAACCATGGAGGATCTTGGGATCTCAAATTTCAGTGGCGCCCTGTGCAACACTAAAATTTAGCGCCCCTCTGCCTCTTGCGCTTCTTTCTAAATCAAAGATGTGACGTCCTCATTAGCACTCCTGGGGCTCTGCGCCCAGTGCAACCAAACTGGTTGTGCTCCCCTAAATCCGCCTCTGCATTAAACTCCCTCTGCTCATTCACCACAATCCTGATCCTGATTTGGCATCTGAGCAGCTGCTACTAATAGTTTACATATACACATAACATGAAACCATGTATTTAGCACCTGTTGTGGTTTGGCCCTAAATGTGCAAAAAGACTGTATTGAAAATAAATCCCTCAAGAAAATGGGCAGTAATCTATTGTTTTTCAGTCTGCATTTGGAGACTGAAAATCAAATAGAACAGATAACATGACTAGCAAGATAGATATCATAAATGGGGAGGAAAGTGAAAAAGCTAGGAGGATGGCACACGGCGTGTGTTAAGAAAACCTACACTTGAAACATGCAGAAGAGTAAAAGGCAACAACCCACCAACATGTTATGCCTCACATCGAATCTGAAAGGTTCAGATTCAGCTGAGGATTCAGCTGCCAGTCAGAATTTGACTTTAAAAAAGGGCATCTGAAGCAAAATGGAAAATGTTATTTGGATCCTATTGAATTTAAAGTAGTAACAAAATTCAGTACCAAATTCGGCACCATCAATTACAAGGTTACAAGTAATGTTGCAAGCGGGGGGAAAGGTAATAATGGTCTTTAATGGAGTGTAAAATGGAGACAAGATGCAGTATTATAGCTTATGTCAGAAGGGGTGTTATACAACAGAAAACATTATGATCTGAGGGAGAGTGTCTCAATTTATCATCACAGGCTGGGGTTTTCAAAGGAATCTAATTGAAATCTGATTATGTAATCGGATCATTGCTTCAAGGCCCATTCATTTCACTGAGACTCTAAGACAGTTTATACTTTTAGCAGAAAGTAATGGAAAAGTTTTCCCTGGACTGTACCATTCTGTGCTGAGGGCGCATGCTTCGTGTTTGAATGGCTCCCTGCTCCCTTCAAAAGCAGCAGCAACAACCACCTTAGTGTACACAGAAAACGAGTATGGGGAGAAATATACCGGTAGATTGAACTCTTGTCTCTGACATGCTCAAGGACTACTCTAATTGTTGCACACCTGCTCATTCAAGGGAATACAATGAATCTCTATAGAGGCATGGTATGAAATGTTGTGGTCCTAGTAGGTTTCTGAGAAGCTGACCACTGAAGTGAAATTATTTAGGGGGGGAAATAAAAAAAGACCAAATTTTACACTATTGTCTGATTTGCTCAATAATACAGCAAAAATGGAAGATCTGAACAGAATACCAGCATGGTATACACTTATACAGAATCAATAATTGCATCTTCTCTTCAGAGTCTGGATACATTTGATGGTCACAATGAGTTATGATTTATTATATGTTTCTGTGAAGGACTAGACATATAATCTCTCTTTTACTAATATTTGTAATTATGGTTAATGAATGTAATATTGTCAGGGGTTCAGAAGGAGAGACACAGGAGGGGGAGCAAATGGAGAGTGAGGAGGAGGAGTACGAGGGGGGCGCAGGCAGTGACAGTGGCCAGAGTTATTCCACAAGCCTCTCTAGCGAATCGGAGGACTCACAGAAGGGAGCGCCGGTGGCCAGAGCAAGGGAGATTCCAAGGGAGAAACCTCAAGAGGGAGGGGCCAGCGGGGAGTCTCTGAACAGCAGCTGGAGATCAGGGCCAGCGTCTCCACCAGAGCGCAGTGGGGAGGGGGAGTCCCAGGAGTCGGGACCAGTGTCCTCACCACCAGAGGGAGGAGAGGAGTCAGGTTTGGCAACACCCACATCAGGAAGCGGGGAAACGGTCAGAAGGAAAGTCACCGGCTGGGCGCGCGCGCCAAGTTCAAATGTACAGGAGCGCGGCACAGCAGGGAGCCCGGGAAGGGAGCCAGGTCCTAAAGCCCGCCGGAGGGAGGGGCAAGACTCAGGAGGCTCCGCGTCAGAGGAGTCCAGGAAGGAGGGAACCCCAGAGGGCAGAAGGACCCAACGCAGGAAAGAGCAGCGCAAGAGGTGGAGCCGGGCTAGAATCTTAAACTGGTGTGGGTGGAGCAGTGAGTCAGAGGGGACTTAGCCGGTCTAGCGTTAAGACGTGGGCCTGCGCGCCCAGAGCTTGGAAATGGAAACTAAACTTCAATAAAGACTTTTGTATATAATATCCACTGGGCGTTGGTCCTCTGTGAGCTGGGACCTAGCGGCAGTCCTGACAAATATGATAAGTGGTCCTGGGAATTTGTTTCTTCTAGTGTTTGGAATTATATATCTTTTGTTTCATTCCATAAAGTTTCTTTTGCAAATTGTTTTTTTTTATTAAAAAAAAACGTATCTAAAACACCAACCTGTGAACCAACAAACCAAGTGCCTCCATCTTGTTAGGATTCAGCTTCAGTTCATGTGTCTTTCTTTGACCTTCCAACCAATCAACCAACCAACCACGTCAGAGATGTTGCTTTCCACACAGGCCTATAGCCACATACACAGTCATCACTGGAAACTTCCAGGAAACAGCAGTACAGGCTGGTAGTAATTGGAGTGACAAATATGCATACAGTGTCAATATTCTTTTCAGCAAGTGATAAGTATCTATGTTGCCACACCAAGAACTTTACAAGAACAGTTCCCTACTGGCGTACAGGTTCAGAAGATATAAATACTATAGATGATAAGAATTACATTCATATTGTGCCTCTGGAAAGTAAATAGTACAGCATGGGTGTAATCATTGGCTTCATGCATGTTGAGATTACTTGTGGTCTAGAACTCAATGGGATACAGGATTTACTAGGATTTTTGTTGCATCTGTCCAAAAGCATAGAAGGAGTGTTGTGCCTTCTTGAATTTCTTTTCCTTTCCCCCAGTTTTGCTTCATCTCACAAAATAAATATGATCTTTTAAAAATTGTGAATATAGCCCAAATGCTGCTATATTGACTAAATATAGAGAGGCGGGAGAAGCAAAAAGCTGAGATATCTGAGGAGATCAAGGATTCTTAAAAATCAAAGTTTGGGACTTACCAATTTATTAATAAATAAGATAATAAGAAAATAACTTTTGATATATTTCTATTTCACCGTAAAATATTTCTTTTTGTTTAATGAAACATATAGCATGGCATAAAGCAGAGCTTTCAAAACTTTTCATGTTGGTGACACATTTTTTAGACATGCATCATTTTGCGACACAATTATTTAGTTTTACTAGCAAACCGGAGGTTACAATGACTCCTTTCCAGCCCTGGGAGAAGCGCGGGAGCATTTGTGTGACATAACTACACACTGCAGCTGACACAGTAACGTGTCGCGACACACAGTTTGGAAAGCTCTGACATAAAGTCTGTGACTGGGTCCTAAAGGGCTACACATGCTGTTCTGCATTTGCAGTGGGGGGCATTTCCACCTCCTCTTCCTCTTTCTATTTGTCTGTTACTTTTTGACAAAATGGTGCCCAAATGGTGCCAAATTGGCTCACAGCACATCAGATGAACAGTAAGTTTTTTTTAAAAAAAAATTACACTCCCTTCCCACATAGCCTCTTTAGGATTTAGTCCCCCTGCCCCGCTGCACAACTGCCCAGTCCAAATCAAGTCCCTGTGACTGCTTGGGGGGCAGGGGAGATGATACGAGACAATGCAGTCATAGATTTCCCTGGTGACTCCCATGTAGTTTGAACCTTAGTACCAGATGTCAGGAGCAAACTTTTCTTCACCTGTTTGTTAGCAAATAAGCACCTCTTTCTCCTCTTTTTTTGGCAATGCATAAGTGGTCTTCCTATTCTTTAGAAATGTACAAAGCCTTTATGGCAGGCATGGGGAACGTATGACCCTTCAAATGGTGAACTTTAATTCCCTGCATCCCTGACTATTGGCCATGCTTGTTGTAGTTAGGGCATATATGGTAAACCCTCGTAGCTGCAATTTAGATAGGTAGTTAGGTAGGCAGGTGGATAGTTCATTGCCCATTGTTCAGGACATGAGGAGCAACAATCTGAAGTAGTCATGGTTAAATAGCTGTTAGAAGGGGGGGCTGCTGGTGCTTTAAGGATGACAAGAAACCATTTTTATTTACTTAAGGAGGCTTCTTTGTAAGGCACAGCAATCCTTTTGATCTCATTAATCCATAAAGCAATATTGCTTGTGAGTTCTGAAAAGATATTCAAAGAAAAAAAGGGGGAAGTGTCTAAAAGGTGTGTGGGAGAGAAAGAACTCTCTCAAAAGACAGCAATTGATTCTCAGACAGCAATGAATTTCACAGCTGAGCTGAAAATAACCAATTTCTAGAACAGTCAATAGATAATACCAGGCTCCCAAAAGTATTTGAGCAAATAGGTCTGTTTGCTCAAATGCCTTTATTCTCAAACACCTCCATTTTCAGATAGTATTATTTGGTTTTTCTACTTGACTATGAATTTTGGAGAGCATTTGAGAAATAGCTGCTGTGCAGATGTGTAGAAGCCCTCATCCTCATCATCTCTTATGATAAGTGCGTTCTGATATTTGCTTTCACATTGAGTAAAGAAAATAATTTCTTAGAACTGTCAGTCCTGCTAGGACACAAAGCAGACAAGTATCTGTTGATAATAATTAATAATAATAATAATAATAATAATAATAATAATAATAATAATAAATTATTTATACCCCACCCATCTGGCTGAGTTTCCCCAGCCACTCTGGGCAGCTTCCAATTGAGTGTTAAAAACAATACAGCATACATTGCAGGACATAGGAAGCTGCCTTAGACTACTGGCCTATTCTAGCTCAATATTGTCTACAGTGATTGGCAGCTGTCATCCAGAGTTTCAGCCAGGATTCTGGCCCCCTCCCCCAACTGGAGATGCCAGGGATGAACTTGGGACCTTCTGCATGCAAAACGTGGGCTCTGTAACCAAACTGTGACCCTTCTCCATTTTAGTGCAGCAAACAAGTCCTGCTTCTGAAAGGTCTACTTGTAGGCAAACTTTGCTTACCTCCAGTCAGAAAACAACATTAGGCAATGACTATTTAACTGTGCCTTGATCAGACATTCTCAGGAACATTCTCCTACTTCACATCATCAAACAGAAAAACATTGACACTGAAAAATGATCAAGCCATCCTCGTAGGGTATGGCTTGTAAGCTATCCCGTTCCACTTGCATCGGTGGCATCACAGAATAATACATTGGGAGGTGTCAGCAGTGATTGGCAGGGAGCACAGGCAGCACAGTATCACACACCTGATTTCCTGACACCATTTTTTTTTAAGAAGAGGATGGGTGAGACATGGAGAGCATGCACAATGACAGAGCCAATTCAATGCTGCAGCCACAATGGCCACACTGCACTGATCTTGGTCATTCTCCTCTGCACACGTTCCAGCTTGTCAGTATCCTTCTTAAAATGTGGTGCCCAGAACTGGCCACAGGACTGCAGGTGGGGTCTGACTAAGGAAGAATAGCGCAGTACTATTATTTTCCTTGATCTGGACACTATACCTTTGTTGATGCAGCATAAAATAGCATCAACTTTTTTGCTGCTGCATTGCACTGCTGACTCATGCTACGCTTATGGTCTACTAAGACCATCCTTTTCACATGTATTATTGCCAAGTTGGGCATCACCGATCCTATATTTGTGCATCTGGTTATTCCTGCCTAAGTACAGAACCTTACATTTGTCCCTACATTTTGTTAGTTTTGCTCCAGTTCTCCAATCTGTTAAGATCATATTGAATCCTGATTCTATGTCTTGTGGTATTAGCTACCTAAATTTGATAGGAAGGTCCACCTCAGTTCCTTCATCCAAGTCATTTGCAAGGATATTGAACAACACCAGGCCCAGAACAGAACCATGCAGATAGTTATGTTCAACATCCACTGTTAGATGTGGTATGCCTCTGAATACTTGTTGTTGGAAACTGCAGGAGGGGAGAGTGCTATTGTGCTTGGATCCTGCAGGCTTCCCACAGGCATCTGGTCAGCCACTATGAGAACAAGATGATGGCCTGATTCAGCAGTCTCATTGTATGTTCAGAATGTTGTTGTTGTTTAGTCGTTTAGTCGTGTCCGACTCTTCGTGACCCCATGGACCAGAGCACGCCAGGCACTCCTGTCTTCCACTGCCTCCCGCAGTTTGGTCAAACGCATGCTGGTAGCTTCGAGAACACTATCCAACCATCTCATCCTCTGTCGTCCCCTTCTCCTTGTGCCCTCCATCTTTCCCAACATCAGGGTCTTTTCCAGGGAGTCTTCTCTTCTCATGAGGTGGCCAAAGTACTGGAGCCTCAGCTTCACAATCTGTCCTTCAGAATGTTCAGAATAGAAGGTCTCAAATTATCATAGTTTTTCATACCTCAACAAGCTTTCACTCCTTCTCAGCACTAACAAGGAAAAGAGGCGTTTGCCACACTAGATGGGCATCACTTAACACAGTAACCAGAATATTAAACAGTGACCTGCCTGTCACTCAGAAAACCACAGATTGACTCAAAAGCTCCTTGATTTTTTTTCCAGGATCTTCAATGGCATTTGCTGGGGAAGAAATATTACCTTTTTGCTATTCATTTCTAATTTCCTTTATTAGATGGAACCTTGACAAAAAAAAATATACCTCCCAAAAGGCAAACATGCTCGGCCAGTCATCAAGGAACTGAAAGCGCATCCTCTATTTACCCCTGTATCTGCTAAGATCCTCACAGCCCCACCTTGTTAGACCATGTCAAACAAGCTGGGAAAATAGACAGAAACTCCTGCTATATAAGCCTCTGAGAGTGCAAGTGAACTAGTCCTTCTGGCCAGAAGCGGGCTGAGTACCTTAACACCGAACTCCATCCAGTATGGGGTTTGGTAGAGGGATGAGGGTGCCATTATGGGCCCTAGCATTCATGATCTGCAGCATCCAACAGAAAGGTAAAAACTCATTTCCTTTGCTTCTTTTACAAGAAAAAAAGTGCCAATGTAATTGAATATCTCAATTCACTCAAATTATACCTTATTCTATTTTGTGAGTCATGCAAATGTTTGAATTTCAAAGAGTTTTTCACCCTTTTAATACTGTTTCAGTTAAATGTTTAACAATTCCAAATAAACTGGGGTATTTTAATATTGTACTTCCTGAAGCGAAAACATTTAGTGACATCTTAATGTGGATTGAATGGGGATCAAATAGAAAAGTACGATTTGGGCCTCTCCTTGAAAAGTTATAAAGTATGAAATGCATGTTTCCTGGTTAGAAGTCTGTCAGAATACTAACATACTAACATTTTAAAGTTGCATATTACTGTATTCACTTGAATCTATTGCTCACCTTTTTGGGCCAAATTATGTTGTGAAAATGAAGGTGTGCATTAGATTTGATGGCACATTTACATTCAACAGCAAATACTTTTTTGGGTTTCAAGGTTCTGAAAATTGAGTTTGCATTAGATTTGATGGTGCATTAGACTCTAGTAAATACGGAAGTATGTACAGCAGCTAAACTCCAAAGAAGATAGACAAGGGGGGGGCATCACTTTGCATTATCCCTCTACAGCCTTGTTCATATGAATGTATCTGATGTGTAGATTCTAGTGTGTGTATGTGTTATTTTTCAACGAAGTAGCTCCCAAATGCAAAATCCAAATGTTACCACCCTAGAAAAAAAGCACTGAGGTGATCCCTAATTTACAAACAAGTCTGGGAGTTGCTTACTGAAGACCCACAAGTCTTCAGGCCTGAGCTTATCTTTTAATCAGGTCCCTCATTCTGTTTCCTGAACTACATTGGCTAAGAGGCAGGACAGAAAAGGAACAAAAGAATTAAAACTCTTGCTTAATAATAATAATAATAATAAATTTTATTTATACCCCGCCCTCCCCAGCCGAAGCCGGGCTCAGGGCGGCTAACAACAATCAAATAATCAAACAATCAAATAATCAAACATTCTAAAAACATTTCATTATAAAAATTAATTAAAATCAAATTGATGGCAACCGTTAAGCAAAATTCTATGCAGGTTGCCAGAGGAGGGAGTCAGGCTGCGCCCTGACCAAAGGCCTGGTGGAACAACTCTGTCTTGCAGGCTCTGCGGAAAGATGTCAGGTCCAAATAGTACCAAATGTTATCAGTCTCATTGTATGTTAAAGGGTACTAGAGTCTCATTTGAATCAGGAAGCATTACTGATGCCATGTGAATTGCATCCTGGGACGCGGTTGATTGGTACAGTTCCTTACTAGGATTTAAGCCGAAACCTGTATTCAGTGCCAAAGTTCAGCACTGGAAAATGTGAAATAGAAACGAAGAAGAAATGACAAATGGTGTTGAATCTCAACCAACCCAGCTGACATAAATGAGGGGTAAGGCTTTTTCAGGGCAGGTGTGAGATTTCTAGGCAGGGATTAACATTTTAGGTCATCATCACTACCATCATCATCATCATCATCATCATAATCCAAGAGCATTATTTTGGAAGCAGATTCCATTAAAATCAATAGCGCTTGCTATCAATAGGACTTGAGTGCTGGGTATTTAGAGGTCTTGTGCCAGGTTCACTCCTTTTTATTATAGCCAAAGCCTCTTATCACAGTACAATTTTCCATTTACCTTCAATGAGGGACTCTTTCTTTGGGTTTTTATCTATGTTTGTCTAATTTTATAGCATCAATTAAACCCCCACAGATATCTGTGAGATGTATAGCAAACTATCTTTAGTTAGATTGTGCCCCAAACCTTCCATCTGAAGACACTGAAGGCAGGCCCAGCAATAGCAATCGGCCAGGTCAGGCATTCCTCATTGGCCAAACCCAAACCATTAATTGTGTCCTCTCCTGGACTCTTGGAAGTTTTAGAGCAGTGGATGGCAATGTATCTAATAATACCTGTTGCAGTAACATCCTCCAGAGCCAAGATGTGTCAGAGCCCATCAATATTTTGGATGATAAAGATTTGAAAGATTGATTAACTTTGGCTGGATTGTGCCCATTCACGATATCTGTTAGTTTGATATACAAACTTAAAGGAAAATACATATTTATAATTTCACTGAAATTGAGAACCACTGTCAGCAGCTGGTATAGTTAGAGTATCCACCAATCTCAGTCATGCATATTCTACACTTCGTGGTGAGTGTGCTCTTATAAGAGTTTCACACACTGCTTTTCGATTGCCAACTTTTGGATTGCTATCTTCCACCATGGGCTTTCTGCACACTGGTGCAAAAGCACAATCATAGCATTTACCAGGCCCTGAAAGCTGAGATTATGGCTTTCACTGTTTAAAGAATGCACACAAATGAACATACATACAAATTATGGTTTTTCTGTTCCCTTTGTTTGTAGCTTCTAGTGCAGAAGGCGAATCGGGAAAGGTTACCATCATCCCACCATTGACAACAACACCAGTTATAACATGTAAGTCTACCCATAAACTGTCTCAGTTATTTCCTTGTATCTATCAGATATACTCATAAGAAAGGCAAAATGGATAAGGTCAAGAAACAGAGGAATAGATGGGTAGATGATTCAACAGGTAAGTAACAGAACAAACATCTTGGCAAATTTGAAAAAAAGCAATGCATTCTCTTTCTATGCAGGGCCCTCCCTGGGACTGTACTCCTGGCACCCCTCTTATGGGTTTTTGGTGCCAAGTAAAAATGGTTTTATTTACTCAGGTATTTTATTGTGGCATATTGCAGGAGGTGAGGGCGTTTGCTGCTGCTTTTAGATTTCAGATTTTATCTGCGCTGTTTTATTTGTTGCAGTGCTATTTTTACTCTTCTTGTTGCTTTTATCTTGGCTTTATTACTTGCTCATTTTGTTTAGTTTTATCTTTATTTTTATCTCTCTTATCAAAGTACTAAACAAAGAGAAAGAAGCAGAGAGGTTATAAAAGCAAGTTAAGCTGGTGGACATATAACACATGGACGCTGCAGTTCTTTACTCATGTACTGGGGAGCAGGGACTGTAGAACGCAATGGGACTTACTTCTATCTGTATAGGACTGCACTGTAAATAACCTTAAATAAAGCCCAGCCAAGGATGTTCCACTTTGTGCAAGTGCAGGCACCTAGGGAGGCTGCACAATGCAGACCACCATAGAGATGATAGGAAGAATGAAAGGATGTTCCCAAACACTCCTTGGCCACCTCAGAAGTAAAGAAAGTGCATGCAATTTATTTTCTCATTAATTTGTACAGAATGGTTAATATATATATATATTTAAGTAGGTCTATTATTTCCAGATCTAGTATATATCTGCAGATATTTGCTCACCCCTAAAGAAAGGTAGAAATAAAGGGATATGCCTCACACTTCCTTGTGACCTTTGAAGGATTTCCATCTAGAGCAAAGAGATAACTGAAATCTAAACTATTTACTTTCCTTCTATGCTGTCACGGTGTAAGCACTTACTTATTTCTCATTATAATGAGATTACAAAATTCCTGCCCAGGTTTTGGCAGGGGGTTTCAGGGGATGAAGGTGACAGTCTTTGTGCCAGTTATGAAAGGTCAAGGCAATGACTATATAGAGAGAGGTTGAGTATACACTATTTTCTTCCCAGCTCTGGAGATCTTTTACACCTTTGTAGATTTTACACAGTAAAATCCCTTCTCCCCTTCACAGGTTTTAGTTCCCTTTGAGTGCTAAATAACGTATTGCACAGTGTTTGATCTTCTGTTCTCTAATTTAAACTTATTTTGTACTCAGTGCATATCCTGCAGTGAAATCTGATTCCAGTTGTGGGTAACAAAAGGGCACAGGGCTTTTCCTGCTTCTGTTGAGCATGCTCTGTTGCACTTTAGTAATAAATCCTGCCATAACTCTAGTTTATGTTGAACAACAGAATAACTTGAAGGATTATGTGTCTTCCTCTGATCCCCTACTCAGCCTGGTTGGGGAACCTGTGACGCACCACATGTTGCTGAACTCCCAAGTCCCATCATCTCCGACCACTGGATGTGCAGACTAGGAGTGATGAGAGTTTGAGTCCAACAACATCTGGAGGGCCACAGCTTCTCCACTCCAGCCTAAGGGAAAGCTGGCATCAGCATCAACTTACTTCTGAGCTGAGCACATAAAGTGGCAAAAGAAGTAACAGTGTCTACCCAGGGCAAATGCAGGCAAGGAACAAAAGCCTGTTTGTAATGGGTGATAAGCTAGTAATGTCACTATGTAAGCTGTCATAGAAAATGAAGAAATGAAGATGTTGTCAGCAAAAAGTGTGCAGTATACCTTTACAACCTTTTGTGAATTTGCAGCCTTCAACTCAGCTCATAATGGGCAAGTCTGCAGCACGTGGGGCCAATTCCACTACAAGACGTTTGATGGGGACATCTATTATTTCCCTGGGACCTGCAACTATGTCTTTGCCTCCCATTGCAATGCTGCCTATGAGGACTTCAACATCCAGATCAGGCGCACAATGGTGAAAGACATTCCCACTATCAGTTCTGTCACCATGCGGTTGGATGGGACGGATTTTGAAATGCAAAAAGATGCCATTGTGGTGAATGGTGAAAGGTAATAACACAGACTTGTGTCCTGAGCAGACCTACTTCCTCAAATAGATTCCTTAATAGGCAGATAGAGTTCAGTCCTACCATTATCTAAGAACCAATAACCATGAAAGGTCCATGGTAGCCACTTCTAATCTGGGTGTCAGTGTCCAGCCAGTGGTGTGCAGTGACTATCATGTTCAGTATCAATCTGTGGTCCAACACCCAGAAATCTCCATGCTGAAGCACACTGAGAAATACATTAATGAAGCCATTAAAGGCTATTGAAAGCCCCAAATTCCCAACCACAGAGGAGGCTGCTTGTGGCCTCCAGTAGGCTTTGCTGCTGTGGTCACCATAACCACATGCCCTTCTAATTTGTCTTGGGTGGGCATGAGTAATTCTGCAGTAAGTTCTGTAACGGGATAGTTCAATCACTCATGATGGCAATTTGGTAGTTATACACCCTCAAAAAAAGCCACATGTCACTTTGCTTTGAATTACATATCCAGTATCTCTGATGCTTTCTCATCAGGGTTCAGCTGCCTTACACTGGATCAGGATTCGTTATTGAGAAATTTACCATCTATGTGAGAGTGATTGTCAAGCTGGGCCTAACCTTACTATGGAATGAAAAGGATAGTCTAATGGTAAGTGCTACATAATATAGAGAATTGACAAGTGTGACCCCAGCAGAATGTGGCAGTGTAGAATGTTCCTGTTCAGTATTCCAGCCTGCCAGCCAGCCATGCCTTCTTTCGCAATACCCAATTCCACTCTCCCTTCCTGCGGCTTTTCTATTTCCCCACCCGCACCAGAAACTAAAATTCTGTCACCACTGAGCATGCTCAGTCTTCACAGGGTTGTTTGGGGGCAGGGATCACCCCTTTAGATCCCCCGTAATATTTTTCTACTTCTGCAAGACTTGGATTTCCCATGAAGCATGCTGATACCTCCCTCGTATTTTTCACTAGCCTTGTTCTGGCTTCATCATAATCATCATAACCCAGCAGCTGAGTTTACTTTTTGAATGTATGATGTCACCTGAACAACATTACAGATAAAATCATGATACCACAAGGCAGTTTGTTGTATAGGGTCTTTGCAATATGCTCTTATGTTGACTCATGCAAGTTAACATCACAGATTTTCAGTAACTGGTGAAAAGAAACCACCCAAATAATTGCTTCTAAGTACAGATTGGGCTTTGATATGCACAAGGCTCTTTGGGGTATTCAGCCTGCCTGCCTGCCTCCCTCCCTCCCCACCCCCTCTCACACACATGCATACCTAACATCCTGTTCTGTTCATAATAAGCTCTTAGTAAAAGGTAAAGGACCCCTGACAGTTAAGTCCAGTCGCGAATGACACTGGGATTGCGGCACTTGTCTTGCTTTACTGGCTGAGAGACCCGACGTTTGTCCACAGACAGTTTTTCTGGGTCATGTGGCCAGCATGACTATGCCACTTCTGGTGAAACCAGAGCAGCGCACAGAAACACCATTTACCTTCCCGCTGGAGCGATACCTATTTATCTACTTGCACTTTGATGTGCTTTCGAACTGCTAGGTTGGCAGGAGCTGGGACCAAACAATGGGAGCTCACCCCATCACGGGGATTCGAACCACTAACCTTCCGATCGGCAAGCCCTAGGCTCAGAGGTTTAGACCACAGTGCCACCCGCATCCCCTTACTTACTTACTTCCCTTACAAATCTTATTTGCAGTCAGTATCTAACTGCAGAAATCAACCAAGATATGTTTCCACTTGACATTTTATCTCTATTTTCAAAGAGATGAAAACACATTTGGATTACACATTTAGCATATTCACATTTTTGCAGGAGGTGCCACCTGTTGCTTCAATTTTTCATTTTCTAGTAAAATTTCTCTTTTATAGGCCCTAACCTTATCTATAGATTGCAGAGCAGGGAATCCCATTCAAAGAACAGAAAGCATAAGTGGAGAAGAGTCAGCTGCTTTTATATATATACTGTAAATATTACAATGAAAACTAGGTTGTTATGAATAGCACAGACTGGCTGAGACTCACAAATGATGCCCCAATTTTCTATTCACTAAATTTGAATTGCAACATTGATGGAAGTTATCTTGGTGTCTCCAGTGCAGCTGCTGTCTTGAATTTTCAATCTATATCATGGAGAGTGATATTAACTTTCATCAACTTTCTCATATATAATTTCAGCTGGAACTTGATAAAAAATATGCCAATCAGACCTGTGGACTTTGTGGGGATTTTAATGGCATTCCACAATACAATGAGTTTTATTCAAACGGTAAGTATCAAAAACACTGCTTATTGAAATTGGGTATCATCTATTTATATGTCATGATTCATTGAGTGCTGTGGAACTACAATCTCTTCAGAGGTTTGGCTTTGCATCCATTTCAAAATATTTTAAGTGGTATAAGGAGTGCTTTGTGGGCGGGGGGGAGAAAAGACGTGCTGGTATTCATATACATATTGATAAAAATGACAGCACAAAATGGCTATCATTGGCGGCGGGGGTGGGGGGAATGAAGTGCCAGTAGTCTGTTCTAGTAAGCACCCATCATAAGAAAAAGCCCCAAGGATAAAAACCTGCTGGATAAAAACCTGTCTGATATCTGTCATTCTTCACTTTTAAAATCAACAACACACATTGAATATTAAGATATTAGGTGAATTTCTCTATTCATGCTCATTGAAATAGATTTTCAACATATGGATGATATTGCTAGCATTAAGTAAATGAATTAGTGATTGGAAAAACATTTCTATTTCTGAGGTTCTAAACCAAGGCCACCATAGTGCCCTCAGACACAAGCTGCGATGCATAAGACCCACACACACGACCTCTCTGTGGAATTGACAGTCCTCCTGGAAAGGTAGCAAATCTGAAGTTGGGACCCTCACTCACATAGTTGGTTGTTTAAACATTGCCTTGGTCACACAGGAGCTACCCATGGAGAAGCGACTTCCACGCAACTAGGGTTCAGAATCATGTACTGTTCCCATACAGTCAATAGCCTTTTCCCCATTGAAACAGGTGTGTGCTTCAGCCCATGCTGGCCCTTTTCTATCCCACTGGCTGACAGAGAGCCATGTGATCTGTACAGTTCTCTCAGCTGGTGCTCTAAAGCCCCCCCCCCCAGCGGGGGGAAGCATCTGGTTTTCCACAAGGTATTTACTGCACATCCCATTGTGCTATAATGCTTTACTAAGAGTAGGGGAATCCCTCTCAGCATCTCATTTGCCAAACTGGAACGAGAACCTCTATGCAAGATACTTTCTCATATGAATCTTTTTGAAGTCATGGGTTGCTGTTTTTCATTACAGGGGCCGAAATAACTACTTTGCAGTTTGGGAATATGCAGAAAATGAATGGGCCGACAGAAGAATGTGGGGATCCTACGCTGGTCTCTCTGAGCAACTGCACTGATGAATTTGTAAGAATTTTTTTGGTTATTCTTTCCAAAAGGATGCTTAAATCTTAAGGAAGAATTGTAATGGCAGAGAAAACAGTTGTTGTTTCCTCAGCTCCTGAAATTAACATTATAAGCTCCTTGTTGCAAGAACCTGATTTCTTTTCCTTGTATTTATGGCACTTTACAAAGTGCCCTGTGTACTAAATATGTCATTGTCATCTAAGACAGGAATGGGTAAACTTGTCATTCTTCACATGTAGCTGGACTCTCCAACCAGAATGGCCACTGATGAGAAACATTGAGAGCTGGAGCCTGACAACATCCGGAAGGCCACAGATTCCTCATCCCTGATCTAGGATCAGTTAATCACCATTAAAAACAGTCCTTCTTGATAAAAACTTTTTGCTTTTGCTTTTCCATCTAGGAGCTTTGCCAGCGTGTACTGACTGGCTCTTCATTCTTTCAATGCAATGCTGTGGTGGGAGTTAATGACTACATTGAGGCTTGTGTACAAGACCTGTGCCTCTGTAAACAAGAAGACATCACCTCCTGTCTCTGTGACACTTTTGCTGAATATTCCCGGCAATGTGCTCATGCTGGTGGGGAACCTCAGAACTGGAGAAGCCCAGACCTGTGCCGTAAGTGTAAAAGTGTAAATCACAGCTAGTCAATTATTTCAGCTGGACATTTGATACAGCTTGAAATGATATTCAGCAATTACTCTGGTGAACTGGAAATTAGAAGGTACAATCCAAAGTAGAGTACACACAAAGTGGCATGCTTATAAAGGTATTAATTAAATAATTGAATTTGTATACTGCCCTATACCCACAGGTTTCAGGATGAGCACCTGACTAGTGGATGAGCACCAGGCTGTAAGAAGCTGAAGTGTTTCACAGATCCCTATACTGTATTGAGTTTGTCCTGCTTATGAATGACTTGCATAAGTAGCAGGTGGTGGGAGATAGAGAGATAGCTCTAACTTGCAGGTGATACATAGCTGAGAGAAACTGAAAAAGAAGCAGACTAGAGGACATGGTGACAGCTCGGAGTTATTTGAATGTATCAGAACACTGTGTTTTCAGCAATCAAATGATAAATGCAACTAATTTAGAAGTTTAGATATTCATCTGCTCATCAACTCTGCTGTTTTGGGCAATGGTGAGTCTGGGAGGTATGATCTGCAGTGCATAGAGAAATGAAGTAATCAGAGATGCCCCAGCTTATATTACTCCTGCTTTTGAGAGGACCTTTCCCCCACAGTCTTACCACTTGAGCAATAAACTATGAAAGGAGAGAAAGTCCATCAGGCAGATGTGTTCAGAAGGAGATATTAATAAAATGTAACTAATGTCTATTAACCAGCTAGGCCACCAGGGCCCACAAAAAGTGGAGGCACATATACCACTGAGCAAATGGCAAGCCACAATACATGCCTGGTTGGTCACATGATGTGCAGGGCCACTCCATTTTGGCTGGAGGGTCAGATCCAACAGTGGCTAACCCTCTGAGAGGGCCACTTTGACAGGTCAATGGGGTCTGAATTTCCAGCTGTGGCCTGAATTCCAACGGTGCAAAATGGCTTCAATTAAAGAATCAGGACCACACTCTTAAGTCTACTTCCGATTCTTCCTTCTGACACCTTTTGCATTTGATGCTTTTTTCTGTCACCTTGCAGGGCAGCAGAAAAAGGCGCCAAATTCAAAAAGCGTCAGATTCAAGCCACAGCTTGTAGCTTCCCACACCTAAGACGATATGAAACCAGGCACAGGGGAGCTGGCCAGATTCAGAAGTCAGGTGGGCTGGTGGTTCCCCACCACTGCTCTAGCATAATGAAAAAAATCATAGGAATTATAATAGACCCCAGTCAAAACATTCATCAGTTGTGGTATGTGGCTACAAAAGAAAGCAGATGCCATTTGGAGTTGCAGCAGAAAAGCATTAAATGCAACACACAGAAGGCAGGTCTCTGTTCAAGGCAGAATCACTATAAGGAATTGTTTATTAGCTGAGTGTGCTGCGTGTATCAAAGGGGAACTGAGTTATAATTAATATCCTTCTTTTCAGCAATGGAATGCTCTTCCAACATGCACTATCAAGAATGTGAATCACCCTGTACAGACACTTGCTCCAACTCTGAAAGATCTCAGCTGTGTGAGGACCACTGTGTGGATGGTTGCTTCTGTCCACCAGGTAAGCTTCCACCTTTGCATCCAACTGTTGTAGCCCTTTACACACTTGCTCAGTAGTAAGTGCCACAGATCTTAATGGGGCACTTGCCTCATGGTATTCAACATGCAAGCAAGGAAATCTACAGAAAAAGGATGTTGTTTTTAGGAAAAGAGATGGTACAATTTGTGTCAGGGAAGCTGTGCATGTAACCAACTCTCATTTAACATCTTTTAACCATTATAATGTTTAAGTTATTTCTTCCTTTAGGAACTGTATATGATGACATTGACAATGCTGGCTGCATCCCCCACGAGCAGTGTTCCTGTGTTTATAATGGAAAATCCTATGCTCCAGGAACAACTTATTCAGACAACTGCCGTTCTTGGTAATTGACAACCTTTAATATGATGAACAAGTACTTTGTGTAGGAATCTAGGCTTGATCCATGATTTCAACATTTTAAAAGCTCTGCCTAATTATTTGAATGAGTTATTTCTGAACATGATTTCCAATGAAAGTTCAGCTGTATTTGTGATAGATTCCTTACCTTGGCTTCTGCCTAGTGCAGGGGTCGGCAACGTGTGGCCCACGAAGATCATTTTAAAGGCCCCTGAGCCACCCCACCCGCTTAGCGAGTCCTTAGCCCACTGCACTAAACCAGCACAGCGTGGCGTGGGGACTCACTGAGCAGTGCCAGAAATCACATCTGCGCACGTGCAGATACCAGAAATCACATCTGCGCATGTCCAGACACCAAAAAACACTTCTGTGCAGGCATGATTTCTGGCATCTGGGCATGCGCAGAAGCGATTTCCAGCACCGCGGACATACGCAGATGCAATTTCCGGCCCATGGCCGGTAAACCTTGCCAACCCCTGGCCTAGTGGCCACACTCCAGCTTATGTTCACATGCATGTCACATTAGCTCTGCCCATAAGGCCTCTGCTAGCCATTCTGCTACATAAAAAAGGTAAAGGACCCCTGACAGTTAAGTCCAGTTGTGAACGACTCTGGGGTTGTGGCGCTCATCTCGCTTTACTGGCCAAGGGAGCCGACGTTTGTCCACAGACAGTTTTTCTGGGTCAGATGGCCAACATAACTAAGCCGCTTCTGGCAAAATCAGAGCAGTACACGGAAACGCCGTTTACCTTCCCGCCTACGGTATTTATCTACTTGCGCTTTGACGTGCTTTTGAACTGCTAGCTTGGCAGGAGCAGGGACCGAGCATCAGGAGCTCACCCCGTCATGGGGAGTCGAACCGCTGACCTTCCAATCAGCAAGCCAAAGGCTCAGTGGTTTACACCACAGCACCACCCGCGTCCTATTCTGCTACATACCGAGCTGCTATTTGGGCATGACCAAATGAAGCCAGTCTTTTGTACAACTCAATGGGTCAGGATTACCACTGAGATGGTTTAGTAGTGACTTTTCACATCATTAAGCTAAAATTCTGCAGTAACAATAGGATCCTAGGAAACTGCCTTCTGCCAGATTACGCTATTTGTTCATCTTGACTATTGTTATCTACTCTGACTGGCAGGCAGGGATCTTTCCTATTGCATGCTACTTCACCCTTTTTACTAGAGATTTCAGGAATTGAATCTGGAACCTTTTGCATGTAAAGTTTGTGCTTCTCACTGAGCTGTGGAGCCCTTCATAGGGAAGAATTCAACATTGCGCTAAAGCACCTTTGGTGGACTACAACTCCCATCATCCCTAGCTACCAGGACCAGAGGTGATGGGAGTTGTGGTCCAACATCTGGGGACTCAAGTTTGAGAAAGGCAATCATTCCATCAGGGCAAGTATTTTGGTCCTCTCCCTACTTCCCCCGCATGCTGTTCCAGGGGTTCTCCTGACCTCCCCCCAAAGCCAAGTTCAGAGGGGGCGTGGCAGGAGGAGAGGAAGGAAAGTCCTATTGGACAAGCAGTCCTTGTGTGGAACTTCCTCTGATGGGACGCATTAGATGAGTCCCACCCATAGCTTTTAAGTTCCCACATGTTGACGCTTTAAACACAAAGCTGTGCTGGTTCCTACACTTTACAAATGTTTCCACATACACTTCAAAAAATGGAACTAATAATAGAAAATAATATAAGCTAATGTCAGTGGCAATATCTTTCCTTAAAATATATGTTTCTTCTCTTTCTTCCTTTACTTCAAGTTCCTGTGTTGGGGGCCAATGGAACTGCATAGAACTCCCATGTCCTGGCATTTGCTCAGTAGAAGGTGGATCACACATCTCCACTTTTGATAAAAAACGTTATAATGTCCATGGAGATTGCGTTTACGTTCTCTCAAAGGCAAGTCACTTAAGATATACTGTCACTATAATTAGCAAAAATGTCCCCATTACCACAGTGCTATACAGGCACACAAACACACACTAATCCTCTTTCTGGGATTATAAAAGCAGTGTAATTGTTCCAATAGTAAATCCCTTGCTTTGGATATCATGGCACACAGTTTCCCTTTACAAGTTTTAAATCCCTCTCACTTCCTTATTGCTTCTACATTATCACACCATTATTTTCCCTAAAGCAGTAATGTTTTTTTTAGATGTGTAGAAGACACAGACTCAGAAGAGACACCTTTGGGGAAAATTAATAAAGTGGGGGGTGGGGGGTAGAATCTCATTTCAGGAGAATTACATATGATACGACAATGAAACAGAAATAAAGTTGTTCAGGGAGATGCCACACATTCAAATAAAAGGTCCATGAGAGTGCCCTAAAACAACTAGGAAAGTTTGCTTACATACTTTTAAGAAGCCCAACATTCAATATCTATAAAGGGGGGGAAGTAGCAGATTTTCCTGTTCAACAGTTTTGATTCAAAATGTTTACTCTCTCATTTAAAAGATCCTGAATCAGTTTCCCTAGCTAAAGCAACCTTTATAAGAAGTTAAGTCAAATCCTAAAACCAAAATACTTTTGAGTTCAAGGAAGCTAGAACTGTGCATCTGCGATACTTTTTCAGTGCAATCTTAATTTCTAGGTGCTATTGCAGTAAGTTTGCGATGCAGGTGGTAATTCTTGTTGGCTTGCGTTTTTAGTTTTGTGGAGATGATACATTTAGTGTTCTCGGAGAACTCCGCAAATGTGGCCTGACAGAGACTGAGACATGCTTGAAGATGGTTGCCCTCAACATCAATGGAGACCAGACTGTAAGTTTCTAAACCAAAGGATCGAGAACATCTTATAAGGCACAATGCCTTAAGAGACAGGAGTAACTGGGGGGGGTATTCAATTCCATTCACATTTAAAGGCACACCTGGCTAATTCACACTTTCCAAAACTATATGGGGATTTAAACACAGGCACTCTTCAAAATTTGCACTTCTATGAAACTTTCAGTACAGCTCTGTAGCCAAATAATTTGTGCAAAAATGTATAAACTGAAGCTTAAAATACACTTTAAGTATAACTTAAGTGTGCTTAAAAATTGAATTAGTGAAAATAACATGCAAAAATGCATTATAGTAAGAGAAACAGCTTTGCAAAAATGTGTATGTGAGCCAATTTGCATACAAACAAAATTGCATAAAACGTTTGCATTGAAATGCTGATAAATTTTCATGAGGAGTTTTTGTAAAAATGCAAACTGATCTGGAAATTTGGAGAACTAAGCTTGAGACTGGAAAAACAAGAAACTGAGAGAGACTAAAAATGACAGATTCACCCATTCCTAGAACAGAATCTGTATGTAAAGGCAACTTGCTTTTTCTAGCTGATGCCCAAAGTATTAGATGTCAGAATAATAAAGTATCAAATAAATTGCCCTTATGTATTCATGAAGACAATGGGTCAAATCCAGACAACCAGTGAGTGGAACTGTACTCATGGAAGTGGGAGGTTTTTGTTGATACCCGCAACACCCAAGGAGCTACTCCAAAGAGTTGGAGGACCTCCCAGGAGAACATGGGAAGCAGTACAGTAAGCTGCTAGGGAAAGTAGTAGAAATCATCTCTCCTGACTCTTTTTTGTGAGTAGGACTCTCTGCTGGGATGCCAGCTCCACCATGAAAAGGAGATCTTCCATGACAATAATCAGCTCTGAAAAGGCATATAGTCCATGAAAAGCAAAATGACTTAGTACCCACAAAAGTTCAATTAGAGAATGACTGCAAAATGTGTTTTAAATTGGTTGGAAGAATGTCATTGAAAGAACTATTTGAAAGGGAGGAAGAATGGGGCACGGGGGTGGGATAATCAGTTGAGGTTTTAAATCATAAAAGCCAACACTGTCAACCATATTGTTCAGAACCTATCATCTTTTTTTTACCAGTTTATGAAATTATGGTGTAATTTGTGCCCCTTACTGTTCACAATAATGAATGCACAGAGAGATGGAAAGAATCAGGATTGGATTGATGGAGCATCCTTTGAACTTATTTATGAATAATATGCTTCTTATAGTTGGCAACCTGCCAAAAGCTTTGCCTTTTTTAACATGCATATTAGATAGATGATAGATGATGATGATGATGATGATGAAGATAGATAGCTAGATAGATGATAGATAGATGATAGATAGATGATAGATAGATAGATAGATAGATAGATAGATAGATGATAGATAGATAGATGATAGATAGATGATAGATAGATAGATGATAAATAGATGATAGATGATAGATGATAGATAGATAGATGATAGATAGATAGATAGATAGATAGATAGATAGATGATAGATAGATAGATAGATAGATAGATAGATAGATATAGATAGATAGATAGATATGATAGATAGATAGATAGATGATAGATAGATAGATAGATGATAGATAGATAGATAGATATAGATAGATAGATGATAGATAGATAGATGATAGATAGATGATAGATAGATAGATAGATAGATAGATAGATAGATAGATAGATAGATAGATAGATGATAGATAGATAGATATAGATGTAAAAAGTGTCCGTCCTCAAAATCAACCATTCAAGATTGGTTATATTAATGCTGAACACTCCCTAATTTCACTTATCTGATAGCAGGAACTGCATGTAATAGTTTTTATTCTCTCCCCCCCCCCCCCAATAAAGCTTATTAGAAGAAACACAAGATGTAATTTATCCCCAAACTCATTATTACTCCTTTCCTCTTTGTCACCAGACCATTGTGATCAGTCCTAATGGTGGTGTATTAGTCAACTCGCTCTACACTCAGTTGCCTCTATCAGCAGGTATGTTGCATGTCAGAAACTTCTGTTTGCCATGGCAGCCTTAAAAGTTTTGAAATCTTAGGGGCAAGCTCAGCAGAAGGGCTTGTTACTCCACAAGCTAGCAAGGTTTGATTGGGTTACTATTTTCGCTTTTCCAGTTCTGCTGAGAAAAGAAAGTTGGGTTTGTGTAGAGCAAGTGTGGGGAGCCTGTGGCCCTCCGAATGTTGCTAGACCACTACTCCCATCAGCCCTAAGAAGCATGGCCAATAGCAGAGTTGATGGGCATTGTAGTTCAGCAACACTTGGAAGACCAAATGTTCTCCACAACTAATGTAGAGGTTTCCCCTGGAAATGAAGGATTCTCTTACAAACAGCCATGTTTTAATAACATCCAGCCACAGCTACTATAATATAATGCAACCTTTGAAAGGAACTTCCAGATTAGGTAGCAAGTTTGTTAACCAGGACTCTCCATAATGAGAATATAAACTTCTGCTGTTTACTACAAGGTTCCTAAGCTATCTCTGTAGCTGAGACCAGAGTATGTGAAGGACAGCCACCTCCTATAGGAAACTACTTATCAACTGAGATATATTTTGTGAAAGGTCTTTCACCTGGTGTCCAGAGATTAAGGAGTTGGCTGCCAGATATAAGCCCTTTTTTGCACCTCATTTATGGGACTGCCTTCTAAAAGATGTCTGGTGCCATCGTTGTTATCATTCTGGTGCCAGACTATTCTATCATATTCCCCCAATCCTTTGATGGTTACGATTTGTTAGATCCATGCCATATATGTCACATTATTGTTTCAGTTCATACCACTGAATCATCAACAAAACTGGGGCAAACGATGATATGGTGGCCAATGTAGATTGGGCTGATGGTTGGGCACAATCTGAATGTAAACATATAACTGTTACAACTTGTATCAAACCCTTCACACATCCATCCAGCCCACAATCACAACATGCCAATGTGCTTGCATGAATTGGCCTTCACAAATCTGGTTCTTCTTTTCCTGAGTAATGGATGGCAGTTGCAGCTCTGAATCTCATAAGAATGGTGTCTTCTTTGTCCATAGCTAATGTAACCATGTTCAGACCTTCGTCCTTCTTCATCATTGTGCATACAAACTTTGACCTTCAGCTAGTAATCCAGCTCGTACCCACAATGCAATTGTATATTCATGTGGGTCCATCTTTCAAAGGAAGGACTTGTGGTAAGAAGTATTTTAAAGCAAAAAGAAATTTGTGGCATGCCTGGGGGGCAAAGTATTGTAAAACTGGACTATAAAACTCTTTGGGGTTTCTTTCAAAGGTCTCTGTGGAAACTTTGACAAGCGCCAGATGGATGACTTCACAGCCATAAGTGGAGTGGTGGAAGGAACAGCATCTGCATTTGCTAACACCTGGAAAACTCAGGCTGCATGTCCCAACATCAAACAAAGTTTTGAGGACCCTTGCACGCTTAGCATTGAAAATGGTAGGCATATTTGAGAATTATAAGCAAGACTCACAAACACTTCAAAATTATAATTCTACCTAGCTCATGGGGGAAATTAATAGAAATAAACAAATTAGAAGAACTGACTGAAAACAAATATTAATAAATGGGGAAATCAGGGGAAATAAATAACAATAAAACCTTGCAAATCAAGATCCTGTGGCCACAATCTAAACAGAAGAAGTTAGGTATGCCACCCCCCATTGAAATAAGTGGATGTACACATGGCTACCTCTTTTTTAGACTGTGACTTGTAAGTTTTGCAAGTAGTCTATAAACTAACAGCCCTGTGCATAATTGGGTATATTGGGTATCTGTAGCATGCACATATTCAGGATTTAGATCATTTCCTTCCTCAGTCCATGGCTTTAGCAGGTTCAGCAATGTGTGAACAGCAGTGAGTAGAACAAGCATTGTAGCAGCACCAGGTTATCCTGTCTAGAGTCAGTGATGTGAGTTGAGATAAAAGCTGCCATTTGCACCTATAGAAATTCCCAAAATGATATGGATTAATTTCTTCTATTTGTAGAAAAATACGCCCAACATTGGTGTGGATTGCTGACTGACTCGGAAGGACCTTTTGCTAAATGTCATGCCACAGTTAATCCAGCTTCTTATCATACGGTATGAAGCTATCTGCTACCTCTCATTGAAAACAGTTTATTGGAGGAAGTTGAAAAGTATCTTTGGTTGGGGTAGGCAACCTGGTGTCCTACAGATATTTTGGACTGCAACTCCCACTGTCCATGACAATTGGCCATGCTAGCTGGGAATGTGGGAATTGTAGTCATAAACATCTGGAGGGCACCATGTTGGCTAATCTATAAGGAAACATACTGGTGGGACAAGACCAAATGGGTGGAACTAAATGGAAGGTGTCATCAGTATAGGATCATTGGGGTCTAAGCCATACCATCACATGTTTCAGGGATGAGGCAAGGTATGTCATTTCACAGAGAAAAGCAGAAATCAACAACTGGAGAGGGTGAAACTGACAAGGGAGTAGGGGAGCTGATGTTCTGAAGGCTGGGAGAAAAGCCAGTCAGGATTTGACTAGAAGGCATAGGGGAGTTTAAAGGACTAGTTCACAAATGCATGCACATCACTTGATGACTACAGTATCAAATGCTGATTCCATGAGTAAATTGGCCCAGTGACGGAGGAAGGGGGTGCAGATGTGCAGGTCTCCCCAGGTGTCATCACTGAGGGGGATGACATAATGACAAAAATGTGAGGTTTTTTTAATAAATTGGGCTCATGAAACTTTTTAGTTCAGTCAATAAACGTAGCGAACGCGGCTGGCACTGGGCGCTACACCACGGAGCCTGCAGCGTGCCCGAGCCACATGTCTCTCCTGGGAGTGATGTGGTGGCTTGGGCACCTGCAGGCTCTGTGCTGCCTGAAATGGCAGCGTAGGACTTGCATCTGCCTCTCCCTCAGCTGTCCTACAGCTGAGGGGGAGATGGCAGAGAGGCTCCATAAAGCCCACTCCGCCCCATGGGTGGCTCGTCCCATCCCCAGCTGCAGGACATGTGTGCCGGACCCAGCACCCAAGCGGCTAGCTATGCCACTGAATGGGACATCACAAATCAGACACAGTGGTACCTCGGGTTACATACGCTTCAGGTTACAGACTCCGCTAACCCAGAAATAGTGCTTCAGGTTAAGAACTTTGCTTCAGGATGAGAACAGAAATCATGCTCTGGCGCCGTGGCGGCAGCAGGAGGCCCCATTAGCTAAAGTGGTGCTTCAGGTTAAGAACAGTTTCAGGTTAAGAACAGACCTCCAGAACGAATTAAGTTCTTAACCCGAGGTATCACTGTACCATAGACAAGGTTTTCATGCCATTCCATATCACCACACATAAACTTTTCAAAAGAGTCAGTTCACATATTCTCCTCTGTATCATCAACTGATGAGAAATCTAGTGTTGCACATGTATGAGCTCACTGGCTTTAAGACTTCTGTGTCAGATGAATGTCTGAACTCAATGAGTAGTATTCTGTGACAGGTAAAGGTAAAGGGACCCCTGACCATTAGGTCTAGTCATGACCGACTCTGGGGTTGCGGCGCTCATCTCGCTTTATTGGCCGAGGGAGCCGCCATACAGCTTCCGGGTCATGTGGCCAGCATGACTAAGCTGCTTCTGGTGAACCAGAACAGTGCACGGAAACACCATTTAGCTTCCTGCTGGAGCAGTACCTATTTATCTACTTGCACTTTGACGTGCTTTCGAACTGCTAGGTGGGCAGGAGCAGGGACCGAGCAATGGGAGCTCACCCCATCATGGGGTTTCGAACCACCGACCTTCTGATCGGCAAGTCCTAGGCTCTGTGGTTTAACCCACAGTGCCACCCGCGTCCCACGTATTCTGTGATAGTCCTACTCAAAGTAGACCCACAGAAGTTAATGGCCATAAGTAACTTGGGTTCATTAATTTCAGTGGGTCTAGTCTGAGTAGGAATACTTCCGTCATCTCCTGGATCTAAATATAGATAAATATTTCCCCCTTTCATTCACATACACGCCACATGATACTTCATTTTGCTTTGAAGCATAATACTTATCATCCTGAGTTGCCTGCAAGTAATGTTGATTTCCCTTTCCAGTTACTGACAATAGTGAAACTCAGAACTGAAAATCCAATTTGGGTCAGCAATTGTTGTATTGCTAAAATGGCCTGAAGGCACATGATACAATTCTACTGCTGAAGCCAAGTACATCGAGCCCCTGCCTGCTAAAGGATGAGAGATGACACTGAATGGGATATAAGTTAGTCTGAAAAAAAGTTACAAGTGAAATCTAATCTAGTCAAATTGAGAAATGGTAGGAAAAGGATAATTGACTTGGAATGGATTGTTTTTAATAAGAGCATTTTCCTCTTCCCTAGAATTGCATGTTTGACACCTGCAACTGTGAAAGAAGTGAGGATTGCATGTGTGCTGCCCTCTCTTCCTATGTTAGAGCCTGTGCAGCTGAAAAAGTAGAGCTTCCAGGATGGAGGACCAATGTCTGTTGTAAGTCTTCTAAACAGCCATCTCGGGTCTTAAAATGAAAGAACTTTTTGTGCCAATGAATCTTAGCATTTTCCTTGTCTTGCTGGGTTCTCTTAGTGATGGTCTAGAGTAACAGACTTCAGGACACATCCCCCTCCCCCCAAAAAAAATTCCATTTTATTTTTTTAAATGATGGATCTAGTCTTGGGCATTCATGCCTTGATTTTATCCAGGCTAGGTTTCTGCAATGCACTCTATGTGGAGATGCCTTCCAAAAGCATCTGGAAGCTGCAGATTTCACAATGCAGCAGCCACGCTACTATCTGAGGTGAATGTATGGAACACATCACTAATACTACTCTAATTTCACTGGCTATCTGCTTCTGGTCTCAATTCCAAGTACTGGTCCTAACCACTAAATTCATAGTCTGGGACCTGGATACCTATAGGATTGCCCTCACCCATAAGAACCTGCCCTTGCAAGTTCTGCTCTGTGTCTCCTTGATGCTCTGTGGCAGATAGGTACTAGGGACTGAGCATTTTTAGTTGTGGCACCCTCACTATGAAATGCCCTCCTGAAGGTCTGCCTGGCTTCTGTTTCAGCAGGCATTTAGCTATCTATATAACCACATGTATTCTTCCTTTAGTAATTTAACATTATTTTTTAATTTTTTTTTTTGTAAACTACTGTGTGTATGTCTGTATGTCTGTGTCTTAGGACAAAAAGGCAGGTCACAGAAATGCTTTCAATCAATCAATCAATCAATCAATCAATCAAGCTGTTTGTTTTTCTCTTTCCAGCCAGATACACCACTTCATGTCCCAAATCCCTGAATTACAGCTATTCCATCAGTTCTTGTCAACCTACTTGCCGATCTCTGAGTGAACCTGATGTTACCTGCAATGTCAAATTTGTCCCAGTTGATGGATGCACCTGTGAAAGTGGAACCTACATGGATGATTATGGAAAATGTGTACCTGCTAACAAATGCCCATGCTATTACAAAGGAACGTCAATACTCTCCGGTGAAGTGCTCCATGACGTTGGTGTTTTGTGGTAAGAGGATTCAAGCTGCTGCCTTTAACTTTTTAGTACAGCCTTCACCAGCCTGGTGCCTTCCAAATGTTAGGGCCTACAACTCATGGCAAAGGCTCTTCTAGCATTATCAGAATACATGACTAAGTAGTGCCAGTATCTAGAATGCTTGCATTTTGTCCCAGATTCTTTTATCGCTACCTAACTAATTTCCCCTCCATATCTTATACGTAAATAGACCAAAATGCCTAAATACATAAAGAGCAACATAATTTGGAAAAAAACATCCAAATTAGTGACCTGTATGGTCCCATTTTCAGATTCTAAATATCCCTAAATAACTGGTATTTCTGGAGTAAACCCAACTGCTCTACTCTGTATAGGGCACAACTACAGACTCACAACTTGAAGGCTCCAAGTTTTGAAGCACAACCAGAAAGTGAATGTTAAAGCAAACCTAATTCCTCTTTCTTTTACATAGCACATGCAGCCAAGGAAAGTTGAACTGCATTGGTGATGGGGACACAAAACAGGGTAAGGAGAATATACCTATATATGTAAAATATGTTATATATACTCACTTTCCATCTTGGAAAGTTGCAGACAATTGGGCTATGTTCCTTATTTTGTTATATTGTAGATGGCTACAAAATGACAACTGGGCACAATTATTAAATATTCACTGGAAAACCATATTCATTAAAAGCTTCAAGTTAATACGGGCTTCATAGTTAATTATATAATAGTTCCACAAACCATAGCAGACTTCTGTTCAAAAGGTTTGTCTGAGGTCTTCCTGTTCTGTGTTACCCATACCTGTCCCTTTCATCTCTTACACATTTTCTCTCCTTTTGCCCTGCTAGTCTGTGTTGCCCCCATGGTCTACTTTAACTGCAGAAATGCCACTGCAGGCCAAACTGGAGCTGAATGCCAGAAAAGCTGTCAGACTCTTGATATGCACTGTGTAAGTATGCAGGACCGGATGATCTTTTAAGAGACTGTGCTATCAATCAGAACGTCCTTTGCTTTTGCCATGAACTTATTAGCTGACCTTGGACATGGCACTCTCCTGTCCTCACCCTCTTCCCCATCTAGAGTAGGGGGTGAGGGATCTCAGGATGTTAGCTGAACAGGGCCCTCCCAGCCTCCGTATCCTTAGGCCTCTTTTCAGCCCATTCCCCTTCCTGGTCCTGCTTCGTGTCCTCAAGTGCTTTTGCCTGTTTGGAATGTGTTTTGAACTGTGACAAATGCCTATTGCTTGTCTGGATGAAGGATGGAAGATGGAGAAGTGTGTGAACCTCTGCCTTTTGCATGATCAGAATGTAGACTACTGTACATAAGGTTAGGGTTACACCTGTTGCTCCACTCACATTTACCTCTGACCCAACCTACCACTGGCATGAAAATCCTGGAAGGTTGTCAACAAGAAAGGTGGACCTCAGACTGAAAACATTCCCCATCCCTGAGCTGCAGGATTATAATGCATATATTGGAACTTTGCATAATTTCTTACTTATTTCATTAAATATACATACCACTAAATTTAAAACACACACACACCTACAAGTGGTTTACAAAAAAAAGCAGGGGATAAACTTGGGATCTTCCATTCTCTTCAGTGTCAGGGAAGGAACTGTCTTCTCATGCAACAGCATCAAAGTTAAGTGGACCAGCCACTGCTCATTCAAACCTTAATGTATACACTGGAGACCTCCCGCCTTGCAAATTGGGGCTCCTGGGTATGCAGAGGAGCTGCTGAATTAGGTGTCAGTTCACAATTTAACAAGCATAGGCTTTCGCTCACTTGAATTCCCACAGCCTACAGTCTTTTGATCCAGCCCTGTTTTAATGGAATAATTCAATTGTTATCAGCATTATTCTCTCTTCTGAAGTAATGCTTTCTTGGCTTTTACAGTATAGCACACAGTGTGTCTCTGGCTGCATGTGCCCTGCTGGGCTGGTGTCAGATGGTAAAGGGGGCTGCATCGCTATGGAAGAGTGTCCATGCATTCACAATGATGCCACATATCAGCCAGGAGAGAAGATTAAAGTCAACTGTAACACCTGGTAAGGACTTCTTTAAAAAAATTCCTCTTGTTACCATCATCTTATCTGTTCCTAAAGTAACTAACACGAAAATATAAATAATTATCAGGTTGAATAACAGGTTGGCAGATATACATAGAGTCATTTCACGTATTACACTATTATGCATGTACACCAGAATTTACTCTCTAATGTACACCTGTGTATACTATAAATAACTAAAGAAATAAATACCTAAAAATATTGTGTGGCTATGACACTTTTTAATTAATAAATGTATATTCTCTTTGTCAAATTAAATTTTCCAGGGTGACTTATGTAAAATCCACATACAACAATCAACATTTTAAGGCACTGTGGAATAACAACATCATGAAAGACAGCAGATAAAAGCACAATTAAAAACAGTCAATTCAGACTTTAAAGTTCGTTAAAAGGCAATAGACAACAAAGTGGCCCTCATCTGTTCCCAAAGAAACATAGTAGCATGGGCACAGCTAAACCACTCTGGCTGTTCCTTAGATGGGCTGTGACCACTGAACAATCTCCCTTCCTGGTCACCCCCTGCCACACCCCAAGTCTGTGAGCACACCTAGAATAAAGCTTCTGATGGTAACGTTTGTGCATTGACAGGCTGATGTGGAGGTGAATGAGCCAAGTAACCAAATACAGCCGGATAGGAGGAACTTCATATCCTCAGTAGCACAATGATACATTATACAGACAGTCACACACACACATCTTGCTTATTTCTGAACAAATCAGGAAAGTATTATAAGGGAGGTCTGGGCTTTTATAAGGCACCTGGTTGGCCATTGTGAGAACAGATGCTGGACAGGATGGGCCATTGGCCTGATCCAGCAGGCTCTTCTTATGTTCCCCTTAGGCTAGTCCACAATATGGTACAGTGAACTTGTAACGTTCTTGAGTGGCCTATGAAAGAACTTACATAGCTCATTTCTTTTAATTCCCATCTTTCTGATGTTTTACAGGTTGTAAGAAATAACGCAGCTTCCCTTGCTCTCCCCTCCCCTCTCCACACATTGCCTATGATTAATTTAAGAGATAAGTAATTTAAGCCTGTGTTAAAGGAATACATGCCAGCTTAGATCTGCGCAAACCAAGGAATCACTTTAAAATGCTCTATTTTCTCCCTTCTTCTCCCTCAGCGTATGTAAGAACAGGATGTGGGAATGCACCAAGGACAGATGCCTAGGTACCTGTGCTGTTTATGGAGATGGGCATTATATCACCTTTGACGACAAGCGTTACATTTTCAATGGGAAATGTGAATATACACTAGTTCAGGTACTGAGCAATTTGTCTTGGCCTTATGAATGGAGAATTAAGCTGAATACACCACAGAATGAAGTCATCTCTTCCCTTATTTCACCCTCCCCTTCTTAGGATCACTGTGGACAGAACAACTCTGCCCCCGGAACATTCCGAGTCATCACCGAAAATGTTCCCTGTGGTACTACTGGAACCACTTGCTCAAAATCTATTAAAGTCTTCTTTGGGGTGAGTAGCGTTACCAGTACTATTAGGGAACAGTATCGGGGTTTAGCATGAGATGACTTAATCTGCATACTAGGTTCCAAACAAGCAACTAAGTGAGGCAAGGAGGTGAACTGGAAAGAGAGAGTGAGGGCAGGAGAAGAGACTTCTATTCTCTCATCACCTACAGCCCCCCCTCCCTCCTGCTAGTCTTGCACCTACTGAGCTTCTCACCTTCAGGCAAGCCAGCACCAGCAGTTGAAAGCAGCAGAGATAAGGCCACTGCTACAATTGTTTTAACTGTTTTTAATTTGTGTGGTTTGTTGTTGTTGTTTGTTTGTTTTTACTGAGTGAGGGGAGATGCGTTTGAAAAGAGAGGAGATTGAGGAGTGCCCCAATCAGAGTGCTTCAGGATAGGGGCGAGGTATAATGTGGGAGGCGGGGCAGACCGGGTAAGGGGCACATGTCACAGGCAGTTAGTGACTGTGCCATGTGCCAGCCCCTTCTCCAACCTGGGTAATTGTGGTTGTCATATCAGCCAGCCCTCGATTCTGCAGGCACTATTGCTGAATGCCAGGTCAGCTCTGAACAAGACCTTCCTCATCCCTGGTCTGATTATGAATGAGGAGGCCAATCCATTCTGCAGCACTGAGACCTAGGTGGATGAGCAGGGTGGAGTTGGGCTCACACACACCAGTACTTGGTGCAGCATCAGGGCAGACTTGAGGGTCAGGGAGGGGAAGTTGCTCTGGTCTGTAGAAATTCTCTCTCTCGGCTTTCTGAGCAGTTGGAGGTGGGTGGCATCTAGAGTGTGTGATCCTGGCACTGGGCAACCAGGAAAGATTAGGAGTTCTGGCTTACCACCCACCTCGCTGCCCAACAGTCTCCCTGCCTGAATTTTCTGCAACACATTATACGTAGGGTTGATGGATGATGAACACCAGTTTTTGTTTTTGAACATTGTAATGACTTTCCCCCATTATTTATTTTGCTCCCCAGAACTATGATCTGATCCTCAGTGAGGAGCGCCATGAATTAATACAAAGGGGTGATGAAGGCCAAGTACCTTACAAGATTCGCTACATGGGCATGTATTTGGTTATTGAAGCAAACAATGGGCTGATCCTTTTATGGGATAAGAAAACCAGCGTATTTGTCAAATTACGTGATGATTTCAAGGTGATGCACTTTTTACAAGACTAGTGCCTCTTACATTTTAAGTTTAAATGTGAATAATTTAGATGCAAATCCCACTCATTTCCATGACAATTATTTCACACCTTAAGAGCTGATTTTCAAGACAGAAACCATGGGGAGGTCATCTGAAATAGCCTCTGCAAAAAGGATGGTTCATAAGGGAAACTACTTCATATGCCTTGTCTCTTTGGTATATATTGGTTCCCGGCATGACTGGCTTTCATGCAACTGCTTCCACCGGGATTATTTGAAGATGAGATGGGGCATATCAAACAAACAGGGCTATTCCACAGGGAGCTGCTACCACATGGAAGAAGTTGCAAACAGCCTCTGCTTGACATCCATATTGTATAAAGTATCATTAGTAAACAGGTATATGATTCTGATTTAGATGAGTATCTGTTTGCAATCTCACCTTGCAAGCATCCACTTTTTAATTGACCCAGAAAACACCATGTTTTGATAAGGAGACCAAATATAATAGTTCTGTTATCATTTCAAAATATGAGCAATGTTTGAACATTTCAATGAATTTTATACCAATGCAGTATATTTTCAATATATATCTGCTGCCCTTTTGATCAGCATATGGCAATAAGACAGAGAAGTTATGAATAGACAATAACTTGTAGATTAACAATAACTGAGAAATCAAACACAATATAAAATTCTTTTTTTTTTTGTATTTTTGAACAAATGCAAAATAATCTTCATAGGAAGGAAAGAAAAAACAAATCTCTTACCTCTAGGCACACAGGGCTTGCGTTTTCTAAATGCAACAAATAATGATAGTTTCCTGTAATAAGAGATGGCAGCGTGTTAATTAACTAAATGGGAGAAAATAAAAAATTAAGTTGGGCTAAGAGGTTCATGCAATTTATCTGTAACTCAAGTATTTTCATTGCTTCTTTGTGCAGGGTCAGGTCTGTGGTTTATGTGGGAACTATGATGGCAATGGAATGAATGACTTCACTACTCGGAGTCAGTCTGTAGTAAGTGATGTGCTGGAGTTTGGTAATAGTTGGAAGGTGTCTCCCACATGTCCTGAAGCCAAATGCACAAAGGATCCTTGCTTCAAGAACCCTTACAGAAAGTCCTGGGCACAGAAGCAATGCAGCATCATCAACAGCAAGGCCTTTGCTGCCTGCCACTCTCAGGTATACCTTGCGACAGAACTATCTTGAAGTCTAGAATTTTTCAGGTGTTCACCACAATTCCTGAGCAATTACAAGTCTATAATTATACATGTGGTGGTTTCATGGATTTCAACAGTCCATTACAGAAGGCATATAACACCCTACAGGATGTCACCAACTCTGAAGACTGTCTAGCAGCACCTTTAAGTAGTGCCTTTAACAACCTTCTACTATGTGTCCCACTGCTGTCATATTCTAGATTTTGGAGTGTGTTCAGTGTAAATGTTTATCACTAGATCCTGTTTCTAATGCTTTGGATTGTGAAGAAGCCATTTAGAAAAATACTAATAAGAAGAATTCAGGCTACGTCAAGACAGACAATTCAGAAAATTAGCTTATGCTGATATCTTTTTTTCCTGTTTTAAACGGAAGTCCCTAACTGACTGTTACGACCTAATTTATTGCCTTCTTTTGCTAATCAATTATTGATGTGAATACTCAACTATGGAACTTTTACCACCCCAATACAGCAGGCAAGATACGTGTGCATAAATGGAATTTTGCTTACATGCCTGTATTTGTGCCAATGCAAAAAGATAATGTGCAGTCTTTTGGAGGGAAAGAGTGGGTATGGGAGTCAGTCTGGATACCCCTTCCCCTCCCCTCCTCTCTCCAGAGGTGATCCACGCTGCCTGAATGAGCAGTGCTCATATTCTTCAGCAAGTTGCATGAGCACACCAGTCAGTGTACAGTCTTCTGTGTGAACACTCTGGATCAGGGCCTCTATCTTCACCACTTAGAGCAAAGTGTGAAAGGATGTTAAATGTGCCTTCCCATTGCACCTGAAGGTTTTGGGGGTATTTTTTAAGATGCACTCCCTGAAAGGACACTTTAGATGTGAACTTCTCGCTGACTTTGAATTTCTTACGTTCCTTATGTTTTGGTTTTTGTTACACTGTATGCAAATATTTAATGTACAGTGGTACCTCGGGTTACATACGCTTCAGGTTACACACTCTGCTAACCTAGAAATAGTGCTTCAAGTTAAGAACTTTGCTTCAGGATAAGACCAGAAATCGGGCTCCGGCGGTGTGGCGGCAGCAGGAGGCCCCATTAGCTAAAGTGGTGCTTCAGGTTAAGAACAGTTTCAGGTTAAGAACGGATCTCCGCAATGAATTAAGTACTTAACCCGAGGTACTACTGTAAATAGAATCAGCTGGTGTGGTGGAGGGGCTGATAATTACTGTTTACACATTAAATGCAAAGATGCATTCAGACCTCATATTTAGTTTGGCCCTTTGGATCTTTTGCACACTAGCCAACAGTCTATGAAAGCAATTCAACAACTTTTCAAACACACTATCGCCCGTGGAACAAACTTAGGAAATGTCAGCAGGACCCATAGCTGATGCTTCAATGTTTTAACAGGTTGAGCCAACGAGATATTACGAAGCTTGTGTAACTGATTCCTGCGCTTGTGACACAGGGGGAGATTGTGAATGCTTCTGTACAGCTGTAGCTGCGTATGCTCAAGCATGTAGTGAATTTGGAGTGTGCATATCATGGAGAACACCATCATTCTGTCGTGAGTATTGGACCACACTTGAATGTATACTGGAAGTGGGAGGAAGGTGAAGGGGAAATGAGATATTAGCTTCAAGATAATTTTTCCATTAGATATATATGACAATAAACAGCACACTGAAGAAAATGTCTGGATTTGTGTGTGTGTGTGTGTGTGTGTGTGTGTGTGTGTGGTACAGTACTGTGAATACCTTCAATGAATCAGCAACTGCCTAATGTAGGATTATTGATATAACTATGTTGCAGTAAATAGAAATAACTACATTCATTTTCAGTGCTTTCTTCATGCCTTTGCTTCCCACCTTCTTAACAGTTTAGGTATTGGCCTCATGAGCATAATTTGTCATGGTGCCCACCATTATTTTAATGGCATTGACAGCAATACAGATCCATGGTGGAATGTCTGGTCCTCAACCTTTTTCTTTCGGTTTCCCTTAGCAATGTTCTGTGATTATTACAATGATGAACGTGAATGTGAATGGCACTACAAGCCTTGTGGAGCCCCATGCATGAAGACATGCAGAAACCCAAGCGGGAGATGCCATTATCAGTTGCCTGGCTTGGAAGGTAAGAAGACTTCTAGTGACTTATAGGGTCATTAAGCCAGCAATGCACAACATTTAATAGGTTTCAAGTTTGGGGAAGTGTTGTTGGTTGTCTAAACCAATAGAAAATAGGTCACCTTGTGTTCTCATCTTTTTGGGTTTCAAATGGCTTGCAGTCAGGCTTAAATTCTATGAGCCAGCCTAGATGTGATCAAGGGCTCATTCGACACACCTGCAAATGACCACAACCTTTTTCCTTTCATGGAAACTTGGAAGCATGTGGAAAAGCTATCGGTGGAAAGATCCCAGCACTGGACCAGATGACAAATATTAATTAAAGTACCTGCCCCCCCCCCAAAGTAAATTAAATGGAATTGCTTTTTGACAGATTTTATATATTGCTCTTATCTCCCTCACACCTTCCTTTGTCTCAGGCTGCTACCCACACTGTCCAGCAGACAGGCCTTATTTCAATGAGGATGAGATGACGTGTGTTGATGTGTGTGGCTGTTATGATGATCAGGGTAACTATCATCCACTAGGAAAAACATTTGACTCAAGAAAGACATGTCAGGCATGGTAAGTATGTATAGCTTGACAACACTAAGAGAAATGATCAATTACAGTAGCACCTCCAGTTACGTTACTCTCGGTAACATAAACTTCAGGTTGTGAAAGCGACAAACCTTTTCATCGGGTAGCGAAAACCTTGGGATCCGACTGGACCTCCAGAATTGATCCCGTTCGCAACCGGAGGTACTACTGTACTCTCTGTATACCCCTTGAGATGTTATTCTTGTTGATTCTAGAATGAATCTTGTTGCTCTGATTGCATCCTTTATCATATACTCATAATATACCATTAGAATGAAGTATGCTGAGAATCTAATTGATTGAAGTAATATTTTAAATTGGATTTTACATACACAATAAATCCCAAAAACCAGAACAAGAAAATTATTAGAATGTTCCTATTTGCAATTCAGTGTGAAAGTGGTAGATGAAATCACAGACAAGAAGTAGTACGGTAAATGAATGCTTAAGGGGGCAGGGGGAAAACTATGAAATTAACTTCCAGACCAAACTAAGTAGAAAATAAACAGCAGAATGCAGTTTTATAATTCTTGGGTCTCACATTTTCCTATCATTTTTTTACAGTACATGCACCAGTAAAGGCATAGAGTGTAACTACGATGCCAAAGGTAAGCTGTATGTAGTGAGTTATGAATGGCACCTTATATCATATTTCATATGATGTTACCTGACCATTCTTACTCTGTCAATTTTCAGCATGCTACTGCTATTATGAAGGAAAGACATATATCTACAAGGATGTCATCTACAACACCACAGATGGCTTAGGCTGGTGCATGATTGCAACGTGTGATGTCAATGGAACAATCCACAGAGAACTATTCAGATGTGGTGGGACTACCACAATACCACCTACAGTTTCAACTACAACACCAAGTGAAGCAGGTATTTCAGTCCAAATCTTTTGCTTCAACTCTTTCCAAACTTCGCTGAGAGAAGTTCCATTGAACACAGTGAATAATAATTCTGAGTAGACATGCACTGCACCACACCAAAGAGCAGAGAAGCAGCTCCTACCACTGCAGTAGTAGGACAAATAGCACCACATCTTGGGTCAGCTGTTAAAATCAGAGGTGCCATACAACACCACACAAAGGGACAAATTCAACTAAATACTTCTGTTACTAGAGCCAGCACAAATGAGTCCCACTAGTGCAACAGGGCTTGTACTAATGAAGCAATCTCCTTAGCGTACTTAGGTATTTGAGCCAGCTCCATAACATAATTTTTTTCCAATTATCTCAACCAAACTAGATGTAAATGCGACCTGATCAAAAGCAAGCATTTATAAACAAAGTATGTAAGAAAATGAAGAGATAATGAAAAACTTTACAAATCTTCTATAACATAGGAAAACATCCCCAAATACACCATATTCATATTTTTTGTTACATGTTGCATATATTATTTTAAAATAAAAATATACAAGATGGAAATCAACATAAAGTTAAGTTGAAGGTTCAATCGGCTCAAGCATGGGAGCTCCCCAGATGGAATGATCCACTTCCACCAATGTGCTCTTCTGGTTCCCCCCGCCCCCCAATCCCTGCCTCATCTACAGAAAAAACTTGGGAGAGAGGTTACATGGGAGAAGGAGAGAGGAGACAGATAACAGATAGGGAGATTTATGATCTAAATAAACCAGATTAAAATAACCAGTGATGTTGTTTCTTACAGAATCCACTACAGCGCAACCAACAGTATGTGTCCATAGAACATGTGAATGGACAGAATGGTATGATGTCAGCTACCCTAAATTTGGACGAGACAATGGGGATTATGAAACACCAGAGAAAATAAGAGATAGAGGAAACAAAGTATGTAAAATGCCAGATGAAGTGGAATGCAGAGCTCAGCGCTTTCCTAATGAAAGCATAGAAACCCTCGGACAAAAGGTACAATGTTCCAAGTCTAACGGTTTGATATGCAACAATAAGGATCAGACACCACCAATCTGCCTGAATTTTGAAATCAGGTTCCTATGCTGCCTATACACACCATGTGGTGCATCAACAACTCCAGCAACACCAGAAATAACAACAGCAGGATCCAGAACTACATCTAAAGTGACAGGTGGTATAACAACCACCCTGACACCCCTTGTTACCACTACGGCAGGAAGCATCACTACCGGTTGCCAACCCAAATGCCAGTGGACCTCTTGGTTCAGTTTTCACACTCCAAGCTCCGACCCTGGGGATGGCGATCGCGAGGACATTAAGAGCATCCAGGCATCGGGCGGTACCATCTGCGAGCACCCTCAAAAGGTGGAGTGCAGAGGAGTGGACTACCCAGAGCTCAGCGCATCTGAACTTGGACAGAACATGATCTGTGATATCAACACTGGACTCCTTTGTGAGAATGCCAAACAGACAGGGAAGTACAAGATCTGTTACGACTATGAGATGAGAGCACTGTGTTGCGACTACAAGCACTGTGAAACCACCCCAGCGCCACTGGTCACAACAAGTGCCACCACCACAGAAGCCCCAGGTAGCACGGTGGGCAAGAGCACGGCTCCAGCATCCTCCACGGGCTCTACGCCACCTCCTGTTGTTCACACCACCACCGAAAGCACCACCCTTGTTTCCACAACACCAGGAGTAACCACAGGAAAGCCAACAACCACAGAAACACCAGGCAGCACGGCAGGCAAGAGCACGGCTCCAGCATCCTCCACGGGCTCTACGCCACCTCCCGTTGTATTCACCACCACCGAAAGCACCACCCTTGTTCCGACAACTCCAGGAGTTACAACAAGAAAGCCAACCACCACCACCCACTCAACGCCGCTTTCCACCCTCCCTCTCACAACACCAGGCTCAGTCAGCACTGCTGCCGTCTCCACTGGAGTGGTCCCCACTGTGACAGCCACAACACTCCAGTCCACTCCTGTTTCCAAGCCTTCCTCAACAATACCCACCACCGGGACCACTGCACAAACCCCTCCAGGCCTGCTGACCACAACCACCACCCTGGCTCCCCTTGTTACCACTACGCCAGGAAGCACCCCTACCGGTTGCCAACCCAAATGCCAGTGGACCTCTTGGTTCAGTTTTCACACTCCAAGCTCCGACCCTGGGGATGGCGATCGCGAGGACATTAAGAGCATCCAGGCATCGGGCGGTACCATCTGCGAGCACCCTCAAAAGGTGGAGTGCAGAGGAGTGGACTACCCAGAGCTCAGCGCATCTGAACTTGGACAGAACATGATCTGTGATATCAACACTGGACTCCTTTGTGAGAATGCCAAACAGACAGGGAAGTACAAGATCTGTTACGACTATGAGATGAGAGCACTGTGTTGCGACTACAAGCACTGTGAAACCACCCCAGCGCCACTGGTCACAACAAGTGCCACCACCACAGAAGCCCCAGGTAGCACGGTGGGCAAGAGCACGGCTCCAGCATCCTCCACGGGCTCTACGCCACCTCCTGTTGTTCACACCACCACCGAAAGCACCACCCTTGTTTCCACAACACCAGGAGTAACCACAGGAAAGCCAACAACCACAGAAACACCAGGCAGCACGGCAGGCAAGAGCACGGCTCCAGCATCCTCCACGGGCTCTACGCCACCTCCCGTTGTATTCACCACCACCGAAAGCACCACCCTTGTTCCGACAACTCCAGGAGTTACAACAAGAAAGCCAACCACCACCACCCACTCAACGCCGCTTTCCACCCTCCCTCTCACAACACCAGGCTCAGTCAGCACTGCTGCCGTCTCCACTGGAGTGGTCCCCACTGTGACAGCCACAACACTCCAGTCCACTCCTGTTTCCAAGCCTTCCTCAACAATACCCACCACCGGGACCACTGCACAAACCCCTCCAGGCCTGCTGACCACAACCACCACCCTGGCTCCCCTTGTTACCACTACGCCAGGAAGCACCCCTACCGGTTGCCAACCCAAATGCCAGTGGACCTCTTGGTTCAGTTTTCACACTCCAAGCTCCGACCCTGGGGATGGCGATCGCGAGGACATTAAGAGCATCCAGGCATCGGGCGGTACCATCTGCGAGCACCCTCAAAAGGTGGAGTGCAGAGGAGTGGACTACCCAGAGCTCAGCGCATCTGAACTTGGACAGAACATGATCTGTGATATCAACACTGGACTTCTTTGTGAGAATGCCAAACAGACAGGGAAGTACAAGATCTGTTACGACTATGAGATGAGAGCACTGTGTTGCGACTACAAGCACTGTGAAACCACCCCAGCGCCACTGGTCACAACAAGTGCCACCACCACAGAAGCCCCAGGTAGCACGGTGGGCAAGAGCACGGCTCCAGGATCCTCCACGGGCTCTACGCCACCTCCTGTTGTTCAATCCACCACCGAAAGCACCACCCTTGTTTCCACAACACCAGGAGTAACCACAGGAAAGCCAACAACCACAGAAACACCAGGCAGCACGGCAGGCAAGAGCACGGCTCCAGCATCCTCCACGGGCTCTACGCCACCTCCCGTTGTATTCACCACCACCGAAAGCACCATCCTTGTTCCGACAACTCCAGGAGTTACAACAAGAAAGCCAACCACCACCACCCACTCAACGCCGCTTTCCACCCTCCCTCTCACAACACCAGGCTCAGTCAGCACTGGTGCCGTCTCCACTGGAGTGGTCCCCACTGTGACAGCCACAACACTCCAGTCCACTCCAGTTTCCAAGCCTTCCTCAACAATACCCACCACCGGGACCACTGCACAAACCCCTCCAGGCCTGCTGACCACAACCACCACCCTGGCTCCCCTTGTTACCACTACGCCAGGAAGCACCCCTACCGGTTGCCAACCCAAATGCCAGTGGACCTCTTGGTTCAGTTTTCACATTCCAAGCTCCGACCCTGGGGATGGCGATCGCGAGGACATTAAGAGCATCCAGGCATCGGGCGGTACCATCTGCGAGCACCCTCAAAAGGTGGAGTGCAGAGGAGTGGACTACCCAGAGCTCAGCGCATCTGAACTTGGACAGAACATGATCTGTGATATCAACACTGGACTCCTTTGTGAGAATGCCAAACAGACAGGGAAGTACAAGATCTGTTACGACTATGAGATGAGAGCACTGTGTTGCGACTACAAGCACTGTGAAACCACCCCAGCGCCACTGGTCACAACAAGTGCCACCACCACAGAAGCCCCAGGTAGCACGGTGGGCAAGAGCACGGCTCCAGCATCCTCCACGGGCTCTACGCCACCTCCTGTTGTTCACACAACAACCGAAAGCACCACCCTTGTTTCCACAACACCAGGAGTAACCACAGGAAAGCCAACAACCACAGAAACACCAGGCAGCACGGCAGGCAAGAGCACGGCTCCAGCATCCTCCACGGGCTCTACGCCACCTCCCGTTGTATTCACCACCACCAAAAGCACCACCCTTGTTCCGACAACTACAGGAGTTACAACAAGAAAGCCAACCACCACCACCCACTCAACGCCGCTTTCCACCCTCCCTCTCACAACACCAGGCTCAGTCAGCACTGCTGCCGTCTCCACTGGAGTGGTCCCCACTGTGACAGCCACAACACTCCAGTCCACTCCTGTTTCCAAGCCTTCCTCAACAATACCCACCACCGGGACCACTGCACAAACCCCTCCAGGCCTGCTGACCACAACAACCACCCTGGCTCCCCTTGTTACCACTACGCCAGGAAGCACCCCTACCGGTTGCCAACCCAAATGCCAGTGGACCTCTTGGTTCAGTTTTCACACTCCAAGCTCCGACCCTGGGGATGGCGATCGCGAGGACATTAAGAGCATCCAGGCATCGGGCGGTACCATCTGCGAGCACCCTCAAAAGGTGGAGTGCAGAGGAGTGGACTACCCAGAGCTCAGCGCATCTGAACTTGGACAGAACATGATCTGTGATATCAACACTGGACTCCTTTGTGAGAATGCCAAACAGACAGGGAAGTACAAGATCTGTTACGACTATGAGATGAGAGCACTGTGTTGCGACTACAAGCACTGTGAAACCACCCCAGCGCCACTGGTCACAACAAGTGCCACCACCACAGAAGCCCCAGGTAGCACGGTGGGCAAGAGCACGGCTCCAGCATCCTCCACGGGCTCTACGCCACCTCCTGTTGTTCACACCACCACCGAAAGCACCACCCTTGTTTCCACAACACCAGGAGTAACCACAGGAAAGCCAACAACCACAGAAACACCAGGCAGCACGGCAGGCAAGAGCACGGCTCCAGCATCCTCCACGGGCTCTACGCCACCTCCCGTTGTATTCACCACCACCAAAAGCACCACCCTTGTTCCGACAACTACAGGAGTTACAACAAGAAAGCCAACCACCACCACCCACTCAACGCCGCTTTCCACCCTCCCTCTCACAACACCAGGCTCAGTCAGCACTGCTGCCGTCTCCACTGGAGTGGTCCCCACTGTGACAGCCACAACACTCCAGTCCACTCCAGTTTCCAAGCCTTCCTCAACAATACCCACCACCGGGACCACTGCACAAACCCCTCCAGGCCTGCTGACCACAACCACCACCCTGGCTCCCCTTGTTACCACTACGCCAGGAAGCACCCCTACCGGTTGCCAACCCAAATGCCAGTGGACCTCTTGGTTCAGTTTTCACACTCCAAGCTCCGACCCTGGGGATGGCGATCGCGAGGACATTAAGAGCATCCAGGCATCGGGCGGTACCATCTGCGAGCACCCTCAAAAGGTGGAGTGCAGAGGAGTGGACTACCCAGAGCTCAGCGCATCTGAACTTGGACAGAACATGATCTGTGATATCAACACTGGACTCCTTTGTGAGAATGCCAAACAGGCAGGGAAGTACAAGATCTGTTACGACTATGAGATGAGAGCACTGTGTTGCGACTACAAGCACTGTGAAACCACCCCAGCGCCACTGGTCACAACAAGTGCCACCACCACAGAAGCCCCAGGTAGCACGGTGGGCAAGAGCACGGCTCCAGCATCCTCCACGGGCTCTACGCCACCTCCTGTTGTTCACACCACCACCGAAAGCACCACCCTTGTTTCCACAACACCAGGAGTAACCACAGGAAAGCCAACAACCACAGAAACACCAGGCAGCACGGCAGGCAAGAGCACGGCTCCAGCATCCTCCACGGGCTCTACGCCACCTCCCGTTGTATTCACCACCACCGAAAGCACCACCCTTGTTCCGACAACTCCAGGAGTTACAACAAGAAAGCCAACCACCACCACCCACTCAACGCCGCTTTCCACCCTCCCTCTCACAACACCAGGCTCAGTCAGCACTGGTGCCGTCTCCACTGGAGTGGTCCCCACTGTGACAGCCACAACACTCCAGTCCACTCCTGTTTCCAAGCCTTCCTCAACAATACCCACCACCGGGACCACTGCACAAACCCCTCCAGGCCTGCTGACCACAACAACCACCCTGGCTCCCCTTGTTACCACTACGCCAGGAAGCACCCCTACCGGTTGCCAACCCAAATGCCAGTGGACCTCTTGGTTCAGTTTTCACACTCCAAGCTCCGACCCTGGGGATGGCGATCGCGAGGACATTAAGAGCATCCAGGCATCGGGCGGTACCATCTGCGAGCACCCTCAAAAGGTGGAGTGCAGAGGAGTGGACTACCCAGAGCTCAGCGCATCTGAACTTGGACAGAACATGATCTGTGATATCAACACTGGACTCCTTTGTGAGAATGCCAAACAGACAGGGAAGTACAAGATCTGTTACGACTATGAGATGAGAGCACTGTGTTGCGACTACAAGCACTGTGAAACCACCCCAGCGCCACTGGTCACAACAAGTGCCACCACCACAGAAGCCCCAGGTAGCACGGTGGGCAAGAGCACGGCTCCAACATCCTCCACGGGCTCTACGCCACCTCCTGTTGTTCACACCACCACCGAAAGCACCACCCTTGTTTCCACAACACCAGGAGTAACCATAGGAAAGCCAACAACCACAGAAACACCAGGCAGCACGGCAGGCAAGAGCACGGCTCCAGCATCCTCCACGGGCTCTACGCCACCTCCCGTTGTATTCACCACCACCGAAAGCACCACCCTTGTTCCGACAACTCCAGGAGTTACAACAAGAAAGCCAACCACCACCACCCACTCAACGCCGCTTTCCACCCTCCCTCTCACAACACCAGGCTCAGTCAGCACTGCTGCCGTCTCCACTGGAGTGGTCCCCACTGTGACAGCCACAACACTCCAGTCCACTCCTGTTTCCAAGCCTTCCTCAACAATACCCACCACCGGGACCACTGCACAAACCCCTCCAGGCCTGCTGACCACAACCACCACCCTGGCTCCCCTTGTTACCACTACGCCAGGAAGCACCCCTACCGGTTGCCAACCCAAATGCCAGTGGACCTCTTGGTTCAGTTTTCACACTCCAAGCTCCGACCCTGGGGATGGCGATCGCGAGGACATTAAGAGCATCCAGGCATCGGGCGGTACCATCTGCGAGCACCCTCAAAAGGTGGAGTGCAGAGGAGTGGACTACCCAGAGCTCAGCGCATCTGAACTTGGACAGAACATGATCTGTGATATCAACACTGGACTCCTTTGTGAGAATGCCAAACAGACAGGGAAGTACAAGATCTGTTACGACTATGAGATGAGAGCACTGTGTTGCGACTACAAGCACTGTGAAACCACCCCAGCGCCACTGGTCACAACAAGTGCCACCACCACAGAAGCCCCAGGTAGCACGGTGGGCAAGAGCACGGCTCCAGCATCCTCCACGGGCTCTACGCCACCTCCTGTTGTTCACACCACCACCGAAAGCACCACCCTTGTTTCCACAACACCAGGAGTAACCACAGGAAAGCCAACAACCACAGAAACACCAGGCAGCACGGCAGGCAAGAACACGGCTCCAGCATCCTCCACGGGCTCTACGCCACCTCCCGTTGTATTCACCACCACCGAAAGCACCACCCTTGTTCCGACAACTCCAGGAGTTACAACAAGAAAGCCAACCACCACCACCCACTCAACGCCGCTTTCCACCCTCCCTCTCACAACACCAGGCTCAGTCAGCACTGCTGCCGTCTCCACTGGAGTGGTCCCCACTGTGACAGCCACAACACTCCAGTCCACTCCTGTTTCCAAGCCTTCCTCAACAATACCCACCACCGGGACCACTGCACAAACCCCTCCAGGCCTGCTGACCACAACCACCACCCTGGCTCCCCTTGTTACCACTACGCCAGGAAGCACCCCTACCGGTTGCCAACCCAAATGCCAGTGGACCTCTTGGTTCAGTTTTCACACTCCAAGCTCCGACCCTGGGGATGGCGATCGCGAGGACATTAAGAGCATCCAGGCATCGGGCGGTACCATCTGCGAGCACCCTCAAAAGGTGGAGTGCAGAGGAGTGGACTACCCAGAGCTCAGCGCATCTGAACTTGGACAGAACATGATCTGTGATATCAACACTGGACTCCTTTGTGAGAATGCCAAACAGACAGGGAAGTACAAGATCTGTTACGACTATGAGATGAGAGCACTGTGTTGCGACTACAAGCACTGTGAAACCACCCCAGCGCCACTGGTCACAACAAGTGCCACCACCACAGAAGCCCCAGGTAGCACGGTGGGCAAGAGCACGGCTCCAGCATCCTCCACGGGCTCTACGCCACCTCCTGTTGTTCACACCACCACCGAAAGCACCACCCTTGTTTCCACAACACCAGGAGTAACCACAGGAAAGCCAACAACCACAGAAACACCAGGCAGCACGGCAGGCAAGAGCACGGCTCCAGCATCCTCCACGGGCTCTACGCCACCTCCCGTTGTATTCACCACCACCAAAAGCACCACCCTTGTTCCGACAACTCCAGGAGTTACAACAAGAAAGCCAACCACCACCACCCACTCAACGCCGCTTTCCACCCTCCCTCTCACAACACCAGGCTCAGTCAGCACTGCTGCCGTCTCCACTGGAGTGGTCCCCACTGTGACAGCCACAACACTCCAGTCCACTCCAGTTTCCAAGCCTTCCTCAACAATACCCACCACCGGGACCACTGCACAAACCCCTCCAGGCCTGCTGACCACAACCACCACCCTGGCTCCCCTTGTTACCACTACGCCAGGAAGCACCCCTACCGGTTGCCAACCCAAATGCCAGTGGACCTCTTGGTTCAGTTTTCACACTCCAAGCTCCGACCCTGGGGATGGCGATCGCGAGGACATTAAGAGCATCCAGGCATCGGGCGGTACCATCTGCGAGCACCCTCAAAAGGTGGAGTGCAGAGGAGTGGACTACCCAGAGCTCAGCGCATCTGAACTTGGACAGAACATGATCTGTGATATCAACACTGGACTCCTTTGTGAGAATGCCAAACAGACAGGGAAGTACAAGATCTGTTACGACTATGAGATGAGAGCACTGTGTTGCGACTACAAGCACTGTGAAACCACCCCAGCGCCACTGGTCACAACAAGTGCCACCACCACAGAAGCCCCAGGTAGCACGGTGGGCAAGAGCACGGCTCCAGCATCCTCCACGGGCTCTACGCCACCTCCTGTTGTTCACACCACCACCGAAAGCACCACCCTTGTTTCCACAACACCAGGAGTAACCACAGGAAAGCCAACAACCACAGAAACACCAGGCAGCACGGCAGGCAAGAGCACGGCTCCAGCATCCTCCACGGGCTCTACGCCAATACCCACCACCGGGACCACTGCACAAACCCCTCCAGGCCTGCTGACCACAACAACCACCCTGGCTCCCCTTGTTACCACTACGCTAGAAGGTACCTCTACTGTGTGCCTCCCAAAGTGTAACTGGACCTCCTGGTATGATTTGCACCGTCCTACCAGCAGTCCAGATGATGGCGATATAGAGAATTTTGAGACTATCCGAAAAGCTGGAGGAAATATTTGCAAACATCCACAAGACATTGAATGCAGAGCTGAGAATCACCCTGATGTCAGCCTGTATCTGCTTGGTCAGGAAGTGCAATGTAACCTCCATGTTGGACTTTTGTGTGAAAATTCAAAGCAAACAGACAAGATGTGTTATAACTTCCAGGTTAGATACCAGTGCTGTGAATACAAGCCCTGCCATCCTAGCACAACACCACTGAGCACACCTGCTGCTTCTACCACAGAAAAACCTGGCAGCACGGCAGGCAAAAGCACAACTCCAGCATCCTCCACGGGTTCTACGCCACCTCCCATTGCATTTACCACCACCCAAAGCTCCACTCTTGTTTCCACAACTCCAGGAGTAACCACAGGAAAGCCAACAAGCACAGAAACACCAGGCAGCACAGCAGGCAAGAGTACATCTCCAGCATCCTCCACAGGTTCTACGCCACCTCCCATTGTATTCACCACCACCGAAAGCACCACCCTTGTTTCTACAACTCCAGGATTAACCACAGGAAAGCCAACAAGCACAGAAACACCAGGCAGCACTGCTGGCAAGAGCACAACTCCAGCATCCTCCACAGCTTCTACACCACCTCCCATTGTAGTCACTACCACCCAAAGCACCCCCCTTGTTTCCACCACTCCTGGAATTACAACAGGAAAGCCCATGACCACCATCCCTTTCTCAACCCCTGGCTCCGTCAGCACACCCTCCATCACTTCTGGAGTGGCTTCCACCGTTTCAACCACATCTCTTCCATCTACCCATGTTTCCAAACCTGTGTCGACGATATCCACTACTGGGATTACTGTAGAAACAGCAACTGTCCCTACCGGAGTGCCATTTTCCACTAAGCCTTTGGTCGTTGTTACAACAGGTAATTACAGAATGAATCTGCATATCCTGGTATGAAAATCTTGTTACCTTTGGTAAATATTCCAACAGTTAAATTTATTACATGTTACTCAATTACAGGTGTCATGCCAAATGTTAGCAAATTGTTTCATATTAATGGGGGCTTGGTGATCTTATTTCATATACCACCCTTTTCAAAAATTGGTATCGCAATTATGAAACCTAGTGTCTATCAGCTAGCAACTTATCAAAAATGTTTGCCTAGATCTCAGTGTGCATTTTTCAAAGACGTTTTCAATGCTATTACAAGTAGTAGATAGCTCTCTGGTTAGATATTTGGAATTTTATTAACAGCACCTTTGGACTGGAGGGGTGTGTTTCTTGATACTGGGAGGAATATAGCTGGATTCCCCTGTTTCTTGATAGTACGGTAGGTGTATAATAAGAACAGCAAGTAAACAAAGTATTGAACTGATCCATTAAACTGGTTTTTGTAGTACAATTATCAAGTTAAATTCTCCAGCCCTAAAGATACATGTAAGTCCGGTTGAGCTCAGTTGGAATTCTGAATTGTTATGCTTCAGTTGGTGCTTTGGAAGTGTACACTGAAGTCTTAAGTATCTACAGTGTTTTGCATCCATTTCCAGCAGTATGTCTTCAAGCAGTATGTAACAACTGTTATACATTTATTTCTTTTCTATTGTGTCTTCAGCAGCAACAAGTACTTCCATACCTTCTACAACAGGAACTACAACAGTCACTTTGAGCAGAACAACTCCATGTTTCTGCCGTGTGCCCGGATTTAGTAAGGGCTTGTTTTCTCCTGGTGAGTTTCTCTTAATGAATTTGAAAAGCAGCTGAAGCAATGTTTTCATTCACGCATTGCTTTGATTGTACATATGCTCAACATACGTCCTTCCTTATACCTACATCAGGATTGTGCACCACTCTCCACAGGGGAGTCTACTTTGGTGCTCTGCTGTATAGTTTGAGGAGGAGCAGAAACCTTTTTACTTACTTTTTACATTTACATTTAAATCATTTTATTAATACTGATTTATCTGGGTTTTTTGTTTGTTTTTTGCAAGTTTGGGGCTGATATTTTCAATGCTTTATTGAATTTATGTATCTGTGTTTTACTCTACACTGCTTTACATGTTTTAACAACCTAGGGAACAAAAGTATTAGCTGAGATGAATTCTGTAATTCTCTCATGCCATACATTCTTTGAACAGTATTGAACCACAGAGATGTCAATAGATCCATCTCTCACCTATCCCCTATCCCCTTTTACAACTGACTCATATTCATGTACATCTACTACTATCTGCCAGCCATTACTTTTAACAGGTGGCCAACATGTCCTTTCACTCCCTAGGATTGTGAGTCACAAGTTATACTTGTATATGATTTACTGGCTAAGGACCAACTGGGGAAAAGGCCTCGGCTGAACCTCTTGCTAATCTCCCATGGTGGTGTGGGGTTGGAGCTTGCCCACTACAAATTACACAATCCAATGCATGCTTTCTCAGACTTGCTGCTGAGAGTTGCACTGCATGTCAGTAGACAAATTCATCTGAACTTTATTTGCATTTTAGAACGTTATGATATGTTTTGTTTTATAATTTTCGTACATGGTGCTTTATGATAAATTCCCTCCTTTTTTAAAATAGGGGAAGTAATATACAATAGAACTGATAGTTCCGGATGCAGTTTTTATGCAGTTTGCAACAGAAGCTGTGAAATTGAGGTGTTCCAGGGACCATGTCCTTCAACAACTCCTTCCCACCCATCAACACCATCAGTTACAACTGCAGGAACCCCACCTTCTTCGTCACCCACTACTGTTGTTCCATCAACCAGAGTATACACCACTGCAGCTGTATCAACCCCCACAACTCCTGTAACAGGTTGTCCTGATATTGATCCACCAAGAAAGGTAATTAGCATTGTTTTCATACATACATTGGGGACAGCTTTTGCTAGCTGATGAGAGGCTATAGCCCTAAACATCAAAAGGGCTCCATGTTGGGGAAAGCTGTTGGCTACCAAATGCCTCTCTCACTCCATTTTCACCCCTCTTAAAAACCATCAAATGAATCCTCTCTTGGTGAACGAGGTGTCTATGTTGAAAAGAAAATCCTGACTACCCCAGGGACTTTTGCCCACAATTCATGCTGTATGAGCACCACTATTTTGGGAGATATGAGGAGCTGCCATGTGAACATGCACTTGGTCACAATCAACTCTCTTGTTATAGATCTTATTTGTGCTATTGATCTCAGTGAAAATGGATGGTGATCTTGATGTTACTGGATTCAAAGTCATTATCCCTGACCACTGGTGGTTGGAACTGGTGGGAACTGGAATCCAACAACTTTGGTTAAGCTACAGGTTGCCTACCCCTGCCACAGAGTCATATATGGAGAAATCTCAAGTCCATTCCAAATGTTCTTGTTTGCCTCACTTTTCTAAAACATAGCAAGCTGGCTTATGTTTTAGAAAGGCAGACTATGGGTCTATCTATCTCACTCCTGTCCTTGTTGACTGCTAATGACTCCTCAGGGTTTCATATAGGAGTCTTCCCTGGGGCTATCTGGAGTTGCTAAGGATTAAACATGGGACCTTTTGCATGCACGCCATGTGCTCTACCATTGAAAAATAGCCTCTCCCCCTAACACCCCATTTTGCCTCCAGATGGGTTTTCCTCTTCCAGTAGGACAGGAACCCTTGGTAGTGGAGATGGTCTCTTTCTAAGAGTATGACACTTGTAGAATATTTTTTCTCTGGTTTCCCTCTAGACCAATGAAACTTGGATGTTTAACAACTGCACTGTGGCAACTTGTGAAGGAAACAACAAAATAGTTCTGAAGCCGCAACCACCTGTAGAGAAGACAGTATGTGTGAGTGGACTCCCACCGATAAAAATAGTAGATAAGGATGGCTGTGTCGAACGCTATGAATGTGAATGTAAGTATAACTGAGCATTCAGAAAAAGTACATATATCTTTATGATATGGAATGAGAGATTAAGATATTTAACTTACAGGACTGTATCATACAAAGCTCAGGGGGTGTAATGTCATGCAGTTGCAATTCCATTTATTGAGGGAGGTGAGACTTTTGAGGGTCTTTCAGGGAAGGCTATGGATTTGCAGAAGCCTAAACCTCTTGTTTCTCTAGCATACTCCTAAAAAAGTCAATGGGTGGCTTTTCATATTTCAATGGAAAGGAGTAAGGGAGAAAATGCTGTGGTTCAACCAATTCCTGCCCTGGCTGTCACTAGTCATCAGGACTCTGGCTATGGCAGTTGTTTCACCACAAAATCTGCACCATCAACATTGCTCTCCTAGAATTCTCTTATTATTCCCACTTTCTAATTGGTGTACCAAACTAGGACCTAGCCCATCAAAGTTAATACAAGCAACAGCATACTAACCAATGATTTCACAGTGTATATTTACTTTGGTTACTCTGGTTTACTCAAGACTACACTCCAGGTGAACCTTATTTGATCTTTTGATTTCTGTTACAGGTATTTGCACTGGTTGGGATGCTAACTATCTGACATTTGATGGCACTTATTACACTTTCTATGACAACTGCACTTACATCTTGGTGAAAGAGATTGTGAATATACATGGAAACCTCAGTGTTTTGCTTGACAATTATTTCTGTGATGTCACTAACAATCAGTCCTGTTCCAGAGCCATCATTGTAAATTACAACTCAATGGAAGTTGTGCTAAGCAGCGAAGTGCATGAAGGAGTGAGAATTAACAAGGTACTGTGTGCCACAGATTTCTCAAACTGTGTCAGCTTCCTACAATAATTATTTTTTACCAAAACAAAAATGTCAAAATGACATTTATAAACCAGCTAATGGGTTGTACAATTTACATAACAGTCATGGCAAAGTGCCTGCTTGAGGAATGCTACTTAATCCCATGATGTAGATTATATTTAGGATTGAGATGCTATTCCTCAAACTGTGCATCTCTATAATGACTACTAAGAAGAAAGCCCCCACTGAGTTTAATGCACTTTACTTCCAGTTAATGGTTATAGAATCAATGACATACGCGCGCACACACACATATATATATACATGTGTGTGTGTGTGTGTGTGTGTGTGTGTTTTCAGTTAAAAACTATGGCTTACTGTTTTTAATTAAATACAATAACACAGTAAAATAATCATTGCAGTATTAAAAGTAGTATAAAAACAGGCAGTTAGGAAATATCAGCATGGCCAGGACTGATTGCCCTCAAGTGCTCTGGAAGACTCTGAATCCTCCAGATTTATATTCTTTTGCATCTTTTGTGCTGCTGTTTCAGATTTTTTTCAACCATGAGCCAGTCAATGGAGATTTCACCAAATATGGTATTTCTGTCACCAGTACTGGAACTGTCATGAGTGTCGAAATCCCTGCACTCCAAGCTTTTATATCTTTCAACGGGCTCACTTTCTCAGTAAAACTCCCCTTTGACCTATTTCAGCATAACACAGAGGGGCAATGTGGTAAGTAAAGGGATCAAAACATCCCCAACCATTCAAATCCTTTTTCACAATGTTATTCCTTCAAAACAAATTTCTTTGCATAGGAAGATGTGGAGCATTAGAAAAGCAATAAAGAAAAATTAACCATTGGTGGGAGGGGCCACAGCTCCATGGCCGAACACATGTGTGTGGTGTTAGACCATCCCAGGTCCAGTTCCTGGTATCTACATCTGAAAGTTCTTGGGATGAAGAAAGAACTGCTGCCCATCAGAGTAGACCTAATTGGGCTTGGTGGACCTATGGTTTGACCAGGCTTCCTCAACCTCGGCCCTCCAGATGTTTTTGGCCTACAACTCCCATGATCCCTAGCTAGCAGAACCAGTGGTCAGGGGTGATGGGAATTGTAATCTCAAAACATCTGGAGAACTGAGGTTGAGGAAGCCTGGGTTTGACTAATATATCCATACTGAAGAGTAGGAAACAGAATATGCATATAAGGTACACTTTATGATAGCAACAATGGCTTTTTCAATTAGGAAGTCCGCTTTGTTATTTCAATGTCATTCAGAGTGACACTAATGTATACTGCATATTCAGCACACTTACGATGCGACCCTTTCTCCCTCCTAGGGGTATGTTCAAATGACAAGACAGATGACTGCCGCCTCCCCAACGGCCATGAAGCTTCCTCTTGCTCAGAAATGGCCAGCTACTGGAAGACCTATGATAAAAACAAGCCCCATTGCTATGGAGTGCCAACAACATCACCTCCGACAACAACACCGCATGAGCCAAGAACGACAACACCAGCACCAACACCCTGCACCACTCCATCTCCTCTGTGTGAGCTGATTGTGAGCGAGTAAGTTCAACACAGCCTTTACAAATGCTTCAGCTGTTAGATCCTGCAGAGCAAGCTATCGTTTGACAACTTTATTTTTTTAAAAAAACCACTTCTGAGGAACACATAGGAACATAAAATCATCACCAAGACATTGTGCACATGACCTCATCTGTCCAGCTTGTGGGCAGGACATAAGCCACTGGTTGACCACAGGACTAGAAAGATAAAGCTTTGGTCTGCTCCAGCAGAGCTTTTCACCTTATATTCTTATGTTTTTATCTACTGCTAGGACATCAGGAATGTTTTCTAGGGATAGATAACACCCTTTTCCTTTATTGTTCTTATATTTCACAGATGATGATGATAATAATAATAATAATAATAATAATAATAATAATAATAATAATAATAAATTTTATTTGTACTCCGCCCTCCCCAGCCGGAGCCAGGCTCAGGGTGGCTAACATCATAAAACTAACACAGTATACAAAGAACATAAGATCCATCCAACAATAAGCATGGCATTGTTTTAGTATCTTCAAGGCATCTCGGCTACCTTATATACCATAAAGAGCTGTAACATTGCAACACTGTAGGATTTTTACTTCCATAGTAATACAAAGCTGTTCTTTCTAGAATTGATATCATTGTGAAATGTACTGTACATATTTGCTAAGAATATTATCCTTTCAGTCGCAGTTTCATACTGAAAATGGGGTGGCAAGGGGACATTGCAATATTTATGAGCCATAGTTCAACCATGTATTCTTTTGTATTTGAAGTGTCTTTGAAGAATGCCATAAGGTTCTGCCTCCCAGAATATACTATGAAGACTGCCTCCTTGAAGCCTGTCAGTCTTCCAATGATTCTGTGCCTTGCTACAATTTGGAGATATATGCTTCCCTCTGCATAGCTAAAGGGGTTTGTACTGACTGGAGGAACATGACGCTAGGAAAATGCCGTAAGTGGAAGACAACGTATTTTCGCTTATCCTAAAGTGAGCAGCAATTTCTCGTAGAGCAATAATAGCTGAGTGAACCAATCAATCAACCATTCAAAACGGTGTCAGCAGATGAATAGTAATCAATGCAAACTGAACAATAGCATGTTCTAACTTCAGTTGCATGTTTGTTTCCCTCAGTCTTTGTCTTTTTTCCACAAGAATTAAGATTTCAGCTTCTGCACTTCATAGTGGATTGAATCCAGAAGGGAAGGGAAGTTGACTTTTGCTAATTGCTCCATCTCCCTGAAGCCCATTGCAACCTCTGAAACTGCTCTAGAGGGTTGGAGGATCCTCCAGATCAACATGGGAGGTGGCACTGCAAAGAGGATGGGGGAACTGGCAAACGTTGCCTCCCTCTCTTTCCACCAACAGGTTCTCTCCACTGGATTAGAATCCATCTGTGGATGTCTGTATTGAATCCATGTTCTCAGCTATGGGTATTTCCATTTGTCAGTCAGGATTGAGCATGCACTGGGGCTTACAACAGTCCTCTGGGTGTGGGTGTGCCTTGCCTTGGCAAACGCCACTCCTTCATTCAATCTGATGCCAACCATAGATGCTTTATGTGATTTTTTTAAAAAGCTAATGGGAAAAACATAATATGACAACATGTAATACATAGTTCTGCCTCATGTTGGAGTCATTCTGCTTTTTAATGACACATTTTATTCTTTTATATACAGCATACCACTGCCCCAAAGACAAGGTGTACAATGCATGTGGCCCCATTCACCCTGTCACCTGTGATGATGGGTATGTATTAACTAAATAATTAGCTCTCTGAATGCTAATGGCTGCACTTTTGTATCTTTGAATAAGAGACAAATATGAAATATGTATATGACTTGCTAGAAAATGGTGAATGTATAAAGGTCATATCAAGATCTTTATATGAAGATCTTTAATTAGTATCGTCCCAAGTATGGCAGCAGCGGATAGTTGATGTGTTAATGATTAGGGGAATGTTGCATTAATTAATAGGATTTGTTTAAAAAAATGCATTATTATCTATTTATATGGTCATTAATTCCATGTCAATTCCTCCCCAAATAATTATGATTGCCAGCTTCAGGTTTTTAACCCTGGTTAAACTGCATTCTTTGCTGGTAGATACTTTAAACCTGCCAGAGCCTGAGCAGTTCCCACCACAGAAGTCCCTGCCTTGGTCTTTCAACTCTACTCATTTTACAAGGATGTTTTCAAGATCCAGTCAGTCCTCCAGGGCACCATAAACCTTTTCAGGTTCTCCAGGCCCTATCCCTATGGCTAATCCAGGGCATGGTAATTCTAATGTTTGGTGCTAAACACGTCTACCCTGGAATCACATACTTGCTTGTACTCTGCACAAATTAATGAGGCAAGAGTACAAATACTGTACAGTATAGGCCACATAAATGGATTAGCATGCTTACCTGATACCATAAATCATGGTAATGTTGAATAGTTATTCTAGCTTTAACTCTCTCTATTCAGCTTGGTTACCTTAAGTCAAGGGTGTTAAAAGGTGGGGTCCGTCCCAAATTAAGTAAAGCAGAGCAGGTGACAAGAGTTTAAAGCCAGGATAACTATTCCGCATTACCTTGTTCTTAGCTCAAAAATGGGATTCTGTTTCAACCCTGATCCCATGCATAGTGCAATTGGATAGCATTGTACAAGTGGTACCTCGGGTTAAGTACTTAATTCGTTCCGGAGGTCCGTTCTTAACCTGAAACCGCTCTTAACCTGAAGCACCACTTTAGCTAATGGGGCCTCCTGCTGCTGCCGCGCCGCCAGAGCACGATTTCTGTTCTTATCCTTAACCCGAGTTACTATTTCTGGGTTAGCGGAGTTTGTAACCTGAAGCGTATGTAACCCGAAGTACCACTGTAAATAGATTAAGAAAGATCCTTTCAAAGATTTCTTCCTTCTAGTGTAGTGTTTGCAGCTTGAGCACAGTGGCCTGGTAGACTAGCTTTCACTGGTTTAAATTGGGGGTGGAGAAGTGACAGCCCATAGGCCAAATTCAGCCTACAGCACTTTTGACCTGAGTGGTTCAGTGTGCGCTGTTAATCTGCAACCATATGCACACTTACTTGAGAGTAAGTGCCATTGACCTGAAAAACTTATTTCTGAGTAGACATGCAAATTATTGTGCTGACCGGATTCCCAACACACAATTCTTACTCTTAACATAAACTGTTGCAATTAACCTGTTGTCTCTTATTATGCCATCTATAGTGAATGGCTCCAGTATTTATTTACTTCTTAGGAAAGCGCCAATTTTCTTTTGCATTTAAATACTGTAATCCCTTAGAAAAATAGTGTTTTTACGAAAGTGAGCATTGAAGCTATTAAACTGTTTGATTACAGAACTGGAAATAATATTATCTGTTCTTCTTTTCCTTGCAGACCAACCAAAGATACAAGTGAGCATGTTGCTGAAGGATGCTTCTGCCCAGAGGACAAAATCCTCTTCAATACATACACAGATATCTGTGTCAAAACATGTGGTAAGTTTCTCTATTCCTGATTGGCTAATTATGTCAATTTAAACCAAAAGCAGATGCATAATTAAAGGTATTGGAGTTCATCAGCAAATGATTGGCCCTTTACTGGCCAAATTACCAGGAAGGTCAACTCAATTCTATGTTAAACATTTGCTGGGAGATAAAATCCCACAAGTTTTAAAGACAGCAGTCAAATTTCTGTTGGTGGCTGTGACAATAAGAAGTCAGTTAACCACCCAAAACTGGAAGGATTATTTCCAGGGGCTTACCTGAAGCTATTTGCTATTTTGTATATTTGCTAGTTTCTATTTTCTAAGCTGCTGTTACGCTTGTCCTGTATGGTTTATTTCTGGTCTGTTGCCCCTAATAAACAGCTTATGAAGCTCATTAGAGGTGGTATGTGGAAGGGCAATCCTCTACTTATCTGCTCAGAGTTGTGTGCATGTGTATAATTAGGGCCTAAATAACACAAGGGTAACTTTAGCTTTTTCTAACATTGCATGTCTTTCTGTAATTTCAAATTATGTCTGTAAACTCAAAATGAGCAGCTGACCTGCAGGGGGCATGCCACAAGTGGTGAAGAATAGCAGGATGCTATGGCATCCTCAGCATCCATTTCCTTCTATGGTTACACATAAATGCTCCGTTCCATGTGATGAAATTAAGTTTTACTACTATGTGGTTAATACTGTATTGTTATGCCTGTATTTTTATTATACTGCATGGAGGTATGTTTTTAAAGAACAACCCAGGAAGAATCCTGTAAAAATTCAGCATGTGGTGAAATTCTCTGTATAAATTGGTTACCGGTACTTAGCTGGAAAAAGCTGCATAATAATGGCTACAGGAAACTTGTGTTAAAGTTAAGGCAGTTTACATGTTTATGGAATATAAGGGATCTGTATGAATTCTTATGCCTTTATTTATTTCCAGGCTGCGTGGGACCAGACGGATTGCCCAAACCAGTGAGTATTTCACTTGGAAAGATTATGCCTAGACCGTTGCCTATACACAGGCAACATAGAGAATCATCCAGAACTGACAAGAGACTAACAATTGGACCCACTATGACTGCAACACCCTGCACCCCTGCACATACATTCACAAGGCGGCAAACTGTTATTATTAGTGCTAAACTTCTGCTTTACCAGACAAGGGCATCATTTTATATTGTAGTAGGAGTCGGAGATCATTTCAGATTTTAGGAGGGAGGGTAAAGTCATGTGGGGAGGGAGAGAATTCACAATATTTTATTTTATTTTGTTTCTTGCTATTGTTATACACCGTGTGTGTGTGTGTGTGTGTGTGTGTGTGTGTGTGTGTGTTGGTTGGAGAATAACCAAAAGAAAGCAATAGAAGTCATTGAAACTTTTCTTTGTAGCAAAAAGATTTGTAGTTTTGGTATGCATAACTGGCATGTACCAGTAGATCCAGATAATTATTATCAACATGCAGAAATAGTGAGCTGGTCAGAAACATAGAAGTGCTTCTGAAGGAGAAGCAGACATAGTCTGAAATACCAGCCTCTCCTGGGCTCTATAGCTGTCAGATGGATTGTACAGCACACTTTCTAGCCCCCTTTGGATTGAGAGGTACACCAGTTGTCCCCTGAAGCCTTTGAAACATCAGATTAGACACACTAATATTAATGGGCCAAACTTAGTCATGTCCATCAATTTCAATGGGTCTATTCTGAGTAGGACTAACATCTAATGCAACACTTTGTGATCTCAAAGAAAGACTTTGATGGAAGTGATGGAAATTAAAATAGCAGCTGGTAGAGGTTGTGGTCTCCATCGTAAGTACTTTGCTTGGGTTTCAGAAGAAGACCAACAAGACTTTCAGAGGACTCAGAAGGTCATGCCTAAGGCACATATAGAACCAATGCTATATATGTGCATCTCCCTGAAACAGCCTAGAAGGAAATTTAACCTGGTTCAGCATAACTTTCTGTATCTTATAATTTAAGGAAGTCTTTTTATAGCCATTTGTGGGGTGGTGGAAACAATCCTTAAGAAGCACCTTCAAGTTGTATTGTATGGCTCTGGTCCAAAGCTTATTGCACAGTTACCGTAAGTTTGATATTACAGGAAACTTAAGATCAACTAGGTGCTCCTTCTAAAGAAAGCTTAAGGTCTAATCATTGACAAGTAAGCAGATGATGATAGGTTTCATTGCTGCCATACAGTGTTAACTGATTTGCTTTCTTTTTCATATAGCCTGGCTCCTCATGGAAGAGCAACTGTCAAGAGTGTATTTGTGACCCATTGACTGAGAGCGTCCAGTGCAAGCCACAGACCTGTGTATCATCGGAACCACCCAAATGTGAGAAAGAAGGGTTTGTGCCTGTCCCTGTGCTGACACCAAAAGACCCGTGCTGTCCAGAACTTCAATGCAGTACGTATTTGCATGTATTATTTATTGATAGCCAATGCCAATCAATCCAATTCTGCCCTCTGTTGATGAAACAATTTGTGCTATTATGGTTACTGTTGCTTTGATTGAGGAGGAAACACAGACATCCAGACAGCATTACATGTTGGCAGGTAACATCAGTTGCACAATTCTATCCCATCTTAATTATCTCTATAGTAAATAACCACACAGAGCAATCTGTAAAAAAAACAAAAAACAAAAAAATTCTCTTGTCATATGGGGACTGACAGGCAGATAAAGAGTTAAATCTCTGGGTTTGGATGCTTTGCTTTGCTCACCATATAGTCAAAAGAGCTTTACTACAATTAACCTGCAATCCTACATACATTAACTTGGCAGTATGTCCTTCAACCTTAGTAGGAATTTTTGACAGAAATCTGCTTAGGACTGGAGGACTTGTCAGAAACAGGAGATTTGCTAGTCTCCTTTCCCTCCTTTACAATATGATCTGAAGGCAAGCTAAGTCAATTCTGAAATGTATTTATTTATTTAATGCATTTTTAGTCCACCTGTTAGCCAGAAAAAGGCTTGCAGCAAAACTTACAATGATCAGTAATAAGACAGTCCCTGCCCTAGGTCTTGACATATAACAGACCTGGCATGAGAGGGAAAGGAAGCGGGGTGGGGGGGGTGGGGGGGTGGGGAGAGGCATACTCAGACCTTGGATCTTACTGTTCTTTTTAGCCTGGAGGGGTGAAACAAGCTTATTGTGGATGGGTGGGGATTGGCTAGGTCTCCCACTTGCCACGATGGCCAGCTTGGGAGGCAAGGGGAGTAAACTGCTAGCAGCTTTTAATGCCCTGGAGTATGCTGTCCTTCAGCTCTACAATACTAGCGTGTGACGTGTTGGGCGGTGAGTGGGTATGTATGTGTCAAACCTCCTTCAGCTGTTTTTTCTCTGGCTGGTGGGGGAGGTCATGCTGGTCTTCCTTGTGCATACCTACCCCACCCCAGTACGCTCTCGCCCACCAGTCATGATACTGAATAGGATTATTGTCCTAGCACCACAGGAATATTTGCTGGTCTAAACATTTAAGGCTGGGGCGCTAGACTTGCTTCTTCAGCTCTGTTATGTTTTCTGATTATTCCACAGAATGCAATACTACTACCTGCTCCAACGAAAAGAAACCTTGTGAACTTGGATACGAGGCAACCCCAGTCCTGCTTGAAGGAGACTGCTGTGTCAGCTTTCCCTGTAGTAAGTGCTAGCATTCTGACATGTAGAGAGAGAAAGTAGATGAGAGAGATTAAAACATCAAGTTAGGCTGAACCCAGACATAATTTACGTACAGTGGAAGCATTCCACACTCCCCTCCTTAAAACAAACAAACAAAAATGTTGCCATGAAAACATTTTGGAAACTGAAGACACATTCTGGAGTGCAATGTCAAACAGTATGCACTACACTTCAAAGCCACCTTGGACTAGTGTCAGACTAAAAGCTGGAGAAACTCATCTTCAAAACTCCACTAGGCCGCAAAGCTCATTGAGTAACTTTGGGCCAGTCACTGTGTACACAAAATACCTTTAAAGCACATTTGAAACACATTATTTCCTCCAAAAGAACTCTGGCCACTGTAGTTTACCCCTCGTAGTTAAAATTCCTGGCAACCTTTAATAAACCACAGTGCCTAACATTCCCTTAGGGAAAGAACATGTTTCAAATGTGCTTTACAGATTTATCTCTCACCTGAATCCATTTCACAGGATTGTTGTGATGGTAAAAGTTTGTGTTTGTGTATGTATGTGTGTGTGGTGGGAGGGACTACGTACATTGCCTTAAGCTCCTTAGAGGCAAGGTGATATATAAATAATAAGGAGTGGCAATAAATAAATACAGAGAAGGGCAGGCCTTTTAAGAACGCAAAGTGTTCATGTATCTCCTTTCACTTTTGCACAGAAAGGATTATATCCAACAGTCAAGTGAGCAATGAGGTATCACCTTACTCTCCTCTCCCCGCCCCCCAATCTTTTTCAGTTTCCCTGTCAGATAAGTTACCATATTTAAAGCTGGAGTCAGCCAAATGTGGATGTAGATCTCTGGTTGATCTGCACTAGATCAGCAAGGTTACCTGCCTCCCAGCTGTGAAACAATAGCAACATCAAATTGATCCTCCACCCACTTAATTTAGGCAGGTGAAATGAAGAAAGCTTAGAGGGATGAGGATCCAGGAATGGACCTTATAAACATAATTTCCCCACCATATTTTAAAGTAATTGTCTGTTTCTGTTTTCAGCACCAATCCCAGATGTCTGTCTTGTCAATGGAACAGTTTACAGGGTAAGAATGCGAGTTTTATGTCTACATATACTATGTACACAGATTAAAATCCTTCTTTTCTATTGTTCCCTTTTCAGTCGCAGGCAGACTGTAGCAGCAGCAGTAGCAGCAGCCGGACTTTGAAATTAATTTCAAGGGGTACCTGTCAAGTCAAAGCAACGCTGTTTGAGCATGCTTTTGATATATATACTGATTTTCAGACATATTTATTATACCTTTCAACTGTGAAGGTTCTCAAGAGTAGCTAAAAACAACCAAAAAGAAATGTGAAATCGCAGAACCACCAGACAACAATAAGAACGGATGTTAAAACCACATAATATAAAACACCATAAGGTTCTGGGGAGATAAAAGGTGGTTATTTTGGCTTCGTACCAAAAAGACATTGAAGTCAGTGCTAGGTGAGCTTTCCTGAGGAGGGTGTTCCAGAGGAGGAAAATGGCAATGGCACCCACCTGAGAGGAGCTAGAACGGAGTTCCGGCAAGTTCCAGCTGAAAAAAATCCTTGCCTGTCACCCTCACTGGCCATTGGGCATGCTGACTGGGGCTGGGGGAAGTTGGAGCCCAACACCTAGAGGGCCACGGCTTGCAGCTCCCTGCCTAAACCATGCAATGATTTGCATGTGCAAATCTTCACTGACTGCTGTGCTGTTGAGTTGGCTGCATCATCCCAAAAGCAGCCATTTTCCCAGTCACACTGCTGTTTACAAAGTATGCAGCGCTCAGGGAGACTGATGTATCCAGTAGGCCTTCATCACCAGCATAATGTAGATATGCCAGTGAGATGAACAATAACCGGGTTTATTTGGGGTTTTTGCCGTTTTTGGCCTGTGACATCTTGGAACTGCTCTCCAGAACACAGGCCTCAAAACGGGCTCAGTTCCAATTTCCCCCTCAAGAAACCCTTTCACCTTTTGGCCACTAGGGGGCCAAAAATAAACTTACTGTACTGTTTTATTGGCTTTTTTATGATTATGACCGTTTAAAATGTTCCTTCGTAAGCCGCTTTGAGCACTCTAGTAGGTTCGGGAAGGTGCAAGATAAAATGTAAACTTTAAAGTTATGAATTTGAACTTGAGGCCATATTAGAATACTACAGAGGGTGGGGGAGGGTGGGACTTCCCAAGCAAGCATTTTTTGAGTAAAAGTGCAAATCATACTAAATTATTTAAAACACCTACACTTAAGTGTCCAGACAGGGAAGTTTTTAAATGGCCATTTCAAATGGACACCTGCTTCATTAACTATGGAAAATGTTTGACAATGGGCAGATACTTCTGCCAGATGAAAAGCAATTCATTGAGGCAACTCAAGCCACTGTTTTCTGCCTTCTAATAATGGGTAGTTTTGGGATGCATTTAGACAGGAGCTTAATATTAGAAATGGGTTGTTGAGATATCACAAATGGGTCATTGGCAACATTTTTTTAACCTAGCAGAGTTTCTCTGGAAAAAGTAAATCTGAATTAAAGATGGGGGGAATACGGGTTGATATGTTGATAACAATGTCATGTGGATCCTGTGTACAGCTGCACAATATATAAATATATCATCCAAAACTGGCTTGAAATCCATATCATGATATTGTTTCATAATTTTTGACCTCGTAATATATCATGAATCATGATATGTGTGTGCTGCTTCACAATCATATTTTTCTTGGGTTGCATTGTGACTATATCAACATTTCCCACAGTAAACATCTCACGTGTGAAAGTCAGAACCACATTACAAAATACTCAAGGAAGCATGCCAAGGAATGGCCACTGCAAGTTTAGGTTAGGGTTGCCAGTTAGGTTAGGGTTGCCAGATATCTAGAAGAACACCTGACCTGCTCTGGTGCAGCAGCTTGACTTTCAAAAATTAACAGCAGCTTGACTTTAGAAAATTAACAGCTGAAACTTTTCACAGCGTGGAAATTAGAGAGATAAGAAGGTATAATGTTCATTTCCATGCTGTGAAAAGTTTCAGCTGTTAATTTTCACATGGCTGTTAAACACAGCAGCTGAGATTGGTTAAGAAGCTGGCAACCCTATTAGACATATATTTCTTCTTACACTTTACATGTTTACTTAGGAAAATGCAAATATAATATTGGTGTAACCATGGCAAACACAGCTGCAGTATAAAACAGGAAATAATACTCAGTTTAAAAATCAAGGATGTTTCCACCGAAGTATCTTGGATACTTAGAAACGTGGCTTCAAATATTTGCTCATTTCTGAATCCACTTGGTGGCCTTGGGTATGTTGCTATCATTCATCATTTTTCTGTTCCCTGATTGCTTATTTAGAATGGAGTTCTTATAATGTGAAATAAAAGCAAGAGTTGAAAACATTTTGTATGTTAGAAATCTTTAAAAAGAATTTGATATTTGGTTCACAAAGTTGCTTTATACACTCTGTTTATAAATACAATTGCTATTCTTTGTCTTTTCCCAGGCTGAAATGCCTGTTCCTAGCAAGCCATGTGAAACATGTGTCTGCAGCTCTGAAAAGGACCCAGACTCCAATACAAATCTTGTAAAATGTCAACCAGTTACATGTGATAAGGATTGCCAAGAGGTAAGCACAAATCTTTATTTCCCCTATTACTGCTTCTTTCCCAACAGAACAATCCTAACTTATGTCTGTACACAAGTAAGTGCTATTGAATTCAGTGGGTCTTTTCCCAAGGTAAGTGGGGTTAGGTTTGCTGCCTTAACCATTGCAGGTGGCTGCTTCTTCCACATGTATCATTCATGGTTACTTTTTCCTGTCTTCCAAACAGGGTTACGAGTACCAGGTAGAAGCTGGGGAGTGTTGTGGAAAGTGTGTCCAGAATGCATGCGTAATCAACATGAATGAAACCACTGAGATACTACAGGTAATTAATTATGTATTCTCACTCTTCTTCTACTTTCTTTACCCAACTGACAATGATGATTGTAGGCGTTCTCAAGCATACTTTTTGCTCATTCTTGGCCTTCTTTTCAAATTGGGTCACATGAATTTAGAGAAGAAAAGTCTACACTGCATACACAAATGAACACTGAACAATATATTTATGATGTATTGGATTTGGATGCCAGGTGATGCATGTTCAAATGTCGTCTTGGTAATGTGGCAATATATCTCACATGCAATATCTCTCACATGCAAAGCCAAAGCCCACTTACCTGCGTCTAAGAAAAAAAAGACCAATTTCCAACAAGTGTGTTTAGGATTATAACTACAGAGTTGCTATGGAAAATGAGGGTTAGAATAAATTGTGACATGTCCTGAACCAATGAGATGTGATTGTGGGGAGTGGTAATCTAGCTAATTTTAGCGTATATTTGGTATGCTAAAACTTGCAAACAAAACGAATAATGCTATGTTTTATTCATGACAACAGCCTGGTGATATTTGGCCACCAGGAGGAAATAACTGCAGCTACTACGAATGTGAGCAAATGAATGATACATTCATTCTGGTCCAATCTAAAAGGAAATGTCCCATCATTCATCCAGAGGAGTGTGAATCTGTAAGTTTTCTTTTCCCCATTCTTAATTTATAATCATTTCTGCTCTAATTATGTTAAAGCTCAGACAATAAGTTCTCAAGACGTTTTTGAGTAAGATATCATGTGCAATCACTGTCACCAGTTTTAAAATAATAAACAATACTTGTTTGTCAGACTTATCCTGGACAATGGATATAGGGACACTTGGGGGGTCTGTAAGGGCACAGTGCAAATCCAGTACTAGAAAGTTCCCACTTTTGCATGCAGCAGTAGTGTTTTGTTTTTTAAAACAACAACAACCTTCTTTTCCTGTTCTATAGCATGAACTTGAACTGACTCCTGATGGCTGCTGTGAAACATGTAAACCTAAAAGTAAGTGAAGTTTTTGCTTACCTTGTTGATTACTAGGGCATTTTACAACAAATGACTGAACAATACTGTGCCTAGGTCCAGCTTAACTCTATTTAGATTAAGAACCATCTCCTGTTATCTAACCTTCATATATTGTTTGAGATGGAGAGAAGCCTCTTCTGAAACCTGCAGCTGTAGTTTGTCCTACTTATTTTTGCTGAAAGTCTTGTTTTGCACTGAGTCTTCATAAGAACATAAGATGAGTCTGTTGGATCAAGCTTATGGCCTATCTAGTCCCGCAGCCTTTTCTCACAGTAGCCAATCAGATGCCTGAGGCAAGCAGTACAGCAAGCAAGTAGCAAACTATGGTTGCTTTGAAAAACAGACCTACCTACAAGAAAATTTCTATAAATAGCATTTAGCAGAATGCTATCTATTACTAAACACCTAAATTAAGCCTACTCTTTGATGCCATATGTCTATATGCCTCATTTGTTCTGTAGCTCATCTGTAGCCAGAGGTAGAAATCCACATCAGTGAACATTATGACATATTTATTGATTCCCCCCCACACACCTCTTTTTCTTTCAGCAAATGACTGCAAGGTTCACAAGAACCAAACTCTTATACGTCAGAGTGAATGCATATCTTCTGAAGTTGTGGAACTGACCTACTGTGAAGGGGCTTGTCCTAGCTCTTCAAAGTAAGTGACAAAAAAGTCCTATCCATTTATCCACTTCATTTTGGGATATTCAAATCATACCAAGCAGAAAATTCCAAAGGTCCTCACAGTGAACATCATATGCATTTTGAAGCAGGAGCACTCTCAGCTCTTGTATGTGAATACACCAGTACGCTGATTATATTCTGTCATTATGACAATGTACACAGAACCCTAATTTTTTAAGGGTGCTGGAAATAGTAGCTCTGGGAGGGGAATATAAACCAACCCCAGGATTGCTTTTTGGGATGAAAATTTGCTTTAAATGGTGTGTATGTAGCATTATTTCCCTTCAGCTTGCTGCTTGGGCTCTCAAAATTGCATTGTGTCCCTAATATAAAAAACCAGGGGAGAAATCCAGTGTCACAGCACTGTCATCCTGGTTCTACACTTTACACAACTATATAAAGGAGAAATGTTGTTGTATTCTTTATTATTATTATTTTTACATTTGGGACAAACTGTACTAATTTTAGTGTGCTCTATTCAAAATATTAGAAGCAAAATGAATATACAACAGTCTTTTAATCGTTCTTATTAAACAACAGACAAGTTGTAAGTGGGTTGGATCACTATTCCAATTTAGACACTGCAGCATTCAGGTGCATTAATTTCAAGCACCCAGACTCACAAAGTATCTTGTTTCCATGTACTTGGTTCCCTGATTTTCCATCTACCCATGTGGCAGAACTAGAGAATCCTGATCTGTGCACAGATTATTCAATCTATGTATAGGAACATTGGTGTGTTCCTACAGGAATATTGGAGGTGCAATCCCAATCCATAACACACTTTTATTTCCCCAGATCTGTTTCCTTTCCCATATTCTGGTTTGGAAGTAAAACTTGAATCACGTGAAAGGAAAGTGTTTTATGTAGACGTAGCCTTTTGCATCCCCACTCCTCCACACCTCATGTTGCTTTGGTTCCTCCCTTGATTTGGTAGCATGTTCAGGACCAAATTGCTCATGAAACAAAAGCTATAGATAGAAGCTTTGAAAGCAAATACATTTCTTTAAAATCAGCACTTTACCTAAGCCTGTTTTGATAGGCAAAAACCTCCTGTTTTGATAGGCAAAAACCTCCTGCTCTTAAATCCAATCATTGGGATTTGGTAAATCTAAGCTAGGAATAGTGATATCTAGCAGTCAGCCTAGACTGCTAAATGTGGCAGAGTCACATTTTCAGGAAAACTTCTAATCTAATATATTTCACTTGGACAGGTATTCCAGTGAAGCAAATGCAATGCAGCGTGAGTGTACCTGCTGCCAGGAGCTCAAGAGCCATAGGAGAAAGGTGACCTTGACATGCCAGGATGGCAGAAGCATTGACTATGACTACATCTACGTGGACGAGTGTCAGTGCATGACTGCATGCATTCCACAATCCAAAATTTAGCTAAAGGAAGAGAAAAAGTAGTGAATTTGCATTCGTCACAGGAAAAAGAACCCAACATGTTCCAAAGCAGCTAAAACCAGTCGTCATCTAAATGCTACTTCATGTCTCTCACTATGTCCCTGAAAAGGTCAATAGTAGCCTTTTTCTTGGTCAGCTGCCTAACCAAATTAATGTTCTATTTCCTGCATGATCATTTTTGGTCATTTTGGCTAGCTATTTACAAAAACAAGTGCATTTAGAAAAGCCTCCAAGGATCCCTATAAATATAATAAAATGATAGAAATGTATAACATTGTACTGTAGAAAACTAAACTTCTACTTCAAATTTTCTGTGCAATGCTGTTTATTTTTGGCAACTATCTTTTAAATTACTGAGCAACCTTTGCTACAGAAGGAGTGTTTTGTATAGTGTCAGCAGGCATGTGATTTTGACAAAGATAAAGCTGCTTTCCTTTTTACTCTTGTTTCTTAAGATTAATAAAAAATTTAAGCATGTTTCAACTTTGACATCTGCCGATTTCATTCACTGGGCATTGACATCCCTTAAGTCACATCACACAGGGCTATGATTCTGTTGTTTGGGACACCAAAAAGGATGGGGCCCAGTTGTAGTCTCTCAGGATGCTTTTGGGCTTTATATGGATGTTTCTTCTACCCAGTTGCAAAGTGCAAAGCAATAGCTAAATCTTCTTTATTTTAAGCAGCATTTGAAGATTATCATTACATTACAATGTTGTTTTACATTAGTTTTTATGCCATTGTTTTTATACTGTAGAGCAAGGAAACACTGTCCTCTCTACCAGCATGTTAATCTTCACACAGGATTGCAGCCTTTAACAGATTCAGTTTGCTGTTCCCCTGCTGTGAAAGGCAGTAGAATGTTTTGCTGCCTGAGGCACCCCCCCTTTCGCTGAAACTCAGTGAGAGTGGAGATATTCCGCAAGGCCTTGCCATTCATCTTCCCTGCACTTCTTGCACCGCCTGTGAAGAGTGCAGCCACTGTCGCCTGCTGCTCTCCTATCTCCTGTTTAACCTCACCTTCTGCACATCAGGGTTTCCCTGGTCTGCCTCCAGTTGCCTCAGGTGGCAGTGGTGTGAGGGAGGGAGTACAACTTGCCTCCCTTGTGGCTGCTGAAAAACTAAAAAAGGGAAATGCCTTTTCACAGCCACTGCGGCCATCAAGTGACAAGGAGAAGGAAGCTAGCACTGGCAGAAGGAAGGCCTGGAAGAGGCAGAACCATGCACAGCAGCAGCAAAAAAAAAGTGCTGGGGAAGCAGCAGCAGCATTTTCTGTTTTGCCTCAGGTGGCAAAATGACTTTGTCCAGTCCTGTATTCTGGATTCAATATTGTTTCAGGGTATTTTTTCTGATCCACGGGAGAGTGTCAAATACATTCAAAACTGAAAGTATGGAACTCACAAGGAAATGTTTTTTATACTCTGTTCCAAACTGCAGCAATCATCTACCTAGCACTGACCACATGTTCACAGAGAATTTAAAAGCAATATCCACTTCATTAGTCAACAGAAAAAATCTCAGTGGTGTGCAAAGAGTGAAATGCTTTAGGTTAGAAGAAGACAAGATGGAAACCCCATTCTCTAGTTTTTTAACAGTCTTAAGAGGATGGAGAATTGTGGACTTAAAGTACAATTCTAAGAATTATTCCAACTAAACTGAATTTAATTTGCTTCCTAGTGACAGGTGTACATAGGTCTACAGCTTCAATGGGGTTAGAGTGTGCTTGATGCATTGGCCATATGCTTTGTTCAGTTTCCTGGATAGGGAATGGCCAGAATTCTCCGACAGGAGTAAAGACCGATGGAGACTCGAGAGTTGCATATTAATGTGCAGTGTCTATGCACTTTTTAAAGAACAATGGAAAGCCTTCCAAAAGCAGAGAAAGCCCAAATCATATTATTTCATATTCACAGTAAAGATAACAGAAGTACTGTTTTTGGGGGACAGGAGGCGGGCAGGTGTGGAGGATTCCCTGGTCCTGAATGGGGTAACTGTGCCCCTGAAGGACCAGGTGCGCAGCCTGGGAGTCATTTTGGACTCACAGCTGTCCATGGAGGCACAGGTCAAATCTGTATCCAGGGCAGCTGTTTACCAGCTCCATCTGGTACGTAGGCTGAGACCCTATCTGCCTGCAGACTGTGTCGCCAGAGTGGTACATGCTCTGGTTATCTCCCGCTTGGACTACTGCAATGCGCTCTACGTGGGGCTACCTTTGAAGGTGACCCGGAAACTACAACTAATCCAGAATGCGGCAGCTAGACTGGTGACTGGGAGCGGCCGCCGAGACCATATAACACCGGTCTTGAAAGACCTACATTGGCTCCCAGTACGTTTCCGAGCACAATTCAAAGTGTTGGTGCTGACCTTTAAAGCCCTAAATGCCCTCGGTCCAGTATATCTGAAGGAGCGTCTCCTCCCCCATCGTTCTGCCCGGACACTGAGGTCCAGCTCCGAGGGCCTTCTGGCGGTTCCCTCACTGCGAGAGGCCAAGTTACAGGGAACCAGGCAGAGGGCCTTCTCGGTAGTGGCGCCCGCCCTGTGGAATGCCCTCCCATCAGATGTCAAAGCGATAAACAACTACCTGACATTCAGAAGACATCTGAAGGCAGCCCTGTTCAGGGAAGTTTTTAATATGTGACATTTTAGTGTATTTTTCATCTCTGTTGGAAGCCGCCCAGAGTGGCTGGGGAAACCCAGCCAGATGGGCGGGGTACAAATAATAAATTGTTGTTGTTGTTGTTGTTGTTGTTGTTGTTGTTGTTGTTGTTGTTATTATTATTATTATTATTATTATTATTATTATTATTATTATTATATTCTGATCCACTTTCTCTTTTAACCAATGGTACAAAATCAGCATTCTTCCTGAAAGCCTCAAAGCAACAAAAGTTGCTATGTTCTAGCATCCTGTATCTCTGAATCGAAGGGTGTTTTTATGGAGATCCAGACACACTAGAGCCCTTGTTGCGGCCATGTTGTTCACTTACAGCCAACTGTGTTGCAACGCTATATTAATTAAGTTCTCCCGATTTTCTCAGCTGGTGTAACGATTATATTCAGTGAGTGGTGGTGACAGCAGCAAGCCTTCAATTTGAAAGCACAATTCTGGTGCCTTTGACTGAGCTAATTGGTTACGATGTTCATTTAATATAAGGAAAGCATGAGGATTCATGTTTCCTTGCCTAGCTTATAATGAAACATGCAGGCCTCGAAATGACATCTAGATTACATTACAGGAGGCGATACCCTGAGGTCAACAACAAGGAACACGGCTCTTTTGCCTCTATGCTGAGCAACACTGCTCAAATCTTAAGTGTCACATAAAACAATCTCCTACTTCTTTTGAAGTAAAACACACCCATGAGAGATAACGGGAACCTTTTTGAGTTCATTTTCTGCATTTTGAAATTATTTTCATCAAAGAATTAGAAAAACATTAACACAGAACTTAATACTTAACCCAACTGGCTTATTTTGTATTTTTTAAAAAGAAGCTGCAAGAGTCATTAAGATGTCAAAGACCAGGGCCATAGCTAGGGCATGGCAAGGTGGGCCCCTGCCAGGGGTGAAGATGTTTGGGGGGCGCAAAAATATGTCCATAAATATAAATATTGATTATTGCCTCTTAAGAAATGGTTTTAGAGAGTGACTTGAATGGGTGGAGGGGTGGGTGGAGGAGAGGCGGAAGAGCTAACCTGTCCATGGCTAAGGGGCGCAATCTGGAGGGTTCTGCCAGGGCACAAGATCACCTAGCTATGGCTATGCAAAAGCCTTCCAAGTTAGTAATTATGCTTCAAGGCATAATCAGATTTATCACTTCAGTTACCAAAAACATTCACTCACCTCATCAAGAATATTCACTGAGAACTTTTTTCTTTTAGTTTCAACCTATGGCACCCTAGGCTATTATTTTTCCTGTGTAGAAATTGTTTCAATTCAATTTACAGCAGAGGAATATCGGGTAACATGAAGGGAAACATTACCATTTTGGAATGCAGTGGAGATGACTGAGGGGGGGGAAAGCTTAGGAAGAGTTCTGCTGGATTACACCAAAGGCCTTTCCAGTCCAGAATCCTGTTTTCCACTGAGCCCATACAAACGCCCTTGAGAAGTTAGTCACCATACTGCTCACCCCTACTAACTCTATACTGCTTATAAGCCTATTACCAAAGATCCCAATACTAATCATTGAGTAGCTCTACTTTCCACATCCCTCTAGTTAGAGATCAATTTATTTCCAAAACTTTGAATACTGCTACTTAAAACAATTCCTGATCCATAACAGAACCTCTTCTGTTATTTCCAGATTCTGTGCTGAATTCTGTCCATTCAATTTTCCCCCTTCTCATTTTTGGAACTTGTTATTGAAGGAAAAACAAGTCACTATTGATTACCTAAAAGTAAAAAAAAAAAATGGAAGTATAATTTATGGACTCCCTTACGAAAGTAGCTACTTTCCCCTTCCTCCTTATTTTGCTTCAAAAGATGGCAAACTCTTGTGGTCCAGGGAATACCAGAAAGCCATTTAAGCATCATTTGCATTGCGCCGCTATTAATCTTGACATGATATTGTGCCATTTACTGGAACCACTTTAGGCTTGATTAGAGCAAAACAATATGCTTTGGGAGACTAGCACATGAGGGAGGGGAGATATAATTTTCTTCCCATGTAGCGAGCTTGTAATCACTACCAAGGAAGCTGTATAGGGCTCTTAGGAATATAATGTGGCATAGGTTGTTTCAAATATTTTACCATCATGAAGCTCTGCTAACAGCCATCTACACAACTCAATTAAACTGAATTACTAATGTAATTACCACCAAAGGCTTGCCTGAAGCACTAAGTGCACAAGGACAACTTGAGCTGTTGTTTGCTTCTCAAAGCTCAGAAGCAAAACAAAGTGCATGTCAGATGACTGAGGGTGTCTCCATGTAACTGCTCACACTAGTTTCACCATGTGGTTTAGTACCTGAGTATACAATCGTGCAATAAAGACATGCCCGATTGTGCGAACTGTTCAAAAATTGAGATGTGACAGATGTTACTCATGCAATTTGCTCTTCGATTTCATTGTATATATATAAAAAACCATTGTTAAAATTGCTTTTTCCGGGAAACAGGTATTTAAATTAATGTACTACTGAAAATACCTGGAGGTGTTAATTTAAAATAACTCTGATTTCATCGGATATCCTACCAACACATAGACTATAACTGAAAAGATAAAACCAATGTTTCAGCAATATCTAGCTAGGCAACCTTTTCTGGAGTAAATTCATCATGTAGTTCAGTATTAATCATCCCTTTTCAGATATGTACAATTAATTTCAATGCTTCACCTTCCCAATTATGCATGCTTAGCAATGCAGTCATAAATCTGTCTATTTCATCCACTCTTCCACATTTGCACACAATTGCACTTAGGACACACTATTCCCCAAACGAGATCATTTGGGAGGCGTATCACAAACAATGGTATACAAACAGTGCTGTCAGACACTCTAGCTCATCAGCAGCAGAGAGAGGTAATGTATAAAGTGTTAAGGGTTTTAACATAGGCACATGCAGCTTACAAATTATATTAAATTGTATAATCACTACTAGACAGTAGTAATAAAAGTGTAATTTTATAAAATACCCCTTTCCTGAGTACTGCAACTTCACTTCATTTTATTTGCCCCACAAAACCACCCTGTGTGGCAAATCCCTCTTATTCCTGTTGCATTAACCAAGAAACTGAGGGAGAAAATACGACTAAGCAAGAAAAGCAGTGTGACTGAAAGCAAAAATGGACTCAAACCTCTATCTCCTGGGTTCATCTGCAACACCCATCAGCCACTTCACCACACAGATTCTTAAATGATTCACTCTCCTTCAAACAAACTATCCTTGGAGTATGGATATTCCACTAAGTATAAACAAATACCAGGAAAGCCTCTGTGGCCTACAGTATTTGGGGCTGTGTTTTACTCAATGCAGCAACAGACTTAGGTTAGTCCTATTAGCTTCAATGAATAATAGCTGGATTTAAAAATTGTCTACATTTCACTTAATATAATTCCCAGCCTCTGGAACATAATGTCGCCTATTAAAAACAAACACTTTCCCATGATTTGGTACACATTTATTAAATTAGATAGAATGGGATAAAATATTTTACAATGCAAGAGACAAACATCTGAACCTCAATACAGTAAAAAACAATGTCTTCAGAATTATTACAGCAAAACATCCTCTATACAGTATTACAGGTCAGTCAACGCAAGCAATAATATCTGCAAAGGGAAACACTTGGAACCATCAGCACACACTCACACAGCAATAGAGAAGAAGGTGGCAAGCATCTAGCTAGACACAAATATTCCTGTATTTAACCCACTCACAGGTCCTTGGCAGGTTTGAAGCTAGTGCGAATACCAGTTCAGTCTTCAGCAGAGTTCTTCCGGCTGTGGAGGAATGCTGTGCCAGATGCACAAAGCTGAACATGCTGTTCATTTAAACGGAGCATATGAAAAATTGTATTGAGAATTGTGCGTTGCACAGCATTTCTTTTACTTGACAGGTGATGTTCCCACATCGGCAACTTGCACCCCAATCTTCTTCCCATTGATTTGGAGGCAAATTTCATTAAAATCCATGGGGATTACTTCCAAACACATGTTTGAAGGATCGGGGGAAATCCCGGTAGTTATCAAGAACAGATATGCATAAAACTGTAGCCATGCTTGCAATTACCCCTCTCAACTTTAATGATACATAGTAGTCATTGAATGCAGGGCATTAATTTAATACAGGACTGTGTGTTGTCATTGTTTTCTTCATGATAGAGGAACATGTTAATAGCAAACTATCATATTTACTACCCATGTTCTTCGATTGTTCTCTCTGCTCTATTGTTTAAGAATGCAGCTTAACAACCACTACTAAAGCTTCCCAGACTTTCCACAGATCTCATATCCTTGTACCTTCCAGAAACTGAATTTAGTCATAACACTCCCATTCCTATTTATGTCTTTATTGTGAAAGTGCATTCTCAACTGTTTGCACTGCGTTTACAATTCAGGATCTTCCCTAAACTAAAAGAAACCCTTTAAAACCATCTCCAGAATAATCTTAATAATTATTCTATTTAAGTACTTGGATGTCGTTTTCTAGAACTACACAGTCCATTTTATTCTATAGGTATAATGCTACAGCAGATTTTTCCAAACATCAAATTGTTATTCCAGACTTTCCGCTGAGTACGTCTGAGTTCTCAAAATATATTATTTCACACATACCACAAGACTTACCTGTACTATGATGCTACTGACAATGTATGCCATTAGATAAAAGTTTGATCTGAAAGTATTGTAAAATATGAAGAAAGTATCCAAGCTAATTTTCTGATGGACACACAAGCTTCTTCGGTCTAGAGCAGCCCTTGCCAGTCTGGTCCCCTTTAGATGTTTTGGACTACAACTGCCCAAAGCCATGCTGGCTGGGAGCTATACAAAGCAGCTGGAGGGCATCAAGTTGTTAAAGGCTGATCTAGAGGATGTTGTAAAATACACACATTGCAGCAGATTGTATTCATGTATTTAAAAAGCAACAGAAGGACAGGAAGGCGGAGGAGGGAATAAATGCTCACAGATGCAAGTCTGCTAGCTAGATGGAAGGATACATACGTTTTAAGCAACAAACAGAAAGAAAACACACAAATTTTTGGTACTGTATTTAAAAATCATTTCCTCCCCTATATTTTAATCATTAAAAAAATAAATATTTGAACTATAAGCTGGCTGTGCCAGGAGTACTTATGATGATATGATGAAGTATTCTAGTGGACAATTTTTTGAATGCTTGAAGGAGCGGAGCAGGAATTGGGGTGGGGGGGGGGGAGAGAGACAAAAGACACGCACACTTTTTTCCAAAGTGATAAAAGTCACAACCAATGTGAGAGTCTGAACTGTGTTCAAACACTTGAGAAAGTACAAAGTATGGCTGGCAATTACAGAAAGTAATTAAAATGTTTTAAACCCATCAATAAGCCAAATAGCACATTTAGAAAAAATGTGCATATTAAAGTGCATTACTTTGCTTTTTTGCCAAACAAGAAAGGAACTGATTAAACAGATAAAAAATTGTCCTCTTCTACAGTTCTGCAGGTCTAACAATACACAATGAATATGTACAATTCCCCTCTTCCAACATACTGAGATTGTATTTTAAATTTGGTTTGCCTCATTTGTGACAATGGATTCTTTCACAGGCCTCAGTTTTGATGGAATTAAGGCCAACTGGTACTCAATGAGTAATGACTGTGTATATCGTACTGGTATTATGCCTTGAATTTATTTTTCTTAAAATGGAAAAATAGATGATTTCATCCATAACAAATGATTATGGATGAAAAATGACTTTTTTTTTTAAAGCATTATTATTCTTTTATGGTAACTGATCATAAGAACATTTATTAAAATGTGATGCCAAATTTTCCCAAGTATAAAATCTTCTCACCTTTATCTTTTTGAATGTCTCACAAATGTAGAAGCAAGGACAGTGCAAGTAAACACAATAGCATATTAGGAAATAACCCTGTTCCTCCAGTCTTTGCTACTGTGGCCCGAGAAATAATTAACTTCAGATTTCAGATGCACAGCAGCACATCTGATAAGAGTAGCTATCTCTAAACAAACAAAACTCAAAAAATATATTGCATTGGTGCCCGATTAATAGGTTAAGCAATGGAATCTCTCATTAGAAAGATCACAAAAGTTACAGGAAAGCCAGTTTGTCTATACTAAGAATTGTTATAAATTGCTGAACCTGCTGAAGGGCACTGTGTAATCACTTTTCAGGCAAATATTATTTTGATAGGAGGGAACTTTTAAGAGAACTCCCTGTTGAACAGCAGTCTGCTGTGATCACTCAACCTCTTATGACAACAGAATGCATAGTGTCAAAACTAGGTGAATAAGCTTGTGTGTGTTTGTTTTCCAAAATGGGGAAAGGAAAAAAAGCAGCATAGATGCTCCAACTCCACCTCTCAAACCAATGCAGCCATACATGACAGAACTGATATCTTAATAAAAATGGCTGAGATTTCTATAGAACATATGTAAAAACAAAATGTGCAAATGTCCAACAACCACCACCAATAAAATGGGAACACAATCTCTCAGACAGGATGCTTTCTCAGGAAATTCTTCCTCTACCTAAATCCCTGGGCTTGGCAAATCAAAAGTAAGGGTAACAATGAAGATGGAAAATGAGCAGATGGTCTAAGATTCCTCTGCAATTTGAAGCAAGGAATTGATAGCAGCATCCTTGTTCCCTCTCTGGGCTTCTAGCACTGAACGGATTACTTCTCTGTCCATGTTGGGGAACATGTCCTGGATAGATTTTAAATCCTCTTCATTACATACATGCTGAGGGTTGACAGCGGGAGGTGGAACTGCCACAGGTACCATGCCTGGGTTACAAACGGTAGGCATTCCTGGAAAATAGAGAGAGACAGTTGAGGAAGACTGGCAAGTATTTTTTAAAAATGATGAAATAGCTTTCAAATACCATCAAACTCATGGAGTTAAAGCACAGTTAAGACAGAGATAGGGAACCAGTGGCATTTCAGATGCTGTTCAAGTCCCAGTCAGCAGCATCAATGACCAGAGATGATGGAAATTACAGTTCAACAACATCAGGAGGACCAAACATTCCCCATCCCTAGGTTAATACGACTCTTAAGTCTAACTTACCACAAGTTCAAAGTGTTTAGTGGGTAAAATCTTCCTGTTTAGTAATGGTATTATGTTCTAGATGTAAAATCACAGACAAACAAACGCAAGAATGAACTATTTTAATTAAAGAGCCCATTTGCTATTTTGGAAAATTAGCTATTTACAAAACTGGAAGTTGCCAAGCACCTAAAAACTGGCTACTAGTGCCAAAAATCTGAAAAGCCTGGTTAGTCCCATGCAGTCCTTGTGCTTAAACAGAAAATACTGCCTCCTAAATATTTCACGCTGGATCCTATTAATACAATTCCTGCCCCTAACCTTAAGTTTAGATAGTGAACAGGATTTTGCTATAAAAAGGTAACCTTGAACCACAGATAAATGCATCAGTATCAGCCACAATTTGCACTACTGGAGAAGTAATAATGATATTGAAGACACAAGATGTTAATGATTCCACTAGCTGATATTGTTAGCAATAGGTGTTCCTACCATCTTGATGTTACAGCCAGTAAAAGCAAAAATCAGAACAAATGTTTTTGCTTGGAAATCAAATGTATAAATTAATTGATTTGTTTTTAGTCACTATATAGACTAGGTGATAATTCCATCGTTGACAAAATGCAATATAACTATCAGGACTGTGAGAAGAGGTCATTGCGAAAACTATTTGGGAGAAGCTGTTGAAGTATAATATAATATTCAAATTAGCTGCAATCCAGACTGCCAAAAGTCCATGCTGAATTCTTCAGATTATTCTGTGACCTCATCCAAAGTTGCACAAGCCTGTAGATCAGCAGTGAGGAATCCATGGCCTGCAGGCCTAGGCCACATATATGACATCAAGTGCGGGTCAGGAAGACACAGTTAGGCAAAAATGTATTTTTGCAAGTGCTAACCATTAGGGGTTCGCCAGAGCTTCTGTATACATCATTATGCAAGGGACAATGACCCATTGATCCTCCCCACTTCTGTGCACAGTTATGCAAGTACCAACAATCAGCAGTTCCTCAAAGGGGTGCTGTCAACAGCATTATGCAAAAATGTATCACCTGACATTAAGTGATTGACAAGTGGGTAAGCTCGCCTCTCATACTTTGCCCATGATGGGTAGGGGAAATAAGGAGCTTTGGCTGCCAGCTGGCTCCAGTTTCCCAACCCAGCTCTAAATAGTTGTATACTCTTGTCTGGCACAACTCAGCTCTTAAGAATACACTTGTGTGAGTCTAAAAGCTTTCTTCTATTATTTAAGACATTTGATTAAGCCAATAATAGTTTACCAGAATTTTTTGTGATTTTCATTCTGTGCAAGAAACAAAGCTCCTAATAATCTGACAATCAATGTTGCCAATTAAAATAAAAGTAACATTAAAATTATTTTCTTATCACAAGACAGTTCAATTATTTATGAAATAACCTACCTGAATTAAAACTGATCAACACTAGTACTGAATAATACATATTTCAATGTACACAGAGTTGTTCATGGGATGTTGTTTCCTACTTACAAAGGATGTATTTCAAATTTTATGAAACAGGTTTGGTCTCAATGCACCAGCATGGCTGCAGCAAGAAGCATTCAGGCATAAGCACTGGCATTTAATAAAACATAAATGCAAAAATGGCAATGTGTTTGATAATGCACACTGGCTATTTACAAACAAGCAATGAAAACTGACTTGAAAATAAATGTATTCAAGTTGTACAGAAAATACTGCAGAATTGAAAACAAAATTCTAATACAGTCAAGTGCCTTCATATCCCAGTACCCTAACCCCCTCAAAATTTCCTAAGGAAAAGTCAAAGCTATCAATGTTTATCAGTGGAACACATTCAAATGTCACAAACAGGAGGGGTGGAATCTAACTTTCATGAGCATCTCTGTATCTTACTTAAAATGCTGCTCCATAATTTCTTTATCTTTTAGAGACTTTCTTCTGTCAATACCTATGAGGTCAGAAATAATTCCAGGACAGATAAAAATGCTAACAGTTGCATTATATCCCCCAACTCCACCCTGTGCCTGCTCCAAATTCTGGACATTGAACATTTTACTAAATGAGAAAAGAGACACTTGACTGGACATTTTTATACTGCAGTTAACAGTGAGGATGTCACAATACTCCTTCTGATTTCAAGTCATACTGTGTTGTACTATGGGCCACGACATTTTACAAAGGAGAAAGGGGGAATGCAGCCTAAGTAGCTTTCATTCCTCCCCCCCCCCCCCATTTTTACGGCAACATGACAAATAGGACTTGCAAATCACTGCTGCAATAAGCCAGATAGTTACTGGAGCTTAGGAACTCCTCAGAGGCAATTGACAAGTCCCATATTACAGTCAGTGTTGGGTAGCCCTGATGAAATTGACTTCAAAGTAGTTATTTTTAAAGAAGCAAATTAGCAGGTTCCATCCCTGCCCACAAGTTGATAAAAAACTAATCTGTCACTGAAGAATATTGACCAAGTGTGTACGTTCCAGATCACAGTCAAATGGGCATTAAGTACCCAGTAGCAGTTTTGTGAGTGCAATCTGTCTTTAGGCGGCTTGGAAAAGCCAGGTTGATAACACTGCAAAACTGATCTTATCTGTGGAGCAACTGATCAAAAGCAAAGACGAAAGCAGATGATTTAAAATATAATAGGCAAGCAAATTAATGACAAGATGGTTTACTGGAGAACCCAATGGGATATGATTTTTGCCCTTCCACAGCTTTACAACTTTTAATTTTAAGATTGTTTGGTGTTGTAGCGCAACCACCATCCTCCTCAGCACAGAAATCCAGAACCAAGGTAAAATGGTTGAAAATGGAAACAGTTAAGCTTGGGCATTAAATTGGCCATGCTCTCACTTGAACTAGGCCCAGATTTAGCATAGGAGCAATGTAAGAAATTCACGGTTACTTTGACAACTCTGTGCCAATGCCATGCCTGCTCAGGAAAAGCCTTTTCTGCAACCGAAACAGAAGGCATCTTTGAAAACAGCATAGGGCAGGTCCTGAACATAGAACATGTACTGAAACATATAAAAATGGTACAGACTAGTGGAAGACAAGGTACTATTTGACACTCCTTTCTTTTGTTATTATGTTCAAAAGGAACTAAGACATGCTAGAGGTACCACCTCTTAGTTCACAAAGTCCTTTCTCCAGCCCAGAGTAGGAAAATGAACATTCAGGCACTAGCCCTCCTTTCAAAGAGTGACTACAAGCATGGAAAAGCTACTTTAATTTATTTCAAGGATTATTTGTACTGTGTGTCCTCTGGCAGCAGCTATCTCTTCCCTAAGGTAGAAACAATTCTGCTAGGTTCATCCCTTTCCTACTCAAAAGTGCACACGTTCAGACTCCTTCAAGTTCACAAGACAAGTGATAAATAACTTTTAAACTTTGGAGCCTTATTGCAAATGCAAGCAATTTCTTTTATTAAAAATAAGTGAAGTCATACAAATTTCCAGGGGTAGGTCTGTCAGGGGATGGAGTGATAAATGAGTATGGAAAAAGTGACAACACAAAACCTAATGCTAATATATATATTAATGTCATCAAGAACACTAATGGAAAGTTTGGAGAGAAACTTCTGCCAACTTTAAGATAAATAAACCTACTATTTGTAATAACAAAATTTGTTATTGTATGAAGAACTACCTTCCATTTTTCTAACACATTTTTGTTTCCCACTGAAATCACATAGGATAATATAAATAATTCTGAAATTGGTGTATTGTGACATCCACCTGCAATTTCTTGTATTGCAACATATTGCATACAAATAAAAAGCAGTTTGCATGATCTCATGCATAATTCTTGTTCCTGTTGAATGGGATGCAAAAAGAATTAAGAAGACTTACCCAGAGCCAAGTATTCAAGCCCTGAGGACAGGTGAAAGTGTGGGAAAGGAATAAAACATGGAAAACAGGCATTATTCTACTTAATGCTAGGAAATTTCCTCCAAGGAGACTGAATGCGGACACACTACAGATTTTAGATGCCAGGATTTTGCCTGCTGTTTCAAACAGCAACATGCAATCCTATGGATATTTTCACTAACACATCTAGTGATCTACACTTACCCCATGTCATTACATCCTATGAAATGATTAAGTAATGTCCACCATTTCCATTTTATGGACACCATACTGTCCCAAATTGTCTATTTCTCTTCTTGCCCATATCATCAGAGTTCCTGTCGTCCTAGTTCCTGCCACACATAAGCACACTTCTTTACATCTAGCCACCTTTATATTTCACGTGGTAAAAGGAATGGGGGAAGTAAAATTCCAACAATGCCAAACATGAAGAATAAGTTTCATAATTCAAGATGATTACTTTGATGGGTGGGTAGAGATAAAAAAAAAATTCCAGTTTATAAAAATTGTTTGAAGAAAACCATTTCTCCTATCCAAGAATAAAGACTTCTTAGACTTCCTCCTGCGAATGTGAAAAACCTAACTTCTACAAATAACATAACTAAATACATATTACAATTTGGGTATTGCTGTCTACAGCTAGAAGATCATGATAACACCTGGTGTCCAACCTTTTTACTGCATATGTACTACAGAATTTTAGAAGATGCATTTTATCTAATTAATTGCTGAAACCTTTGAAAATGATGAGTCAATGGGACTGAATAGATGACATTCTGTACTTCATCCATCACACATACTGTTTTTATTTTTATACACACACACACACGCACAACAGAGAGGGTGGACAACAGGGTATCCTTCACTTCTTTACAAATATTTAATGGCATCACAGGCTGTTTTGCACAGCCCCTTTTCAGTCCATCTCTGTTTACTTTTCCTGCCAAGGTACAACTAATCCTAACCCCTTTGTGCCTATATCCCCCCTGCTAAGTATCTGTTTCCTCAGCATGATAGCATCTTATCCTGTTTCTAGATCACAAACACGCTGTTAATTGATGGCAACTGCAAAGCCACACATTTGCAGTTCACAGCTATGAGTGAAATGTCCTTCATCAGCAAAAGCCTTTGGCTCTCTACAGAATCTGATCTTTAGGTCCAGTCTCTAAGTCTGCAGTCACACAGATCAGTCAGCATCAAGACTCTTTCAAATCACTTTAAGACTTCTCACTCACCACTGGTATCTCTTTCTTCCTTATTTTAGAACCTATGCCAAACCTCAATCACTCTGCATGCTTTATCTATCACATCTTCCCAGCAATCAAGCAGAGTACCATCCAATCTTGCAATATGGTTTAAGTGACAACTTGTCATAATGGCTGGGGCCAGTAGGTGTTGTTGTCTATGGTGTTATATATGGAAGGCATCACACTGTCTACCCATGGCCTAGGTTAAAAGGCTAAATTCTGTGAAAGTGCCAGAAATTTTTACACTTCTCAGTCCTTTCAACAAACCATGCAAAGACTGAATGAAGTTGTACATCATACTAAGAACTAGACAGCAATGAACCATTCTTCTCAAATATGGACTGCATGATTCTGATACATACTACATTATTCGCTATAATAAGACACCCAGAGGAGGAATATCACCAATGCAGAAGCTGAATAAAGATTGCAGAGCTATTAACAGGACATCTGGATCTCATTCATAACTGAGGCTTGAAGAAGCACACTACTGAAGCTTTGTAAGTATGATAAAATACATGCTACTGGCAATGTAATATTTATTCATTCACTGCAGAAACACTCCATGCACATATGCAAGACAATGCACATACCCTGCTCTTCAATTCATCAAAATATAGGGTAACTGAGTTTTGCAATACTACAAAGTTATGCCCTTGTTTTTACAATACTGCAAGTTGCTAAGTAGAAGTAAGAGGGAGACATTCTCTATCACATCTGGCAGATTGAATAATTTGGGTTTACAGCAGTCAAATTCAAACGACCAGTTTGTTTTTGAAAGTAAGATTTATTATTGAAGGGGTTCTAAAGGGGTTCTAAAGACTGGGTAGAATATGCCACAGATATTTAAAGGCTTAAAAAACTTTTAAAAAGTAGAAACGGGGCAGAAAGGCGGTAGGCAGAGAGGCTATAAAGTCTCAACTATCAGAAGTTTGGTAAATGTTTGAATATACAAATCAAGCCCAACAAAAACATTTTAGGAAAAAATGATGAAATATGCACTTCAGTCTGATCCTTAGTCACAAATTTTTGTCGAACATCAACATATTGGTGAGACATGTCATAAAGCTTCAGCCTTTGAAGAAGCTGACATCTTGCCATCCCAACTCCATAATGGATACTGAGTTGAAAATTTGTTTTTATAGAAGGCTAAATATTCTTATGTACAGTAGCACCAGAAAACAGGGGATGCAAGATAAGGAGAGATTTGCAGGGAGAAATAATTTTTGAAGAGCAATAGGAGAAAACTCACTATGGAGGTACAAGTCCAAATGGCATGGCAAGAACTTTGGTGCACGAGGGATAGGAGAGCTTGTGTTCACACAGTTTTCCTGTACCCTAAACACAGTCACTACTTCCACATAATTTTAAATACTAGGAAAATCAATAGACCAGAAGGCAAGCTGCTGGTTTAATCCATTTTACTCCTGGAGTTGTTCTCACTGTTGATCACCAACCATGTATATGTGCAGATATGGAGCAATGCAGATAAACATCCATTCTTTCACATAAAGAGGAAATAAATGTTTTATACATTTCTAAACTTGTTCCAGTCAAAGGAGAGGGAGACGATGTGAAACATTTCATGAATACAATCCAACAGGAGGCCTGTGACATTCACATAAAAATTATACATGCTTCTAACACAGCAGTACTTATTGCACTGAAAACATATTATTTTGGCTTTTACTTGATACTGTTTGAAGCACTACATAAACCTGTATAAGTAGTCTGGCCAAAAATAGTGTGTACCACATACTGGGCCAATTCAGATACTATGGTAGACCAGAGGTGAGGGGAACCTCTGGCTGCTGGGCCTACATAGGCCAGGATGGGTCCAACTTGGACAGCAATGCCACCCCCCACAAACCACACTAGATGTGGGCAGGTACAGCCATGGCAGCAAAGGACCAATCAAGAGCTCCCAAGTAATCCTCTGCAAGCAGGGCTCCTTGTCAGTGCTGATCACCTAATCGGAGTCAACAGGGAACCCTGTTGGGCTTGGTTGCACTAGGGAGTGAGGGGGCTCTTTTTCTCTGCTTCGATTGAATTCAAAGTATTTCCTCCAAACAGAACATTTTTATCTCTGCAGATTATTCATCTGGAGGATGCAGTATGCATCCAAACAACTTTCCTTAAACAGACTTCAGAGGCGTTACCTGTAACCGCTGATCAACTAGCTGATGGTAGTTACAGCAAGAACCGTATATACTTAAGTATAAGCCGACTTTTCAGCACATTTATAATGCTGAAACAGCCCCCCTTGGCTTATACTCAAGTGAGGGTCCTTGCAGGTTGCTCCTTCCTCCTCCTCCGCCTTTGCTGCTATTGGCAGCGGTGGAGGAGGAACGAGCAGCCCGAAATCAGCCCTTTCGGGCTGCTTGTTCTTCCTCCGCTGCTGCTGTCACCACCAGGTTTGTGGTGTGGTGAACCGGCTTATACTTGAGTCAATACGTTTTCCCAGTTTTTTGTGGTAAAATTAGGTGCCTCAGCTTATATTCGGGTTGGCTTATACTTAAGTATATATGGTTAGATTAAATGTAGATTCCTGAGTTCTCTGATGCCAAACAACTGTTGCTAATTTTAGCTATGGTTAGTGGAAACAAGTCAACTTCAAACCCCAGTTAATGAAGCTGGCTTGTTACCACTAACCATAACTAAGATTAACCACAGATTGGGTCTCGACAACACACTAAACTGTGGTTCATTTAAAAAGAGAATTTGAAGTGTTTTTTTTTTAAAATCTCTTCTCAGTCATTGCCTGGGGTGGGTGGATTGTAAACCCAAGGCTCGCTAAGGCTTGTTCAAAATGTAGCCACACTGACAGCTGTATAAATACTTCAGTTCTGTGAAAATCTGTAAACAGCTTGAGCATGCAAGTGCCTTATTAGTCTCCAAATTATAGTTCCATACTGAATGTTTGATTTTAAATGCTGGGTACTTCAAAGAACAGAGCTTGTCTCTGCCTCTGGTTTTAAATTAGCAATTTCCAAGAGACTTGTTTTTCAAAGCTCAAATTAAAAAGGAAAAAGGAGTAACATACCTGCTATAGGCACATATCCAACTCCTTGCTGATACACTGTGGGCATCAGGACCACCGGCTGAGGTTGCATCATCATGGCAGCTGGTAAGGACTGGATATCAAAAGATAACAAAACAAATGAGTATTTAAATTATTCTAGGAACAAAACAAAGCAGTAAGAAAATGCACAAAAACCACTTAAGTCCTGCCATACAAAGGCTAGGAAGCAACTTTTTGGCACAAGTCAGTAAGTGCCAACACATCCCAGGAAAATTAAATGAGTTCCATTGAATTAAAAAACATTTCAAAGGAACTATAATAACCTATAAATAGAGAGTTCCATCTGCTCAAATCAAGTTATGCTTTTATGATAAACTGCAGGCAGTTTAAGCTCTGTTTCACTCAGAGTACAATACTGAGCTTCAGAGGTAGAATACTGAGCTTCCGAATAATTTCTGTGGCCCAGATCCAGAAATGTGAAAGTAGAAGAAATTCTGCTAGTGCTGCTGCTTTGTGAATTGGTGTGCAAGAGCTAACAGAAGACATTGTGCTACATTATGCAAGTACTTGCACAATTAATTGTACAGACAAACGATTTCTGGATAAAACCCTGCTTTTTGTACACTGTTACTTCTCACAATGTGAGAGACTGGAATAAGCTATCATTCCCCAGTTTAGAAACAAAACATGAAGACAATCAGCAAAATTCTCTTCAGTGCCCTACATCATTAATAATTGTTCTCTCTCATAAAAAAATATTACCTTATATATTCATATTCCCAAAGGTTTATCCATAACACACACGGTATTTTTAGTTGGACACAATGGGTCATTCTATATCAAGTGATCCAACTTTTTTACCTCTTATCATCCAATTTTCTTAATATTTTGTACACTTGTTGAATGATCAAAACTAAGTTTAAATCTCAAAAAAAAAAAATTATCTCATCCCATTTTCACGTTATGAGGGTTTGAAATTTCCAAAAAATTGCAATTGTTTTGGTTTTGCTGGACTACACAAAAACCTTAAAGGCTCGGCCCAGGTTTGAGATACATCAAAACTAAAAACACCAATCTCTTCAGAACTACATGGGCTTTAATATGATATGTTACATTTGCTCTGCATTTCAAATGTAAGTTACAAAATTTCGAAAAGTGATTAAAAAAATTTAATATGATTCACAATTTCCAGGTAATTTGGAGATTTTGTGGAAGGAGATTCTGTTAATCTTGGCTTTCAATACGCAGTTCTGTTAATTCTGATACACCTTTACTTTTTATCTACTCACTTCTCTATTCTCTTCATGTATCAAACAGACTTTGAGTAGTTCAATATAGCAAGTTTCAGAAGTTCACTGCCTCGGGTTCCAACAAAGCCTCTTTCCGCCCCATTTCGTCAGCAAACTCATTGCCTCCTGCACTAAAGCAACTATTGTCAATTAACTTACTGTATAAGACATGACCAGATTAATCATTCCTTCTTTGTCATCTCCTTGCCTTCCACTCAGGCTATACCATTCATCTTCTACCTTTCCTTGTTTCAGTGATTCAGGAATAGTAACGTGCGTCCAAGCAATGCGATCATCCATTGAAAATGCTCGCTGAAAGATACATATTTAGGTAATTATGAGGAGAAGAATTTAAAGGGACAGAAATGTAAGTGTCTCTATCAGTTTTAAAATTTTGCTATTTCACATTAAAGTTAAAATAATTGTGCTTTCAATGGAGTAAAGTTCTCATCCGTTCTTCAAAAGTAAGCTAATTGTCCTTCCTAATCCACTCATAAGGAGAAACACCATGGTTCATGGATAACTTGGAACACTAAGATTGACAGAAAAATAAACACAAGAACTGGAAAGTAACATTTCTTCAAACCTAGTGGATTTAATATAAAATTAAAGGGATCAATTCAAGTTATTGCTGAGCAGATAGGCCTAGGTCCATCAGCACAAGCATTTCTGCTTGTTTGATGAAACGATCTGCCCTCTCTCCACCAGTGTGCTGTTCTACGGATTCTCCCAAGTCAATTTGGGGCAGGGAGGCAGGGGGAAAGCCCTGTTGCACCAGCAGAAATCCTTATGTGGTTTTCCGCTGACAGGATTAGTTAGCTGAATTTGGCCCAAAGACTCTTACCAGTGCCAAACTTTTTCTATTGTCATTATAAGTTAAAGAGATAAACAGGAACTGAACAAGGAGATTTTAAAATGGTGTGGAATTCCAAGCGTTGTATCCAATGATTACAAAGCAAAAAGCAACTACTCCCCTTCCCCTATTACTATAGCTTTGTGCAACACCGTTCACAAATGTTTAGTAGTTCTGCCAACTTTCGAGAGTGGTTTTTGGGGAGGTACAGGGAGAAGAAGGATAAGGGAAAATATTGGATGTGTGAATTGCCATGGGCTTTTTCAACCACTGGCTGCAACCTCAAGATTTTGTTTTACAAACATTACAATAATGCACACAGATGGCTACTTAAAGCCTCTAAAGAAGAATGGGAACAGGTCAGATCAAATTATGGCCAACCCCCTGTAGACCACATTTGACAGATGGGCAGAGCTACAGAGGAATACAGTCATACCTCATGTTACGTTTGCTTCAGGTTGCGTGTTTTCAAGTTGTGTCCTGGTGCGGCTCGGAAGTACCGAAAAGGGTTACTTCCAGGTTTCGCCGCTCGTGCATGCACAGCCACGCAAAATGACGTCACACGCATGCAAAGAAGCGGTGAATCGCAACCTGCGTGTGTGCAGACATGGGTTGCGTTCCTTTCAGGTTGCGAAGGGGGCTCCGGAACGGATCCTGTTCGCAACCAGAGGTACCACTGTAATCAAAAAACCACTCTATGGCTCCTGACGTCAGGTGAGTGACATGTGTGTGTGGTGTGGCCAAGGGAGAACAGCCTTGTGGGGCTACACTGGAAGGCGAGACAAGCCTAACTTAGCAAGAGGCTTCTCACCCATGCTCTAAAGTAAATAAACCTAATTCATGCAAGTGAAACATTGCCTTGGAGAATTACCAGCATGAAAACTAGGAGCTACCTAGTTTGGGAGAAAAAAGTAACTGCCAGATGGATGCATGAACTGATTTTTTTGTTTAAGAAAACATTATATTTTTGCACTGATAATATGAAGTGTTTGCATTTATAGCGAAAGGGAAATAATTTCTGTGAGAGTTGCTATCTGGAGCTAATTTTGGGAGGCACAGAAGGCTGCATGGGGGAATTGGAATTGGAAGCAATTGCCTGCCCTCCTTTCCCCATTAGCAGAGGCACTGAACAGATCAAAAGCCCTTCCATAAGCACAACGATACAGATTTCATAGTGTTTTGCCAATTTTGCTTAAGGAAGCAGACAAAGGTTCTGTATTTATTTTAGGCTCAGCTCTCAATACAGACTACCTAGGATAAAGGGCAGAAAACAAAAATGACCGTAGAGGCGCAAAGAGAATGTTCTCAATTAGTATGAACTGAAACTTCATACTAATTGTGCCCCCCAAACATCCCTCCTCCCCTAAGCCAACCTCTTTACAAATCAGGGTGTTTTTTAACGCTCTTACCTCGTCAAAGATTTCCAGATAGAAAGAATCCACTCCAGGTGGAACAGTGCACTGAATAACTTTGTTCCATCGGGGATTCTTGGCTCCATTGTGAGCTGTGGGAGTTTCATAGACAGCATAGCCAAGTCGTATTCTGCAGTATGGATCCATGCGTGTCATGCCATAGTTTTTTGCCAATTTTGCCTAAGGAAGTAGACAAAGGAAATTAATAATGTTGTTATTAGCTTTCCATGCACCTTCCTAGACTGAAGTGTCTACATTTTTTAGTTGCAATCGCATATTAATGGTGATATTAACCACTGAGAAGTAAAATTTTGTAAACAGAGTAGATTTGAATAAAGATTCAAATAAAGGCATTCTGTTCAATGAGTTACGATGCCTCAATTCAAATGAAATCTGCAATGATTCCATTTAAATACACTCTGCCCACAACACTACAGATCTACTTTGTCCAAGTAGAAATGCTAGCCATAATAAAAAGATGTTCATATTGATTTATTTGTACAAGTTTAGTTTAGGGCTTTTTTGTAATCTGTTAGCAACTGATTTACGTGTTCATAGGGTTTATTTGCTGTGAGAACAAAGTCTGCATTCATTTTCAAGGTATACATAGACAAAAATAGCATAACCTTAGATAATGAATCTCCAAAATCTTTGAAGTTTTTTCATTTAAATATTTTCCAGTTACATTGAACCAGTTACTCCAAAATCACCACAGAGCTACTAAAACTTTTCATGTTCTAAATAAGCACTTCAAAACCACCACAAAAATGTTAAATGTCTGATGTTAGATTATGAAAAACCTACTGATGGAGAGCACATGTTCTCTCAGTTCCTATATACTACCTTCACAGTAGATGCTGATGAATGGTTTCATAGGAAGATTACACTAATATGCACTGAAATCATGCAATTCTGAACATAAATAGCAAGTGAAAACTGTATGCAGTTAGTTGTACCCTGCAAGATCAATGCAAACTGCTTATTAGCCAGGAACCAGTGATATTCTTTTTAAAGCTACTGTCAGCGTCTGTGTATAATAACTATGACAACACTGTATTTAGCACTACATCCCAGGAATCTACAAAATGTGAACATGTGCCACATCTAACATGTACATTTCAAAATACCTGCACTACAGTGATGCTCAGTCTCCCAACAGTACCCATTGCTCCTCCGTACTGTAATTGTTGAGCTGCTTGAGCATCCAATTGGATCTGTTGCTGTTGCTGAGTTGGGGTGATGCGAAGGAAATCTTGAGGAAGTTCACCAATATACACCTGTAAAAGAAACACATAAACCAAAAATATAATCCTCTTTGTTCCACCCTGCAATCTCCTATTTGGTCCTTTTAAATATATTTCACTCACAACTCGCTAGTATGCCCCTATCTACTTTGTAACCCCACTTCAACATAAGCTGCCAAGAAAAACTGGGTGCATTATGAGACACGTACAACTAATGCAAAACTGACTCTTTTAGACATCTGAAATGGAAATCCTTAATAATAAATATTGTGAAAATTGACACCACTATGATTAGGACTCCCAAGCCCCAGGTAAAAAGGACATCAATGAAACGGAAATACCTGATTTGAGAATTTGAAGAGCTAAAGCAGGGTTGAGCTTTTTGGGAAAGAACACAAAAATATTTGATATTTTCGAACTATTTTTAAGGGAAATCGGCAAAAATGACTCTGCTGACATGGGTTGCCATATATCTGGATTTTCCTGGACATGTTGCTGATTTCCACCCAGACACTGCTTCCGACTGTAGTATTCCGGGTATGTCCATGAAAGTCTGGACGTATAGCAACCTTAACTGCTAAAGATAAAGTTTAGTTGATTTTATTATTTATCTAACCGTGGCTAGAGACTGTTAGCTATCTCCAGTACTTTTTTTCTAAAAAAATGTTTAAGGGTACTCTCATTTTCCTACTCATATTGAAATACTGCCCCTCAATGAGGCCAGATGTAGATTCACAAAATGTTTAGGGGTATGCGTACCCCTGCGTACTCCCAGAGAAAAAGCACTGGCTATGCCTCTTTAGGATTGGAAGAAAGAAAAATGAGATGAATTTTTATAAGTCATCCAATAAAAAACCCAGATACAAAATTTTGTGGAGTATTTTTTAACAAAGTGTGCCTACAATGTAGCTTGGGTCTCAAAAAAAGGTACATGTGTTTTGCGACAGGAGCAGAGTACTAATAATCTGCTTGTTTCAACAAGTTTGCTCTTTTTACCCCAACATGGTAAACAGAAACTAAGAAAGTAATGTAAGAAAACTTTAGGGGGTATTTTTCTACCCCAAGCCAAATTCAAATGCTTCTTGAGGTAGTAAAATGTCCCCAAAATAAAGCTATGTGTGGTATATTTCAAAAGAAAAGTAGCTACCTACTTCTCTGGGTCAGTTCTCTCATTTGTAATATTCAGTTGGTTTACTTGGTACTGTAGTTGTTTTTTTTTGCCCCAACCATTTTCATTTATTTATAGAAAGGAATCTGTAAATGGTAAGTGGCTGCAATTTGGCGACAGTGTTTACTATTGGGGGGGGGGGAATACAGTGAAGGATTACAGTATATGTTTACTTTTGTGAAAATTATGCAAACAAATGTGCACCAAAATTTCAACCCCTTTTTTCATATGAAACTTTATTCTGCAATACTCCTGCTCATTGGCATACCAACATTTATGAAATTCGAGATTCTGATTACAGAGTAAATTTAGAAACAAGGGTTGAAGTAGCCACATGAGCAAGATTCCTACATAAAGGAAAGGTAGAAAACTGTGCTTATTTAATATTCCACAATGCCAAGAGTTCTAAAACTGTAGATCATAGGTAAAGCCTACTTTAACACTGTACCAGTCTTTTGCTATACTAAATGAGGTAACATGTTAGGGATTCTAACAAAAGACAATCGTAACAGGCAAGCTCAACAACCTTCGGTGCCCTGGTTTTTACTTTCTGAAATACGGCAACCCTACCCTAGAATTCTCAACTCAAATACATGTCTTCATAAATAGCATCGTTTCCAGGGATATATAGGCCTTGGGCTACAGTTTTTTAATATGGCAGAGAGCTACTCATGTTCTCCAAGATAACATCTTTGGAGTGTAGGAGTTAACACAAAATTTAATTAGCAGAAGCAGCAGCTCCTGCTTCTGCCTCCGGACCCGCAGCAAAATTAAATGCAGCTGGTAGGAGCTGAAATGCACTGAAGAAGTTTCAAGAGGAGGAATACTGCTGTCCTACAAAGACTAGTTTAGGGCTCCTTCAAGAGTATCAAGAATATCACAGCTAAGCATGAAAAACCCCCAAGTAACATACAAAGACATCTCAATATGTTGTGGATTCTGTAATGGAAAAAGCATTCTTGCCTTTAAAGGAAACATTTTTGCAAGTGATTTTCCTCAACTTCCCCTGGCAGTTAACATTGACACTATGACCAACTATATCACTAGCAGCATAGTATTGAATTCCTCATCCATTACTAGTATGCCTTTCATTGTCCCTAGAAAAGTGTCTGAAAAACTAAAGTTTATCTGAACATATGTATTTTTTAATCCAGAGAATTCCCAGAGCAACTCATTTACAAAACCAGTTAAAATTCGCAAGCAGTAAAATCAGTTTAGAACACAATAACAAAATAAGACATAATGCAAGAACTGCAAACATCATAACCAGGAAATGAGTTTTTCCTGTGCTAAATAAACCTTCACCAAGGACAAAATCAAAAGTCAGGACAGCACTACTGAAATGGCCATATCTCCAGTCACCATCTCTCTTACCTATGGTATCCAGAGAAGAGCCTCCAAGACAGATCTTAATGCATGGGGAGGCTTGTGGGGGGAGGGGGGATTGGTACTTAAGATATCCAGGCCTCAAGCTCCTTGGGCTTTAAAAGTTAAAATCACCACTTTGAATCATTCTTGGAAACAGACCACTGACAAATTGTCCTGCATTAACTCCATATCACTCTTTACTGCCTGCCAAACAGCTGGATCTAGAACATCTTGTTTTCTGATGATTCTGCTAAATAAGAATACTGTCCTACAATATGCAAATGCTTCAGACTAGAAACTAATGTTAAGAATAAAGATGAAGAAAAATGTCTATCAATTTAAAATAAAATGAACATTTATTTTTTAAAACATATTGTAAAGTTGTGTAAGGAAAGACCTATTCTGGTTACAAACTTGTAAAATAAGACAGTCTTATCTTAGTTACACAGTATTATCAAAATTATCACCTTAAGTTATATAAATAACAAGTCCAAATTGCTCTATATGATCATTTGCTCTGCAAAAATGTCTACTTTAAAAACACTTTCATCCTCTGTTTCATGTTACTCACCTCTCAGTTCAGTTTCAGAGAGAGGACAGAAGTAACTTGTAAAACCTCTGTACGATACTGCACAGACATTTAAGCAGTATGCAGGAGGGAAACTTGTATTTATGCTTGAGAACCAGAATGAAATGCACTCTCAATTGGTTTTACACACAAGGCAGAAAAACAAATTATAGGTCACAACTATCACAGAATCTTAGAGTTGGAAGGGACATCAAGGGAAATCTGGTCCAACCCCCTGCAATGCAGGAATCTCAGCTAAAGCATCCATGACACATGGCCATCCAATCTCTGTTTAAAAACCTCCAAGGAAGGAGAGTCCACCACCTCTTGTGGGAGTCTGTTCCACCGATGAACAGCTCTTAGTGTCAGAAAGTTTTTCAGAATGTTTAGTCAGAATCTCCTTTCATGCAACTTGAAGCCATTGGTTCGAGTCCTACCTTCCTGAGCAGGAGAAAACAAGCATGATCCCCCATCATGTGACAGCCCTTAAGCTATCATATCTCCTCTTAGTCTCCTCTTTTTCAGGCTAAGCATACCCAGCTCCTTCAAGTGTTCCTCATAAGGTTTAGTTTCCAGACCCTTGATCATCTTGGTTGCCCTCGTCTGTACATGTTCCAGCTTGTCAACATCCTTCTTAAATTATGGTGCCCAGAACTGGACACAGTATTCCAAGTGTGGTCTGACTAAGGCAGAATGCAGTGGTACTATTACTTCCCTTGATCTGGACACTATACTTCTGTTGATGCAGGCCAAAACAGCATTAGCTTTTTTTTGCTGCAGCATCACACTATTGACCCATGTTAAGCTTGTGGTCCACCAAGACCCCTAGATCCTTTTCACATGTACTGCTAGTAAGCCAGGTGTCCCCCATCCTATATTAGTGCATCTGGTTCTTCCGTCCAAAGTTACATCTGTCCCTACTGAAATTCATTTTGTTAGCTTGCGCTCAGTTCTCCAATCTGTTAAGGTCATTTTGAATTCTGATTCTGTCTTCTGCTGCTTTAGCTACCCTTCCCAGTTTAGTGTCATCAGCAAATTTGATGAGCACCCCCTCAATTCCTTCATCCAAGCTGAACAACAGACCCAGGACAGAATGCTGCAGCACCCCACTTTTCACTTTTTTTCCAGGATGACGAGGAACCATTAATGAGTTCTCTTTGGGTTTTTGGTCAGTCAACCAGCTATAAATCCACCTAACAGTTACCTTGTTCAACCCACATTTTACCAGCTTCCTCACAAGAATATCATGGGGTACTTTTTCAAAAGCCTTACTGAAATCAAGATACACTATGTCCACAGCATTTCTCTGATCCACCAAGTTTTTAATTCCATCAAAAAATGGCAATACCAATGGTGTTACCCCCATCCAGCAGTCCAAATAGTCTTTAACACACACACTGATTTTCCTAATAAGCAAAAACAAGCTAGCCCACTTAAGAAATTGGCTTCTACATAAGATTCATAGACTAGATGCTGTTTGTCAAAAACTGCGGTTTGGAAGTTGTACCACAAAAGTCCATCAAAGTTAAGATTCTTCAATATTGACAGTGTATAACATAATTAATTTACAATTATGAAAAATACAATGGAAAAAGTAAAGATCCATATTAAAAGGTGGGGGGGACCCTATCAAAAATGAGAACCAGGAATTCAACAAAAGGCCCAAAAAGTACACAGTGCTATAGAGTTGGTACAGTACACTGGGTAAGAGACAAAGGGTGGAAACCAATATTGTGCCAGCAAAATGTTGGTTGGGAGGTTGCTGACGGCTGCAGGGTGAAGAAGTTTGTGCGAGCTTAAGTCCATTCTGGAAGCAGGACACCACAACTGCATAGCCCCCTGAGCTATGAGTTAACCTTTGGATCAAATTTTACCCCTGCAATTACCTTTAGGCAAGTCACTATCTCTCCATCTCTGTTCCTTACCTGCAAGCTTGGGGTGATACTAACTTATATTATAGGATAAATAAAGTAAGTGGAGTGTTGTCAACATTATGTAACTGGTTTAAGGTTCGATTCTTTCTTTTACTGCTCCCTTAATGTTGTTCTGTGATTTATAATGTTTTTTAAACTGTAAATAGCTTTGAAGTCACTTGTGACATGAAGTGCTATATAAGCGTATTTTTAATGATAATAATAGGCTACTGTTAAAGTGCACAAAATCTGAACATCACAATATCTTTGATTATAACCAAAACTGAATCTTCTGAATTTGACAACTGATATAGGATACAACTTAGGAGAATCCTTTATTTATTTATTTATTTATAAAACTTTCACTTGTTTTTGCATAACACTAAAGAAACATGATATTTGAACACAGTAAGATCATTCAAGACAACAACAAAAGCTTGGATCCTAAACAGCCTAATGTTAAGTTAATTGAAGGAGGCTGCTGAAGGAGGGGAAAATTGTCCAAAATCAGGCAGACTTCTATCTGATTTGGACCATCCTTCCTGAATAGCACCTCTTCAGCCCCAACCACCATTACCCAGATGGCTGCCCAGGTTGGGGATGGGGGTAGGATAGAACAGGAAGGAAAATATGCTTCTGTAAAGTTGCTTTACTTAACTTGTATTTATATTTTTTTATACTATTTTTATACTGATTGTTTGTGCACACATTCAAAACCGGATCTATGATGCACAAAAGAAGTCCTCTTCTGTACACTACAACTCTTTCCTTATTATCTCAAAACCACCCTATTCTGTATTTTGAGAGGGTTCTGTTTATTGGATTGCATGCCCCAACTGCATTGCTAGTATTATGTAAAATATAAATCCTATTAATACTTATTGAATGTGCCTGTAACACAGACTACTAATACATCCCCCGAGCCACATACCTCTACTATTTTCTAAACTTACAATTTACCTATTATCCTAAAAAGCTGAGTGCCTTCTCACTCCACTAGCTGAACACAAGAGCACAGCAGGATATTTTTTTGAAGTTCTAAATACGAGCAATGAACTTTGTTTTTAAAGAGCTTTCAAGCCAAGTTTTTTTCTAAGCTCCAACTGAAGCATGCATACATGCTTAAAAAAACAAAACACCAAACAGTAACTTCAACCAAAAAGCAGCAGAGATTATACAGAGTGTACCTGTCTAGCAACGTACAGAGATAAAAACTAGAAAAGCAGACTTTACAAGTCTTCTCAGTTTAAGCCTCCATAAATCTACTCCCCAGGCGAAACTGTCCCTGTCCCTCTGGCACAGCAGGGCGCACAGCAGCAGAGAGATTCCCCAGAGTTCTCTGAAAATTGCAGAGAATTGAAAGCAGCACCTTATATCAAGGTGGGCAGAAGATAGATGAGGCTCTATTACCTAACATGTGGGTGACTGGCAGCGTAAGTATAAAAGCTTAATCTCCCATCACTTTAAACAACTGTAACAAAAAAGGAACCCCCTTAAATTTGTTTGCTGAAGTGAAGAAATCTTGGGCAAGGAGGAGGAGAAACTAGGAATGGATTTTTATGTGTAATGGCTCAGTTCTGCTACTAAAAACAACTTCCTTGATTGAGAATGGGCTTCGACACACTCTAGCTCAGTTCTAAGTGTATGTCCCCCACCCTGCCACAAATCTGCACCCGGCTCCAGTTGGTGAATGTAGGGTTCTGAGTAGACATTTATAGATTAGTACTAAGGCTCCAAACCTGCAGTCTACATTGGATGTCTCCAATCTCATACTTTAAATGCATGAGGGAACTATGTTTTTTTCAAAGCTATGTTACTTGAGTTGTAAAAATAGCATTTGTGCTGTCATTTACATGAAAGGCATTTCCCTCACCTATTAGTTAGAACTAGAAACATCTTGTATGTATTTCCATCTCTTACGTTTGTGGAACTGGGTTATCTGTAATACATGTAATTGTTAGATTGTTAATGAAGCCACAAACTACAAGTATTTATTTTAAGAACAGTTTAGAAAGGCACGTAAAGGAGTATATCCATCTCAAAATCTGTTTGGTATGCTAATTAGAGCCAGTTCATGAGAACCGCAAAGCTCAACTATTTGTTCACTCACAGCTGCAGAGAAGTGCAAACATAGTCTTGTTATTTAAAGGTACTGTACAAGATTTTTAAAAATCTTTTGACCATATTATTTCTTCTAAAATAACCCTTTTTATGGGTAGTTTTGCACTGTCAACCCCCACATACTTTTTGAAATAAGCTAAAATCCACATGAAATAGTATAGTGCCATTACAGATAAGCAAACTGATCTCAAAGAATTCTGAATTCCCACACAATGCATTTCCAAAGCAGACTGTCCTTGCCTAGCAATGGGGGAAAGTATCATTACAGAAGAGGAAAAATGGTTGTCAGATTAACTGCCTTTGAAGGCAATATACCTTCAAAGGCCATATTGGCTGTGGGTCTTGGGGGAACTGCTCCCTGCCTTGCAGGCCTCTTCTGCCAAGCCTAGGAGGGTATGGCCCAGACTAACTGCAGAACAAAAGCTGAGACACCTGAATGGGCTCTTGGGTTGGGTATTGCTTAGTGGGTCTTGTTATTATTATTACTCGAGTTGTTTTAAATGGTTTTCAACTACTTTTTAACTTGGTTTAAATTTGGGGTTTTGTTGCTTTTAACTGAAAGACATGGGATGTGCCTGGGAAGAGATTAGTTGGGAAGAATGGGGCGGGGGGGGCAATCACAGTGGTTCAGGGTAGGGGTTGTGGGAGACAGGACAGGCTAGGTAATAGAAACGTGGCAGTTAGTGACTGTGCCATGTGCCAAAGCCACTCCCGAACTACGGAGGGGGTGGGGTTGCGGGCGCGCGCCCCCCACCCGCACTATCGCGGGGCTGGCTCGTCCCCGCGAGAGTCAGGGAACTCATCAATATTCAATTCTGGGAGTGCCAGCCAATGGCTGGCGCGGGGGGCGGGGCTACCAGGGGGCACTTAAGGCCAGGGCGACCCGGGCTCACCCCTTTTCCTCCTCTGCAGCAGCCGCGATTTCCCACCCACCCCCCACCCTTTAGGCAGGCATGTGGACTTTGCTATGGGCTTCGGCTGGTCGCTGCAAGGGGCCTGGTAGGAATTTTTCCATTTGGCTAATTGGCTGAATTTTGAAGCCACTTGGTTTTTTCGCCTACCTCGTAGCAAAACGTCACAACTCTTTGGTTTTGGCGGTTAGGCATTGGCCAGGGTAATTGTTATGCAAATGAGGTCGGGGGGGAGGATCGCCATCACCTCCCCCAATGCTTGGAGGGTAGTTCGTTAAAGGACTCCGGGGGGCGTCGCCTCGTCCGAAACCTACAGAGGCTAGGGCCTAAAGCGCGCTCCCGAGCGGTAACCCCTTGGGGAGCACCTACGGATGTACATCTGGGGGGCTCCCCCTGTTGGTGATTAACCCTCCCCGGTTAGACCGGATAGTCTGTTAGGGGCCAATGCCTAAGGCCAATACCGCTCTTACCTGTAATCAATAAAGTTGTGGCCATTTTCGCCCATCAACCTTAATTCTGGTGTCCGGTGTCTTTATTTACTTCATCTGTGGGAGGGGGCGGGTATCGCCACGCAATCCCCTCTTCTAACCAGGGGAGTTGTCCTCTCAGTCAGTCCTCGGGTCTGCAGCTGCTGTTGCTGAATGCCAGGTCAACTGAGTAAGATCTCATTTATACATGATTTGACTGTGGATGAGGAGGCTGATCTGGTCTGTATGACTGTGACCTGCATGGGTGAGCAGAGTTGAGTTGGTCTCATGCAGCTGTGCCCACCTGGATAGTCAGTGCAGCATCAGGGCAGACTTGAGGGTCGAGGAGGGGGAGCTGCTGTGGTCTATTCCACTTGTCCGGAACGCCTACATTCCATGGCTTTTTATATGTGTTTGTGGGAAGGGGAGTTCTTGGTTTGGTTTTTGTTTTAATATGTTTCTGGTATTCTCATTTTTTGATTTTCTGTTGTGAACTGCCCTGGGATCTTCAGATGAAGGGCAGTATACAAATTGAATAAATAATAACCACAACAATAAAACAAAATAAGAAAAACTAAAAGTTAACATGAAGTGAAATGCTACACTTGCACAGGAATATCATTTGAATGAATGAATACCTTGTATTGACATTGTTATTTCCTTGAAGGTGGCAGTTGCTAAAGCACCATCACCGGTGGCTGCATGTACAGCTATGAGAAGGTACCAGCTAAGGCAAACAGCATCCTCTCTGCAAGCCCACCATAGCCTGAAGGAAGTCCTACACACTCCAAAACTGACTGTCCTGTGTGAACTGGTCCTAAGGTTCAAACTGTGTGTATGTGAAATGTATGAATATTCTCTAGATTTACTTCAAATGCATTAGTTACATAAAGAATAAGGCTTAGGGCAGTGCAGTGAAGTTTCCAGTACAACAATTTGCTTTACCTTTTTGATATCTTAAGATATGCTTTTTGTCCATTAAGACATTATCTATGCTACAGAAGAGATGCAACAGATTTTGCAAAGGCCCCCAGGCTACAAAAGTGTCTGACATTTATTGGGGGTTTTAATGTTCAATTAATTGATAGCATTTGGGGACAAATTTCACTACTGTCTCTGAGTATAGGATACATTTTAAATCGCTTTCAAAATGAAAGCTGAAGTTATAGTTACAGTGGTTGAGTTAGAACAAATAATGTAACAGTCTGCAAGTAAACAAAGTAATTCTCTTGCTCACTGCTAGAAACTAAATCACTACAAGGCTAAAGGATGTAAGCGAAGATACTTCACAATCCACAAGGGTATCAACAAGAAATTCATAACCCATCCCTGTTACCAAAACAGAACAGCTTATACTGTACTATAAACAAGCCTAGATAGGTACACTTGATTTTAAGTGTGAAAACTGTAAAATCATAGAATCATAGAATTGTAGATTTGGAAGGGACTCCCCACAGGCAATCTGCCAAAGTGTAGGGCCTTACATTTGTCCCTACTGAAATTCATTTTGTTAGTTTTTGCCCAGTTCTCCAATTTGTTATGGCAATCGTGAATCCCTATTCTGTGGCAATAGCTATCCCTCCCAATTTGGTGTGGTCTGAAAGAGACAGGAGTGCTGCCCTATCGGCATTTCACCAAAATAAGAACAAAGATACAAGACAAACAAATTACAATACCCCCCAGGGGCACGCCAACGGATACTTAGTTATAGTGGGCAATGATCAACAGTAGGAAATACAAATAGAAAAATTTGAAGGAGTTCTTGAAGTCAATTATGTCCTTTTCGCAAAATGCAAGTGCAGGTAGAGCTGATGTATATTTTATGAGTTGAGGACCAGAACTAACAGTGTATGCAACAACACCATGAGAAAATGCACAAAAGGGTACATAATTGTGAACTCCATTCCTAGAGGCCACTCAATAAAGCCTTACCTCTGCTATGAACTGCTTAGACTAGAACCTAGAGCAGGCATAGGCAAACTCGACCCTCCAGATGTTTTGGAACTATAACTCCCATCATCCCTGACCACTGGTCCTGTTAGCTAGGGATGATGGGAGTTGTAGGCCAAAAACATCTGGAGGGCCAAGTTTGCCTATGCCTGACCTAGAGTGTAGATGGGCTAAGGAATGGATATGATCCCAGGAGAAGTCCCTCTCCCACCCTACAATATGGTAGAGATGGTTACAGTGACTTACCCGTTGTAAGGATAACTAGATAAGGCATATGAAGTGCTATGAACACAAGGAACACTATGCAAATGTTATGTATTATTTATGAAGGAGGCCTCTCATGCTTTTGTCAAATGATCAAGAGAAAAAATGGAGGTGGGAGAAGCTTTTTCTGCAATGTCATTAGGCCATTTGATGGGCAACCAAGAAGTAAATGGAAGATACCTGAATGAAGCAGGTAATCTAATCTTGAAGAAGAATGCATAGCAGTTAATTTGCTATGAATATTCTAAACAATTCTGGATAGGTCTCCCCATCCCTTGCCTACTGAAATCCTGTGAAGTTCAGGTAGGGTGGAGTAGATGCTCCAAAAATAAATTAATGCTATATATCCATATTGGAAGGTGACACAAAATTAAGGTCAAATGCAAGTGAAGGTTAGCCAATTGACTAGAGCAGAGGTTTTCAACCCTTTTGAGTTCACGACTCCCTTTACTAAGTACATTCTTTCTGCGGCATCCTTGTGGGGTTCGGGAGCCGAGTTATGTCACCCCTTGCCTGCAGAGCTGTCAGCCTTTCATCATTTTTCAAACACCCTACCTTGTGGACTGTTCCCTCAGCTTCCTCTCCTCTTCCCTTGGTCTCTGAGCTGCCCCCACCCCAACCAGAAACTGGCCAAAGTTGAACATGAGGCCAACACCTTACCTTGGGAGGAAGCAACGGGTGCTGCCAGACCTGCGTGGCAGAAAGGCTCCCCTTCAGCACCAGGCACTCAGGTCCAAGGCAGGCCTTTCACACAGCAAACAAATAAAAGCCCAGCACAGTGCCTGCCTGTCTCCCACTTGTCTGTCCATTCCCAACAGCAAGGGCTGGTGGGCTAGCTGGCTGGGCTCCCTTGCCCACTTGTCTGCTTACTCCGAGGCCACCTCAGCTCCTGGCAACCAGCACCTCCTGGCCAGCCCCCGAGGCACCATTAACCCATGGAGCTTGTAGTCAGGGCTGCTGCAACAAACAGCTGTGCAAGCCTTTGGGAGGCAGAGACACAAGAGGGCATCAGAGGGAAGGAAAGAGGCCAGTGTTGCTCGCAACACCTCTGACCATCATTCAAGGTACCCCAGAGTGCCATGGCACACTGGTTGAAAAACACTGGACTAGCGATTTAGTCTGCAATCCTTTGCACACTTTTGAGAGTAAGTCCCATTTAATTCACTAAGACTTATTTCTGTGTAGACATGCATAGGATTGTGCTGTTAAGGTAATTCTGAGTTGATTTAGTGTATTGTTCATAGGAATAGCAAATACCTTCCTCCAGTTAAGAAAGAATAGACTTACATGTTCAGTAAGGTTTTATTAAATTCCCCCAGTGATGCTTTGAAAGGATATAAAATGGAATCTTCCAGTTAGTGTTATGTCAGTGCAAATCTCAAGACTTACTCATACTGAGGCATGCCTCATTCGTTTATGCATTATTCAGCTGTCCATCACTTTCTGGTGGTAATTTTGCAAGCAATAAAGCTAAAACCTCACACTTATTTGAATGCAATCCCCACTGAACTCTGGCTTATTTCTCCCAGATAATTGAGTATAAACCTTTGCTGTCACTGTAGCTGCACTACTGGTTTTAAAAGGAGCTGCTATGATCAGATGTATCATACTTTACACCTTCTGAAATGGCACCAATTCAAATTTTATTACATTTGCAGGTCATCCCACAGCATACTCAGGATGGTGCACAATAAAGAAGGTAAAAACTGAAACACAAAGTTATGATGTAAAGAAAGGGAGGTACAAAAACAAAACAGAACTCAAAACACTGCCCTCCTAGCCAAGAACAAGATTTTTAAAAGATGGCCAGACTATTCACGTTATTTATTAAAACAAAAATTAAAAAATAACCTGTGTAAAAAGTAGGGCTGGGTGATATCTGCTTTTCAGTATCATGATATATCACCAGATAAACACTGTGATTTTGAGATATCACAATGTCTTAAGTAAGGATGGAACTACAGTATATAGAGATGAGAAGGGAGACAGACACAAGGGAGATGCAGACACAAAAGGGGAAATGGGAGGAAAGAGGCTTAAACAACAGGGCAAAGTTTATTTTTATGTCATGGCCGATGGTATCAAAGGCCACTGAGAGATCCAGCAGAACTAGGAAACAGCTTTCACCTCTGTCCCTAGCCTGGGGACCCGTCAGAGATTATCGACCAGCACGACCAAGGCAGTTTCAGTCCCATAATGAGTCCTGAATCCAGACTGGATGGGCTCCAAATGGTCCACATCCTCCAGGCATGCTTGGAGTTGTTCAGCAACCACCTGCTCAATCACCTTAGTGTTTGCTTCTCACACTAATGACATTTTCAAGAGACAAGATAACATCCATGAAGTAATACTGAGAGATTGTAAACCAAAACTATTATGAACTTAGCCACAGCTTGTAATTTGAGTCATTGTTTCCAATGTGTGCTTTGGCTTGTGCATTTGACAGTACATACTCCATATATGAATCTCACTGAACTCAACAGGATTTGGGGCATGGTAAGGAATTTTTAACTGAGGGTGGGTCATCAAGAACAGGTGTAGACAGTAATACTAGTGGTGGAAGCAACTGTATTTGTGCCCTGGAATGCTATATTAAGTTTTAGTAAAAATGTGTTAAGAGATTGTTTTCTCTTAAGTGGAAGCATGCACAAAGGAAGAAACTGTCATGAATACAATATATTGCTTTCCACAGAGTTTAAATTGCAGCACTATCATGCACATTCTGGAAAAGCAATGGGTCACTGCTAACCTGCGTTTTGATGTAATCTAGGAGGAAGCAGTCATTCATCAGCCTTCCAAAAAATAACAGGTCTAATACTCTACAAGCATGTAAATACAAAGGCCTTTCTGCCAATTCTATCTGTAATGGGTCAAATAGTTCTGGCCTTCAGACTAAAGTGTAGAGAACAAAGCAACCCCTAAAAATGCAGATTGGCTATCCTTCATCTGGGGCTATTTGCTGCCAAAATTGTCTACAGTTATTTGTTTGTAAGGAGAAGCCTACATGAGCTGATCAGGGACAGACGGACTTATAGACAGAGTCTATAACCTTCTTTCCTCTTCAAGTTCAACTACTGTGAACAAAAATTGTTTAAACCCATCACATTTACAGCTCAGTTCTTGACAAAGTATTTGAATGGCTACTACTGTTGACACCAAGAAATAATTCATCAAGGGAGATAACCCGCAGGCAAATCTGACCTATACAGTTGTCTGTACACAGTACACTGGTAAGATTTCAGTTTTGGCATTTAAAAAAATTAATAATTTTTTTATTAAAACAATAAGAAAAATGTAAAACTGTGGCCAGAGTAGCCCAAATAATGTGTTGGAATTCCATATATGTGAACTGTCAGTAATACATCACCTTTTAAATACAGATTTCCTCTAGGGCAGAAGACACCATCACAGCTTTGTAATGAAAAGAAAAACTTAGCTCTTTAGCATCCTTCAGTGGCTATGTGGTTACACTACACTTCTAGAAACTGCCTTCTAAAATATAAGAGGAACTGGCAGTACTTGTTTTGGCACTGCAGCCACCTGGCAGAATAGAATGCTTATGCATCACTGTCTCAAGTCTCCCTCTGCACCAAAAATCTGTCAAGACATGAAAATATGATCCAGACAAGAGCCTTAGAATTTTTTGTATCAAATACAGAATCAAGTAATCCAAGGAGACTAAATACAATGGTTTGAATAGTGGAGAGGAAATGCAAGGCAAGCAGGTCTTCTACTCAGCAAAGAAAAAATTGTAAAGTGGGAGGGATTATTAAAAGATTATTTTGGCTACAGACAATAACAATACTGATATCACTGGAAAAAATAAAAATACTAAAATGCTGTATTCTCACAAACACCCCTGAAGAATATATGTATGTATTGCTGTATAACCCCTACTATGTGATTTTATTTGCACTTCATTTGTATATAATTCCCTGTAATTTCAAAAATGTCAAATTAGCCAACATGCAAATACAAGCCCCTTTAGTGCTAACTCCCGGGCACAGATAAGAATTAGAAAGAAAATCAAGGAGCAAATCAGAGATCTACAAGAGAACAGGACTGATAGAAAACAGAAGATGGCTGACTAGCCTCTATAATCTTAAGTATTTTGTCAAGCCACAACTTCTGAAATGCCTGTGGAAGTGAAAGTTAGAAGTACTTCATTGTGTACATGGGCAAAGGCCAATTCACATACTATGTATTCACTATGTAATGAAATGTCCTATAGGTTACAGGCCAAGACTTCTTCAAAAATGCTTTTTTAAACTTAAATTATTATGTATTTATTTAAAACGTTTGAATGTTAAACCCTTCTTCCTGGTTACTTTTCTTTTTTAAGAAGGACGACTATAATTTGCAATTGGTAGTACTTAATAAGTTTGTGTTAAATCTTCTGCAAAGGGGAAAGCCAGTACCGGTATGCAGACCTTATAACGCAAGCTTTCAAGATGCTCATCCACTTCTGACGTGTATGTCAGAATAAATAAAGCTCCCTTACAGGAAAATCCACGTGTCCTTTTGCACAAATACAGACCTACATTCATAAACATAACAGACTCTTTTGGAGCCTTCCACGAAGCCACTCTCTGTTTAAAAAGCCGGTACGCTGCGCTAGGACTTTCTCAGCTCTTTTAGGTCAAGAGGGGGGAAAGCGTGGATTTCAAATACGTACCAAAGTTTGTGCAAGTTTCGTTTTTGCAAATACGCGCCCCCCAGCCGAGAGAAGCTCCTATTTGCAGCTTACACACTACACTGCCAAGGACAGAATTACATACCGATGTGAGGAATGACGGAAAACCGTCCTCTTCTTTTAAAACGGGCTTTCCTTAGTTCGGCCTGGCTGTTTCTCGCATTCCCTTCCCTCGCTCGCCCACTTACCCGACGTGGTTAAGACGGAGGCGGAGGAAGAGGAGGGAAAGAGTGAGGAAGGAGGCATGACGACGGGGCAAGACCATTTTCGCGCGTGTCACAAGGTGCGGACGGGCGGAGGGAAATGAAGCGGACACATGGTCCGCCCCATTCCTCCGCCCTGAAGGGAGCTGAGGGGGGCCTCTCGGCCCACGCAGGTAAGCGGAACCCGTCGGCCTAACCCTCCGTGGGGCAGACAGGGGCGCCTCCTCGCCCCCCCCCCCGCCACACCCTCGAGAAGAAGGTCCCGGAGTCAGGAGCGGGGAGCGGGGAGCGGGCCCGGGGGACGCGTCGACAGTCACAGCAGCGGCCAGTACTCACCGGGCCCCTCTGAGTGCTAACAGTGGTCGCCATGGCACCTCCCTCAAACCGGGGTGGTCGTCCCTCCTTCCGCCGATGAAACGTCCCTCAATCCGACGCGGCAGAGTCAGCTGATTCCCCCTTCCTTACCGTCTGGCCACGCCCCCAGTCCACCGCTATCCGGCACTGCGCGTGCGCCTGAAGGATCCCACCCCGCCCCTCACCCTCAGTAGACGCCGCCGTAAGAACCGTTACGTGATCACGCGCAGGCGCAGGCCAGAGGAGGTTCCGTTCGCCTCTCATCCTTTATCCTCTCATCCCCTTTTCGCCGCACACGATGGGAATCCCTGAGCCTGCTGCCGTCTAAGGCGCGTGCGCGCCCAGACGGATTTCTTTAGTATCTGGGGCCCGTTGCCGAGGATGTGCCGAATGACAGAAACGGCTCCGCAGGGGCGGCTGAATATTTTAGAAACGTTTTGCTTTAATGGGCCGTTATTAACGTCACTAGCCCCGCCCCGCTTATTAAAAAGTCACCGCCATTTCCCACCACAGCGGACTTTAAGCTAAGGGCTTGCCGCTTCACTGAACCCGTTGACGCAACCGCGCCCGTGCACCTCCTGATTGGCTGGCTGGGTGCGGGTGGGCGTGGCCGCGTTAGTCCTAGCGGAAGGGTCGCGCGACCTTTCATCCGTCGCCGCTTTTCTTCCTGCGCGCGCAGGAAAGTGAGATGGTAGAATTCTGGCCCCTATCGCTTCAGACTAAGTGAGGGGTACCTGTGTGTGTGAATATAACCCCCCCCGAAACTTTCTACAACTAAAAACAGCTGGCACTATTCCACCCCAAACCTCTCTCCGTCTTTTCGCAAAGTTCGTGCCCAGGAGAGAAGTTAGGGGGGCGGAGGCGCGCACACACACGCTCTCGCTCTCACTCTCCCTGCATCTACAGTATACAGGAATAGGATAGCTTCGTTCAGCTCTCACGCTAATCTCACAAGTGAATGGGCCAGAACACTAATTATATTGCATGGCTGGTTCATCTGCTCCTGTGCAGGAGAGGGGAAAAACGCTATAAAGAGTTTACCATAAAACTAGTCGGGCTGGGGAATAAATGGCCAGAAGTAGCAATATCAGCACATGCTAAAGGAAGAAGTAATACGAGTGATAGAAAGCCAGTGTTGTTTTGGCCATGGTTAACAGTGCAATTCTATGCATATTTAGAGTTAGAAAGGAGTCTACAGGTTATGTAGTCCAATCGTTTATTATGTTTATGATTGTCCAAATTGGAGAGGGTTAGAACTATGCAATGGAAGTCGAGAGGGAGAATTCAGAGAGGCTAAAGGTCCCTCGGGTAAAACACACAATGAGAGACACTGTTTATATACTAATGCTGGAGCCTGCTGGACCAAATAGCTGAGCTGGAGTGTTTGGTTTTAAAGGAGAGCATAGATATAGTGAACATAATGGCAACCTGGTGGAGAGAACCAGTGGGTCATGGTTATCTTTCTGTACAAACACTATAAAGGGGTAACTTCCACCCTATGGGCTTAGTTAGGCCCGAGCATGGGTCCCATTTGGGCCCATGGGACTGTTTTACTCAAACCTTGCTCATCTTCCCCAGCTCACAGAGGACCAAGCTGCATAGGACAGCTGAGGGGGCTCACTGTCAGTGCTGATTTGTTTGCTGGCATGGTTTGATTCCAAACTGCACCTGAAAATTGACTTTAAAGGGTGGGTAGCCTTTGGCTGACCACCTGTCAGTTGGCCTCCAGGATTTAAATGGTATTACGCATCCAGCCTGTTGGTGAGTCTAATTCCCCATCTTTTCTCTAAAGGAAGGCATTTTGGAAGTCATGTTGCTCTGTATAACAAAGAGGGCATAGACGTCCAACAAATCAGAAATTTTCTGAGGTGTAGACTCCTTCATAGAATCACTCGGTGGTAGTATCAGTATCAAAATAGGGTACTTGAGATGGAGAATGAAATCAATGAGGTATCCCAAGTAGGAAGTGTTACATTAATGGGTGATTTCAAATACCTTCCTAAAGGCTGGGTAAATGTGATTAGTGTTGCCTTCATTCAATGAAAGCTCCCTTGCTGCAGAGGAACAATGCCAAGGAATACTTAGCAAGGCCTCACTCCTTGTTCTACAGAGGAACAAAGAATGCCCAAATAGGGCTTATAACATCAGTCAATGAGTCACAAGTATGAAAGCCAGCACAGGCACCAGTTTCATATAAGTTATAATACTTTAATCAAAGCGGTTCATACATTCATCTGAGTCAGTGGGACAGGAGCCACATTGTGAGGTGTATTTTATTTATCTAAAGCATTTCCTTTGACCTTTAGGTGACACCGCTCCAAGAGTGACTTACATATTTATTTAAAAATAAATAATTTTTTTAAAAAATAGAAGTGTATGGTTTTTAACTGTCCTATTTAACTTTATAGTGATAGTGACATTTTGTCTCAGTAGCTGCTTCTTCCTTACAGGGCAGTTGGTGTCCGTGGTAGCTGAAAGGAGAAGGGTCCTGTCCTACCAGAAATGCACCAGCAGATGGGGAGGGGGGGTGATAATATTTTACTTTGCTACCTGCTTCTTCTGTCTCTATGAAGGCTATGCATGCAGTGTGGTGTTCTATAATCTATTAATCACAAAGGAGGTGGAGAGTTTGAGCAAAGTTAGCAGCTTCATGTGCATATACCTCTCATGGTCTGCATCTACATGTGCAGAAGAATTAAGTGATAAAAGTTCCTAAGTGGTAGAATAGCCATTACCACTTTACATAAGAAGAGCCCAACTGTATCAGAACAAAGGCCCAACTAATCCAGCAAGCTGTTCTCACGGTGGCCAGGCAGATGTCTATGGGAAGCCCACAAGCAGGACTTGTACTAGAGGAGAATCGTATTTTTGAATGCCTTTCTATATGGCAGTACAGTGGTACCTCAAGTTACAAACGTCTCAGGTTACAAATGCTTCAGGTTACAAACTCCACTAACCTGGAAGAGTTACCTCGAATTGAGAACTTTGCCCCAGGATGAGAACAAAAATCGTGTGCCGGCGGCGCAGTGGCAGCAAGAGGCCCCATTAGTGAAACCACGCCTCTAGTTTCAGGTTAAGAACGGACCTCCGGAACAAATTAAGTTTGTAACTAGAGATACCACTGTAGTAGCAGCAGCGTGACTAGCCGCTTGGCTGTGCTGGGCGTTGCGTGCACCCTGCACCCAGGGGAGGGGTGAGTTGGGGCAGGGCATGCTTTGCGGAGACTTGCCGCCACCTCCCCCTCAGCTGTAGGGCGGCTGAGGAAGAGGCAGTGGGCAGATGCAAGCCCCATGCTGCTGCTTTAGGCAGCATTGAACCTGCAGGTGCCTGAGCCACTGTGTCACTTCCAGGAGAGACGTGTGACTCGGGTGCCTGCAAGCCCCGCGGTAAGTGCAGCCCTCCACAGTGTGGCGGCCAGTGCTCCCCCTCCCCCTAGCTACGCCTCTTGAGTAGTAGTAATAAATATTTGCATGTAGGAAGCTGACATGGGCTAGATCTTTGCTCCCTGACAAAGGGCAGTGTGGTTTTTGAAGGGAGCATTCCAATATAGCATTCTTTAGTTTAAAGAGGTACTGTTGATTCTAGAATTTTACCACAGTCTGCTAATTTTGTAGACCAAGGCATATTTTGCACAAGCTGGAAACCATTGCCAGTGGTTTCTTCCTGCAGGCTTACATGCTGGGTCAAACTGAGCTGAAGTAACATACATGTGCATGAGAATTGGCCTTTGAAGTCTTGGAACATATTCTGATTTTCTGAAGGAAGCGGCAGTTGGTCCTTGTATAGAGGAAGAGCAATTTGTGCCATCACTAAGGAGGAGTCTGCATCAAATGGTAGTTGCTGCAAGTTCAGCCTGCTTTTTAAATATTTAGCATCTGACCTCCTCTAGCCTCTTGTGTAATTCTGGTCTCTTCAACAAAACAAAGACAACTTTCATATTAATTTGAGTGCTGTTCTGGGAGATAAAAATCTGATCATTTCAAAGTCTATTTGAATAATGTAGCTGCTTCCTGCTGCTAATATCTGCAGCATTAATTTAGTCATTAATTAAAATTCGTGCTGCAGATCCCAACAGCTGGAAATAGAATAGTGCAATTAGGAGCTTTCTAAATTTATAACAGATATTTTTATTCACTATTGTAATGCATGTATGAAGGTATGGCAGCTCAGAGTTATCATGCCGGCTCCAATAAATACATTGATTATAAATGGATGCAATTCATAGAGTGTGAAAGATAGCATCTACTAGATTCTAGCAGGACAGTTTGAAAACAAAGGCCACCAAATGTCAGCAACAAAATAGAATTCAATTCAGGCAAGTGAACATAGGGTTTGTTTAGCCAAATGATTATATATCCTGCTGTTTGTTGCCTTGATCTTTGAGTGCTAACGCAAATCAGTACTGTAGTATGCCAGAGTGGTTTTGTTTCTGAGGAGGGCCAGAAGGGGGCAGTAGGCTGCAAGCATGTCCTCGTTTGATGTTAACAGTTATCCAAGAATCTCCAGGCTGTTTCTGCAAGGCTGTGCTTGATTTAGAGCAAATTTGCTGGTTGCTTGCGCTGAAGGCCTGGAGTAGATTTCTCCTAGGAATTTATTCTCATAGAGGGGAAATCTCAAGAAGTAGTGGTGGTTAGTCCAAGATTGTATTTGGCAGTATGGATACTTGTGTACTTACATGCTGTTAAGATAAAACTGAAATGCTGAAAGACAAACCTAGAAAACAAATTTGTGACATGAAAAACAAATTTTCGCTCTGTGGCAAAAGAAAAGAAAATGTGTTAGTTGTGGCTCTGGGTAATTCTGATCACAATCTTTGTTTTCAGCATTTAATTTTCTGAAGCAGAATTGACAATGCAGATCATCACTATAAAATTTAACTGTAACAGAACTAGTTCTTGAATTCTCCTGTGTAGCTTTCTGGACATTGAGTTATTGTCTGCTTGCCAGGTCTTGCAACTAAATTCCCTAACAGCTTGGTTAAGGAAAGTGCATCTTGAATATCAGGAAAGGTTTTTTGGTATCTGCTTGCAGCACAGTCCTATGGCTTGGCTTCATCTTTACTGAATCGCCAACCCCACTGTGTTCAATTTGTTTTACTCCTGGGAAGATGTGCATAGAATTGCAGCCTTATCTTATTACCTTTGACATTCATATACCACCATCCCTCACAGGAGCCCAGTGTTAAATAAAGAGTTATTCCCTACTATCCATTTTATCCTCACATCAATTCTGTGAGGAGGGTTCATCTGAAAGGATAATTACGGACTTAAGATCACACAATGAGGTCCATGGCTCAATGGAGATTTGAAGCTGGCAGCGGAATACCAGTAGTTGGAAGCAGTGCTTTTTTCCTGGGGGTACTCAAATGGTACACAGTACCGGCACCTTTTTAAAAGAAGCAGCAGCAGCAAAGCACTGATTAAAAGTATGACACTTACTGTAACAACTTCATGGTGAGTACTGGCACTTTTTTTCCTAGAAGAAAAGCACTGGTTAGAAGACTGATTGGGGTATTGAAAGCCCAGAGCTGGTAACTCTGTAAGGCAATAGGAACCCAGTGGGGTGGATAGAGCCTTTCCCAAGCAAAGGGTGCTGCAATACCTCACAGACTGCCTCTCCCCATATGAACCATCCTGGACCCTGCGGTCATCACCTGAGGCTGTTCTTCATGAGCTCCCTCCACAAGAGGTCTGCAGGGTGACAGCACAAGAATGGGTCTTTTCTATGGCGGGTTCCTGTTTGCAGGGAGGCTCGCCTGGCACCTTCATTACATATATTTAGGTGCCAGATGACAACCTTTCAACCAGGCATTTGGCTGATTAACATTCTATGGCTTTTTAAATGTGTTTGATGGAGGGGAGGTTATTGATTTGTCTTTGTTTAATTATGGATTTTGTATTTTTCTGTTGTGATCAACCAAGGGATCTTTGGGTGAAGGACGGTATATTATTATTATTATTATTATTATTATTATTATTATTATTATTATTACTACGGATGGGTGATTAGAATTAAAGTACCCTCTTCTAAGTTGTGGGCTTCGGCTAGGGAGGGTACAACAGTGACTTCTAGTGATACCTGTGTAACAGAAATCTGCTTGCCCAACAGGGCTTCTGGTTTCTTTTTTCCCCTGTCCTGTCTCCCGCATACCCCTAAAATTCAGAGCAGATTTTGGGTTGCAGAGGGCAAGGAATGAAAGAAAAGTCCTGCTGTATAAGCAGATACCTGGTTGTGCATGTCACCATAGGGCTCCAGACCCATAGAAGGCTCCAAACCTGGGAACAATTCCTATTGAACTCAGAGGGACTTCTGATTATTATTATTTTTAAATAAATTTTTATTACGGTTTTATAACTGCAAATTCCATATATCACATACCAGTATCCAATCCTACCTTACCATTATATTTACAGTCTGCTCCCTCCCCACCCAACTTCCCTCAGCTTCCTCTTCTGGTTTGTTACATTGTTTGTTATATTCTGCATGTATATATGCTATTAAGTGTTGTTACAATATCATCCTCCATGTTTAAACTCAATAAAATTGTGAAAGTTTATTCAAATCCTCCCAATGAATCCATTTCTTTTTGTTGTTTCTGCAAGTAAGTTGTAAATAGTTCCCATTCCTTTTTGAAGTCACTGTTATCTTTTTCATGTAATCAGAAGTACCCCCCACCCCAAGAGGGACCTCTGATTAAACATGCTTAGGATTCCACCTTGTTGCTGGGGGCAATAGTGATGCAATGCAGCCTGTCCACATAGGTCTGTGGGACAAAGTTAGAAAGCTACATGGTTTGTTGAATGTATCCCACTGCAGTACTGCATTCCTGATCTAGACCTGCTTTATAAATAAATAAATAAAACCTGCTTTAATTTTCATCTGTTATTGCTGTTTCTTAGCTGGAAGGATGTAATAATAATAATAATAATAATAATAATAATAATAATAATAATTTTTATTTATACCCCGCCCTCCCCAGCCAAGGCTGGGCTCAGAGTGGCTTACAAGCAATAATAAAAACAAGTTGAATGATTACAACTTAAAAACAAAATTAAAATACAACATTAAAATATTGAAACATTAAAATATTAAAATGTAGCCTTATCGCAGGAGCAGAAGGAAAGGAAAAAAGAAAGAGAGGGAGGGAATCAAATTAGCTCCAAGCCAAAGGCCAGGCTGAACAACTCTGTCTTACAGGCCCTGTGGAAACAACTCTGTCTTACAGGCCCTGGTCTCATGAGGCAGAGGGTTCCACCAGGCCGGAGCCAGAGCTGAAAAGGGTCTGGCTCTGGTTGAAGCCAATCTAACTTCCCTAGGGCCCGGGACCACTAGGGTGTTGCTATTTATGGACCTTGAGGCTCTCCGTGGAGCATACTGGGAGAGGCGGTCTCGTAGGTACAAGGGTCCTAGGCCGTGAAGGGCTTTAAAGGTCAAAAGCAGCACCTTAAATCTGACCCTGTAATCTACCGGGAGCCAGTGCAGTTTGAAAAGCACTGGATGAATATGCTCCCATGGCAGAGACCCCGTGAGGAGCCTCGCTGCAGCATTCTGCACCCGCTGGAGTTTCTGGGACAGCTTCAAGGGCAGCCCCACATAGAGCGAATTACAGTAGTCAAGCCTGGAGATGACCGTCACATGGATCACTGTGGCCAGGGCAGGGCAGGAAAGGTAAGGGACCAACTGCTTGATTCGGCGAAGGTGGAAAAATGTCGCCTTGGCTGTTGCTGTAACTTGCGCCTCCACGGAAAGGGAGGCGTCAAGGATTACACCCAAACTCTTAATGGAAGGCAATGGCACTAATTGGGCCCCCGCAAGAGAAGGGAGTTGGTCCCTCATCCCCATGCCATCCCGACCCAGCCATAGGACCTCTGTCTTCAAAGGATTTAGTTTCAATTGGCTCCCACGAAACCATCCAGCCACAGCTTCCAAGCATCTAGTCAGTGTGTTCGGGGCCGAGTCAGTGTGGCCATCCATCAGCAGATAGAGCTGAGTGTCATCAGCATATTGGTGACAGACCAGCCCAAAGCTCCGGATAATCTGGGCAAGGGGGCGCCTAAAGATGTTAAAAAGCATCGGGGAGAGAATTGCTCCCTGCGGCACTCCACACACCAAGGAATGGCGCAACGACATTTCCCTCCCTAGTGCCATCCTCTGTCCCCGACCAGAGATAAAAGAGCACAGCCAGTTACGGGCTATGCCCTGTATCACCACGTCTGCGAGGCGGTGGTCCAGAAGATCATGATCAACCATGTCAAAGGCTGCTGACAAATCTAAAAGGATCAGCAGTCCTGACCCACCTCAATCCAGTTGTCTATGGAGATCATCTGTTAGGGCAACCAGAGCCGTCTCGGCCCCAAAACCAGGACGGAAACCGGACGGAAATGGATCTAAAGCCGATGTTTCCTCCAGAAACCTACCAAGATGTTATTGCTGTTTCTTAGCTGGAAGGATGTACAGTTAGGCTCCAATTCTAGACCTGCTTCACTAGCAGTAAGCTCCAAGTAACTCAATGGTGCTTGCTTCTGCCTTGGATTGCGACAAAATGTGGGTCAGTAAAAGGATCTCCTAGAATACTGTTACAGATGCTAGGATTTTGGCTATTTGTGGAATGAACAATACTTTGCACATTTCATTCTCTCATGTGAGCAAAACAATTAATTTCAAGCAGGACTCAGTTTTTATTTCTGTGGACTAGATCCTCAGTATAGGCCTATCTGTGTAAATCTGATGGGCTGTTTCCAGCAAAGTCATTGTGGAAATGGAATGAGTTGCTCTTGTACTACACTTCTCCTCCCTCTCCTCTCCCAGCATGATTGCCATACCTCGCCCCAAATCTGCTCTGCATCTCCCCTCAAACCTCAGAAGGGGACTTAGAGGCAGTGGGGGAGTTGAAGTGGGGGAAGTTCTGTTGTGTGAGTGAAAGATGTTCACTTAGCTGCACAAGAATTTGGATTCAGTTCAATTATTCCAGTGCAAACTAATGAACTTTTTGGTGTCAGCCCAGTTAAAATTGAAAGGTCTTCCAGTGTTGCATTTAGTTTTAGACTTCTTTGCAAGTGCTGCCAGCATTCAGAATCCTTTATTTCTAAGATTATTGCATCAAGCAGCAGTCATCTAATCATATGTGACTAAGGTAATACTCATCTAATTTAGTGATGGCCAATTGTTTATAATCAAGCATCCTTCTTAGCATTCCATCAAATTACAATAATTTTGTAAATAAATCTTAAATTTCTTCCAGTCTTCTTCAATCCTTTCTTCTCCCAGGTCTCGAATTCTGCCAGTCATTTCCGCCAGCTGCATATAGTCCATCAGCTGCATCTGCCATTCTTCCAGCGTGGGTAGATCTTGAGTTTTCCAGTTCTTTGCGATGAGTATCCTTGCTGCCGTTGTTGCATACATAAAGAAAGTTCTGTCCTTCTTTGACACCTTCTGGCCGACAATACCCAGAAGGAAGGCCTCTGGTTTCTTAGTGAAAGTATACTTAAATACCTTTTTCAGTTCATTATATATCATTTCCCAGAAGGCCTTCACTTTAGGGCAAGTCCACCAGAGGTGAAAGAATGTTCCTTCATTTTCTTTACATTTCCAACATTTATTGTCAGACGAGTGGTATATTTTGGCAAGCTTAACTGGGGTCATGTACCATCTGTATATCATTTTCATTATATTTTCTTTCAAAGCATTACATGCAGTAAAGTTTAGCCCAGTGGTCCACAACCTTTCCCATTCCTCAAACATAATGTTATGCCCAATGTCCTGTGCCCACTTTATCATAGCCGATTTAACCATTTCGTCTTGTGTGTTCCATTTCAACAGCAAGTTATACATTCTTGAAAGTACCTTAGTCTTAGGTTCTAACAGTTCAGTTTCCAACTTCGATTTCTCCACCTGGAACCCTAGCTTTTTGTCATTTTTAAAAACTTCTTTAATCTGAGCGTAATGTAACCAGTCTCGCACTTTATCCTTCATTTTTTCCATACTCTGCAATTTCCAGTTATTTCCATCTTTTTCTAATATTTCCCAATATTTTGGCCAATTGGCTTCCATATTGGGTCTTTTTCGGGCCTTAGCTTCCAGAGGTGAAAGCCACCTTGGGGTTTTATTTTCCAATAAGTCTTTATATTTTGTCCAGACATTAAACACTGCTTTTCTGACAATATGGTTCTTAAAGGCCTTATTGATCTTAACTTTGTCATACCATAAGTATGCATGCCAACCAAAATTATTATTAAACCCTTCCAGATCCAACACATCAGTGTCTTCGAGAAGTAGCCAGTCTTTTAGCCAGCAGAAAGCTGCGGCTTCATAATACAACCTTAAGTCTGGCAGGGCAAAGCCCCCTCTTTCCTTTGCGTCAGTCAGTATCTTAAACTTAATTCTGGGCTTTTTGCCCTGCCAGACAAATTTAGAAATATCTCTCTGCCACCTCCGGAAGCATTCCGTCTTGTCTATAATCTGTAGTGTTTGAAACAAAAACAACATTTTTGGCAATACATTCATCTTAATAGCAGCAATTCGGCCTAACAAAGAAAGCTTCAATTTTGTCCAACTGTCCAAGTCTCTCTTAATTTCAGACCAGCATTTTTCATAATTTTCCTTAAATAGACTCAGATTTTTTGCTGTTATGTTCACCCCTAGGTACTTTACCTTTTTCACCAATGATAATTCTGTTTCTCTCTGAAACTGTTCTGATTCAATATCTGTCAAATTTTTCCCCAACACCTTAGTTTTCTGTTTGTTTAACTTAAATCCCGCCACCCGACCAAAATTGTCAATCAATTGTAAAACTCTTTTCGTACTAGATTCCGGCTCCTGCAGTGTCAAAACTAGGTCATCTGCAAAAGCTTTAAGTTTATATTGTTTCGCTCCGACCTGGATCCCTTGCACCAACCGGTCCCCTCTGATCAAGTTTAAGAGCACCTCCAGGACTGAGATAAATAACAAAGGGGAAATCGGGCAGCCTTGTCGTGTTCCTTTTTCAATTTTGAACTCTTCTGTTACCACATTATTAACAATCAATTTTGCTTTTTGTTCTGAATATATTGCGTCAATCCCATTATACTATATTATAATGATTGGTTATAAGATTACAAATAAGATGGTAATTTGCTTGAAAAATTTTATGAACAATGTAAGTGCGAGCGGATGACGCGAGGAAGTCCAAAGATGTTATGAAATTTTGTAAAGACACAAACAATGCTGTTTTTCATTTTTGTATCTCTTTTATTAAAAAAACCTAATAAAAATTTTGGAAAAAAAAAATCATATGTGACTAAGGTAAAGGGTAAAGGGACCCCTGACCATTAGGCCCAGTCGTGGCCGACTCTGGGGTTGCGGCGTTCATCTCTCTTTATTGGCAGAGGGAGCTGGCGTACAGCTTCCGGGTCAAGTGGCCAGCATGACTAAGCCGCTTCTGGCAAACCAGAGCAGTGCACGGAAACGCCGTTTACCTTCCCGCCGGAGCGGTACCTATTTATCTACTTGCACTTTGACGTGCTTTCGAACTGCTAGGTTAGCAGGACATATGTGACTAGACTGAAGTAAAATTCAAACAATTTATTTTCTCTTAATACAGTATAAGTATTAGCAACAAACAGCACAAACCAACAAGTATAGGTTGTTGGTTGCAGGGTACAAAACTGTGTACAAAACTGAATCCAATCAAATACAGTTATAAAGAAGTCAGCATATGAATAATCATAAATCTCAATACAGAAAACCAAGGAGATCTAAAGCAGCAGCAGCATATCCAGTACAGGTCAGATTTACAGAATGCCTCAGACTGAAAAGCCTCTCCTGGGTTCTTCCAAAATCTATTTATTTATTTGAACATGCATCTATGTAATTTGTATGTGCAGATATTAGGCCTCTTACACAAAGTAAAAATGAAAACCAATTTTTAAAATTATTCAAATGTAGCCTGATTAGTTGTTTACTCTCTGGAGGTATCCTACTCTTAAAGTTTTTCAAAGTTTCCAGCTCTTCAATTGTAGGTTATTTACTGATGATGATGATGCTTTTTTCCATGCTGAGGAGACAAAGCATTGAAGTAATGTGCTTGTTTTTGCCACATTTCAAGCAAAGCAGTGCATATATTCAGCTCATTAAACTTAACAATGCTAAGTACAAGAACATCACCTACCAGTTGATATGAACTCGTTTTTTAAAGAAAAAATATGTAAAGTTTGAGAGATATCATCATGATTGTAGCCTGGAGAGGGAGTTACTTATTTTAGCTTAGAAGAGGTGATTTGGGAGTGGAGAGAAACACTTTGTGATCACTTTTATATCAATGTAATGAGCATGCAAACCACATAAACTCACAGTTCAGAGTCAATCCCACACAAAAACAACAGTACCAAAAATCCACGTAGCTCAGGCTACTTGTAGGCTCTATGTTATCTTGGTACCCCCAAGTCACTGGAGGTGGCTAAAACATTAATAGAGATGAGTGAACCTGCCTCGTTCTAATAGTGCTTAAGGAACATGGACTGTGATGTTATAACCAGTGTTGTTTTTTTAAGAGAAAAAGGTGTTGGTATTCACCATGAAGTTGTTACAGTAAGTGCCACACTTTTAACATTTGGGGGGGAGGTGCCAGTACTGTGTACCCCTAGAAAAGAAGCACTGGACTCATCACATTTTATGTTTCCCCAGCTTAGCCATTAGCAGCCAATGGTATGAGGTGGGAGGAGTGGGGTAGGAAGGTTGCCATTGCCACTGGCTGAGCGGTTCATGAAACAGCAAGTAGTTATTAATGGGAGTGACAGGTGTTACTATTTTCCCAGGTGGACTATTTCTAAAACTAGAAGTCACTGGTGAACAAAGGCATCTGATGAATTCATACTAAATCTGGTAATTAAAGTGAAAATTGAAGCCATGGGAAAGGTGAGAGAACAGAAGTCTTAAAAATCCACTATGGTAACATATGGATGTAATTTTCAAAAGCGGCTTGAAGAAGCAGTTAAGGTGTCTAAAATGGCTATAAATCAAATTTGTTTTGTAATAAAAATTTAGACACTAGGATTTCCCCTCCCCATTCCATAATTTGAGTTCCTGCGTTTGTTCTTCCTTCAGCCTTTGCTTTCATTCCCCTCCCTAATCTAATGCATAATTTTTGCATGATAATTTGTTAGCATGATAATTTCTACTCCCAGTCTGACGACCATGAGTGATTGCAAGTGCCAGTAACAAAAACGAGTTGTTGCATTAATCCAACGCTTTTTCTTGTCGCAAATAGTATGTATGGATCTTTCATTATTGAAATAGGTCTGTATAAGTTGGTATTTCAGGGCACTTGATTCTAGTGGGCCAGTAGCTTATTAGAGCATAGGTTCTTCTGTTCAGTTACCTGTGGAGACCTTAGCAGCACAATCTGGAAGCAGTCATGGCTGCACCAAGATCTTTATGCACCTATCCTGCTGACAAAACTAATACTGTACCAAAAACTGTTCCACATTTTATCTGAACATTTTCTACCAATTAATTTTTAAAAATGCGTTGGAAAAATATCAAAAGGGAGGGAACATTTCAGTGATGTTCTCATGGGTAAGGTGCAAGGTTTTTGTTGGGCTCACCTTACTTTGGAGGTGGACAAATATTTTGTGAGTGTTCTTTCCTTATTTAATGAATTTCTCCAGTTGTTTGCACTCTGTAGGTTTAATGGGGTCCTGAACTTCCTGAAAACCCTATTAAGTCCTTGGCTGGGCTTTTCTACAAGTACATGGAGACACAGAAGCTTTTTGTTAACATTTTTCTAGAGTATTTTTACTTTTAAATAAATCATTAGGTGAATAATAAGGGTGTAGAAATACTCTTTAAAGGGAACAGCTTCCGTTGAAAAACAAAACCAGCAAGGGTGCAGATCTCAGAAGCTTATTAGTTATCTTTTCCAGCTCCTTGCATTTCAGATAAAGCCTAAGGGAAGATGTTGCGAGGTACCTCCTTCCATGGACCTTTTAGATTTCTCTACTTTTTGGTACCTGTTGAAGACTTTCCTCTTTCAACAAGCCTTTCATCCCGTAAATGAAATGCACCGTTTACTTCTGCTGAGAAGCAGCCCCAGGGAGTCTTCGGCTTTTGCACCCTCTTAAATCCATACCTGTACCATGGAGCTTGTGAAGAAAGCGGAGACAGAAAAATGCCCTTTCAGAGCTCCTCAAAGTTGACCTACTGTTTCAGTGCAAAGGCTAAGTGAAACGCAGCTGTGAAATGTGTGTTCAGACAGGTAGCTCACTGGGCAGCAGAGAACTAAGAGGAATGAAATACACACCAGGCCAGCAGAATGTCTACTGTTCATGCAGCACAAAGTAAAGCAAGTTGAAGAAGTGCAATATATCTCCTTAGAATGTTGTGCGTTTTGTCTCCTACAGAACCATAGAACACTTCACTGGGTGCTGTACCTTGCCTTGGACTTGCTGCCAACAAAAGAAAGAACCATCTAGCTACCACTTAGCAGTATCAGCAGAAGGTTCAGGTGCATCGCCATAAGTGAATTTTTGAGAGCTGGAATTAGCAAATCTTTTCTAGTGGAGAATGTCAAGCAAAAGCCGTGAGAAAATATAGAAGAGAAATGAGAAATTGTGGGAGTCATACAGCTAAGGCAGAGGCTTGTAAAAACAGCAGGGTGCCCCCTGACATTCCTCTGGGCAATGATTACCTTATATGGAGAGGGGAGTGTCAAGCCTTGACCGGATGAAGTAACAGGAGACTTTGGAAAACGGCCATGCGGCTGGCAGAACAAACGAGATAATAAAAAGTTGCCGGAGGAGAAAGGCTGAAAGGAGCTGCCCTCCAGTATTATGAAAATACTCGCTGCCTCATTGTGTCTTCTTTCTATGCTATGCTAAGCACCATCTATGACGGCAGGCTTCCGTCAAGAAATTGCTCTTGGGTTGCTATGAAGCCACTCTTCCTCTCCTTTCACAGGATGTAGGACCCACATGCAGAAACCTACACACAAATTCCAACAATTATGTTTTCCATTCTTGCAACGTTCTCAAGTAAAGTTACAGAGAAGAAAAAAATAAACTGAGAGGAGAGATGATAGCCAATGCCCATCTCAAATACGGTGTAATATTGATGTATCTTTCCTCCCCTATGTAAGATTTTTATTTTATTAAGCAGTGTTTTTTAAAAAATAAAAATAAATGTTTGCTTTACTCCCCAAAGACAGTGGTTCTGTTCACGCTGGTGGGCTATGCCTTTATATCTGTCACAGATACATGGTTTGGAACTAAAGGGAAGATGGAAGAAGAAGAATGGCTGCTATCCATTTCTAAAGTCAGGTTCATGGAGGCAAGGCATAGTAAGTATAAAGCAATAATAAAGATTACTCTGCTTGTTTTGCCAAACAAATAAATAGATTCCAGGCTTCAATTTATAAAACAGACATTAGACCAAACAACATGCATCCCTCCCTGTCTCCATAATTGTGTACCACACTGTCATAGTTAGTGATTGGACTAGATTAATATTGGCAGAACTGGTGTTCTGACAATTGCTGGAGACTGCAGCAGAAGAGTGGAAAGCACTGCTGAGCAGTTAATAAGTGGCCATTCTTCAGTCATGCAGCACTTGGAATAGCTTTTCAAAGGGAGAAAAGAAATTTCTATTGGGTTTCAACACCTGGTTGAGCAGCTCAATAGAGACAAAATTGAACGTTATAGCAGAATCATTATTTATTTCAGGACTACATCTTCATTGCATGGGCAGTCTTAAAATGAAAGTTATTTCAATGTGAATCAAGTTCACGCCAGCATCTCAGACGGCTTCTGTGGGAAAGGAGCTCTTTACACATAATTTCAGGTGGCAATCATATCCAGCTGAACACATTGGGGGGGGGGGTCTTTGTTTTTGTTTCAATGTGTTTAAAACATGCTGGATTAATAGGAACAATACCAAGGTGACTTAAGAAACAACAACACCCTATTTGTGAGATGCATTGTTTTCCAATTTTAGCAACAGCAAAAATTAGCTCTGATTAAAATAATGGTGCTGTTAGATTTAGGACAGATAAAAGAAAGCATTTTTTTTGCACAGTGCATAGTTAAACTATATACCTGCAGGAGGCATTGATGGCAGCCAACTTCATTGGCTTTGAAAGAGGATTAGACAGAATCATGGGGGAATATGTTTGTCAGTGGCTAGTAGCCATGAGGGCTGTGTTCTGCCTCCATGGCCAGATGCAGTAATACTTCTGATTATCAGTTGCTGGATACCTCAGGAGGGGAGAGTTCTCTTGTGCTGGGGTCCTGCTTGCAGGTTTCCCATAAGCACCTGGTTGGGCACTGTGACAACAGGATGCTGGACTAGATGGGTCATTGGCCTGATCCAGCAGGTGGTTCTGATGTTCATATGCCAGCTAGACATCTGAAGTATTTTTCTTGACCTCTCAAAAAGCGCAATAGTATTCTAGCTCTGGGCCCTTGAGACAGAGCAGGGTAGTCACCAAATAAATAGCAAAACCCTTTGGAAATTGTCCTTTTGGTGAATTGATGAAATTTAAATGGAGGGTAATTCCAACGTCTTGTTCTCATTAACTCTGTGAAAAAATACATTTCTCTCTCTCAAGCAAAGTCAACATCATTATTCTTTTGACTCTGGTTCATTACAAGTAGTCTTTGCTTTTATGCAGTGAAACTGTGTTTATCCCCTATAATTTAGCTAATCCTTTCCTCTCCCTGCAGTAACAGGATAGACATGCAAATCAGCTCCTATCAATTTTATGTGTGAAGTGGAAAGTCAGACAGTAGGAATGGAAGTGGGGGCTGGGGCTGGGGAGGAGGTTCTGCCACTTGAATGTCATATATTCCCCCATTGGGTACTCCAATTTTATAGCTATTAGTTTTTATAATTAACAGTGAATATTAAAGAGATTTTAAGATAATAGAAGCTCCCAATAGTGACATTCAGCAGGTTCCACCCACCCCAACCCCCTACCATATCCTGTTTCTCTCTCTCTCCCGTCACCTCACTGTTTTTGGTGCTTGAGTGCCTTCAAGCAAATCATTATTTTCTGTTAGATGTTTAATCACAAACCTTGCAAGGAAATTTTCTGTTTTTCATGCTGCACTCGGTGCAGAACTAACTTCATTACCACATTGACACGCTAGCACATTTGTCAGCCTTAAAACCCTGTCGTCTTAAAGACCCCAGTCCAAAAATTCCCCTTGGAAAAATAGTTAGTTTTAAACGATACAGTACAGCATAATTGGTCTGAAGTACCAGGGTTTTTTCCTATTTCCAGCTTACCACTGGGCTATTCCTCCTGGGTCTGACAGGTTGTCAGGGGTATGGTGGCGGGGGAGGGGAGACTTTTGAAGAACAGTGACTAGTTTTAAAGGAAGCTCAAAGCTTGAGGGGGTGTCTCTATGGTAACATGTTTGTGTAAATTTTCAGGTAAGGGATGTTTTCTGGGGCACTTTTTCCCCCTACTGGCGTGACTGAAAGCAGTAACACTGATTTCAACAGAGCATTGTTACCTTAATGTTACTTGAAGTTCAAAGCTGTCCTTTGTATACCTATTGGCTGTTTTCCAGTAAGAGGGCATTTTGCCATATTGTAGCTATAGAGCAATTAACATGAGGAAAGCTAGGGGAAAACATACCAAGTGTTTAGAGGAGAGCACCCCATTTTTAGATGATTGTCCTTTTCAGGGTGAAATGTCTTGTTTAGGAACCTGAGCAAACGAAGTGCTTGATGGCTGTGTGTGTGTGTGTGTGTGTGTGTGTGTGTGTGTGTGTACACACACACACAGAGAAAAGGAGGGAAATGTTTTTTTTAAAATGGACTGCTGCTTGATAACCCAGTTGTGTGTGTGTCTGTGGTTCATAGTAGGCTTGGGTCTTCAGTGCATGTTGGCCTCATGCAAGACAGGACAGGCACATTTTCATTGGATCTGGAGGAATGGTCAAGAGACTGATTCTGCATAGGTGTGGGCAATCAGGCAGACACAGGCATTTTGAAGGGGTTCAGCTTCTGATAATCATCTTGGCCCCATCTCACTGTTGGCTTCAGTATTTCATACTTCTGCTGTGGAAATGAAAACACATCTTGGATTGTACACTGTGATGTGGTCCTTTATGAAGCTGATCGACGTTACAGCTGTTTTGTCATGTACTAGGCATGACAGGAACTGAGGCATTCACAGCAATGTAAGGATCAGACTACATGTGTTGTTAATTGTGCAAATAGGACTAATACGAATGTTTGTTTTAAAAACTGTAAATAGCAGCTATAGTGGAGTCAAAGCTGCAATGGGGCTGCAAGAGGAGGGAGAGATCAACCCTTTCCCCTCTTGTCATTGTTCTAATGAAAATTACTCCCTGAAGGTTCTATAACTTGCATGGGGAGATCAATGGAGGCTTTGGGCTCCTGATGCAAACAGCAGCTTGAGACTATGTGTGGGGTAAAAGACCAAATCTCCCTCTCTTCCCCCTGTGGTCCTGCTGCTGATCAGAATCCCCTGAAACTCCACCAACCTTCCTTAGTATGCACAGGTGCATGAAAAAATAAAGAGGAAAGTATATGAGTTTTTCCACAAGCAGCCCTTTGACTGATTTTTGCATAACCTACATCTACATTTTTATGCTGACTACAGAATATACAAAATAAAACCCAAAGGCAAACCTTCGCCGTTCCCATTTCTGTTCTATATTAACAGCATTCAGACATGCATACTAATAACCTGTGATTGTGGGTAAAAACATTCTGCATATTTTAAATGCTATTCACTATTTATTTGAGACATTGAGAAAAGGATGCAGATCCCGCTTAGCTTATTCATATGATGCTTTTTGGAGAAATTCCAGAAATGACTCCATGTTGTCTGAAATGATCTGTCTGCTTACTTTCTCGAATCCTTATGAATTGTTCTCAAACTGAAAAACATGCGTTAGAACTAAATAAGCATCAGTCTGTGGTCAATGGCCCATCTAGCTTGGTATTCTCTCTCTCAACAGTGACTAACCAAAAGTTACAAGGAAGTTTTTACATGCAGGTCATGACAATTCAGCTATAGCCTATTGCCATTCCCCAGTCTCAACAGTATATTGCCTTTCAATGTCTGTTTGCCGCAGCCTAAAGCTTCAAAAAGAACCATTTCCCATGTGTACCTAATCCTCTTTTACATCCTAGTCACCAACAGAAACATCCTATGGCAATGAATTTCATAGTTTCACTGGTCATTGTAATCTGGGCATTTTTAATTTTTTTTATGATTCTTCTCTCTGTTTACTTCATGGAGGACCATCTTCTCATGACCATATGCCTGAAAGGAACCACCGTAAGTTGCAGGATTTTAATTTATTATTATTATTGTTTACTGTTACTAAACTCCAAGGCTACATTGCCTCATATAAGCAAACCAATGGCGTGTCAGTCTTGTCCCTTCCCTACGGTAAAGTTTTCATTTTCTGTATCTTGTTTATTCAGTTTTCTGTTTATCTACAGGCCTCTGCCTGGCAGGCTTCGTGTATCTGCTTTACACATAAATGTCAGATACCATTCTGAAGCTTCAACTTGGCTGCCACTTGGCTAGTTGCCATGTTGATCTTTAGGATTTTTATTTGCCTGTCGCAAAATGCTATCTGTTTATTTCAGTTGATTTTAAATCTGCCAATGTGCTCTAAAAGCACTTACGAAACACATTTGCCTAGCTTGCCTAGTGCAAATATGGAACATCTGGGCCAAATGTCCGCAGTGAAAACATTTATTCACAAATCCAAGCAAACTCTGTGACTTTTCTTCCTTCTTCCTCTAGCTTCCAGCACAAATGAGAGAGAAGAAAATCTAAGGCTTTCGCAAGTTGATCCACCTCCTACAAACCAAGAGAATAGGTTAATTCCAGACTTTGGACTCACGGCTTCCTGACTCCTAAATTGATTTTTAGAACAAACATACAATTGCTGTATCATGAGGTGAAATTGCTACATAAGTCATGATAGCGGAAGCATGGCATAATGGCTAATTCTGAGTAGCTGTGACATAGGAAACTATTGGTTCAGAGCTCACCTCTGGTGTCAGCTCATGGGTGTGTGCAAGGCAAGGCACTACGCTTCAGTCTTCCAGTTGCAGTGGGCAGATGATAATACTGACCAACTTTACAGGATTATTGTAAAGATTTTGAATAATGTATGCATAGAGGTTTGAAAAGACATTAGTAATGTATTTGTAGCCTCTTCCAAAAGCAAATGAGGTCTCCCACTGAAACCCCTTTGAACATGGCTTTGATGGCTTCATTTGGTAAATTTTGGCAAGTGTATTTAGAATATATATATATATATGAGCCATTTTATTTCTCATACTTTTCTGGGTAGGCCCGAAGTAAAGACCGGAGCAGCTAATGTAAGCAAAAGATGGGTGAAACCCAATGTAGCATGAGCAGGCATCCTCTACCTCCCTGGGTAAATAAACTCTGGAAGAATTAAAGAACTACCCTCCTTCTATTTCTTAGCATTCTTAATCATCAGCAACATGCAATTTTAAGATGTCTTGGAATGTTCTCAAAATCACATTGTAAGGCTGTAACGCTAAACACACTTACTAGTCAGGGATAAGCCCAAGTGATGCAACAGAATTTACTTCTGAGTAAACATGCAACTACTGTACTGCACTGTAACATTATAATCCTATCCATGTTTACTTGGAAGTAAGTTACCCTGTGTTCAATGGGGCCTGATCTCTAGCAAATGGTGGGTTTAGGATTGCAGCATTAAACACCTAAATTGGCATGGTACATAATATGAAAATAGGAACATATAGCAAGCTGCCTTAGGTTGAGTCTGGTAATTGCTCCATCTGGCATAGTATCACTGACACTTACTGTCAGCAGCTGTATAGGATTTTAGACAGGAGTTTTTCCCAACCTACCTTGATAAGCTGGGGACTGAACCTGGGTCCTTTTGTATACAAAGCACTTGAGCTACTTCTGAGCTACAGCCTTTCTTTAGTGATGTCTTCTGTACAGGAGAACAAACCTTGCTGAAATTCTTAATTCGTGTTAGCAAAATAGTTAAAGAATCAGATGACATACTTTTGGAGAGTGGGTTTTTTTTTAATACAAGTAAATTATAAATTTAAAGTACACATTGCTTTTTAAAGTGGCAATAAATCTTAGGTGTTCCTAGAAGGTTGAGAAGAGTGATTCTTAAAATGGCATTAGGCCATTATTTTTCCAAGTAAGGCATGGCGAAAAAAATTGTATCAGTTCTGCAAGGTCTTGGTCATTCAGCAGCAGGAGAAGGCTATTAACTATGAAGTTATTGTTGAAGAAGTAGGTATATAATAGTATGAAAACTGTGCAAAGTCCAATGCAAAGTAAAACTGCATGCAAAAGCTTTAAAGGATCAGAGAGGTAATCTGACAATTTGGCTTGTTTAGGCCTTATGAGTAAGTCTTCAGCACTCATTCTCTCATTTCCCTCTGGTAACTTTGGAGTAATTTGATACTGTACAGGTACCCCCCTAATATTTTCAGACTGTTCCGCAGAGTCTCTTATCGTTGTTTCTGTATCAGAATTGGTCCTTGCCAAATGAGAATCGGGCTTCTTCGTAGATAAATGAGGCTCTTTTCTTCTGGCTTGAATTACATTGGCCTGCTCGTTGCTTTCTCTACTCTGTAAGGCAGGTCCTGGTTTATCATCTTGCTGAAAAACCTTGATGGCATTATTCCTGTTTGTGCCTAGTTTTCGATTGATGTGTGCCAAGCTCCTGTTACGACTTTCTAATTTCTTAATCTTTTCCTCTTTCTCATTTATCAGGCTGATAACCACCTCCACATCTCTATCCAGTTCTTCCACCCATTTCTTGAGGGACTGCGATTTGTCTTTTATACTCCTGTTCAGGTCCTGAACAATGTTTCTTTCTTTTAACCGCATCTTATTTGGAGAATGCCGTTTTACAGCTGTTTGACAGGCTTCATATCCCTGACTTAGATAATTCCCCATTCATCAACTTATGCGTGCCTGTTTAGGGAATATTGTGAAGGCAGCGGGAAGAGTAAGATATTTGTTCAGAATTCTTCTCTACTTATACCTTCACATCACTCTGATGTCATAATGATTAACCAACAGTACCATTCACTTGAAACTCTCAAAGCAGATAGCAAAGGGAACGGTATGAAAATATGGGGTTAGCCATAAGTGGCAATATGTACTATCAGTCTGCAACTGGTAAGCATGTTGTTGAAGCCTGAGTATTTACTGATAGGTTCATATTTACAAACAAACATGCACCTCTGATGGGCTTCTTTTTCACACATGCATCGTCTTCACTTTCATGGCTTCTCTAGACACCTGATAAGGCATTGCCTCCATGTTATGATCAGTGGCGTAACTCTCACTCTAAGGCCAATGAAGCACTGGTTAGAACACATAATCCCATCTACCATGTGGCAATAAAGGCAGCAAAGAAGTCTTACTTCATGGCCTCTGCTACATCCTCAAATAATAGTCCAGCAAGTGACACTGACACAAAACCCCACACATACACCAAGTAGAAGAATAGAAGCATTACCACCTCACCCCACCCCACTCACCATCCCCCCTCTTTCCCCCTCTTTTCTTCCCAGTCTATTACTGCATGCAATACTAATGTCTCACAAAAAAATGAAACTGATTTATAGAAAACACAACTACAACTTGAAAAAGAGACAATGCACATACTTTTTGTAAACTAAGAAATCTTTAATAAAAATATATTGTAATAATAATAATAATAATAATAATAATAATAATAATAATGGTGTTGGTGGGAACAGGCCTATGGAGACAGGGTAGACCTGCTCTGGTTGTTTGGCCTATCATTTTGAGGATAAAGTCCCTCCCTCTGAAGGTATGCAGTCCTTTCCCCAGTGCCGAGGGCCTTCTGGCAGTTCCCTCACTGCGAGAAGCCAAGTTACAGGGAACTAGGCAGAGGGCCTTCTCAGTAGTGGTGCCCGCCCTGTGGAACTCCCTCCCACCAGATGTCAAAGAGAAAAACAACTATCAGACTTTTAGAAGACATCTGAAGGCAGCCCTGTTTAGGGAAGCTTTTAATGTTTAATAGACTATTGTATTTTAATATTCTGTTGGAAGCTGCCCAGAGTGGCTGGGGAAACCCAGCCAGATGGGCGGGGTATAAAGAATAAATTATTATTATTATTATCTCTGTCCCCAGTAGGCACAGTGTTTGTACCACATTGTGGTCCTCCAACGAAGCTGGCAGATTCAGGACAGTTGATACCAAGTGCCTTTATACACAGAGCATTGTTAAACTACAGGATTTGCTGCCACAAGATTACACCTGCCAACTTGAATAGCTCTGAAAGAGGATTAGACAAATTCGTGGAGGATAAACCAATCTGGGGAGACTAGACATGATATATTATCTCCAGTATCACAGACAACATGCCTCTGAAAACTAGTTGCTGAGGAACATGAGGAGGAGAGTGGTGTTGAGCTCATGTGCTGCTTGTGGGGTTCCCATGGGCATCTGGTTGGCCTCACAGCATTCTCACATACTGGATGATGGGTGTTGGATAAACCTTTGGTCTGAACCAGCAGGGCTGTTCTTTTAGGTGAGGTGTAAAGTTAAATTAAGTGTAAACCCGAACATGTAAAATGCAAATGTGGCAGGCTGGTGTTTCAAAATGTGTATTACACAGGTGCCACTTGTTGGGTTGCAGGTCTCCATTCAAAAACACAATTTGCCTTCAGTAGCAGCAAAGACTTCTTGGTCGTGTATAGACCACAAGAGCAACCACTTATCAGAGTTGTAATGTGCTTAAAGAGAAAGCCAGAAACGCTATGGGTGTGTATGTGTGGAGTCTAATCATAATAAATTTGTACAAGATGTAATACGTTTCTTCAGTTGAAATACAGTATATTTATTGTCCAAATAAATTTAGGGAACTGAAGCCAATTAATTCTGGGTTATTTTCTTCTTTTTATCAGCTTCTTGTTTAAAACCAATTAGAGGGGTATACAGAATTACAGAACTAGCAAGAAGATTATTCCAAAGGATCTTTAATGTCACTACAGATTCTTCTTTGCTTTTGTTACATAATCTCTTCCTTCTGGATGAGTTGTTCTTCCTCCATTTTATGCTGTTCTAGCATGAAATTACAAAGCCCTGTGCTGCAAATTAATTCCCTGTAGGCACATCGGGTGCATCAAATAAAGCCAATTCTGACCGGTTTCAAAAACCTGCCCTGAATAAATGCCTCCTGAAGAGCCCCTATCATCCCAACAGCACTCTGAGGGAAAAGCAGAAAGAAAGCAATGCTGAGGTCATGAGTCTCTATTTGTTTTTGTCACGCAGCGGTTCTCAACCTGTGGGTCCCCAGATGTTGTTGGACTACAACTCCCATCATCCCTGAGCTCTGGCCTTGCTAGCTAGGGGTGATGGGAGTTGTAGTTCAACAACATCTGGGGCCCACAGGTTGAGAAAGGCTGGTAGAGGCTCCTGGGATTTCTGATTTCACTTCTGAAGCAAGCTGTAGAGTCTTCCAGTAGCAATGTAAAAGTGTTTTCACACATGAAGGTTAAAGCAGGTTTTGCCTTGAGCAATTTGTAATTCAAATAGAAACCAAAAAGCAATATTAATTATAAATGCCTATATTTCACCTTATTACCAACAATTTGATTTAATATTTGATTTGGGTTAATATTTGTATTATGCTTTTCCAACAACACGTGTTGAACTCAGTGAGGGCTTGTCCACACTGGAATTGACTGTGTGTTTATAGCTGTTTGTGTTCCCATATAATTTGCATAGTCCATATGATTTTACCTTCAAACAACACCAGCCTTGTTGTTTCTCTCCTGTAAATTCGGGTTTACCCACTACAGGAATAATCTGATAAACTGGGGGAAACCGGGTTCTGCTGCACCTGGGGTCACTTCAATGTTTCCAATTCTTTTCCATTTGTTGCTCATAACTATTTACCGTGTGCTGTGGAAGATGAAGTTTTTTCTTTCTTTCGATCCCTCAGATTTGCACAGAAAACTGCACAACAAAAATTACAATTGCCTGTTTGCTTTTGCACAGTTCTTGGGTGGTTTTTTTTTTTAAAAAAAGCATAGCTATCTGCACACAGGCCCTGTAAGTACTTCATAGGCAAATTAGGAGGCGGGGACAAACATGAAAAGGGAGCACCTACTGACATGAACAGGAAAGACCAAAGTTGCTTCTTATATACAAATTCAAATTTATCTGGGTATGGTCTACTCTGGTCTAATTCACATGGGAGGAAAATTAATTAACAGCTAAATAATGTTCAAATGTGGATAAACCCTGACTTGTTCACATAAATATTGAGAAACAGACTCAATATTTAAGACCCAAGACCCAATATTTAATATACAATACCATTTTATCTATGCTAACATTTGAGGTGGCTGAGGTGACAGCAAGAAGAGATTATTTCTAACAAGAAGGGTAGAAATCTGACTTATACAAAGACCCTATTACTACCATTAGTAGTTAGCATAGGGGTTTTATTTTATCCAAATGAATATTTAATGTTAATGAACTGCTTCAGTAAGAGAGTTTCCTAGACCCAAAGACATAATTTTTTCATTATGCCCCAGTGTGTAGGCTCATACCCTTCAACATTTCTCCAATGAAAATAGGGACATCCTAAGGAAAAGTGGGACATTCCAGGATCAAATCAGAAACTGGGACGGCTTCTCGAAATCAGGTACGTCCCTGGAAAATAGGGATATAGGCTCAGTGCAAAACAAGCAGAACTGTAGCCCTCATTTTGGGGAAACCTTGGACTGCCCAATGGAAAAACAGAATTGGAAGGGTCTTATAGTCCAGCCTCAGCTCAGTGTCAGAGCCAGCCTCCCTGGCAGACGGCCATTCCATCTTTGCAAAAGGGCCTCCTGAAAATGCCTTCCTCCTACTGAGACAACTTCCATTTCCAGCAGTTGGTTAGTTTGGAGTATTTATACTCTGCCTGCTAAGCAAAGTTCATGAGGCAACCTACAGTATATTTAAAATACACTAAGATAAAAAAGATTTACATAATCATAAAAAGTGCAAAAAATTCTTTTCCCTGGCCCAGAAATGGCTGCCAGAGTACCTGAATAAGTAATGTGGAGTATGAATGCTCCATACCCAGGAACTCCATAGGTCCAGTTCAGAAAGGAGTAGGGGGCATAGCTGTCAACTTACAGATTTGAAAATAAGGGACCAGCAGCCTCGAAAATAAGGGATCATCAGCCAAAATAAGGGATTTTCAGAACACAGGTATGAGCTCCTCTGAGCCAAAGGCAGAAAACCCAGCCAACAGCCAAACAAAGCCTCAAGAGGTGATTCCCACAGCGCAGCAACCCGGCAAAGGGGATGCAGCAAGGAAAACCACCGTCACCTCTCTGCTGGGAAGCGCTGAGCAAAGGCGAGTCCCCAGGCAACGCGGCTGATTTGATCGACACAAGGCATGCAAGCTCCACCCCCAGTTGTTTTTAGACACCTTATTGGGTGAGCAACGCAGCCAAGTAACACAGCTGGAGCCTCCCTCCTCCCTGGCCAGCAGGGAGGGAGGGAGAGGAGCTGCTTCCTTTGAAACCCGGGAAATTTAAGGGACAGCATCAATAAGGGACAGCAGCGGGACACAGCGCTGGAATAAGGGACTTTCCTGCCAAATAAGGGACAGTTGACAGCTATGGTAGGAGGCAGATTGTACAATGGCCTTATGCAGCTCTCATTTTCTTCTGTGCATGAAGGAGGCGGCATGCGAGAACACACACTCTCCTCCACCATTCAGTTAGGCGAGTGTGTGCACTGGCCCTTAGGCACAGTGTATTGAAAGCTCCTGAACCACATTACCTGAACACCCTTTCAGAAGGTAGAGAAAGGGAGGTGCAAGTTCCAGGATGAGGAGGAAGAAATAGTATGTTAACATAATAAAAGGAAAAGGAGTTTCATCTTGAAAGGCTAGAGGAAAAGGGCACTGTTCAAAATAATGTCCCAAACTGGGAAGGAAATGCATTCTCCAAGGGACTGCCAGTGCAAGGTAAAAAATAATCACCAGCCTGGCACCTCCTTGGGCTCCTTGCCAAGAAGAGAAGCCATTAGCTGTGCCTCCCAGCTCCTTCCCCTAAACAATATGAGCACATTTAACCAAATTAATCCCTTGAGTTGGTAGAGTTAGACACAGAGGTGACTGTGGAGCCTGCTTTCTTTGTGGGAGTTAGTCGTTGTAAAAGGAACCGTGGAAATGCATAGCAAATGACTATCTGAGGGCTTCTTTTTCTATTTTTTATTTTTTAAAGTACAGTGGTACCTTGGTTCTCAAATGCCTTGGTACTCAGCTTGGAACCCAAACACTGCAAACCCAGAAGTAAGTGTTCCAGTTTGCGAACCTTTTTCGGAAGCTGAACATGCTCCGTTTTGAGTGTTACGCTTCCAATTTGAGTGCCACACTTCCCTTTTGAGTGTTATGCTGAGGTCTGTCTGTTTTTGCTATTTATTTTGCATTTTTGTGGCTCTTTTTTGTTGTTTTTTTGTGACTGTGCGGAACCCAGTTCAGCTACTAATTGATTGTGTGACTGCAGTACATTGTTTATTGCTTTCATTTTATGGATCAGTGGTCTCATTAGATAGTACAATTCATGTTAATTGCTGTTTTAGGGGTTGTTTTAAAAGTCTGGAACAGATTAATCCATTTTACATTAATTTCTGTGGGAAAGTGCACCTTGGTTTTGGAATGCTTTGGTTTTGGAATGGACTTCCAGAACGGATTAAGTTTGAGAATCAAGGCACCACCACTGTATCATCCCCATGGCTGTTTCACACAAATGGAACATCCAACTGATAAACTAGACCTGGATCTGTCCTTCAGTTAATTTCATGCTCCTTTTGCATTGGACTGATAATCAAAATAATAATCATGATGATAATGATAATAATAATAAACTCTCTGTGTTAATCAGTCCAAGAATCTTAGATGTAATTTGGGATTGGGTGATTGCCGCTGATTGTGTGTTTGTTGTATGTTCTAAAGGAATGCTTATGCTTTACAATTGAGAAGCATTTTTCAGAAGTAATGTTTGAATCTTCAAAAAAGGAAAAAAGGAAAAAGCAGGTAACCCTAAGAAATCTCTCCCTCTCTTTAAAAAAATTAGATTCAAAGCTTCTCCACATCCATTCAAAGAGCAGCAGGAGGGAGTATCAAACAGAAGATCTTGTATTTCTCTGTGTTAGCTTTTTAAAAAATCACATTCAGCATTTGACCCAGGCTATCAGAAAGCAATTAAAAGGTTCTGTTTCAGCTCCCCTCATCTTGCTCTGATTTACACTCAGTTTTATCTACCCCCCCCCCACTTTTTTTTGCCCAGTAGCATAATCTGCTTTTTCACAAACCTGCTACGAATATGTAATAGATACATTTTCTCTTGGTGGATTGGTATTCAGCACAGCATTCTGAGTTCTAGCTCCATTTGGTCATCCTTGCAATAAACATGTCCTTTAAAAAATCAGTGATAGAATGGTTTTAGAATGTTGCTAATTGCGTTTAATTTACCAACATCTTCCTCAAGCATCTCATCAATTTGACTGTTCAAACTGCTAATGCTAATAATAGCTTCTATATGTCTCCACTCAACCTATCGTAGACCCTTAATTCTCTGTGCTGCCTCCTTTGCACAGGAAGTGAGTAGGAGATTCAGAGGGAGAAAAACATCATGCCAGAGCTACCGCTTCATATTGCAGTCATTCCACACAGGTGGGTTATGTGCATGAATACCACAGCAGCTTGATGGGGCAGGTCATTGGGGGGTGGGGTTCATTCAAACAATGCCTTCCCTCCCAGCATCTGATTGTTGCCTGAACCAAGCTGGATTAGGGCAACCATCTATCCCCCAAAAGTTCCACAAATTAACAGCTTTGATTTCATCTCATTTTGCTGTTCCTAGCCATTTAGACCAGGCTTCCTCAACCTCAGCCCTCCAGATGTTTTTGGCCTACAACTCCCATGATTCCTAGCTAGCAGGACCAGTGGTCAAGGATGATGGGAATGGTAGTCTCAAAACATCTGGAGGGCTGAGGTTGAGGAAGCCTGATTTAGACAATGGCCAGACATTCATATTTCAGTTTATTAAGCTAAGATATGAACAATGCTTGTGTCTGCGCATGCTTCCTCTTCCTTTTTTACTATGTAGTGGTAAGCCAGGAAGAGTTCAACTAACCATTGTGTCCCATTGCATGTAGATTAGGAAACTATGGTTACAAGCTGCAGAACATCTGAGCCAGGCCAAAGACTCTCTGAGGCAGTTAGTAGGGCAGAGAGACAGGAAGACAAGGCAGAAGTATTGAACCAACAGGGGAGCTCTTCAGCCAGGTAGTAAGAGTTAAAGCAAGGGGTTTGGTGAGAGAGGTGTTGCTCCAACAATAGGGTGGCTGCTGTGGAGGACTTCTAATACCTGGGCTCTGTTGCTTCCTGGAGCCCTAGTAGGTCTGCTTCTGGTAACAGTTATGTGTGCAAGGAACCTTATAAGCATTCAGATCTATGATGTGGAAGGACCTGGGCTTTAAAGTGAGTTTTTTTAAAAAAACTTCTGGCAGCAGTTTCTAGTCCAGCTCTGTTCCTAGAATTTTTGCAGTATGTATGCATTGTCCTATTTTAAGCGGGTGTGCAGCAATGCAGGACGATGGTTGCAAAACTCCAATTTCAGCCTATTTAATGGAATGAGTTTGATGGCTGTTTCACTGAGTTCCCATTCATGACTGAGGTTCTGGAGTCACTACTTGGATGCAATGGGGCAAGAAACCCATTCTCCTGCCCAGTGAAGCTGGAGAGTAATGAGCCAGGGTAGTTTTGCCTGTGAAGGCAATTGCCTGGTTGTTGAATGGGCCTTTGCACTTGCAAAGTACCCTCAGGGGCAGATTCCATTGCTTATACATTTGTATTGAACATTGGCCCAAAACAAAACCAGCATTTTTCATGGGGGTTTTTCGGGGGGGGCGGCTTCAATAACCCTGCCCTAATTCTCTACTAATATGCAGTTTGGCTACATCACGTAGGACAGTACTAAAGTACTAATGTAGCACTGTAAATGATTATTTGTTGCTGGAAATCTGTTCTCTCCAAACAGTAGTTCACAAGATTAAATCCAAGCACTTCAGCTTAAGTCGACGATGAGTAGAGCTCACCTCAGATGCATTAGGAGCCAGTCATTTCAAAAGCCTTTCTTTTCTTGGTTTTGACTTAGCCAGTGCTTCAAGAGAGCCTCATCTCATAATCATTGGCTGATCAGCTTGACCTCCTTTATTCTAGCTTTAGTTGAACTGTTAAGAATGGAATTAATTCCTCATGTTAAGCAACTAATTCCTGGGCCTATCTACAACAAGCACCGTCCGAACTTTCAGTATCCATATAACCCAGGGCAACCTGTAATTTGGCAGGTAGATTTTCTGTGCCCCGAATATTAGCATCCTCTGTTAAAACTGTGACGCAAACAATTGTGCAAATGCTAGTGAAATAATGGGCAGATCCTTTAGCAGTTATCATGCTTCTAACTGTACAAACACTTCCACAGGTGGAACAGCAGGATTCCCCCCCCCCCCATTTTTTCCTCATGCAAAGCTGTACCACAAGGTGCGAAGTAGCCCTTCTGTGAGCAAGAGATTCCTCCCACATCCAGAACAGCACCTTTGAATCCAACCCACTACTTCCTTTTCCTACCTGTACAATGAATGTTACCTGTACAATGAATGTTTCCAAGCTTTGACATTTTGATGGCAGCGGAAAATGTCACTATTTTGAATTGTGATTCCTGTACAAATGAAAGCAAAGCATCCAGGAGGCAGGGGGATCCAGTACAATTATTTTGACAACATGGTCTTGCAGACGTAAATATATAAACTCTGAATTCATTTGTTCAGCTATATGTCAGTTAAATACCTGCTACTTTTCTTATAGCACAAGACTCGAATAAAATGCTAACGCCCCTAGCATTTTTCTAGATTTTCATCTTCATTGTGTTCTGCTGGCTTGTGGACTGCAGCAAAAAAGGAACCAATATACCAAGGTTTCCTCAAATGCGCTGGACTTTAATTAATCATAAGCCATCTGAAGACAGCTGCTACTCCATTTATGGAGCATCACTAAATGGGATTATTAGTACAATTATCAGTGTTGATAATGTGTCAAAACACATAATTTTTCTGGGCATGGTTCAGACCTGTACCATAGCTACTTCTTCAGCCTCCTCTGTTTTGAAAACTGCAGTTCCCATTGTTGCTTCTCTCCAGTTCCAAATACCGGTAACTTGCCTGATGCCAGAACTCCTGAATCTTGACTCCTGCAGTCTGTTGCCTGCTACCAAGCCTTTACTCTTATTTGTCTAAATAAAGATATCTTTCTTAATTACATGGAAGGGCCTCTCTCTGCATTACTTTTCAGTGTATCATTTGATTTAATCATGGAATTCACACAAATTGTGTGCTGTAGTTTAGCTTACCTAGTGTATCCTTGTCTATTCTAGAGCATAACTTTAGCTTAAAGTTGCACCTTTTGTTTTTAGTCCTAAAAAGCTCAGACAGACAGACTAATTGCTATGTAGATTTTCCTAAGGTTTTTTTTGGCCACATAATTATTAAGGCATTGCACTCAGCACCAGCAACTTAATTGTCTTTAGTATTGCTGCTGTCACAAGCTTGAAGGCAAATGATTAATAAAACACAATTATTTACATTGTAATGTCAGCATTTTAATTAAACTGAAAATGCAGTTCATTTGCTTTTTGCCATGGGGCTGATTTCGTTTTAAACAAAAAATTAAGGTCAGCTCTTAAAATCAATCACTCTCCCCTGCCCGACTTAATTGCAAGTTAGAGAGATGGATCTCTTGTCATCTCTACAAATCTTTGGCCCCACTGATGACAAATGACTTCAGCAGGCTGGCCTTCGCACTCCTGAGTTTTCTCAAGCCAATGAAACACTTCACGTCTGATGTACTGAAATATTTTTTGTTATTCTGATATCTTTAAATATCATGTTAGTCCAGGAGTGGACCTCCCTTGCGCTTAAATTATTTGACTTAAATGGATCTACTGTGACTATGATGAACATTGGTTGCCACCCTATTCATTTGTGTTTAGTATGCTATTGTAAGCAAGCCTGCCCCAACATATTAACACTGCCATATTGACCTCCAAATGAGAGAAGGTTCTCAGTACCAAGCATAATACAACTAGAAGCATACCTGGGATCCTTTGTTTTCTCAGCACACACCCCACCCCCGAAAAATAATCACTTTGCTGCGGTAGCCACATTAGAAATTACTATATTTTATACAACCCATATACATGAAGTGTATGGAGTGTGAGCAAGGCCAGGAGGAAGGGCGAACAAAATCAGACGCCTTTCTGCCACAGTGCAGAAGGACAGGAACCTTGTCAGGTGTTTGATCTCGCCACGACAACAGCGTCATGTCGCAACACACATATATGTCATACACTCCATAGTCTCCAATGGTTTACCTTTATGCCACCTTGCCATTTCTCCTATTGCTCAGCTCCCAGCTCTTGTCTAAACTTGCAACCTTACACAAGTAACTGGAGACAGGTTTCTGGGGAGATTTTTTATGCACATGCCCATCCCTCCCAGGCCTGCACCCCCAATGGGGGCTGGTTTTGCCAACCCCTGGGTACACCTACTGTATCAATACAGTGATCCTGATGCAGTGAAACACTTGTGAAACCAGGTCCCCTTGTCTGCTATGGAGAGCTGTGAAATTCAAATACAAACTGTACAGTGCCATAGCTGGCATTGGCATAACCCTGCCTGTGCTCAACATAGCTGGCTATTGGATCACAGCTGATACCTGTCTTTATGTAGATAGAGGGTGCCTCAGGGCTCTTAGTATTTTGCAGGAGGGCAAGGCATTGAAAAGTGTGAGCGGAAGGAATGAATAAGGAGAAGATGTATAAAGCACACTGCAAGCAAATCAGGATGACTTGGGGATGAATCTCACTGTCATGTAGCTGCCCTGTAAGCAAGTTGGAACAAATGTCCAGTAAAGATTGGACATAGTCTAACCACTGTGTAAGCTTTTTGCAAGCAAATCAGGATGAATGCTGAAGAAACATGTTGTCCAGAAAAGCCCAGACACAGTGCACAGCCAAAGCCACAGTGCACATACCAAAGAAGAGCAAGGTAGGGGAGGGGAGATGGGGGGAAATGGAAAGGTAGATTTGTTCAAGTTAATATTTCTAATTTATTCTACTGCATAGCTCCATGCTATCTCACATTTGGGACGTGGGTGGCGCTGTGGGTAAAACCTCAGCACCTAGGACTTGCCGATCGCATGGTCGGCGGTTCAAATCCCCACAGCGGGGTGAGCTCCCGTTGTTCGGTCCCTGCTCCTGCCCACCTAGCAGTTCGAAAGCATGTCAAAGTGCAAGTAGATAAATAGGGACCGCTTTATAGTGGGAAGGTAAACGGCGTTTCTGTGTGCTGTGCTGGTGCAGGCTCACCAGAGCAGCTTCGTCACGCTGGCCATGTGACCCGGACGTGTCTTTGGACAGTGCTGCCCCCGGCCTCTTAAGCAAAATGGGCGCGCAACCCCAGAGTTGGTCACGACTGGCCCGTACGGGCATATGTGCTACAGGGAGCATATACACTGGCATTTGTCTAAGCTTAGTTTGTTGGAGAATGTCCTTGACCTTCAACAGATAAACTTAGGAGTCACATCATTCCCTGTGCTGCTTATGAGGAGCCTTAAAAACTAGCTTTTGTATGCTTCTTTCTAATGTCCTGGACTTGGACAAAAAATAAGTGTAACAGCAAGGGGCAGTTTAAAAATGCAATAGAGAAATAGAGGTATTGTTGACAATAGAGCAAACCGAAACAGAACTTACAAATTCAGCTCTAGTGCTTATATCTAAACTGGGATTCACTTTTTCATCTTTTTTCTTGTACAGATATCTTTTAATGTAATATCTGGTGTTGGATATACTTCTAATTTGAAACATATAATGAAAAATTAATTGAAATCATAAATAAGTGATTCCATTACATGGTATGAGTGCATTTTTCTTCCACTCCACTGAGTTTTCCCTGAGAAAGGAGAAAGAAGAAAGTCTTAAGCTCCTTATTTCATTAAACAAGTAAATACAGTGATGGTTGTACTAAAATGCATGGAATATTAAGCTGCATTTCACATGAGTATAAACATTATTAGGTTTTGATATAAACCATTATCAATCAGTTGAGTATACAGAACGTTGCTTATTTTATGCCCAATTGCTTTTGCCACAGTTCCATCATATATCAATTCTTTTCAGTGTATTCATGGGTAAAATCAACCACAGTACAGTTAGATTCATTTTTCCATCAAGATACTTTGTACATGTTGCCTGTTCATAACATGTGAAAATTAAAGTGGTATTTTGTAGCCTGAATGAATTTGCTGTTTGTATCTCTTTGACTCTGGACAATTATATCAGAGTATTAGTTTTTCCTCCGTAGTTGGCTAAATACAGCAGTGGTATGTAACTTTCAGTATTCCAGGCAAAGGTAGACACACACAGAACTTCCTAATTCTCTTGGCTTGCCCAAAGTCTCTCACAGCACAGATAATGCTCTGAACCTATTGCAAACTAGCTCACAATTCAACCCAGCCAATGTTATACACATTATAGAACTGTATTTTCTACAAATGAATTAGACCTACAAAAGAAACATAAAAATTTCTACAGCCCACCATGATGTCAAGATCCTTCAGCCAAGATGCAACTCTAGTGAATACCCTCTTTGTAAACCCATTCTAGAGATCTATGATGGGGGGTTGGCATTTTGGGGTCCCCCATAAGCCCGTTGTTTTATATCTGTAAGATGGGATTTTGTAGTGAAAGGAACTGCTGAAGTAGACAAACCAGTCTCTTTGTTAAATTAATGGTCCAAGCCAATCTTTTATACATAAATGGGGGCATAGTATGATAATAGTACCAATACATATAACACAGAAAATCATGGTGCTTTCATAGCATCTTCAACTCTTCCAGAAAAACAAAACAAAAACCAGAAAACTACTGTCTTTCTTCAGCCTAAAACACAACAGCATTACAGGACAAGAGAGACTCACATTTAATACGATGGGATCTTAATTTCTAAAATATTTAGCACCATGGTCAAAAGAGCATTCATTGGCGGTTGCCTTAAATATCAACTAAGAAGCAAATGTCTCTCTTTTTTAAAAAAACCAATACCACGGAAATGTGAAGGTTTGGCCTGTTCTATGGTTTATTTTCAATTACCAGGGCATGGCAGACTGGCAAAGCCCTAAAGGAACATGCTATGTGCTTGAGAAAGCACAAGTCTTCTGCAAATGGAAAGTTGTTTATTTTTTTTATTTTCTTCACTTGTTCTGTCCCTCTGAGTGCATTTGCATTGAACTTGAGTTCCAGTAAAGCAACACCACCACCTACAGCTCAAACATCAAACTGTCCACCAAATATTAAATAGCCTCTGTTACAGCTGTACCAGGCTATAACTTAGTTTTTTAAAAAACATATTGGTCTGCTTGTGAGCATATTTAAATTGCTTTCTATTTTCAGCACTAGACCTGACAAATGCAAAGGATGAAAAGAAAGGAAACAATTCTGTTTTGTTTAGCTCACAGTGTTTTGTTTAGCTTACAGTACATCAGCCTACTAGCCAAGAACCACTGTGTGATGTGGATTAGTGAGATTTCAGAGAACGTCTTGCACCAGCATCACAGATAAAAGAGGAAATCGTATAGCCTAAGGAAGCTCTGGGAAAGATTGAGGGCACAAGGAGAAGGGCACAACAGAGGACGAGAAGGTTGGACAGTGTTCTCGAAGCTACCAGCATGAGTTTGACCAAACTGCGAGAGGCAGTGGAAGACAGGAGTGCCTGGCGTGCTCTGGTCCATGGGGTCATGAAGAGTCGGACACGACTAAACAAATAAACAACAACAACAAGCAAGCTCAGAGGTGCTTGTGAATTTCAAACAGCCCTTCCACTAACAGGGCTCTCAAAGAATCTCAGAATTGCAGAGCTGGAAGGGACCCTGAGAGTCATCTAGTCCAATCCCCTACAGTGCAGGAATCTCACCTAAAGTTGGCATCAATGACAGATGACCATCCAACCTCTGCTTTAAAACCTCCAATGAAGGAGAACCCACAACCTCTTGAGGGAGTCTGCTCCACTGTCAAGCAGCTCAATACTCATCCTGCTGCATTGGGCTGATTGGAACTGTAGCCCCACAACAGCTGCAGGGGGTTGTGTTGACTAACCATGGCATAAGTGCTAGAAGAGTGGCAGCAAAACTGGCAAAGAGTTTCTGTGGCTCCTGAAAGATTAAGCATGTAAAGCAGCCTGAGGTTTCACAGGCAATAGTCAACATTTCACATGGTCAAACATTTCACAGGAACCACATTTTTTAAAAGGCAAATTCAACTCCATATATTTGATGGATCTGAGCATTTGGCAAACCTAAAGTTGTATCCAGTCAATTTTATATGCTTTGAAACAAAGGCTGCTAAAAGTTATTGATCTGGCAAAAAACAAAATTTTAAATGTTGCTTGCCCCATGTATCAACTTATCAATAATGAGTTGTAGAATTACTGCACTGGTTCCATTGCTATTATATTGGACAATGAACTGTTGAAAGCACACTTCAGAAATGAAACACCAGTTAAGAACTTTTTGGAGAAAGGCTTATAAAACCAAGGCTGCATAAAAGCTGAGTAGGGCATAAAATAGAACAGAGAGCTAATTTTGCAACAGTTGGAAAACAATGTTTTGAACAAGTGCTGAGTTCATGAAATATCAGATAATATTGGGAATGTTCAGTGACCTTGTAAGAAACTTTCCAGGGAAATAAAAATATAATTTGGTGGAAACTATTTGTTTCAGCCTTTTCTTAAGCCGTTTTTAATCATGTTCCTGTTAACAGAGTGTGGTCACTGGTGGTTGATGTTGCTTATCCCCATGGGTTTGCCAACAAATATATATATGTAAATATAGCTTTGAAGACTTGCCAGTTACTGGACCAAAATGAGTTAGTCAATCAAAATATCTTGTTAGAACAAAAGTACAAGACAGCTTTTCAGGCTGAACTGTTGAAAGCCACTGATCCATTGTGGGGACCAGCTTCTCATTCTCATTGTCATCCTGTGAGAAATGGCAATGTTTTCAGTCATCAGTGTTGAATGCTGTCAGCTTAGTGCTGGGTTGCAGCCCTTCAAATGCCATTGATGGATCAGTAGCAAGAAGGTATACCATCATAATAGGTAGAGTAAAGAAAGAAGCATCATTTAAAATTGAGCAAAAGCAAAGACCAAATGAGATCAGCTTTGCAACAATATCTGGACAGTGTGCAGAGGAAGATAGAAAGAAGGAAAATTTGCTGAAGGCAGTTTCAGCTACACTACATAGTTTGGCATTAACTATATGTTCTTCAGTAATCAGAATGCCCAGTTAACCCTCTAAGTTCTGAGTTCAAAGGCCTCATTTATAGCCACAGAAAATCTACATGTCAACTGACTGCTACCCATTTTTGATTGTTGAGAAGAGAACTACTAAAAGCCTGCTCCTTTCAACTCAGACATGATCTGCTAGTGGTGTGTAACATTAACACCTAGTTGTTGGAAAGAGGTGAAATTATTATCCTTAACACAAATGCACTCTATACATTCTATTAATATGCACATCTGCCCTTGTCTGGAAGATGGATGCTAGATTAATTTGTTTTAAAGGGCAATAAAGATGAATTACAGTGTAATCCTGTACATGCCTATTCAGAATTAAGTTCTAACGAGTTCACTGGGTCTTACTGCAAGGTAAATTGGTATAGGATTTCAACCTTAGGCATTATTTATACACAAAACTATTATCTCCCATTGACCAGATTACAGCAGAAGTTAACAAGATGCTCCATGCCAGAACACCTTTCAAAATAAAGAATGAGTTAGGTATAGGATATGCATATAATGTGGTACAATAAGCTGGTTATCCATGCAATGCACATCATGTAACACTGCCCTGCCCATGTAATTCCTGTATTTTTATTATATTTTAAATATATTGTACATTGCCTAGAGCAGTGTTTCCCAACCTTGTGCCTCCAGCTGTTTTTGGACTACAATTCCCATCATCCCTTGCCACTGGTCTTGCTAGTCAGGGATGATGGGAGTTGTAGTTCAAAAACAGCTGGAGGCACAAGGTTGGGAAACACTGGCCTAGAGAACTTCATCTAGTAGGCAGGATATAAATGTTCCAGACAAGCAAACAAATAAACATGTTATAGGGGAAACCAAGACAAAATACCTTCCCTTCCCAAACAACACCAACAACAAATAAGAGGCACTAGAAAACTAGATGATAATAATGATGATTTATTAAATTTATATACTGCCCTTCATCTGTGGTTTGCAATATAGAAACACAAAAATACATAACATAATGACAAACAAAACAATAACCCCCATGTGTTGGGACAGAGCTGCAGAGCTTCTCTCCCAGCTGTTGCAGCAGCAAGATCATGACTGTGCACATGCACCTGTGGAGCCAGTCCAGAAGTCCTACAGATGTGCCTGTATACCCTGACTTCACGGCCATCTGTCTTACCCAGGCCCATCTAAGAAATCTGCAGTGATCATAGTTTTGGGAGGGTGAATCCACAGTTCCGCCATATCACATGAACTGTTACTGATGGATCCAGAAAGCGTAATCCTTGTGTTCATCCAGGAAACTTTTCTCGAAGCCTTCTAGCAAAACTACATTATAGCTGATGACCCATCTTTATCAATTGAAAGGGGGGGAAATAGTGGAACCCCCCCCCGCCCATGGTGCACGAAAAGTCCACTACTATATCCTGATTCATATGTTACTATAATAGCATGTTTGGATACCAAGCTGCACAGGCAATATTTGGATACAGAAACCTTGTGGCTCACACAAATGACATGGGAAGTGACTATATTTGTCACGACTTCATTCCTGAGTAGCAGCCAATACTCTAGCACAGAGAGGAACAGACTGTATCAGGATGACCAGTGACGCAAGCTGCAGAAGTGCTGAACCCAGACCCAGTCCCATACACTAAGCCCATCCATCAGAGACCTCTAAACTAGGACCCTCAGTCAGCAGCACTTGGGAGAGGAGGAGCTGTCTCCTTTACACTAGGTGTTTCATGATTGTCAGTACCTGCTCATCATTGCAGGCAATGCACAAGGCAGCAGCTGATGGAAAACTGATTGATTGCTAGGCTGTGGGAACTAACTCTTTAAAGAAGTCTTGAGTCTTCAACAAGGAGGTAGAGTCTGGGAGGGAGAAAAAAAACTTGGTTGAGCTCCAGATTCTGTTAGAACAGGCTTCCTCAACCTCTGTCCCAGATGCTTTGAGACTACAATTCCCATAATCCCTGACCACTGGTCCTGCTAGCTAGGGATCATGGGAGTTGTAGGCCAAAACATCTGGAGGGCCGATGAGGAAGCCTGTGTTAGAACAAGTTGTTTTGTCTGATCAGACCTATCCAAGGTCCTGAAAACCCTACCCAATTCTACCTGCCTGACTAAACCACCATAGAACATACAGTATATATGCTGTAATACCCGGTCGTCCCCTCGTCATCATGACTGTATGAGGGCCATACTTCCCTTGGGGCTGGTAGCACTGATTTGGTCAATCAATCATGTTATTTATTTACTAATAAGTGCTTTTATAGTGTCCTTCAATTATATTCCCAGGGCAGTATACAAAAGAAGAAGAAGAATAGAAAAGAATTAAAAATCCAATATGATCTACCTTTCCCATGCAATTTCTTTATCCAAACATTAGAGGTGCAGCATAGGATTTAGCCTTGCAGAAGTAGCAACTATGCTGCTATAGTAACATGTGCATTGTGGGCTGAGAGATAAGTTAAGAATGAGCCACACCACATCCGTCATAAATATATCCACTTTGGCTTTTAATAAAATGAAATACATCACTCTCATAATTTTTTGAGTAGAAAAGAAAATTCCTTCCACATTGTCCCAAAGTCAAGGAATCCCAATCTCACCGTAGCCCTGGATATTCCACTCCTGACAGAATCTACAACCATCAGCATGTTCAAGCAGATGGAAACCTATTCGGTAAGCACTGCATGCTGCTCTTTATTGACCTCCATCAGGCCCTTGACCAAGTGCAGCGAGCAACTGATGGGATATGAAAAGGCAAATCAGTGTTTCAGCAGCGATTGTGTGATTGACAGATGGGGCTGCCTAGTGGAGCAGGAAGTGAAGCTGTATCAAAATAATATGGTTTTCTATATGTCCTTGCACTCAACAAGACTGAGTACTGTGACCATCAGTGGTAATTGAATGTCATCTAATGAGTGTGTTTTCAGAGGCTATCATTGCATTACAGTGGGCATCATTTTTAGTGAGATGTTCCCGTTGACGTTGTCAAAGGTCCATGTATATCATTGTGATTGCCAGTCTTGAAAAGCCATGTTTCTGAGTATAACAACAAGCACCTTCCAATTCCAGGCTACAACCTGAATAATCCCTGCTGGTCATTTTTTCAAGGGAGATGAAAATATAAGGTTTTTTGACAATGACGTAGGTATCCAAAGAGCATCTTAGAAAGTAAGTGCTTCCCTCCCTGGCAAGAATAAAGCCTGCAATGTGAGTACTGCATAGAATCCAGACAATCATGCTCAGCACACAAAACTAGTCCACAGAGCCTGTTATATACCAACTGTACAGTGTAGCTGCAAAGGCTGAAGATTGATAGAATGATGCCTGTGTGCTTGGTATGGATATATTACACTCACACATGCAACTAAATTACCAAACTGAGTATACAAAACCCACTGCTCTGTGATCATATATACACACCCATTGTGAGTTCAGTGCTGTGACAGGATTGACATGGTAATTGACACAGAACAGGTATCAAGTTAAACCAACCTTGACATCTTGCTAAGTAAGGATCAGGCAAAGTAGAATCCCTTTGTATAAGGATGCATTTTCCTGCCACAAAGATGTGAATGGAACATGCTGCATTATTAAATGCAGTTCACCATCAGTCTTAATGACAAATAAAAGCTGTATATGAGAGACAGATTATGTGGAAATGGCTTGGAAGGCCTGTTTGATTTGTGAAAAGCTGAATTTAAGGGCTGATTTGCTGAATAATGTCTTCAGTTCAAGTCTACGTACCTGAAATAATAATTTGCTCTTCAGTTATACTACTTGTGACATACAAAGTATTCAAGCCTTGCTGGAGATTACACAAATACTACAGGATGTTTGGGCTTACAGCACAAAACTCTTGCTGCCATGACTGAAATGTGATCGATAGATGGCAGTGATTGGGTGCAGTGATATGAATATACTTTTCTTCATCAAATTGCCTGAGCAGCCAGTAAAGAAAAGCCAATGGAAATGTGCAAGTGTGACATGCCTTGTGTGTTCTGGAGTGTCACCACATGCAAGTGGATCATGACTGGGTCTTATCAGATGTAACGGCTGCTGTTGTGTAGCAGGTCACCACTACAGCTTACAATGTTGAAATGGCATTACAGTCCTGTCACACGGTGTCAAAAAGCATACCATACACCCATTTTCATCTATAGATTCATTGTTTATTTTTATAAAACCACATGGTAAAGCATCACTCTTAGGTCTCATATACACATTCACACAAACCTTTCATTTGTGTACAGTGAGTGAGCAGAATGTTATAAAGAGCTAAAAACAAAGACAGACAACTATTATTAAGTTTGCTTATTATTTTTGTGTTGTATATTTTTAGATCATAAGTGATTTGTAAGCCACTCTGGAACCTTCTTTTGACTAAAGAGCAGGATAAAAATTATTCAAACAACAAAATAATGAAATAAGGATTGTTTAAAATTGCATTTGTATCACTTATTGTCCCAAGGTACACTCAAATCTGAAATAATTTTATTTAGCCAACATAAAAAAATCATGTTGTCTTTCTTTGTCATCCATCAAATTATTTTGATATAGAGAGATAGAATGAATGTGCATTGTCTAGCTGTTATTTCTATAATAATCCAACACTTTCTTAGCACTCCATGGGAATATGAGGATGCAGCTAATCACTTTTTGCCTAGTACTTCCTAAAAATGAATATGCAGTTCAGAGAAAGAGGAAAACTAGATTGCAAGTCACATGAATATGTTTTAATGTTTTCCTCTGTAAAGTGTGGTTTTTAAGAGTAACTTTATAACCATAACCAACCTGAGTTCAATGAGACTATTGACCTAAATTACTCATGTGCATAACCATTTGCATAATTGGAAACATAATAGATAAAGGTAACAAGATAAAGATAAAGGTAACAAGGAAAATTTTGAACAACACATTCCTACAATAATGGTAATTGGAAATGACTGGAAAAGATGGTAAATTTACAAATACCAACAAGTTTTTCAGCTAGAATCAGGCAAGAGGTCTTTGAAGAACTATTAACTCAGCTTCATCAATTAATTTTTAAAGAGATCTAAGGTCTGATACATCTACCCAGATTTCACACATTTTCTGAAATGGATTCAGAAGCTAGCTGCCAAATGAATCTGTGGGTTTTGCCCTGGCAAGGAGGTTCATATGCAGCACAAGGATTGAAAGCATTTCTGCTTGTCCAACTCACTTACCTACTGAGTTCTTGAGAATTGCTGCACTACTTTTTTGCAACAAAAAGGAATAAGAGGACGTGTTTAACCTGCCCCCACTTCAAACCTAGCTATTTCCTCTTAGGCCTGTCCTGCATGTTTAAAGATAGCAAACACACTGACGGACTGAACCACAGAGCTTTCCTACACAATCCTCTGCTGCTCATTGGGTGGTGGAACATATTTTGTTTTGTTTCAAGTGCTGTTCATTAATACTTTTAGAAATTGTTGTTTGTTGTACTTGCATTGTTATTGATGGGTTTGTGATACGGGTTTATGGTTGATGTGGGTTTATGGTTGTGCTGTATGCTGCTTTGGGCGCTTATAGTAGAAGAATGGGATGATGATAATGATAACAACTAATAATATGAATCAGTCTCACCTACAAGAGTGTGACATTTAACTGTTTATAACATTTGTAATGCACTTCTTTTTCCTGGTCTTTGACAGTTGCAATACACACCACACCCACCCACCCCTTTTTCATAGTCATAGAATTGTAGAGTTGGAAGGGACCACGAGGGTCATCTAGCCCAACCCCCTGCAACACTGGAAACTTTTGCTCATGCTCAAACCCTGAGTGAGCTATTCCAGCTGACAATGAGAGACATAAGGGTATAGGTGATATAAGCTGATATAAGGGTTCAGGTGATCCCTTAGGTATCCAGGACCCAAGTTGTTCAGGGCTTTGCAAATCAATGCAAGAACCTTGAACCTGGCTTGGTAGCAGATGGGCAGCCAGCGCAGCTGTTTTCACAATGGTATCACATGTTTTCGACCAGCAATTACCAGCAGCAATCTGGCTGTAGCATCCTAGTCTAACTTAGACTAACATTTAATGTAATGATTACTCCAGAGAAAGTACCTGCCTCACAGCTCAGAATGTGTGTTAAGAGTATTAGAGTTCCTCAGCAAATGGTGGAATGGAGCCCCCCCCCCAATTTTAAGACAAGAAATTAGCCTTCACCTTTCAGCTTTTATTAGCCCCCTTCATGTGATTAAAGGGCCAGAGAGGCCACACTGTTAGCCAGTACCAGATTTACTCACAATCTAAGTAAGCTACAGCTCAGGACCTCCAATTATGACGGGCCTCTAGAAAAGCAAACAAAATTTTATATAATTGGTTAAAAGATAAAGGAAATGGGAAATATGGACTCTAAAACAGACCTTATCATTCTGATAATTACAAAGATATACTTGATTATTTCTAGTTTCATTGTTCTTTCCATTAGAATAAAAACTTTTGGGGTGAGTACTGCCACAGCACCTCTTAAATTTGGCATAGTTAAAGGCCTCAGAGTGTCTTAATCCAGTTCTGCTGCTAGCCCTGCTCCTGCATTTGTGTGACTCCTCAGCCAACCTGCTGATTCCCACATGTGGAAAAAGGCCATGTGAGAAAGGGAAGCTCACAGATGTAGGCCTTTCCACATATCAGCAGCTACAGGAGCTCAAACCCTGCTTGGGATTAACACTCAAAAAGGGCGGGAACTCTTAAAATACTGAAAAGTGCAGAAAGGAGAAGCAGGTGTTGCTGAGGTAACAAAATGACCAGCATGGGCAGCTGGCTGAGGTAGACTAATTATTTGCTGAAGAAGGCATGAAGAAGACATGGATGAAACAGGTTTTGTGACGAATAGGTCTTCCTGAGAGAAAAGTGTAAGCAGCTACACACTGAAATGGTGGAGACCTTGCTGCAAGACATGAGACAGAGTAGACGCTGCGGCTCTGTGTGTGGAGAACAAGCAGTCCTGAGGTGAACTCAAAAGTGGCAGCACTGCTGAGGAGATCTACAGGTCTGGTCAGAAGACTCACAACAGTAAGAAAAATCTGACTATTCTACATTTGTGACAAAGGTAGGGGGGAAGGCATAGATATATATTTACAATTTCCTTTCCAGGGCTGGATTTAGGTTTGATGAGGCCCCAAGCTACTGAGGGTAATGGGGCCCTTTATATGTCCAGCTGCTCTATGTCAACAACAAATTGTCGCTGTTTTTTGTGTTGAATATATGCTATATGGTAATTTATGGACCTAACAAGTATCTAAAGCCATTTGCCACTGTTGCTGTATGTAGGTTTTATTTTATTTGTTTTTTATCTTATATTTTGGAAATATACATCCAGTTTTTTTCCTTTAAATTTTTTTGGGGCCCCCAAGAGTGTGGGGCCCTAAGCTATTGCTTGATTAGCTTATACGTAAATATGGCACTTATCCTTTCCCCCATTCTTGTTCTCTCCTCAGTTCTCTCTGTTGGTTTGTGGCCATTCTCTTTGCCTCCTGCTTTTTTTTATTTGTTTACATGTAATCTCTCACACACCTCTTACCAAGAAACAGCCATTCTCTGTCATTAAATAGCTTTGGTGCTGACATATGTCGGGGTGGGGTGTCAGGTGAGAAGCCTCCTATTTTGGGGCCTTCAGCCTTTGCCCTGTGAGTCAGCAAAGACTGTCCCCATGCCCCACGAACATTAGCTAGAGTGAGTATCTGTCTGTAACAGAAGAGTAATAATGATGCCCTTCTATAGCAGTGCCAGGGCCAGCCCTATTATTAGCCAAAGTGAAGTGGCCTGCCTCACCATCAGGTTTTAACACACCACTAAAGGGCAGCAACTTATAAATTATTTAGGGTTTATTTGTTTTTTCCCCCACCATGGTGAGGTGGAGTGGGGAGCCATTTGGCACTAAATGGCCTTGAACCTTTGCAGCATAGGCTGTCATTGCTAGATGCCTATGCTCAGTGCAGCTGAGTCAGTTGTAAAATGGTGGAAAGTTTGTACAGTAAAAAGCTACAATTTATTTGGTACTATTAATGAAAATGGGGGAAGATGCCAAACTAGAGTTGTTCAGCATAATTCAATGGAAGTCAGTTTACTGAATCAGTTCAAAAAAGCAACTTATGGATGAACAGCAAAAGGTGTGTCTTTTTACTACAGATTGCTGTCATCTCCAAGGAACTTTCCAGTCCTCATTTAATTTATTCTTACAACAGCTCTCAGAGGTACACTTTAGACAACATACCACCTCAGGCTTTGTGAAGCTTCACTATGCTTTGGCATGGTCTGAATGGAGAAAATGTGTTTTGTCCACAAATCAGAATAGAAATGATTGTTTGAAGCAGGTTTGCAAATCATAGTTTATGACAACTGTGGCTTGCTGTGATGTCTGACTTGGAAAAACATATTTTTGTCTATTGCTCTGCCTGCAAAGGTTTCTGCATCACAGAGATGTGCTACTGAAGCCGATGTAAAATGCCAGGGAACAAGCAGCCTGTCCTCAGCTCTCTACACTTTCCGCAGCCAGGCTTACACTTGTGGTTTCCCTGTACCGCACAATGCTCACAGTGGTCCATAGTACAAAATAATAATTAGACAAACAATTAAACTAATTAAAACCATTTACTTGCAAACAAAACATTACATGAATTCATTCATTGTATGTTTTATATGTTGGAAGTCACCTTGTAAAGCCTTGGCCCTGAAAGACAGTCTAAAATGTTAATAATTAAGATATAATTTAAGGAAACAATTTCTGCAATAATTAAAAGAAGTCTCAAACTTAAAATGAAATGCATCCATAATGCACACTCATTCCCACTGGCCCTGCTCCTAGCCCATCTCAGTGCTCCAGCCACCCCTCTAGACCCAGATGTGAAATGTGCAACCATCACACGCCTTTTGTATTTTGCATACAATGGCAATCAATCATCTAGTGGCATACTTTGAAAGTCTCCATTTAATTTGTGGCTGCAATCCAAAGTTGAGCTCAGCAACTTTACTCAGTTAATCAAGGCATATCGGTGAGCTGGGTCTTGTTTGTGATGGAAGAGGGATAACAAAAGGGCTCCCCCTCCCTTTTTTCTTTTTTTTTTTTTGCAGTGACGCAGCATCGATGGAGCTTTGAAGCCTCCATGATCCCCAATTGCAAATGACAGTTCTGCACCCAATAAGCTGCTATTTGCAGCCAGAGACAGAGGAGGTTGGAAGCCCCCACAAATTATGTAGCTGCAAATTGAAGCCAGCTCTCTATAGCCCAGAGGAACTGTTCTGGGATTTGTGGGCATTCTTTACAGCTCCTACAAGATGTAATGATGCCTACCAACTTACCGTATTTTTTGCACCATAACACTCACTTTTTTCCTCCTAGAAAGTAAGGGGAAATGTCTGTGCGTGTTATGGAGGGAATGCCTACAGGTGGCGGGGGGGATCTGCTGCAGTCGTGAGCAGAGGATCCATAGTTCCCCTTCCTTCCCTCCTCCGTGGTTACAAAGCATGGATCCACATGGATCCTCAGGATTTTTGCATTGGGCTACTCCAAACTCACTGTCAGATCACATGTCTGTGGCCACAGCATGAACCACAAAAATCATATATCCACTATTTCGTTTAGAATATTTTTTTTCTTGTTTTCCTCCTCTAAAAACTATGCGCGTGTTATGGTCTGGTGCGTGTTATAGAGCGAAAAATACGGTAAGCCCTATGCATGCATTACTTTTGTGTAGGGCAAAAGCATGTAGAGTGTGGAGAAGAGTTTTGCTTTTAGCTTCACCCCTGGTGTTGGGTTTTCTATCAGAATATGCTATCAATGGCAGGATATTGAGCAGAGCTAATGTCATCTTGCTCAAATCATATTCATGGCTATATACAGACTTTTTAATACCGCTCCAGACTCACCGTGTCCTTGCACTGGCCCTTAAGCTGGTAACAGTAGGTGACTTTATATTATCATTACTTGGCATAAGATAGTCGCATGTAAATTTACATGTGGCTACAAACATATGGCAAGCTGTCATCTGTAGTGCCTAAACATAAGGTGGAGTGAAGCATCCGTGGCTCTCCAGATGCTGCTGGACTCCAGCTCCCATCAACCCTGACCATTGTTCATGTGGGCTGGGGATGATGAGAGTTGGTGTTCAGCAACATCTAGAGGTTCCTCATCTGTTACATAAGGAGATACAAATTTTACCGCTCTTCCACAACTGATCAGAAATGCCAGTTAGAAAGGATGTGCTATAACTAACCTCATCCTGAGATTTTACCCTTTGGTGAGTTTAGAGGAACCTACCACATAACCAAACATGTGGATTTTGGGCTGCACTTACTCTTGACTACCTCAGTTCTCATTAACAAATATATTCACGTTTCAGCCAGGTGCCTAGTCTTTACATGTGATTTGTTTCCTGGTAAATGGGTTGGAGTCAATTTTCCTTTTTCTCTGTGGAATGAAAGTAAATGGAAAAACTCAGTGAAGCACCTCTTATGTGACCCCGGTCAACGCACGTCTCAGAAGTTATGACTCTATCTGGAACTACCTAATGTCAGCATGTATGATTTACCTGGCAAAGTTGTCACTCTGACCTGTAATAACATAGTACAATATTGTTGGCTTGCATGTTATAAAAATGATGCACAATGCTCCCATCTAGAAGTCAGAGTAAACATTTTACATAGCTCCTTGTCAGTGTATAAATGGTTGCAGTTAATCGATGCTATAAAACTTTCCTTAGGGTCCTGGTATTCAGGCTTTGCACCAGAGGAAGCAGCTTAAATCTGACATTTTAAATACTGGTAATGTTAATGACATAATTCTGGCTTTGGGAATTCCCACTGGTGAAATAGCACACAGTGTGCAATACAAATGTCAATTTTGAAAACACTTTCTGCAGCAAAAGGGAAAGAAGCAGCATAATCACAAACACCAGTACAGTGTTACTTTTATCTGCAGGAAGTTTTAACTAGAAGTTTAGAACACCGTTAGTGCCTACATCTAATAGCTTTTAATATTAATGGAAGCTTTGGGAAGAGAGGGAGTCACATACTTTCATATCAAGAAATGAACAATTTGATTCAGTATCGTGAAAATGCTGTGAAGGCAGAAATCCTTAGAGGTGTGTATGTGTGTGTACTTGTAATTGAAACCACAACTTTTATAGATTTATTAAACTCTCCTGGTGAAAACCAATATCCCTTCCTGCTGAATTCTGTGATTTAAAAATATATGCTTGCCCACACATAGATCTATGTCCCTTCACAGATACCTTTACTGCACACATGTAGAGGGGGGGGGGTGGGGGGGAGGCCAGTGTGGGATGCAACATCAGGGGTAAAGCAAGAGGTCTTCATGTTATGTCCATGTTTGCCCTATATATGCTTAACATGAGGAAGGTCTAGTGATGTGCTCAGGAACCACTTTGCTTTCATAATGCACTACTTTTAGAGACCTTCCAGCTTTGTTGTAACTCCACAGAAATCACTTTACCTTCCCTCCTGAAACACAAAATGGTGGCCCTGTCATCTAGAGCTACAGGAATATTGATATATTGCACATCTGATCTACTTTCATTCCTGCCACACAGTTCATGCATGGTCTTAAATTAAGGAATAATTAAATATGAAATAGGCTCAGCAGAAAGTATTTGCTACCACTTAACTGCGAAAGAGAGTATTCCAGTGGCTGAGGTCAAAAGTCTGCCTGCCTTAATTCTTGATGTGAAATGCAAGAGGGGAAAATGTCCCTCTACTCCCTCAATGACTCCTGTAATTAGTTAGCTAGCTAGCTAGCTAGCTAGTTAGTTAGTTAGTTAGTTAGAACTTTCCTAACCCAACCTTTTCCATAAAGTCCTACGGTGGATTACAATATTATAAAGTTATAAAAACAAATAAAACCATTACAATAAAAAACCCATAAGTAGAACCATTTCTAGTGGAATATTTATGGTGTTTATGACGTTGCTGTTTTCAAACTCTAGCCCCAAATTTACCTGACTAGTTACTATAACAGACATCACTTGAGACCTCTCTACATCTTTGGAGCACCTTCCTGTAGCCAATGCAAATCACAGCATTTTGCTTGATGACTAGTATCTTCAAGCAAAGATGGCATAGAGGCATCCAGACTTGTGTTGGGGAATCTCCAGCCCATGGGTCAAATATGGCTCTCCAGGCCTCTCTGGCTCTCAGAACTCTTCCTAGGTTACAACCAACCACCAGTTCTGCTTGTGCTGTCCCTAAGTGTTGTTGCCTGGCTGGATTGTGTCCTTCAACTGTGGTGATTGTGATGATGACAATGATTTTGATTTCTTACCCACCCTTCACCACAAGGTCCAAAGGTATGTTACAGCAATTTAAAAATATGTTATTAAAATAAGTGTAAAGTATAAAATAATTTTAAAACAAATGCAAGGAAAACAAGAGGTGCTATGGAAAATACATAATCACAGTGCCAGATGCACTTAAGTGGTGAGGTTATTTCACAATTTAGGGAATGCCATCTCCTGGGCTGTCACCACCCCCTGAGCCTCTCATACCCACCTAGGTGAGTTATGGCCTTGTCCAAGTCTGGAATTTTGGGTTTGAAAGCTTTGAGAGAAGATTCTCCTCCGGATTAAGGATGTGTTTCAAATCATTGCTGCTGTATATGTACTCTTTCTAGCAACTGATACTTCCCAAATTTAGCTTGAATTTTTTATATATGTAATTGTGACTTGGGGTTGCAATTCTATACCCACTTATGTTGCAATGCATGCCATTGAACTCAATAGTGCTGACTTCTGAGTAGATATATGCAGAAATCTGCTGCCAGCTACAGTGTGGAATCAAGCGCATGAAGAGGTTGCAGTCCTAGTTTTTCCTGGGTAGATAACTGCTTCCTTTATTAATTTATAGGTGGTTTTGTGATTGGAGTACTCCATCACTTGTATATGTGAAGAGTAACCTCCATGAGAGAGAAAAAGTGGTTTGAAACAGGCCTTTGGACCAACCTCCCATTGGAGTTGGGGAGGATATTATTACTAGAAAATTGGATTCCTGAACCCCTCTTACTACATGATTTAGGTCATGGAATGCTATCATTTTATTTGAGATTATTGGAGTGTTTCTGTATGGAGCCTGTGAACCTGAAGACATGGAACTTTTTCAATAACTTCCTTATGGGTTGTATTCACTTTTCTGAAATATATTTTGATGGGCCTTCTTAAAAGGTTGCCCTTCTGCTTTTTCACTTAGGTTCTTCAACTCAATAGAGTAGCATGATATTTCTCTGTTGCTGGTTAAAAATACATTGTTTCTCTTCTATCTTGAACCTTAAAACTGCATCAAAACTAAACTGAAAGTTTGCCATCAGCAGTGCAACATAACTGTATCCCAAAATACTTACAAGTGCTTATGGGACTTTGCTACAATCAAGGAAGTAATTAAGGTGCCTGTTTGGCTTAGCAACATTCAGATTTGGGGGTTGTGGCTATTATGTAGACGTAAATGACAGTGATGTTGACTGTGGATTATGGTTGGTTTGCAGCCCTAGAATGATTCAGCATTGTACAAATACACACACAAACATGATGGCCACGAATGCCATATTTAGGGTTTTAAAGGGTATTTTATTCACATTAAATAAGCCTTAAAACATTTTTCATTTTCCAAGTACTTTTGCTAGGCCAACCTTTGTTTCTCTTTTGTGTATGTTTTCTTCTGTCTCTCCCCTTTTCTCTTTTTGAAATGTTTTCTGAAAACATTTTGATGACATTTTACTATTTCATATAAATGAACATGTATCGATGAATCAACCCATGGTCCCACAGAGTGCTGTTCTTTGATCATGGAAGAAAATGTCTAGAACTACAAACATATTTCAAAATCCATAGCTTTGCTCAATTGATTTTGTCACCATCAAGGTAGCTGAGAGCAATTCAACATCATGCCATTTACTATGACAAAAGAACAGGCAAGCAGGTAACAGTGAAACAAAACATTTATTTGGGCACAGTTAAGAACAGGCAGCAGTTACTTCACCCTGTCTCATCAAGTCCCTAGTTAAGGCACAGGAGACTAACAGCTTCTGAGTACCTACCAAACTCTGGAGCAGGGTCAGGTCTCTTAGTGAGTTTCCTACTCTTTCCAGCACCTGTCATCCAGAGTACTGGAGACCCCAACACTTGCAGAGGTGCAGCCTATACTCCTCAATCTCAGATAGAACTATCTTCTAAAGTCCTTCACCAACTTCCCTCTCCTCCTTGTGGGGAAATTGGGTTTTATTTCCGCAAGGGCCTCCATCCAAATAGACACCACCTCCCTAGTTAATACACGAGTTGCCTGTTTCGTCCTGTCTGCTTCTCCTCCCTGCTGAGTCATTTGCCTTCCTTGTCCTGTTCTAGCCACCTTTGAATCAATCTTATAGCAAGTGTTTCCATGTGTAGTGGAAGATAATCTTTATTGAGACTAGTAGATAATAGTAGTAAGAGAGGGACTGGGGAAACTGGGCATCTCTCCAAGCAACTTTCAGAGAACCTTTGCTTATTTCCTTCCATTAGATTCTATTGTTAGCTAATTACCTGACATGATGAGAGGCAATGATCTGCATAAACTTATCACAGATTCCTTCCACATCATGCAACAACTGTCTGCCCTGGTATGATGAACCAAGAGATGCATCTAGAGCAGGCCTGTCCCTCTAGATCAGGCATCCCAAACTCGGCCCTCCAGCTGTTTTGGGACAACTCCCATCATCCCTAGCTAACAGGACCAGTGGTCAGGGATGATGGGAACTGTAGTCCCAAAACAGCTGGAGGGCCGATTTTGGGGATGACTGCTCTAGATGTTGCTTAACTAACTCCCATCATCCCTAATCATCGACTGGGCTTGCTGAAGGTGTTGGGAGTTGTAGTTCAGCAACATCTGGAGGTCCAAAGGTCCCCACCCCTTATATGGAGTAGAAGTTCAATGCAGCCTAGAACATTGTAATGATGGTGCATATGTGCATTCACATTAGCTATGCCTGCAGAAAAATTCTTCCATCTGTATATATCTCTCAGTTGATCAGGGTACATGAGTAGACTAAGCAGTTTATGGGCTTAGTCAATTTGTGTTTGACGTGTCAGTCCAAGATGCTAACTGGCCACAAAAGCATGCCTTTTGAGAATGAGACATTACATGAAAAAGATTGGAGGTTGTCCTAGTGCCAAGTCCCCTATGATAAGATCAAATGCAGCCAGGGATGGTACATTCCTATTTCTTCAAACTATTTATAGGACATCAAAACATTTGGATAAATAAGGCTTCAAATAATTGAGGGAATTATTGTGCAAGTGCTTCACACCAGGGGACGTAACCTAGATTCAAATAAGAGTTAGTAGTGAGTTTCAGATCAAAGGGGAGCTGATAATGGGGTTTTGCTCTCTGTGTGGGGAAAATTGAATAAACAGTTGTGTGATTATTAAGTGATCAAGAACTACCAAAGCATTTCTTCATCATGCTCAAAAAATAGGCCAAAAATGCTTGCATCAATAAACCAAATAGCAGAACACTGATCAAAATTATGAATAAGTGGATTCTCAAAAGTTTTTCATTATTAGTAAAGTTATTGGAAAGACTTTCATCAGTTAGAAACAAAAGTATGAACAGAAACTAGTCTGTGGACAGCCACAGCATTTCTCATTATGTTTGAACATTATTATATTTGGTCTTTCATATGCTTGGGAAAATGCAACATTGAAAGCACACTTATAGTTGCATTATGCCAGGACACATTACACATAACCCATGTTAGCTCAGCTCACAACTGCAGGGAAGGGGCAACACACAGGCACATAATATAAGAACAATGTAAAAATGACACATCCACAGTGTCCCTAGAAACACCATCACTCACTCAGGGCCTGACAAATGCTGCCCATACAGAGGGTCAGCCATTGAATTCATGGCAGCTGGATCACCTGGATCACCATTCACACAACAAACAAGACAGTGCCATAGTGTGCCTACTCCATTAGCTCCAGTGGCACAGCCAGCAATAATCACTCTGTTGCTTGGCTCTCCACATTCTTCTAGAAAGGGGTTTGAATTTATTTGTGCTCCTCACAACTACTGTTTTATGAGCACAATTAACAAAACATGGGGAAAGGAGAAGACCACAACACAAGGCACACTTGCAGAGGGTTCATGCAGTCTACCCCAGGACAAGGGTTCAAGACCCAACCAGACAGGAAAGGCTCTTTTGCTAAGGGCCCAAAGGTTGTGAGAATGACACACAAAAAGATCAGGCATAGACTGATAGCAGCAACACTAGTGGCTCATTTCATACGGCATAGAATTGGGAAAGAAAAGGTGGGAATCCAAACCCTAACCAGGAGACAGATGCGTATGGGCCATTACTTGTATGTTTTGTATAACAGGGCAAAAGAGAGGGAACTCTCAGGACTAGAACCTACACAGAACAGTTCCCTAACCACACCACCATAGTACATGCAGTAACAGGTCTCCTCTCCACCTTTATTGCCAGCTCAACAGCCAAACATAGATTCCAGAAGCACATAAATTCCAGAGGCTGCATATGGTATGTCCTTTTCTGATGTAACAGCTTATGTTTTGCAGGCAGGGGTTGAATCTAGATTATAATGCCTCACAAAAAAAAAAAAAAAAAGATTGGGAGGGGCTCTCCACACCTATTCCAATCAGGAGGGGTGCTGCGTGACTCATTAATTTAGTCAATGGTGGCTAGTGCCCCTTGTGGGTGGCAGGGGAGATCATCAGTAGCTGGAGTCAAGAGCCAATGAGAGGTGGAGTCACAGCAGAGACATGTTAGCAGTGGGGTCAAGTTCTTTTGTGTGTTCTGATGCTAAGTGTCTTTTCTCCATAGTATCAACGATCAACGCTTTTAGTTCCAAGTGTATATAACATGAGGCCCAAGAGAGGCTCTCCTACCTGTGCCATTGTATGAAAGTATGGCCTCCCTGTGTAAAATTTTGTGATTGGGTCCTGAGTTTCATTAGACCCATCAGTCATTGATGTGGAGGCAGCATTTTTCTTAATCCTCCTATTGAAGTCAATGGGATGGGCATTCTTTGTGACTGATTTGGGACTTGTGCAAACTTGGGCCATCAGTGGTGATGTGGTCATATTTTTAAGGGGCACAGGTTATGGCATGCCTATCCCCTCCCCTGTGCTGCTCTTGTCCCCCATCATGCCTTCACCCCATCTTAGCCATTTTGCCAACATGTCAGGAGCTTTGTGGTGCTGGGTATCTGGCATTTTGCCAATGTAACAGGGCTTCTGCCAAATGCAATGGCCCCACAGGCAGAAATTCTTCTGACTGTACCCTAAAATGCTATATCAAACACAATATAACATAGATATATTTAACATGGAAGTATAAAGCCCATTCTTAAAAAAAACATTAAAGAGGCAAGCCTCTACAAGTTGACAAATTATTAACATTCTCTTCCTGCAAAGGAACAATTAAAGAGACTATGCCTGAAATAAAACTAATTAACAATGACATTCTAAGTAATTAAAATACCCATTACCCTACATATGAGATTTTAATTGATACTCAATTAAAATCTAAAAACAGTTATACCTGTACACAGTCAAGCAGTTATACCTGTACATCATACATTGCCACCCAATATACCTAAACTTTCCTATGTGCTTTGCTGGAGACGATTCCTTTTTCTCACAGGTGACTATTAAAGGGATGATGTAGAAGCCTGCTTTATTATGAAAATAAAACAGGCTTCTAAAATTTATTCTTAAAAATGCATAATCTGCCATTTAATCGCAGGGTATCTTAAATATTTTAAAAGATGAGAAATCCACTTTGATATTAATATCACAAAATCAAGATTAATAAAATCTAAGGGATTGGAGGAATAAAAAAGGCTGAATAGCCCTTCTAGAAAGTGCAAGATACTGGATGTGGCAAGCCTCCTTGAAATGGAGTTCCACAATGCTACCACTGAAATGCCACCCTGTTTGATACAGCCATCAGACTAACCTCAAATGAAGGAGGCATGTTGGCCAAGGAAAGTCAGTGATGATATGGTATCTGTGAAATCCTATCCACTGGTATGCAGAGAATCTCAAAGACATCTTCATTTGAGAAAGGATTTTTCTTTTCAGTATTGAAGAGGTAGCAAGTAACCATTATTAAGTCAGGCATTTCTTGCCACATGACAGCGAAGAGACATTGTATTGCATGATGACTCATGAAACCCTTTGAAACTAATATTTGTTTGGACTGTTTATGTGATTTCTTGAAACAGCACATCATTGACCTTGATTATGGTGCTCATTCTAGAGATGTATCTGACACCTTTTGCATCCTTGCAAAGATCGTCAGATGTACTGTATTATTTGAAAATACAATCTAGCCATGGAAATATATCTTGATTACTGTAGCATCTCAGTAACAGTTACATATCAAGCTCTGTAAACAATGATGGTGGTGATGATGATGATAATGCTGCTCTGGGTTCTCACCAAAAAATCAGATCTAGTATGATTGCTGCATCTTTGTTGTGTAAGGTAAAGGTAAAGGTAAAGGGACCCCTGACCATTAGGTCCAGTCGTGACCGACTCTGGGGTTGCAGCGCTCATCTCGCTTTATTGGCCGAGGGAGCCAGTGTACAGCTTCTGGGTCATGTGGCCAGCATGACTAAGCCGCTTCTGGGGAACCAGAGCAGCGCACGGAAACGCCGTTTACCTTCCCGCCGGAGTGGTACCTATTTATCTACTTGCACTTTGATGTGCTTTCGAACTGCTAGGTTGGCAGGAGCAGGGACCAAGCAACGGGAGCTCACCCCATCGCAGGGATTTGAACCGCCAACCTTCTGATCGGCAAATCCTAGGCTCTGTGGTTTAACCCACAGCACCACCTGCGTCCCAGATCTTTGTTGTGTACTGAACTCTAAAACTGAGCTCTGTATTTAGAATATCTAAATAAAACACCTACCAAATATTAAAAGTGCCAGCACAGACCTTTCCATGCAACTGATACCAGCTGCCAGATGGTTACATAATACTATTAGTTGGGATCAGAAGACTCGTAAAGAAATCTTGAATAAGAAGCAATTCTTGAATTACAATACCTTTAGCTGAGTTGATCTGCATGACCATGTTACTACACACCACAAGGCTGATAATATTCTTCTTTCCACTTGGCAACATGATACAGGAAACCTGTTTTCTAACTAATCGCATGCATACCATCGAAAGTTACTACCCTTTTTTAAATGAGTGGTGTCACAGCTGGCCACAGCCAGAAAAGATGTATTGAAAAGGTAGCCTGCGGTACTAATATCATGGAGTAAAATCCTTTCCTAAAGAGAGAGGCCTATGGAGTAAATATTGCCTTCCAATTTTAGACCTGACTGATGCACCATATTTAATTTACAGTGATACTTCAGGTTACAGATGCTTCAGGTTACAGACGCTTCAGGTTACAGACTCCGCTAACCCAGAAATAGTACCTCGGGTTAAGAACTTTGCTTCAGGATGAGAAAAGCGCGGCGGTGGCACGGCAGCAGTGGGAGGCCCCATCAGCTAAAGTGGTACCTCAGGTTAAGAACAGTTTCAGGTTAAGAATGGACCTCTGGAATGAATTAAGTTCTTAACCTGAGGTACCACTGTATCTGTTTTTATTACACATTTGCATCCTGTCTTTTAGGCTAAACAGATCTAGAAGGTGGAAAGTAAACATGCAAAAACCATAATACAAAATTAAACAATCAAAGCCAAGATAGATATAGATATAGATATAGATATAGATATAGATATAGATATAGATATAGATATAGATATATTGCAATGAACAGCAGATCAAAACAGGAAACTAATTAGATTCCCCAGCTGGAAACAAGCAGTGGGAATAGGAAATCCAAAAAATGCCAACCTATGATGTGATTCCTGCTTTGCATGAGGTTGGACTAGATGGCCCTTGGGGTCCCTTCCCATTTGACCATTCTAGGATTCTTTAGCTGGGATTCCTGCCTTGCAGGGGGTTGGATAGCTCAGTTGGTAGAGTATAAGACTTGGGAGTTCAAGCCCCATGTTGGGCAAAATATTTCCTGCATTGCAGGGAGCTGGATTAGAGGTCTCTCAGAGTCCCTTCAAATTCTATGATTCTATGACAGTTTTGGGGAGGGGGAGCACCACATTAGTATCTAAGATTTAGGCCAACACCTAAAGATTAGCAAACCTCAGGAGGTTATTTCCATAGCCTTGGTGTCAAAGCTAAGAAGGCCATGTCCTAGCAGAACCCTCCACTGTAATTGTGGCAAACAAGATCTCAGAGGAAGATCTTAAGGTGCATCCATGCTATGTGGGATAATACACTATTTAAGGTATCCTGGAGTATATTTGGGATTAGGAAGCAATTTCCTCCTCAAAGACTAAGACCATGGAAGTAAGGTGCTTTTATTTCTGTGTTTATCTATAGCCAGTCTGTGGTACTGCTGACTTGCTTTAATTATTTGGGAATGTGTTTATAAGTTTTTGGTGGCACACTTTTTGGAATGTTGTAAACTATAAGTGGCAATCTCTTTGAGCTGCCTGAGTGTGGGAAGCAGGATGAAGATGGATAGAGTGATTGAGTCTGGAAAAGAAACGTTAATATCTGTCTGTCCATCTCCATCCTGCTCTCCATAATCAGGCAGCTCAGCGAGATTGCCTCTTAAAGTTCACAACATACCAATAAAAGCTCTGTGATTCTGAGAGCATTACCGTAAAGCACATGCCCTATCCCATGCTCAAAAGTCTCAGCAAGCTACCTCCAAAAGACCCGGATGGCCATTTTTTGCCAGTAAGCTCTAAAAAGGCGAGGTATGTAAAGGTATAATGTTGGTGTGATGGTAGCAGCCCATTGTTTTGAAACAAAAGTGGCCATCAGGAAGATATATGGTGGGGGAAAATTCATGTGGACCAAGGGATGGACTGAAGAGGTTGCTGGATTTTATTTTGCCTGCTTGAACTTTCCCTACCATCACCCCTTCCCCAGCTGTTTTTCTCCTGACCATTCTCCACTGAGAGAGAAGCAGCTACAGGGAGATTTCAGGAGGCAATGGGTTTGGCAGAAGAAAAATTCAGCAGCACCTACTGTCTGCCCTCCACTTCAAATCCTCCCCTCACCCACTTTATACCTGTTCAGCAGAACTTGCATTCTAACAGAAGGGCTGGGGTGTCATCATATTTAGTTAGTTACTTTGAGTGAGGCAGTAGGTCATGCTGCTCCCGTGTCATTTTAATATCTTTTGTTCCTTCACTGCATTTTGCTTGGGCACCTCTAATTTTCTGTATTAACCTTAACATTAACCCTAGCATTCATCATGTTAAGATAACCAAGCTATCTTTGATTCTGATTAGTGTTGTGTGTTCATGTGTGTATGCACATGTGCACAATTTCTTCATTTTAAGGGCATCCGCCCCAAGATCTTGTCACTCAAATAAATAAATAAAAACAAGCTCTCTTGGACTTAGTTTTTTCTTTGATCTCCTTTGCTGGATTTTCTTTGTGTGTGTGATTTTTATTCCACAGCCTCAGCATTATTTGCAAGATGGACTTGAAACTGCAGAGTTTTTGTTTGCTTAACTTGCTTCAGTGCAGCTGATACAGACTATGTAGCTCTTTTTGTCATCTACCCATGCATGCAAAGTTTAAAACAGGGCAGTTTTGAATTCTGACTAACTACTGACCTTATCAGGAGACGAATCCCCTCACAGTTTTATTGCTGTTGCCATTGGTTATGATGCTCCGTAGCAGGCAGAGGCAGCAACTGATGCTGATGCTGATGGAAAAGAAAAGGTAGTGGATGGAAGGGGGGGGGGAGAGGCTGAGGTGTTGTCAGGGATTGGCTGCCTGTAATGTCAGTCGGAGCCGTGGGCCCCAGCTCTTCCGCTGCTCCAGCTCTCCCCGAACAGCTCCTAGAGAGAACTAAGGCGTGCGGAGTGCTGATGACCAGCACCATGCTTCTTATGCTTGGATCTTAGATTTCCTCCCTCCCCAAACACTGGTTAATAAGTCCTCCTGTGCATCAGCATCCTAGGCAGAGAGAAGGAAACAAAAAGGAAAAGAAAGAAAGGGAGGGGGGAAGGAAGAGTGAATCTTCAGCCAAGTGGATAAGATCAGCAAAAGAGTCAGAGAGAGAGAGAGAGAGAGAGACTGGGTGCTTTGCTTGCACAGCGGCAAAGTGGAAATTTAAAGAGCTGCGGTGAAAAAGAGCCCAGAGATTCCCCAACCACAACACAAGGCATAACCTCGCAGAATTACAGAGCCAGGTAGAAATGACATCAACTGGCAAAGAAGGCAGCGGAGCTCAGCACGCACAATATGTTGGACCGTACCGCTTGGAGAAAACCCTGGGCAAAGGACAGACAGGTTGGTTCTTATGCAGCAGGAGCAGCCCTAGGGATAAGGCAGCAGTCGCTGAGATTATGGAGATGGGAGAGTCTAGGCTCTCTGGCCATTCCTTGTCTTTTGCTGTGGCATCTGATAAATAATAGCTTGACTTTAAGGTGGTTCTTTTTTGCTCTGGCTCTGGGTGTGTGTGTGTCTTGTTTTCGTGATTTATATCTTGTTTTAACAAGTCCAGGTTGCTTTGTGTGGATCACTCCTGGAAAGGGGTGGTGTTCTGATGACAGTCAAAGTGCGTGTGGGGAGGGGCTGATTGAGTGGAGGGGGGGACGCGAAGGAAAGATGCTCAGCGGCTGGAGAATTTTGCTTTGATTCAGTGCACCCCTTTCCTTTCCTTTCCTTTTTTAAAACTAGAATTCAGTTGAATTGGGAGGCACATAACGGACAACGAAGAAGAGGGGGAGGAAGCTGGAAGTCACCAGCAGTGTTTTATGACATCATGATTGAAAAGGGTGTAGTCCTTAAGGTGCAGTTGGTGGAGGTGCGGTGGTTTGGGGGCCAGGAGGGGGAAGAGACGATGTGAATGTATGATACTGCCTTTGCTGGTTATTTGGAAAGTGTCCCTGGCACTGTCAAAGCAGAAAAAGTATTCAGGAGCAAAGAAACAAAAAAAGCCATAATCCAAAAAGCCTGCCCTGTTTATGCTGTTTTCTTTTAATCTTACTATATATTTTACTGCTGATTTAAGAATCCATGTCCAGCAGCCAGAGGTTTGTTGTTGTTGCCTGATAGGAACAATAGCAAGAAATATTAAAAGGAGGAAATGTAGTGCAAGGCATTAGCAGGGAGCAGGTGCTTTTGCCCTACGTGACATAATTAGATCCCTTTAGTGCATTCAAGATTGGGACTCACTGGTTGCCTGCTTTGGTGGATTCACTTCAAGGGCAGGGAAACAGTAATTGCAAAGAAGCGACCATTGCAGAAATGTTAAATCTCTGTCCACCAGACTTTCCTGATTTGTATCCCCTTTTGGCGTTTTGGTAACAGGTGCGGTGGGCAATCTTGTCTTGCCACAAGATTTCAATGAGCAACCCTAGAAGTGAATTTAAGACTCTTCAGCTTAGCATTTTTAGAGCAGAGTATATGTGTGTGTGATCACACACACATACACACCAAATTGCTCTCCTTTGCTCCTTGTTGATATTAAGTGTTGTTCATCATGGTGGGACAATAAAACATGGTGCATTGTGTTTTGCTTTTTAAAAAAGACAGCCGAGCTTTGCCCATCTGTTGTCTAAAGGATTTAATAGGCGTTTCCATCCCCAGCTGCTGTCTGTGTTCTTGCTGCCCTGCATGGCAGCAGCTCTGCAGTCCCCGCAATTTTCTTAGGGACTGAGTTGAAATCCAGATCTTTCTCTGAAAGGGGCCAAGCTTTTCTTCAATGATTGATTGTGAAGCTCCCCTCCAATTCTTTTTCATCCTCCCTCTCAAACCCCATAGCAACCACTTTTAGATAGGGATGGTTATGAAAATGGCATTGCTTTAAATGGGAAAGCGACTTTTATTTATTTTTATTTAAAAATCCTCCTCCTCCCTGTATGTACTGCAGTAGCTTCATGCATCCGTTCACCTTTATTCTTCACAATGCTGAGTAAAAAACAACAACCCCAAACCCTTCCTCCAACCAACCTGATTCACTGTGAAATATATCTTGACATGAATAAGGAGCCGAGGGGGGGGGGGAACTCTCACCAAAATGATTGCAGCATCATGGGTACACCAATAAAAATACTGAAGGTTGTGTCCAGAGGTGATCTCTTGCCATCCACTCTTGGCTGGGGGCATCTAAGAGGCCCTAGATTCAGTCTTACTCTGTTGCCACAGTTTTTGCCTTGTACCATGAGAGGTCTTTCACTCTGCCCAACTGCCATGTACAAAAAGTGTGTGTTATTGCAAATGTAGCTACATTTCAGACAAATCCTATGCATGTTTTCTCAAAAGTAAGTCCTACTGAGTTTAACAGCACAGGATTTGCAACCGAGTGAGCAAGCATAGGATTGCAGCCTTCGAATGTAAACCACAGAGTGTGGTATTATGCTTCCTATGGGTTAGCTGCAATTTCCCCTCCCCCTCCCCTTGCTAATCTTCCTATCTTCCTCCTAAGTGATTAGAGAGTGAGAGAGATTGGGGGGGGGGTGAGCAAGTGTGTGTGTGTGTGTGTGTTCAGAGGTTTCATGCTGTCTGCCTTTGCAGATCTTTGAGGAAATCATCTAGGGCTAGGATTGTTCTTCATGATTTTACATCTAATTATAGATGACCCTCTAGTCTTTCCATTCATGCACACACTGCAGTGATACAGAGAAGAAAATCTAAAAGCCTAAAGAATAGCTGCAGCAGACTTATGCACTCTTACTTGGGAACAAGTCCCTTTGAAGTAAATGAGACTTCCTTCTGAGAAAACATGCACAGGAACTGAATGTTTTGTTTTCTATTCCCCATACTCACCTTGATATACTTGGGAATTATAAACACCGGCATCTTCATTCCTAACCAGAGCTGGAATGATTCAGAGTTATGCAGCCAGGCAGCATAGTTTGTGTCTATCACTTCTATGTTCCTAGAAGTGAGACAGTAAGCTTTGGGTGGGAAAGAATATGAAAATTCAGTTGTTGGAGGCTTTATATTGTATAACATTGTTATGTGACAGGTAATTAAATAAAGCTGTTTAGGCCTTCTGAAAATAGAGCAGTACTTTGAGGAATTATACTACAACATTGCATTGCATTGCATGGAATGAGCTTGCCCCCTCTTTGAAAGATAATTTGGCCAAGTGTATCAACAATCACAAGATCTCATCATAGCATCCATAGCCCGTTTGCTTCTTGGTAGATCTTCACAACCACTCATATTCCTTCCTCCTTTGCTCAACTAGAAGAAATATTTCTGCTAACCCTAACCCTTGTACCCTCTCAGGGATGCTCACTGTCTACCTGCTATTTGCAGAAATACATGATATTGTTGAAGATCAAAGGCGAAGGAATTGGGAGGCAAGTGCTGGCTTCTGCTCATAGCAGCCTTGCAAAGGTTGTCATGAAAAGATAACTTTCATGTGCTGTCTGAACTTTGAATAGCTTTCTTCAGCCTCCACACCACCCTAAATGATGCAGTTCTTAATGACTGTGAAGCAAGGAATGTTTACAGACAAGACCCTGCTGGCTTTCTGCAAGGAAGCCCAGATGCTGTGTCTTTGCTATCAGTGGAAGCTGGTGACATCTGCTCATGGGTATGCAAAACTGACCTGGCAAAACATACTGAGGATGCATTTCAAAGGGCTGGGTGATGACTGTGCTGATTCTCATTCAAAGCAGGGGAAGCAAAGCTTGTCCTGAGGAGCCTCCAGAGCTGGCACATCAGGCTTGCTGAAAATGATTGATGTCACAAAAGGAGGATTATGGCCTCCTGGTTTTAAAAGCAGGAATAGGGCACTGAGCAAAAGGGTGCAAAAAATTTGCATACAGCCTTTCCATAGTATGGGGAGTGTGGCAAAAGCTGGGGGAAGAAATTCTTAATAATGCAGTGTAAGAATTCCATGCATGTATAATTAAATTAGACTGCTGTAGTAAGACAATTGCCCCTTTGTTGCTGTATAAGGCAGAGGTCAAATGGGTTCTGCTGTTGTTTCCCAAAACTGGACTTGTAGAATATGTGTTCAGCAGGGGGAGGATGCATGAAGTAATGCTATAATCTAATGATCATATTTGTAAAATTGTATTATGAGGAAACATCTTTGAAAATGCTGACAACAACAAATTGCACATAAAGGGATGAGCAAGAGATGGTTTATATTGCACTGAATTACACTATAGCATAGTTAATTATGGGAGGTTTGCACTGTAATTAACAGTAATGAACAAAAAGGATGTGCTTTTGTGTTTGCAATAACACACCAGGAAACATGTGTGCTTAGATAACAGATCAGATGGGAAGACAAAAGCACAAAAATTCAGGTTTATTATTCAAATGAAACAAAGTCTTCCTTAATTTGCTATGTGTGATACTTTGCATGAAATTAACATTGCATGTGCTTCAACCATTTATAAAATGCCTTTTTAATCTAGGAATGCTTCTGCCTTTTATTTTATTTTCATCTCTTCTTTCTTGTTTGGAATGCAAATGTAATATTTTGTGGTGTTGCATTCATGTACCGTATTTACTCAAATCTAATGATCACCTTATTTTTTAGCCAAATCAGGTTGCAAAAATTAAGGTGAGCATTAGATTTGATGGCACATTTACATTTGCCAGCAAATTTTGTTTGTTTGTTTCAAGGTTCTGAAAATTGAGGTGCTCATTAGATTCGATGGCACATTAGACTCGAGTAAATATGGTAACTGTTGCCATAGCCCATCCTATACACTTGTGTGCTAGCCGTACTAGCATGTTATACAAATGAGTTTGTGGTGCTTTAGTAATTATGAACTGAGGTTTTGATGATGAACTGAGAGCTTTCCTTGCAAATTGGCTCCTGCCTGCCTGCCTGCCTGCCTGCCTGCCTTTCTCAGATTTTGGTGGCATTTTTAAAATTGTTGAAGCTCTATTTGTTGTGCTCCCAAATAAAGGCTTCATGTAAGTGGAGTGAATTTGGACAACTGTGTTAAGATTCAGTGCCAGCATCACTATACCCACATACTCTCTATGTTTTGGGTGGCAATGTCTGAAGTGTGGATGCTCCTCTACTTCTGGGGGCTCCCCATGTAATTTAGAACCCTGCAAATGGGGGTTCTAAACCAGTTAGATATAATTACGCAGCATGGAGAAGAGAGCTTGCCATGTTTCTTCCCACTCACCCTGCTTGTGTGCAGCCTTTACCCATGCCCAAATTGGGCTTTAATGGATGCAGTCAAGATTCTAAGTTCATTAGAAGCAAATCCCATTGAATTTGATAGAAATTTACTCCAAGCAAATACATTTTTTACAGGGACAGTTTTACCATGAAACAAAGTACATAAGTAGCTATTGACCTTATTTTCCATATTATTAGAATTTCATGGGGTGACAAATATGAACTTTGTTGAAGGACAGACAGGCTGTGCAAGACTCTGTTGATTCTTCTGGACCTCTCAGTGGTTTTTAGTACCATCAACTGTGGTATCCTACTGTGGTGTCCTACTGTGAAGGTGGCTAGGTTGGCAATAGGAAGTTACATTCTTTTGCTTCAGGAAAGATGCAGTGAGTGGGGCTGGGAATAACTAGGACTTTTTTGAGAGAGGGGAATGAAGGATAAAATTGTCCCAGGTCTCGGACATGGGGGGGGGGGGCGCATTTAAACCCTTCAATTAAGAATAGAATGAAGAAAACACACACAGCCCACTGGCATCTCAGAGCCTTAAAAATGGTCCTAGGAATGACTGTTCTGCTCCATGGGAGTTGTCTTGCAGTGTACCTCAGGGATCCATCTTATTCTCTATCCAAGATCTATGTGAAACCGTTGAGATAGGTTGGGGAATAAGGTGTCATACATAATATTGGTGGTACCCAGTGAGATAATAAGGTTCCTAGATGGGTGTTTCAAGGGGGAAATTGGCAGGATAAGAGTGAACAAACTGAAGCTCAGTCAAGGTAATATGGAGATGCTGACAATGAGTTATCTGGAATTAGGTGTGCGACTTGTCCTGGATATGGTTACACTACTCTTAAAGAAAGGCATTTGCATTTTGCAGGTTGCTGCTGGACCACTTGTTCCTTGGTGCTCTAGTTGCAGCTGTGGCTGGGAGAGCCCTTTTCCTCATATGTGTGGTGTGCCAGCTCAAGGAGTTGGAGCTGTTTCAATTTCAGACTTTCCCTTCCTTTTTGATCCCAGATTGACAGACTCCCATAATAAAATCTTATTTGCTCTTTACTTTGTAAATATTAAAAAGATGGCCTCAAATTCTGATATGAGTTATTGGCTTGCTGAGGAGGAGATATACCCTTTGGAGTTTGAGTGGGTTTTATTTTTGCTTGGCTTTTATTTTTTATTTTTTTGTATGGATGAGCATTCAATTATGTGAACCCATAACTGCAGCCTAAAGGAAGTGCAGTCTATAAACAGTTTTACCTCTTCTTTTGCTGCTTGTGAGAAAAAGTGAAAGTTTAAAAGGGGGCACAGGAGGTCAAGAAGATTTGCCAGTATGTGTCAGGTCATCTCTGAATCTTGGCAGAACTGGTTTCCTTTAGGCAGTACTCTATATGACATGTTGTTGTTGTTAACTTAATTATTTTATTATATTTGTTATCTCACCTTTCTTCCACCATAGTTCTTGAGATGCCTTATCTAGTTCCCTGGCAGTCTTCTATCCAAGCATTGACAAGAGCCAGACCTTCTTAGTGTTAGCAAAGTTGCCCACTGTGTACCAAGCAAGGACTGCCAGGAACCGAGCTTCTAAAAAAACCTGGAAGGTGTGGCTACTCCTTCCAAGTTGCAGAATGGGCAGGGCATCAAGATGTTTGATTGGTGTCTGCTGCTGTAAATATTATATTGTTACAATATTACAATATTATATATTATACTGTTACAAAAGCTGGGTGGCTGCCCCTTTCTATGCCAAGTGGTGGCAAGAGCTGAGGGTCTGTGTCCCTTTGGAGAACAGAAGACATGGTGGAGACTGTTGTGTTTTACGAAATATGGTTTATTTACCTATTTACACTTTCAGTCTGCATGGAGGGAATCCATATCTTATGGCATACACATTTTCAGAGGCAGCACTGCAGGCAACCTTCAGGCTGTCTTCCTCAAATGTGGATCCCAGCCGTCTATTTTCCCCTTAATGGCCCTAGCTTGGCCAGTATGGTTTGCATAAGCCAGCCCAGGAACTCCCTGTCTGGCAAAGCTCTGCAGTTTGTGTTTTAATCCATATCCCAATTAATCAAAATCCTAGCTTTTATTCATTCCTAGGGTTTAGGGGGACCCCATCCCCCCCCCAGATCTGTAACATCATTCACTTGAGGCCTGGCGTTCATTTGGTGAGTGGTATTGTTACCAGAGCCTCTTTAGGCAAGGCAAGACAAATCAGGACCCTGGGCAGCTCACAGTGGGCTCTGCTGCCTGAGTTTTGGAAGATGTCTCAACAAAGAGCCAGAATCATCTCTTCAAAGGCTTAGGAGGGCTGGCAAGGTCTTCCCTTGCAATGGCTCCATCCTCCAGGGAGGACAGTCTGCAGCCATCAAAGAACCCATTGCTGATTCTGCAGTTGCAGGCTCTGTGCAGGGTTGTGGAGCAAAAGAAGTTGAGGATGATGGGAGAGCCAGGTCGTTAGAGTGGGGTGGTATAGAAGGAAGCACCAAGGACTCATTTTTCCTCAAATGTGATGACTTGCAATTAATCTGAATATTAGCTCTCCTCAGGATGACACTGTGACCTAGATGCAGGGGACATCACAGTAAATGGAGGAGCTGCAGTTTGGTTAGCCCTTAATTAGACACTGTTGGGTTATCCTACTACTCCCCAATATCTTATTTTGTCTCTGGACATAGCAGGAGTAGCCGGTGAAGTTGGGCAGAGCTGCCTTCCTAACACCAACATTACTGCCACTTACTTGGATGGGGCAGGGGTGGCACAGGGTGGAGCAGAGTTCAGGACTATGTGGATGTACCTGAAGGACCACTGGGTTGGCTGAATGAGACTAGGAAAATATATGGGTCTAACAGGCCCCATCACATTCTCTAATTTGCTTGTTCATAAAAAGATGCCTTCAAACCTGGACAAATCAAATCAGCTCTTGAGAAGTCCTCATATATGGAACAGAATCTTGGAAAGCCACACTGACCTTGGCTATCTATTTTGAAACCTGAGTGAACTATAGAAAAGGGAGAATGCATATGCTTTTCAAAGAGGCAACATTTGCAGAATAGAGCACTGCTTCTAAAGTTAAGGAATGCTGAGATATGTATAGGTCAGAGTAAAAAAATGCTAATGATTCAAAACTCCAATAAATATAAATGAAATAAAAGAGTAAAATATTAATCATAGTTCAAAAAGCAGGCGAATAAGCATTTTATGGGAGCAAGCAGTCTACTTTGAAGCACACAGCTTGCTTTTTTGTTACATTGTCAGATGAGTGGGATTATATTGCTATTTATATACCTAAATCTCAGACATCACCAGGGTTACAGAAATAGCAATTCAATAGATATGGCTTTTACACTATTAAGACAGCTTTCTTCTTTGTATCCCTGTTCCATTTAGCCACCTCTTTATTGGCTATCACTGAAACTAAAGACCTCACAAAAATGAGTGGAACACAAGGTAATCCATAACAAATGATAGGGTGATAGTTTCCACATATTCTAGGTTACAAATGGTAACACCACAAGGGAAACCTGAAGGAGGAGCTGACCCTAGTGTCACTACTGTTGAGAAGGCTGTGCATTAGGATGAGATGAGAAAACAGACAAATTAAAAACATTTATCAACAGGATGTACAGTTGCTTTGAACTGAATTCTCAAAGTTGCACTTAAAGAGTGTTATGCTTTTATTGTGGCCTTGCTCTTGTTTTTGTGTATTGTAATACCCTTATCAGCTGCAGCGAAGGCTAGCTCATAAAAAATGATGACCCTAAATGTTTTGCAGAGTTAAAAAAATACATGAACTATTGAGAGACCATTTTCATGAAATCTAATGGTGATGTGATCATTCTGTAAAAGGCAAAATGTTGCTTTCTTTTTTCTTTTTTACCAGCAGTACTGGGCTTATATAAGAGACCAGAGAGATATGAGTTTGCTTCTCAGTGAATGTCAGGACAGGACAAGAGACTAAATTGAAAGGGAGAAGTATTATAAAATAGGTCCAAGAAAGTAGTAGGCTGGCCTGTTACTTGTTCTGAAAACAAGGCAGTTTTAAACTACAGCAGGAACTGCTGGTGGAAAACACGGGTGATCTTCTCATTAGTTTGAAACAATACATAAAGGCCAGCTGCAATGGTAGATCAGTGGAAAGAGAAGTGAGGGTGACAACTTCAGCAGGACATCATCGGGAACATACCTGAGAGTGTGTTCCCTAACCTAGGGAACTTTAAGTCAGTCACTAGGTCTAGCAGCTGGCAAAACACAGTAGATCCTGGAGTGTAGCAGGCAGACTGTACTGCTATGTTGTTCAGGCAAGAGCAAAGTGCAGACTGCTAGTGTTTATTTCTTACTTTTAATTTGTTTACATTACTTGTATCCCTGAGCAGGAATGTGAAAGTGGCAGCCATATTTTTGAATGCCAGTATTTCATAGGGTTCATTTCATGTTGCTTTGAGAAACAGAAGTGTCATGAACTTAGCTTTAAATTGGCTTCTCTGGGAAAATGAACTTTTTGATTCCAGGCAAATAGTTCCATGGTGTTGTATGCAGTTCCTTGTGGACTGGTGGATTGTAAACAAGACGATAACCCTAAATAAAGGGTTTACATTTTTCTTTTGTTTTTTAAAACCACCCAAGGAAAAACTATAAGTCTATGCTTCCATTTGTGCATAAAAAATGTCTTTAACTATTGGAGGCAAGTTCTGCAGACACCCTTTAAGCACATAGAATTTCAGTCTACTAAGTAAGATTATGTGTAGTCTCTCCCTTTTGCTTATTATTGATTTGGTCACACAAGGCAACACATTTCTATCCCAAACTTATCATGATGGGTGTTCTCCCCTCCCACAGCAAAGTGACTCATGATTCCAGATAATTTGTTCAATGAATTTAAAATTTTGTTCTTACATGGAACATTGGGAACCAGATGGTGGTTTCCTCAGTGTTATTTGTAATCAAAATTTATCTAGCATATTTTTTCCCCTTTCCCTGAGTCAAGTGCATTTCTGTTGAACGTTGAATTGTGTGCTTCCTCATAATTGGTTTCGTACTTGATGTGACATTGCTCTTTCACTTGGTTGGTTGAGCACGGAGGTGATTCCTGTACTGTAAATTTTGTTTCATACAGTGTGGCTCAAATCCAAAGACCATCAGTGTAGCAGAGGGTTGTGTGCACATGTACCCACCAAACAGATGGGCAGCTTTGATGTCAAACACCTGTTTGGGGATGGGGGGGGCTTGAATTCAACAAATACTCAACAAACTAATTGGTTCTGTCAAAGCTGGCTGCACCAGAACAATCTGGACATCTGTGTGGACCCAATGTAACATAGAGAGGTGCAGTCCTAGGTTCTGGGTGAATCTATGGAATAGTCCATAGCAAGAGTGAATCACAGATTTTGCATGCAGATGGCTCAGTACTTGAGACAGTCATCTATTAAAGGATCTCAGATAGCAGAACTGGAAAGAATGCTACCAGGGATTTTAGAGAGCTGCTGCTAGTCAGAACAGACAAGAATTATCTGTACATTCATTAATGACATAAATGCTCTTATAAATTATCCACATTATATGTTTATTTTTACTGTCTATTGGACCCGCCCGATCCAACAAAGAGATTCATTCATAAATGCTTGTTTCTACATGCAGTATTTGTTAAGTTGGCAAACTTAAATGAACTTACTTTTACTCTGTGCCAGTGAATTTTCAGCAGTAAGCAAAGGGTCACAAAACCAAACAATTAATTTTTAATATAAACATGTATTCATATCAATATTCATCAAATGTTTAGAGTGCTTTTTATTACAGCTCTCCCTGTATTGATTTGCTTATAAATCATTGGTTTGTGACTTTAACATTATGAATAATTGGTATATGATTTAACTTTAATGGTGACATGTGACAGTTTTATTTATTTTTCTTTTCAGCTTATTTAAATGGCCAAACAACTATGTGAGAAATTCATGGCTATGTCTGGCCTAAGACCCATGAATCACATGTGTTAACTTAGAATTGCTCTCAAGTGAGACTTTTCTGCTTCACAGAATGCGAGACATATATACAATGCAATGCATTTTTTTCATTTTTGAATTTACATGGTATAATTAGACCTAGCCTTAAAGATGCTTTTATACTGTGTAACTTGTGCAGGAGTTCTTATCTTCCTAGATACTTCCAAACAGATAAAAAGGAATGGGCTTGGCTTCTAAAAATAGCAGAATATTTGAGGAAAACTGGACAGTCATTTTATTATTGATGTTGATGGTCAAGTTCCAGATTCAGTATTATCCTTGAACACAACTTGTACACAACTTCAACATATACTGACTTACTAATTGCTACATAATCATATATTGTCAGGTCATGAAAGGAGAATGGTTAAGATTGCAAGTGGAGAAATAGGGGAGAAAGAGAACGTATGTGTATAGAAGAAAAAAGCTTAAATATTTCAGGTTTGGACAATGTCCTTAATGTATCATGAGCCAGAGAGTTGCGGCTGATTTACATACTTTCCAGAGCTTTCCAAACTCTGTGTTGTGGCAAGTTAGTGTGTCAGCTGAATTGTGTAGGTGTGTCACATGAACGCTCCCTGAGCTCCTCCCAGGGCTGAAAAGGGGTTAGTTTAACCTCCAGTTTGCTAGTAAAACTGAATTACTGTGTCATGAAATGATGCATGTCTAAAAAGTGTGTCACCAAGATGAAAAGTTTGGAAAGCTCTGCTTTAGGGTTAGGTATTAAAAAGAGAGAATCAAGATGTGCAAAGTAGAGTTTATTGAAAGAGCTAGAGCCCCCAAACAAGCCTTGTTATTTGCTTAGGGGATTTGATTATTATTATTTTTTTAAGTACCAAAAACATGTCTGTGTAACACCTGACAAGGTTCTCTGTTATTCCTTACTACCTCTCAAGGACCATGGTAGACATCCTATCCTGGAGATTCTTGAATAGAACATTCTTCAGTATGAACCATTAATGGTGATTTAGACTGCTGTTAGTGATAGAGCACTGCCTACCATGTTATTCATACAAAACTAAGAATAAATGGTGGTAATCATAATAGTAATGAATCACTGTATTGACAATGAAGAAGAGTAAGACAAGCAATAGATGGTCAGCAATCCAATTACTGATATGTGAAGATATTACTGCTTTTAATATCTTAGCCATTTTTATACTTAGAGAGAAATTGGGGTTGGTGATTAAAAAAGGTTTCTTAAAAAGCCACCACCACTACCACCTCATAGTTTTACTTCACATAACGTGCTAAGTTTGTAGGTATGACTATATTTTCAGTTAAATGTTTCACTTTTTATCGATTTAACTTTTCAGAGGTTAGTGGAAAATTATTTTCAGACATCCATTCAGTAAATGCGCTTCTAGCTGCCTGCACAATTTATCAACAATGGTCTCCCTATCTCCCGAGGCTCTGGCCATTTGTAACTCTACAGTTTTGCAGTACAAGCTTTCATGGGAGTAAAAATGAATGTGTATTTGTGTGTGCTTTTCAGTAGTGTGCTACATACCCATTGAAAAGACATCCGTTTTGCAGGTCCACTTCAAAATGCCAATGAACGCTCACATAAGCCCAATTCTCCAGCTCGTTAATTAAAATTATTGTTGACTCAAATTTGATGAAGGTAGCTCAAAAGCCTGTAGAACTGTGTTTCCTAACATAGCAAGTAACTAGTGAGACTTCAATAATTTGAATGTTCCCCATCGGGCCTTGATTTTTAACTTAAAAGAAATACATATGTTATGACCCTAAATATATAATATACTGTGGCATTACCTTCTTGTATTATTGGCCAACAATATTTATTCATTTAATAATATTTCTATACCACTTGATTGTCAAAAACCTCAAAGCGGTTTACAAAAGATGAAACAGTAAAATCAATGGTGGTGGTGGTGGGGACACAACCCCACTTTAAAACATACAAAAGTTAAAATACTAAAACAGATTAAAATTACTTCATCTTTCCAAACATCTTGGTATACTTCCCTTGGCCTGGTACTAAAAAGAGTACAGTGAAGGCGTCTGCTTGATTTCAATAGGCAGGGAGTTTCAAAGTGTAGACGCTGCCACACTAAGCGATGAAGTTCTTACAAATGTGGAAAGGGTATTATGTGGCACCTGTAGTAGTGACAATTCCATGAATCAAAAGCTGTTGAGGGCACATGTAGGGTAAGGCAATCTCAGAGGGAAACTGGTCCCAAGGGCACTGGAATGGTTGAGGCTGTTGGGAGTTACAGTTCAAAACATCTGAAAGGCACTGAGCATAGCTGTCAACATTTCCCTTTTTTAAAGGGAAATTCCCTTGTTCCGAATAGGATTCCTCGCAAGAAAAGGGAAAAGTTGACAGCTATGGCACTGAGTTGGTAAAAACTGTTCTAGTTGCATATGAATATTGAGCTTTTCTCATGGCAGCTCTGTTGGCACCAAAGCAATTCAAATATTTTTATTCCCAGGTTGATATCACATGGTAAAATGGCTGCATGTAACTGTGTCATCAACAGTATGTTGCCATTCAGTATGAAGACCACAAGTGAGAAAACTTCCACTTTTGTGAAGACCTTGCCTGGACCTTAAAGCAGACTTAGATTTTGATATTGGGAGTGGTAAAGAGTTAGTTTTGAAGTATGGAGGAGGGGTAGAGATAAATGCTTTTAGTTTGGAGCTGGCTTGGAAAGATTGCTAAGGGGATTCTGGCTAGCATTTTCAGATCTCAAGAAACTGAACTCATGCCATTTTGTAGCAATAATTGTCTAATCATGTGACTTTTCTTCCCCTTAGCCCAACCTTCACATTTGCAAAGAAAAACATATATGGCAGATAAACCACACACACACATCTCTCCTGAACTTTCTTCTCACAAAGAAACTAATAATGTGTAGTTACCATAGAACTTCCTACTGCTCTAGAAAGTTGAGATCATGAAACACTGCAGTTATCCATGGGGAACAGACCCTCCAGCTCTATTCTGTAGGCTGCAGGGCTTGTGAAAATTAAACACAGATTATGCTAATTAATATGTAGGGTATTATCCCACCCCAGTTCAACAATGCAGAGAGAATAAGAACTCTGCATGTCCTTATTAGATCCTAGTTCCACCCCTAACATGGAAGCTACAGTACTTCAAGATGTGCAGAGGTATTCACGTCTGCAGCTAAACAAGGTCAGAGTTAGGCTCCCAGGCTTCTATGAGCAAGTCACGGTAATGGCTGTAGTCACTGTAGCCTGTCTTTGCCACTCTCCACTATTTCCCTGTTGCTTTTAGGCCATTTATGTCCTTTAGTTTCTCCTGCTTAGCAGTTGAGGCCTGTTTCCCTAGTATGGGCTGTGATTAGCCAATCCTCTAATGCACCTGCATTTCCAGCTCCTCTGTGCAGGAAGATAGCACTGTCAGGCTCTGCCTTACAATAAATCTCTTATGTTGCCTTGCTGCTGAGTATGCCACTCACTCTTAGTACACACTAAGGCCCTTGGTCTCTCTCACTTTCTTTGTTGCCTCTCTCAGATGTTGCACTTTTTCTGCTTTTCACCTTAGGATACTGTCACCTCATTGAACTAGAAAGTGGTGCAGTGTGCCAGATTCATTACTCTCAAGCCTGCTTTTTTTCCTGAAGGGAATGGGGGGTGGGGAGAATCACATTTGGCTTCTGATATGCTTGCTTCCTCTTACCGCAGAAGCAATATTAAAGGCTTAAGGAAGAACCTAGATCTATTGATATCATCATAGTTTTATAGTGCTGTCCTTGGTCATCACATTTAAGTCAATGACAAGATCACAGAACAGATGTGAGCTGCATTTATTTTCACTGTTATCACCTATATAGAGATACAATCAATTTTGTTGCCACGGTAAGAATTATTGCAAATGTTTTAGTGTAATGTATAATAATATTAAAGAGACAGCATAGCACAGCTGGGAATACCTTAGTGGGAGAATTTCTTTTGGCTTTCGTGCATGGCTCTGATAAACTGGGTGGGCTTGGCCAAATGCTGGAGAGCACTATTCTGCTACCATTTTCTGTGTCCTCTATATCTTGGCTCAAAAGGTTTTCAGTGTGTATTAATCTGTATTTGGATTTTTAAGACTGTATTTTATCTGGGAACAGGAGCTACTTAAGGACCAAGCAAACTAGGGGAACTTGTACTTGAAAGTTGTCAGTGAAATCCTTCATTGAAATTGTCAAGGGAATGCCCATACCATATGTCCCAAGGATGGGGAATCTTAGGCCTAGGGATTCAATGCAGCCCTTCCCCCTGGCCTCTCTACCTGGCTCTCTGGACTCTTCTCTGCTGCACCCTTTCTCCCCAGGCCATACCCCTCATCAGCCCTGCTTTGCACCCTCCTTGAGTGATTTTGCCGGGTGAAAATGTGTCATTGAACTCTGATAATGCTTGCCGTTTGCCTTGATGGAAGATAGAGAGGAATGTGTGAGTGTGTGCAGAAGCAAGCCTACTGTACAAAGGTAGAATCAACACTCGTTACTCCATACACTTTGGCTTCTAGCCCCACCCACCAGTGGCATGAGGAGTTTTTTTGGGCTGGTTGTATTTGTAAATAATCCAAATAAATAAAGTGAAAGGTGCAAGCAGACAAGTTTTTCACAAAAAAATTGAAAAGAATAGTGCCTTCACATTTTAGCTGACATCTCAGGTTCTCTTTCTTTCTCTTTAAAATGAAAGCTGGGACTCTGGTTCACCCTGTTACCTCTCCAACATCACATCCTCACCACCAGCTCCCCCCCCCCCCCATGTATTGGGAAGTGTATTTCTGGATGCCACCTAAGCTTTCTGCACAATTTAGCACCTGGAAATCAAGGTTATTTATTTCATGGGGAGACTACTGAGTACAGCATGCTCAGCCTTGCAAGCGTTCCCTTCCCAACACACTCAAGGCAGTGAAATCTGGGACAGGGACATGAAGAGGCTATTTCAAGTGTCCTTTCCAATAACTACTTCAAACTCAGCCTAAAGCCTAGACTATCTCCTTTGTCAAGCAGCAACAGGACAATGGTTTGTCCTTTCTGCGCCTGGTAATCACAATTTCTTTTGTGAGTCTTTGTGATCACAGCCTAAGAACCCCTGAGCTCAATGAGTCTTCTAAGTCCTATACAAACCTGTCAAACCTCCATGTATCCTTTGTTAGCTTGGCTGGCAGACATTGTGCCTAGGTTTGGGTGGCTTTTAGCTTGGGTGCCTGTTCTTGCTGCTCTGAACCCCTGTGCTCCACAGCATTCCAGCAAGGGGTCATCTTGTTGTAAACATATCCTGACTTAGTATGGAATCATGGCTTTGGGTACTCTTTTTTTCTTTCTTTCAAACTCTCACTCCCAGTGAGTGCCAGTCTGGTAAAATCTTGTCATAGCCAAGGGAAGTCATTTCTTCTTACCTTCCTTTTGGATTTACCCAAACAATAAAAATCTCCCCTACCCCACCCTTGTGTTTGCCCAGAGCATAAGAAATGAAAAGTATAACTCTCTTACTCTGTCTTTTTCTCTCTCTTTCATTAGCTTTTCAATTTCCACTGAATTCCTTGTCTCGGAAGCAATTCATTGTGTAGCCTCATCCTCCTTTCTCTCCTTTCAGCCTTCATAGCTAACCATTAGATTGCCATTTTGTTACACTTTCTCAAGAAAGCTTAATTTTTGAAAAAAACTTTGATCTTGTATCTGTTGCTTGCTGACTATCTTGACTAGATTATTTGAAGTTACACTCTGCATGTTTGTATTTGGTAAACATTCTAGCTTGGGGAGGGGCAGCCTAATGAGACAGACATCAGCCTATCCTTCAGCAGAAGAGAGCTGGGGTCACCGTAGAAAATGGTTCCCCAAGTACATTTGAGCTAAATTCCTTCCAACCATTCTGGAATCCTATGCTGTTGCTTCTGGCTGATTATGCACCAATGCTAACAGGTAAACTATTAGACATGACTGGAGTATGTCTAATAGTGCCACAAAATGGCTACTTTTTTATTTCCTTGGTCTGTAATGTTATGTATAATAATAATTAAATGTACTTGGGGAAGTGCTGTAGCTCAGTGGTAGAGCAAACACTTTAAGTGCAGAATGTCGAATTTTCAATCCCTGGCATCTCAAGTAAAATGGTCAGGTAGCAGGTGATGGGAAAGACCTGTGCTGGGCACTCTAGAAAGCTGCTGCCAATGCAGATACTGGACTAGATGGACCAATAGGCTAACTATATGTCGTTCCATATTAGCATAACACTTCAGGTGCTAACATGAGGCTTTAGGATTTATAAATAAAATAAAATCTCTTCCTTTATGTTCCATTGCAGTCTAAGACTTTACTCTTGGCTCTGTCATCATACCACAAATTCAGACAAATGTACTGAGAGAGAGATGACCTCAGTGGTTAGCGCTAAGTTGTGGAAGTTGCTCCGTGTGAATAATTCAATAATCATCCAAGTCAAAGCTGGATCATTTCTGTAACTGATGTAAGATGTTGTTTATACAGGAATATACTGGTTGGAATTAAGGTGTTTTGCACGTGCGCGCGCACACACACACACACTTTTTATGGGTGCTTTAAAAATGAATGTTTTTACTGATTGGCTGTTTCAATCATTGTTATCTTCCCAAAGACTTGGAGACTGACTTGATGTAAAAGCAGAGTATTTTAGTATTGATGCAATGATGGCTCTCTTTCACCCTAATTGACTACATTGCTCTGACAAATTAGAGACTCAAGCAGCAAATTCTCCTCTTCCTTCTCATTTTTGCCTTAAAGTAGTGTAATAGGCTTGGAACATCTCCAAGTAGTGTCCTTGCTGGCAATGCTTCTAGAACCTGTGGAAGGTTGGAAGCTTGTATTTGATTTAAGCCTTTTGTGTTCCCATCAATTAAAATAAAATTAAATAAATAAAAGTCTTGGAACTGAATTGAAATTCAGGTCTGAATGAGAATGCAGGGTACCATGGAACAATATTGTTTCTTTCCAACAAGAACAGAACAGCAACCTGAAAAGCCTGACACCATCTGAAGTCCAGTGCCACCCTAATGACTACACATACACTATCCCACTCAGGGCTGGTATTTCATAAAAGTATGCCCTTCTAGATGCTGCTTCAATGGGCACAGAGTCATGGTGATTTTGGAATGCACCACAGTTTGCAGCTGTCACACAGCTACTGTGAAGGTGGCAAAAACAACCTAGTATCTTTCAAGCTATTCTGCACTTGAACTTGTCAAGTATTTTATGCAAGGGCCAAGAACAGCATGAGATGGGGAGCCCAGTGGGGGTTCCCTTACCAGTGAGGGATTCCCTAACTGATCTATTTATCTATCTGTCACAAAATGCTGGAGCAGAGCGGTACATGCAACAATCTGTTCTCAGAAAGAATCTGCTGGAGAGAGAGAGAGAGAGAGAGAGAGAGAGAGAGAGAGAGAGAGAGAAAGGTGGTCCTTGCTAGGGATGTACAATCACTTTGTCTAAAACACAAACAGATCAGGTTGATTTGTGCTGAATACAGATCAAGTTGAGGCAGCTACAAATCACTACAGAATGGGTTGGGTGGACCTGAATCAAATGGTGGTAATTTGTGCTGACCCAGAGCTCAAAACAGTATCTGAAAAAGCCAAACAGACTCTCTCCAAAGTGTTGCAGTTATTAAGTATAACACTATAGAAGGAGAATGCCAGGGTGAGGCAGAAGGGGAGGAGGAAAGCTGGGGTTTGCTCATTATTGAGAGCTGTAGCTTTCAACCCTGAGCTAGAATCTCACCAAACACACTCTGATCACAGTGCTATTTTGGGCTGCAGGGATGGGGTGGGGTTAAAGTATTAAAATGCAGCAAGCTCACACTGCCTTCATTCTTTTGTAAGTTCTGTCTCATATAGAAAGAATTTGGTGGAGTTTGGTGGCACTTGTTTAGCTTGTGTTTTGTTTCCTTCTCAGTACCCTACTCAGCCTTATAGTTGTTTGTTTTCCATCATTTCCACGTCAATCCCAGTCCCATTCTTACACACACACACACACACACACACACAAGTTTGTCTGTGACTTAGTCTTAGCTACTTAGGCTGTGTCACTTTCCTTATTCCTTCTCTCTCACAATTTTGGCCCTAGTTTTTAAGGTTAGGATTGCATTTTATTTCCAGCTGTGTACTATTTTCTGTGTCTATCTTTATTACCACATTGGGGTGTATGTGTGTTACTCTTGTGAGTACATTGTGCAGAGGCAATGCACAAGCAACACAAGTGCAAGTGAATGCGAATACAATATTCAGATTTTCAGCTTGGGTTGGATTGGTCCAGATTGGTTTGACCCAATTTGGGACTGGATTCAAATTGCTGAATTGAGCTGTGAATCAAATCATGAAAGGTGGGGCTGGCACAGTCCTACTCGATGCCATATTTTCCACGATCTGTCTTCTGGGTGCCCTGGCTTTGTCACAAGCAGGCCTTTCCTTAGAGAAGGTCACTAAGGAACAACAGGATCCACAAGCATTTCTGCATTATTACGGTCACACAAAGACAAAGCTCAGTATTATATTCAGACTTGGCAATGACACACTTTGTAACCTAGTTAAACACAGACATTTGTTTAGATAGAAAGAGCATGGCCATGAGCTGTGCGGCTTTTGAGAAGCTTTATGCTTTTCAGATCCCAGCTGCGGAAAACATGATTTCTGTTCTGATTTAGGAAGCTACATTTGAATCTTTAAAAAGAAAGAAAGAAAGAAAGAAAGAAAGAAAGAAAGAAAGACAAGAAATTGTGTTCTATCATCTGAAACAATTTACCTGACTTTATTTGGAATAATGGTGATTCAGAGCTGCTAAGAATAAAGCATATGACTTCTCTCACATTTTGTTGATATTTTCTATAGCTTTCCTAATAGTACATATGTTACCTTATTGGGGCAAGTGCAAGTATCAACAGCTTTTGGAAATGTGTGTAGTGGTTACAAGAAGTTATAGGGAATGTCTTGTCAGGTTGGAAAAATAGCAACAAAGCAATTTCATCCCAGCCAGCATGACAGTGGTATGTTCCAATCAAATGTCATCAGTGGGTGGTGCTGTGATCTAAACCACTGAGCCTCTTGGTCTTGCCGATCAGAAGGCCAGCAGTTCAAATCCGTGCAATGGGGTGAGCTCCTGTTGCTCTGTCCCAGCTTCTGCCAACTTAGCAGTTCAAAAGCATACTAGTGCAAGTAGATAAATAGATACCGCTGCAGCAGGAAGGTGAATGGTGTTTCTATGTGCTCTGGTTTCCATCACGGTGTTCCATTGTGCCAGAAGCAGTTTAGTCATGCTAGCCACATGACCCGGAAAGCTGTTGGTGGACAAAACACCCGCTCCCTCGGCATGAAAAGCGAAATTAGTGGTGCACCCCATAGTCGCCTTTGTCTGGACTTAACCATCCAGGGGTTCTTTACCTTTACCTTTTACCTAATACATTCCAGTCAAATGTCAGCAGGGCACTTGTGTTACTCCTTGACAGAGGAACAGCTTGCTACCACAAGTGGCTGAAATGGCTTCAGGAGCAAGCCCCATCCATTCTATCCTTGTAAAACATAGAAAGGATTTCAGAAATCTCTCCTGACATTTATGATGTGATTGCATCATAGGCTTTGGCCTGCAGCTGGCTGCAGTTTTGAAAACGTGATTGCTGGAATCTCCCTACTTAGCACACAAATGCCTTGTGCTTTTTTGCAAGTCAGGGAGAAGAAGAATTTTTTCACCTCCATCTATTATTTTTTGTGTAGCTCTGATGTTCTCAAATGAGGATAGCCACTTAAAATAAGGGACGCCTGCCAACTGTTTTGTTGCCTCTTTTCTGGCAGCACTACTTATTGCATAAGCCCGAATTCTTTTCTTATTGCATCCCTAATGATTTCAAAGATGTTGCACTGGTTTTAATGCGAGGGGATAATTTAGTCTTGTGTATTCCGGTTTCGGTTCTTGCTGAGGTCAGATGCAAGCCGATGGCAGAGTTTAGCAATGAGCACTCCAGGGTTGGATCAGATTTCCTCTGCAGTGAAGGTTAGACAAAATTAAGGGCATATCATCAACTGATGCATAGGAATTCACTGCAGGCTTACAAGAGGAATGATAGGTGCAATCAAGCTCTGTTAAAATCAGTGGGAACTTTGCGATTGATTTCAACAGAAGGTGTCTCCTATATGCTTATAAATTAACAGAAATGAGCTTCCTTTCAAACTAGCATGTTACTGAGTTGCTCTTTGAATAACAGATATTTCAATAAAGAAAGGTAGATATGTAATAGATGATTTTCTCAAATTAGCCGTCTTTGTATATATGTATGTATATAAAGTAAAACAAATAACATGGTAGGTTGGAAACTAAAAATCATCTTACTCAAAAGTCATCTCAGTAGTTAACTACTTTAGAATTTGAGTTATGGATTTCTTATCCTGTATCCTCATGATATTTTATGGGAATAAAGAGGCATTAAACATTTTATGGTTTCAATGTTTGTTTTTTGCTGTAAACAGCTTAGATTTTTTTATGATACAGCATTATGCAATTTTTTTATATAAATAAATAAATAATGATGGTAGGAACCATTATTTGCCAAGTAGACCACTATAATGTCAAGCCTATTTGCAGCAGGTCTCAAATCCAGTACAGACCCTCCAAGTGTCCCTATATTCCAGGGAAATCTCTGATATAGAGAAGCCATCCTGGTTTCTGATTTGATCCTGGAATGTCCCATTTTTCCTTAGGATGTCCCTATTTTCATTGGAGAAATGTTGGAGGGTATGGTAGGATGTTTCTATTTTCATTGGAGAAATGTTGGAGGGTATGCCATGCAGCTGAAGTAAGAAGAATGCTAGGGGTTGGGCATTGTCAGATGGTTCCTGTGTAAAGAACAAAAGAACAAAATTCTGGAACAAAGCACCCCAAACCAATTTCTTACACAGCTGACATCTTTCCTGGCCCTGATTATCATGTTAAGGAGCACATGTCAAATGCATAGCACTAAGCTTGGAGAAAATAGTCACAGTGACTCAGATAATTGCTGTTGCTACAAGATTTAGAAGTCATGTCAACAGTATATTGTTTATTATATTATATTTTTATTCTGCTTTTTTAGGCAGCTGCTGTCTCCCAATGCAATTCATATTATTATTATTATTATTTATTTATTTATTTGGACACAACCTGTTCCCAGGCTTATAAACTAAAAATAAAATAAAATAAAAATAGGGAAGACCTATAAGGGAAGAACGTGGGGCTTGCATATAGGAGCCAACTCTTAGGGGCCGAGGTCCCTTTGCCTCCACTTAAAATATTAGAGGGGCCTGCCTCCCCCCAAGATGACTGACATTGCCATTCAATTGGTGTGCATGTGTTGTGTTATGTGACCAATTATGTGGGGTGGGGCTTACCCCTGCCCCCAATATTTTATTCAAGTTGGCACGCCTGGGCTTTATTGAGCCCGGTTGAGTTCCTTTACAGGAATTGTTTGAATCTAGCCCATACCTGCAAATAAATGTTTTTCCTTTGCAGCAGGACTTGCATTCAAGCTGCTCTGCCATCAATGAATGGGCCACCTGACATCATGGTGACTGACAGTTTGATGGACCCATTCGCTAGACGAAATAACCCATGAACTGCAGGGAAGCTCAGGATCTGACAGTTAATCATGGTCACCTCTGCCTTACACCATAGCATGTAGAGTGTGCACTTTTCTGTAGCCATTAGACCTCTGCTTGATGCATGGGGCCAAAAGTTTGCTTTTCCTCTGTTCTGCAGTCTGAAGGCAATATATGCAGTTGAAACTGAAGTACCTTCTTTTCTTAGTGGTTATCTTGCTGCCTCCTTTCTCCAACTTGTCTATGTGGTTCTTTTAAAAAAGGCAGGGAATTCTGACAATACTGTACAGCTGCAGCAATCTCAAGGGCACCCCATGTTTTAAAATGAAAGCTATTTTTGCCATTACATAAACTAGAAGAAACAACATTGATGTTCCACATTTGACAATCCTGGGCCCTGCTGATTTCCATCTCTTCTTTCCTTAGGGACATTTGTCCCTGATCTCTCATACAAAATGTCACTGACTAAACTTTATGGATATGATGTGGTGTGTTCTGCCTATGAAAGATCATAAAGTTCACAAGATTCTATCACATTGTTTTAGAGATGTATAATGATAATTTTCTTAAGAAAACCATCTAGTCAATTTGGGGTCTGTGTGTTGGGGCTGGAAAAGGGAGCCTCAAGTGAAGATTCCTCCCCTCCCAGCTCCACATGGGAAACATTCAAAATGAGTTCAGGCTGGTGAGGAAGCTGGGGAGAAAAACAGTAGGCATACTGAGGCATTATTAGGTTAAGGGCACATTTTAGGGATCTGCCAGTGCCTTATGCCTGGAGAGATGAAGGGGTTCCATTTGGCCTGACATGCTCATTTTGAACAGTGGAGCCTTGGTGTGCATGTCAGTTTCATACCTCACCTAACAAGGAGGGAGTAATTTCCTCCCCATCTTTAGCTCCGGAGCCACAGCCTATAACTGCATCACATACCTGGGGATCTGGAAGGATGCTTCTCTACCAGACTTAGCCAAATTCTACATCTGCTTAGACTTTATGAATTTGGTTTGCAGTTTCCTCCAAGTTGGCATATTTAGTAAATGTAACCTTTCCCCACTGCTTCACCTATGAGCCTTCTTTGTATGTGGAGGGGGGCCCATGTTCCCTCTTCTAGATTTTTAAATGTTTGCTGCTAATGAATCTGAAGTAGACACTGAGAACATCCCTCTACATGCCCTCATTATGCCCAGACATGGTTCATAGATGAGAGACTCAAGAGGGTACACTGATTAACCTTAAAGAAGTCAAGATAAGTGTGGAGTTGGAGGTGATTCCTTTGTTACGTAGAACCCAAGCCATTTAACTAATCATTTTTGAGGGGAATTGCCCATATGGGTTGTTTGGCCACTGGCCCAGGCCCTAGGGAAGAGGTTAGTTCCTGCTTCTGTCTCTGCAGTGCTCCTTTGGTGTAAATCAAGAGCATATGCATTGAAGTGACGCAGATGCACAAAGGTTAGTGAACACAAAGATTCAGGCTATATATGATTGAAGGGTCAGAGCCTTTGAAAACCCAGGCAATGCATTTACGTTTTGCAGCAGTATGGGAATAAAAGCATTTTATTCTTTTCTCTCCATATGGTGCAACCATCCTGCTAAGTGCTATAGGTAACTCTGGTTATCAGTATCAGGCTTTTTTTCCCCAGCAGCAGCAACAGGTTTTTGGCAGTTAATTTGTAAATGCAAGATTAGATTATTGCTGCATCAGACAGTTATAATTGTCAAAATACACTTTTGGATATATTTGTTGTAATAGGTTGGTGTTGTCAAATTCGAGATGAAAAGAAGAAGCGAAAACAGTTCTTATAGAATTGTAGGAACTGGATCTGTATCCTTGTTACCATAATATTACCTAGTATTCCTGGAGCTGCAATGATCTGCTCCAGGATATATTAATTCTCATTCCTGTGCAGTCTAATGTTTTACTTCTTTTTTGGTGATCATTTGTAGCCCACTAAGATTGTCTTCCATGAACACGGTCTTAACAATGAGTATCATGATAGGGATGTGGTCAGGGATGATGTGCATTGAAGACCAGTATCATCGGGAGGGCTACAGGTTTCACAACCCTGTTTTAGAAAGAAAGGAATGTATTCTAAGCATTAGGACTAGGGATGAAAGAAAATAGAAAAGGAATTACCAGGTGAGTATTCTTTACCCTCCATTTCTAAAACTCTAAAACAAAGCTGTCTCCATAATGATCCACTGCAAAATAAGTATTTAGACTGGAAATAAGTTTGAGATGCTAATACTCCCAAACTGGTATTTTCCTTTTCTTTTGCCCTGGTTCCCTGGGAAGTTATTATGACTTAAATGAAGAGCTGTAATGGAAATGTCTCTCAGCCATGACTGCAACAGCACTAACTTGATGTTCACTCAACTCTCCTTCATTAAGTGTGATAGTTGTGCATTTTAAATACAGATTTCTCTCTGTATTGATAATATTGTAACACCTAAAGTGCTTTTCTTTTTTAAAAAAATTAGAAAAGAGACCCTCTAAGATTTTGTGTGCACGCATGGTTTTAACCTTCCTTGCTCCTTTCCTCTGATACCTGAACAACTGTGATAATGTGGCCTTCCTGACACTTGCCCTGGTAGGAAGCAGTAAGCACCACACACCTGCTCTCCTTTCAGTCTTTTTGAAGTTTTGTAATATGAAGGGGCTTATTTGCAAACCAGAAGTCTTTGATCACTGACCTCACACAGTGACACAAGTGTCCTAGACCTTTTAGTTCTTTTGATGGAAAAGACTGTTGGATATGAGTCTTGTACCAATAATTGCACCTAGTTTAACACTGTAAACGGGCTTTTCCCTGCCCCTCAGTGGCCTTGAAACTCCTATTCCTTTTCAGTAAATTACTACTGCTCTGCAGTTGTGTAAGTCACAACATAAGCCTTGTGCAAGGCTGATTGTCTTTTCAACAGGGAGTTGCTTGAGTCCTTAAACTGAAACAAGATAGTTCACTTTCAATGCAAGAGTGCTGTGATAATTATAAAATATTCAGCAAGATATAGATCAATGGTTGACAATATGTTTGTTATTAATGTTATGTATAATAATGATACAGTAATGTATCAAGGCCTTGTTATTCTATTGCATTTTTTAAAGAAAAAAAACTTCATTGTGTCCCGATTTCCTTGCACTAAATCAGAGAAATCATGGTGTTTTTTTTAAGGCACGCAGATAAAAGATTATACCTGCAGGGTGGGGTGGGGGAGGAGGAAGAAAGTCCAGAGGTAATACCTATACCTGTAACAGGTAACACAGCCCCACCCCAACGTTTCATAATTCTCTAGTTTATCTCTTCATGTACTCATTAGCCACAAAGCTAATGTCTGCAAAGTCTTTTTCTTTAAATATGAACTACTCTGGAAATACATATTCATGTGTGGCATACAAATACACACACACACACACACACACACACACACACTGAGGAAAGTCTGCCTTTAAGACCCTTAATAATATACAGATAAAAACAGCATGCCTAAACATGTACTAATTCCCTCTGTTGCATTAATAGTTTCCCTAGAGTTCCATTTATATGCACCCCTACAACACGCAGATTGCCCAGTAAGGAACTGATTCCTACACCATTGGATGCACATATGAGAAAGGGAATTACATTGAAGGCAAATTCTAGCCTTTAGTGAGATATCTCCATTTGGAGAATACTAGATTTTACCATATGAGGACTCAATTCAAATGAGGTGTCCATCATGTGAAACCCACATGGTAACATTGCTTTGTGAAGAAAAGCCATTGAATCATAGAATTGTAGAGTGGGAATGAACGCCAAAGGTCTTCTAGTTACTAGTCCAACCCCTAAAACATAAAATTTGACACTAAAAGTAAACATGATAGCTGGGCTCAAATGCTCCCTTACTTTGCCTAGGCAAGAGAAATCTATCCTCTTGGGACAGTTCCTATTTGACTATTTTAAGTTGTTCTTGAAGTAGCTCTGACTGATAAAATATGACCACATCAAAGGCGTAAGGCTGCAAATGCAAAAGTCTGATAGCACTACTGTAATACTTCAGAAGTGTGCCAGGTGCTTTTCACTATGCAGACCTAGGCCCAATCCTTTAATGGCTAGTAAAGTTTATGTATGTGAGAGAAAATCTAGTTGGAAATAAATTAACTTTATTTTAATTCTGACAGAAAACTAAATGTATGCAGGTTCTTGTCACTCTCGATAGAAATTTAAATAATCAAATGGCACTTAAACCCACTGTTTAAGGTTATGAAGATGACTAAGAGCTCCCTTTTAGCTCTTATTCTACATAGCTCTCTTAAAGGAAAAAAAGTGTGCATCCGGCACCCTTGACAACAGATACTGTGTTGTGTTTCAAACTATCATAGCAGCCTGACATGCCTTTCCTTGCCAGTCCTAGCTGCTATAAGGCCTTTATTCCGTTGACCAGCATTGATGGGTTGCTGAGACAGATTTGCTTTGCTTCTTTTCTCTTTGATTTTTCTCTATCCCCGTGGCTCCTTTTCCGGCTGGGTATGCAGCATGCTTTCCAGTTCTCTTGCAGCACTATGAAATCAAAGAGCTTTTGCTGCGATGAGGTTGGTGAGGTTCTGCAGCTTCTAACTATGTTATAAATCGCAACATGACAACTTATATTCCTATTAATGATCATCTTTGTAATTTGAGAGCTTTAGAAAAACAATGGGGTGACATCTAAAGATGGGCAGCAGGAACAGTCTTATAGAACTGGAATGAATCAGGATGACATTCTAGAACATTTCTTAGCCAGACCTAGATACGGGTTATACAGACCTAGATAACGGGCCATAGGACACTCCAAATGGCAACCTGTCAGGATTGCCCTATTAGATCTGCATCATTAGGAGATCTTTAACACCAGGATTGACCCTGATGGAATATCAGCCAGCAACTGGGTTGGCTGATTCAGGAGACATACCCAATGCCTATGACAAAACCTACTTACATCTGTAATTAAGAAAGTTGTAGCCATTTTGATCCCAAGCCAGTGTTGTGTCATTCTTTCCAGCTTCTGCACCACCAAGCCCCTCCCAGGTGGCCTCTGGCCTGCTGCACGAGGGCTGCAAATTAATTTTGCATTTCAAAAGTCTGTGTGGCTACTTATGTGAGCAAGGTGCATTAAAAAAACAAAACATGCAGAAATCCCTGTATTGTGCTTCAGGGTGGCCTGAGGGTACTTTCCTCCAAAGGTATAGCGCTTACTCGAGTTTTACTTTTAGCAACTAAATGTGAAAAATGGGTCTGGTTTATAACGTATTAACTGACTGACCAACCACAGGTTTAGTGAATCAGTGCAGGTGGCTCAAGGCAAGCAACCCATGCCACACACTGCAAGGAAAAAATTAACTGCTTACCCAGCCAGCCACCCTAATTTGGGATAAAGTTCCTTCTGAAGTTAAATATAACCGTTGTGGCATGAACATGAAAACAAGTCCCCATGCTTGAGAAAGTTCATCAGTGTCCTCAACACCACCTCATCTTATCCAGTCCTCCATCTCTGATGCCTCACCTAATCCCCAAAGCCTCAACAAGGCCACTAATTAAGTTCTAGGTTACTATTCATTTTATATTTTGAGCTGTGTAGGGATAGTCCAAAAATGATTTCTGCCCTTTAAAAATTTTGATGACCTAAAAGCAGTCAAGTAGTTGATTATCTTAGTACTGAAAGCAGAAGGTATGGAGGAAATGAAGGTCACTGGTTCAATTTCTTACTGGAATTAAGTCCTTGAAAATATAGATAATCCTTCATTTGAAGTTGACTCACTTGGTTAAGTCACTGTAACTCTTTGCACCAGGTTCTGCAGTTTTATAAAATGTATTTTCCTAGACCGTGATATATTTCATTTTCCTGACAAACCAACCTATTTACAATTGCAGCTAGACATCACTGAAAGAGGAATATGGCCTCACCTTGTCTGGACCTTATATCTGATCATCGTGATATTTTGGAGTGATCTTAATGAACTCTCCATGAAAAGTACGCTTGCAGCCAGAGAAGTGTAGGGTGACTTTGTGGGTGATGGATCAATAGGACCATCCTTCACAGGCCACTTAGTGTCCTGTCTGGACAGGCCTGGAATATAAAGAGGAGATGGATAACCACATAGTGTGGTATCTTCAGCTGCTGATTCAGTGCCTTGTTCTTCTCTATATTTGGTGAGGTGCTGTTCTGTGTCACAGAGTTCTCCTTAGACTTCCAGATCTTTCAGTCTCTCTATCTTATGCACATAACTTAGAGTTTTAAATAATAGGTCACTTCTGTCTAAAAAGAGGTGAGTCCTAGTATATGGAGAGCTCCATAGGTGAGTTGTTATACAAGTAAAACAAGCATGCAGACTTAAAATCAGTCTTCATGGACATATTTATCCCCTGAGGATGTATCATTATTGTAAACTTGTGATCCCTTTTGGTGTATGTGTATTTGTATATGCGTGTACACAACTTTCTTTTAATTTGTTTTGCTGTTTCCTTTGCTTATGAACTAAAATAATACCTGGATCTATCCTAGTGCAGCTAACTGTTAATTTACTGCCAATCTTGCCTTAGAGCAATTCATGTGACAGCTTTTTGTAGTGCATTACTTTGTATTGTTTCAGTAGCAAGCTTCATCTTCTGTCATATTGCCCAGCCACCCATCTTGAGGATTTTAGTGTGATCCTTATGTGATGCCCTGGACTTGTGTTGGCCTGCAGCACTTGGGTAAATTTCATTCTATTATGGGAAGATGCAGCCTGTCAGATTAATCACAGATGTACTATGTATTTTCTTGGGCTGCAACAAGGAATCAATTTATTCTTTAGCCCTTTGAGGCCTTCACTAAACCTACTCCACACTCTCAAATACACATTGCCAACCTGATGGTCTGGTTTGCAGAAGGAATTAAACAACAAGGCTAGATACCTGGACCTGAAAATCAGAATGTTATACCAAACTGTGCTGATAACTGATGATTCCATTTTTCTTTTATAGCCAAAAGTGATTATTCTATTATTAGAAGAGGACAAATAGTAATACCAAGCGTTGCTGAAACATACCCTTAACCTTATTTATTTATTTATTACATTCATATACCACTTTTTTCTCCCAAGGAGCTCAACGTGGTGTACCTGGTTCTCCTCTTCACAGTTTTATTGTCACAACAACCCTGTGAGGTAGGTTAGGCCAGGGGCAGGCAACCTAAGACCCATGGGCCACAAGCAGCCCATGGGGGGTCGTTTAACCGGCCCACGAGCCCCCCCTGAACCGAGCCGCCAGCTTGGCGAGTCCCCACCCGCTGCACTAAACTGGCGCAGTGCGGCACGGGGACACATTTCCACAGTGCCGGAAATCACATCTCCGCTGATGCAGACGGCGGAAATCGTGTCTGCTCAGACGTAGACACCAGAAATCGCGAGGGCACGTGCTCACATATGCATCCCACAGAGGGATCTCCGCTGGAGTGAACCGGCCCAGGCGAGGTAAACCTTGCCGACCCTTGGGTTAGGCTAAGAGATGGTGACTGGTCCAAGGTTACCCAGTGATCTTCATGGCTGAGTAGGAATTCAAACCCTGGTCTCCCAGATCATAGTCCAATACTCTAACCATTACACCATTCTGCTCTAGTGAAGTCCCAGTAGTTTGGCTGCATTCATTCTCCCATTGCCAATATTTTGAAATTATTAACAGCTGTGTTTGCTCTTTGACATAGAAACAGCCACCAAAAATATTTCTCTGTTCTCCTGTTATCAAACTGGTGTATGGTCAATGTAACCCAGGAGGCAACTCTGTTAGTTTTAGATATTTTTCTTGTCTTTACTATCGCTAATAAAAAATAAATGTGAAATGTGAACCTTGAAAACATATCCCAAAGTAAGGGGCATTCAGCAATGGAGCTTCTGATCTGCATCCAAAAGATCCTGGGTCAAAGCCTGGACAACTCCATGTGATGAGAAAGCCCTGGAAAGCTGCTGCCAAAGTCAGAGTAAACAATACTAGGCTAGAGGAGGCAGTGGTGTAACTCAGTATAAGGCAGGTTTATGTGTTCATATATGTTTCCCTCTGAGGTATCTGCTGTGTTAAAACAGAGCAGTGTGACTATGACATAACTGAATGCAGTGATTCTCCCGGCTGATGAAAAAAATAAAGCATCAGCCCATACAAAACACATAGTTTAGAAAGAGGAAAATGTGAACAGATGGAAGATTTTGTTTTCATCCCCCACAAGCTGATTATATATTTTTTGGTAGCTCTAGTTTGAAAGAGACGATGATGGGGTCAGTGATCACTGATTGCTGTGAAATCAGCAAACCTTGTCCAGCTGTTTAGGGAATGGTTGTCTGATCATGGAAATTGTGCTCCCATAATACAGTGGGATGGAGTAGAAAGATTCATGCTGGTAGCTGGCTGGGTTCAAATGAAAATAGCAGCAAGTTTTGCTTAACAGCCTGTTAGCTGAAAGTGTCTGTGTTTCCTTTCTCAGACAAGATGGTTTTCAGTTTCCTCCCTCCCCCTTAAAGTTAGCTATCAAGGTTTTTATTTTGTAAGGTTTACTAATAATATTTGACACTGATAAGTGATGTTGCACATTAGCAGATTTTCCCTCACTTCGATGGCGATTTGTAGGGTTCACATTTGCATCTTACTTCCCCTCCAAAGGGGGTTTTGTATAGCAGCCAGTCATCCTTTACCCTCACAACACTTCTCTGATGTTGAACAGGGTGAGAGAATGTTTGACTAACGTCTCTTACACCTGATCTAGCATGTTGAAGCATCTGTTAGGGTTATGCAGCAATACTAAGAATGGATACTTTTGGTATCTCTATGTTTGTCTAGTTTTCTTCATTAAATATCTCTCATTTCACAAGCTTTGCAATGGGAACTGCTAGTACTTTTGATAAATGGATTAAAAGATTGTCCCATACCACTACAGTATTTAGATCCCCTTCTGTGCCATCTGATAAAATGCTGTTTTGTAACTTCCTGGACAAAAGCAGCATGGGGTGAATTATAGTTTCCCATTCCCCTCTCATTCTAGCAGGTGTGTCCATTAAAGAGAGCAACTTTTTATTGCCATTTACACAGTGTTGAGCGCACATTTGTACACAGAGCATAGAAACTGCAGGCACAGGGCCTAACCCGTTTTCTTAGCTGATGCTGTACTTGAAGTGCTGACCTGAAAGCAGGACCTTGGCATTGTGTACATGGCTTTATGGAGGTTTACGCCACCATGATTTGTCGTACTACATTTTCTTTCATGCTGTTCCTGACCCCATAGAAGTAACCTTCCTGCTCAATTTTCTACCACAGGAAGCCATATACTAGAGAGGAAAATTATTTTTTCTTTAGCCAGTGAAAGGAAGTGTCCAGCATCTCCAATGCTGAAGTTTTTTAGTGCTAAAAAAACACACCACTAAACAGATTTTTTAAAAGAAAAAAAAAGTTGCCTTTCAACCATAAAAATACTAACTTCTCCACGGCTTATCTCTATATGATTACTACACCTGTATTTGAACTGGTCATTGAATAAATACAAAGCAAAAACATTGTTTGCAGCTTGATCCTTGAAAGTCAGAGTGACACAAGTTAACTTGCAACTTTCCTCTTGAATACACCAGAAGCTATTGATTTTATGAAAGGGTGAGATATACAGAAAGTCCATCATTTTGAGAGAGATTGCTGTGCCATGAAGTGACATGCTTTGAGGCATCCAGATATGGTTCCAAAATATAAAGCTGTGTCTAATCAATGATGCAACTAGGGATGCCATGATGGGGGCAGAGGAAAGGGGCGGGGAGAAAACAGCTTGGTGCTTCTGCTTATTCCTTATGCATCTTATTCCTATGCCTTTCATAGTGCATGAGTTGTATCCAACCTTGAGCAAGTTGAGTTCTGCTTGTGCAACAGGACTTCCCCTCCTCTTCCTGCACACCTGCAAAATCTGTTCCAGAGGCTCCCCCAACATTCTGCAGCAGATTTTGAGGGTGCATGGGGTGGGCTGTGGAGGAGAGGTTCTGTTGTACAAGCTTAAAACTGCTGTGCAAGCAGAACAGCATCATTGGCTGCAACCCAATGTTTTCCGTTTTTCTGACCTTCATTTTGGAGCACAATGTCTTCTGATGCCTGCAAAACAATGAAAGGAAATATCTGCCTTTAAAAAAGAAAAGAAAAAAATTCTGAATTAATGATACACAAATTTGCCTTACTTTTGCGGTTGGTTTTCATGAGATCGCTATAAAAAAAGAGCCATCAAAGAGAGAAAAAGTTAATTCAGAATGCCACAAAGCAGCTTGTAAAAGCTCCGCTGATATCTCTCTGACAATCTCATAAATGTCTGCAACTCATTTGTAGAAGCTGGACTAAATCAGGCTGTCATCACTCCTCACTGTAAGTAATGCCATTTACAGATACGACACTCTTTTTGCTGCTTGTTTTACCATATGCTTCGGTAGTCAGCCTCCAAACATGTAACACTGACCTTGTATGAATGGCCACTTTTTAAAAATAGGTATGCAAATCAAGGGACGCGGGTGGCACTGTGGGTTAAACCACAGAGCCTAGGGCTTGCCAATCAGAAGGTCAGCGGTTCGAATCCTCGAGACGGGGTGAGCTCCCATTGCTCGGCCCCTGCTCCTGCCAACCTAGCAGTTCGAAAGCACGTCAAAGTGCAAGTAGATAAATAGGTACCGCTCCGGCGGGAAGGTAAACAGCGTTTCCGTGCGCTGCTCTGGTTCGCCAGAAGTGGCTTAGTCATGCTGGCCACATGACCTGGAAGCTGTACGCCGGCTCCCTCGGCCAAAAAAGCAAGATGAGCGCCGCAACCCCAGAGTCGGTCACGACTGGACCTAATGGTCAGGGGTCCCTTTACCTTTTTATTCAAATCAATGTCTGGTAGCACTCCAAATCATTATGAGGCCAGTGTGGTGTAACGGTTAAGAGTGTTGGTCTAAGACCTTGGAGACCAGGGTTTGAATCCCCACTCAGCTGTGAAGCTCACTGGGTAACCTTGGGCCAGTCACCATCCCTTAGCCTAACTTACCTCACAGGTAAGTTAGTGTGCATGCACACAAAAGCTTATACCCAGAGCGAACTTAGTTGGTTTCTAAGGTGCTACTGGACATTTTTTAAATTTTTTTTTATTTATTTATTTTATTTATTTTATTTAGTTATTTATTTCGACACGGCTACCTACCTGAATCTTACCTCACAGGGGGGTTGTGAGGATGAAATGGGGATGAGGAGAACCATGTACACCACCTTGAGATCCTTGGAAGATCAATGTAATAAATAATATATTATTTGCAGTAGTTGCAATTAATTTTACAATTTGGAGTGTCTTCCAGCACTCATAAGGGAACTGCTGCCCTTTGCACCATATTTACAGGGCCTTCCTAGGAGATCCTTATGGCAGCTTCATTATGGCTCCCCGTGCCCCACAGTGCTCTGGGGAAAGCCTAGATGGAAAAACCATGTGAGGAAATGACATAGTTCCTAACGATAGAAATATTGCTTGGCTCTACAGGCATAGTGATGTTTCTGTAGCTTGTTGATAATCCTCTCATTTAACCAGAATAGTTCATTTATATTGGAGGTGGCTAACCTTTGTCCCTCTAGATGTTGTTGGAGTACAGCCCTTGTCATTACTGACTATTGTCCATTGTGGCTGGGGGCATAGCTGTCAACTTTTCCCTTTTATTGCGAGGAATCCTATTCGGAATAAGGGAATTTCCCTTTAAAAAAGGGAAACGTTGACAGCTATGGCTGGGGGTAGAGCCCAACAACATCTGGACAGCCACTTGTTCCTCACCCCTGCCTCATGCAGATATAGCTTGTTGAAGAAGCCCACAAGAAAGCCTGGAGCTATGGTGATATTACACATACAAAATGAAAGGTTTTTAGAGACCGCCTTGTTATACAGTTGTATAATCACTAGAATAATGTAATTAGATTTTTAATGTGATTTACAGAATAAGCTGTGAGCTATTAAAAGGTAAAGTTAAAGGGGCCTCTAACAGTTAAGTCTAGTCACGAACGACTCTGGGTTTGCGGTGCTCATCTCGCTTTAAAGGCCAAGCGTTTGTCTGCTCTGCAGACAGTTTTTCGGGTCATGTGGCCAGCATGACTAAGCCACTTCTGGCGCAATGGAACACCAACACCAGAGCAGCGCACAGAAATGCCATTTACCTTCCCACCAGAGTGGTACCTATTAATCTACTTGCACTTTTTTGGGGGGGGTGCTTTCAGACTGCTAGGTTGGCAGAAGCTGTGACCAAGCAACAGGAGCTCACCCCATCACGGGGATTCAAACCACCGACCTTTTGGTTGGCAAGCCCAAGGCTCAGTGATTTATTAAAGTTGGCACCTCTGCCTGTGGTTGGAGGGGAGTTGGAGGGGAGCTGGCAAGCTGAAAAGCTAATAAGAGTGATTGCCATATCACTATGTTGAATTTCTCTCACATATATTCAGCAAGAGAGATGCTTACATGTTGTTGTTGTTTAGTCGTTTAGTCGTGTCTGACTCTTTGTGACCCCATGGACCAGAGCATGCTTACATAGTCCTACCTGTACTGTATTCTGTCCCTATTTCACATATCACTACATAATAACAAAAATGCAGCAATAAATATCTAAACACTATCACTCATTAAGTGAGTCATTACTCATCAAGATACAAGATGTGAAGTCATAAATCTTCATTATGATATTCTTAAGTTAAGCAGTTTATTTATTATAAACCAATCATTTCCCAGCAGTGAAGTAGTATGCATAGGGAAGGCTCAAATAGCTGGTAGGAAAGGACCAAGCAGTGTATGTGTTGGGTTGGTTCAGCTTGCAGAAGGGACTGGTATCACACTGGAAGAACAGGATGGGGGCAATTTTCCTTAGTTCCCCCGCAGCCCCCTGCACTACCGTTCACACTGTTGTGGTGGGTGCTCCAAACACCCATACCAGCTTTTCTGGGGGCTTTTTGTTTGAACACAAACTTAATAAACAAGAAACAAACCTTGGGTTACAGTCAGCCTCCTACTGTCATATTGGTGTACTACAAGTATGGAGTATATATAACTTCACTGCAGTCTTTATAAAATCCAAAGTCCAGCTGTCATTGCCTTATATGTGACAGAACTGCACCCAAATGGCCTGCGTATGTTGTCAACTTGTTTCTTTCATCATCTTTGTAGGAAGTCTGTAACATTTTAACCATCTCTAGGAGTGTGTGTTGAGGGAAGCTGTAAATGTAATTTAGCATTCCTAGATGCTGCATTCAGAGAAAGTATTTTCCCAGTAAATGACAAAGTTTACACACACACACACACACACTGGAGAGATGGTGACATTTGAAAAAGGAAAAGGCTTGTCAGAGGCTTGACTTGGTAAGGATAGAAAAAATATTTTATGATTGCAAGGGGGCTGGGCAAAGCTGCTGTGCTGTGCAGATAAGAAGGGGTTAGATGCTGGTTTGTATATAAAGAGATAGAGGGCTCTTTTTTGGATTTATAGTGCATTGAGTTTAAACAAAAAAAAATCCTAGGGGATTTATGGATAATCATAAAGTAGCACAGATAAAATATCTTCTAACAAAATTTTATGAGAGATATATGCTATATGTTTGTAAACAGGCATATAACATATCTTTGCATTCTTCTCTGAATTAAAAGCTCTGTGAAGGACATGTCAAATGGCTTTTATGGGGTATAAATGCAGGTGTGATGAGGGCAGGATCATGGTCAGATTTAAAAGACTTCAGTACTGTATAATTGCTTATGCTGCTCAATAGGGTTTTTTGTTTTTGTTTTAACAAACTTCTAGTTACATTATATTCTTCAAATGCCATTTCCCCCCCCCCCCAACTTACAAGTTCAGAAGCTTAAAAACATCTGTACTGGTTATGTGAGTCATAATTGCGGTGTTAGCAGAAGCTGCAGTTAAAGCAGCATGCCACGATTGGCAAAGGAAGCAGGGCTACCAAGCCCTGATCTGATCTGATCGCCATTGAAACAGATAACAACCATTATTACTACAGGGGTTTGCACTCCTAGCCTTGTACAGTAGGAACAGAAGAAGAGCTCTGCTGGATCTGGACAAAGGCCTATTTAGTCCAGCAGCCTGTTCTCACAAGGGCAAACCAGATCTGAGTGATCCATAATAATGTTGCTGATATTGGTGGGGTTTTGTTTTCAGCTTGACTGAATTTTGAAAAACACTGTGGAAGCAGTGCATAAAGATTCAGTGTCAGGGTTCCAGTACCTCCGCAAGGAATAATGCATCTGTTTGCCTTTCACCCTGGAACCTAGCTCTCTCCTCTGAGATAATGTACAGCTCTGTTATTACTCCTGCTTTCTCTCATCATCTTCTCTGCATTCTCACTCCATTCCCCAAAAGCAATTGCTGTGGTGTGCACATTGGCAGAGAGAAATCCTGTCGGATGTCTATAGCTCATAGCATACTTGTGACTTGGCTGCATTGTGCAGCCTGAGTAGACTTATGGCAATGTCACCACTTTTATATAATCTCTCTCCCATCCCCATTTTCACTACTACACTCACAATCCCTTGTGATTGCGTCTGCTCTGTTTGTTCCTTGCCCCCCCCACTTGTCAAAATAATGAGATCCATATGTTGTCAACAACAGCAGAAAGACCACCAGATGGTCAAGGGGTATTGGGGGGCAGGTCTCTGCTTTGAGAGTTACATCATGATTGTTCTGATCTAGGGAAGGTGGGGGTGGGATAGACAAGAGAGGGCAGAGAATAGGAGAGGGGTGTAAACAAACAAGATACACAGCCTGTAGTCTGAACACCTATAACATATGGAGGATGTGGTTATTAAGAGCTAGAGAATACTTGCAGCTTGCTAATAGGCAGACTGTGAGCCTTTAAACTTGTGTTTAACTGCTGCAAAGTCACTGTGATTCAACAGGGACGCTCTGAGTCATAAAAAACACAGGAAAGTTTTGCAGACAAAACTTCAACTCTAGCCCTTGTACATGAGTTTGGATGAGTCATTTTATTCTGTTGACTTGCTAATACAGTACATTTTTTAGATCAATGTTGTTTTGTAACTAAGAGAGAAAGGGGGATTATCCATAAACACCTCAAGTTCCCCCCTCCCTTTTCTATATATTTTGAGATGTGAAACACTTTGTGAGTCAGGGCTGATTCATAAACTTACTCACTAAGAAAGTGCATTTATTGCAACTTTAGTCCTGAAAGTTACCAAGAGTTTACTGTCATAACCATTTCTGCCTTCTAGCTCACTTCAGGCCAATCTCACTGGCATCCATTAACAAAAGCTCAAAAATTATTCTCTCCCCCACCCAGCGTGTTAAAAGCTGGTTCATGTTTACTTCAATTTGTTTTACTCAGCTTTGCTTAGGCCTCTGTTGGTGTGTTGTGTCCAGTGTCAATTTATTTTCTCTTCCATCTTCTGAATCATGAGCTATATTCATATTCCAGTTATGGACACAGCTGTACAGAAATTTGTTTCCTCTCTGTAATCTTGTAATCTTTGTGGCTAATGATGTGTTACATCATCATGCAAATGCTTGTAACTGAGCCTTTTTATTTTTAAAATTAAAGCCACTTTGGGAGGATGGAATTTAGGGTGGAGAAGTGCTAGGAGGAGTTGCTGAATCTTTTCCCAGTTCACATTTTTTTCCTGTTCCCAATCCCACCTTGTAATGGGTTTCTCCTCCATATAGTCCCAAAAGAATGACTGCTATAAGAAACATACTTCTGGATTTTTGGTGGGAAAGCTACTTGAGAAGGCTTTGAAGCAGGGACACAGTGGATGGTGAAATGGAGTTTTTGCCCCCTTGTTGATATTTTATTGATAGGTAACAGTAGCATTTTTATTGTTAATTCCTCTTACTCCTTGATGCTGCTGTTTTTGCTGCTGTTTGGCATGTTATGTTGCCACTTTGGGAATCCTTTTGGAAGGAAAGCAGGGTATAGTGAAATGTTTAGGGTCCCTTCCCATGTATATCTCTGCCCTAAATTCCTGCCTCCTGAAGTAGCTTTTCATTTCAAACATGACATGTCACAAGGGCACACTTACACGCATTTGCTCATAACATGTAGTTAGCTGCTTTGTCCCTTTCTGGTTCAATTTGCAGTGTTTGGAAGAATAGTCAAATGGTCCCATTTTCTTCTCATTCTCTTCCTTGATTGGTGTAATTGCAAGACAGTCTTTGTTTAATAAGTAACTGATACTTAATAACAAGTAGTAAGTTGGCTTAATAAGTAATTGATAATTGTGGAAAAAAGAGGAAAGAAAAGAGGGGGGTTAATTATGGTGCTTTCATGGGATGGAAACAACAACAATTAAGGTAATGATGTAGATTAGCATCTCACTGCCTGAAGAAATGGAGAAAGATGCTGTAAAAGGACAGCAGACACAGGCATTTTGCCTGGGAGCTTTAAATGTATTCCAGTCTAAGTTTAAGCAAAGCCGACCTGCTGACCTTCCTCAGTTGGTGCTCTTCATGGGAATGGACAGGGTGAGATGAAAGCAGCCCTAGACCATTGTTTTCATGATGATTTACTTTATATGAAACACTCTAGATATCCTTTGGGGGAAACATATAGTAGCTGATGTACAGCACCTACAGTTCTACTCACTAAAGCCAGTGGAGTAGTTTGAACACTGTCACTGGCTTGGCTGCCCTTCTGGTCCCTGGATACCTGCTGGTGACATTGATCTGCAGAAAGAAGGAAGTGGCGGCATGTTTGTGTGCATGCTGATTCATAGATGTTGATCTGTGAGACAGGCTAGCTGTGTGCTTCACCTTGAACGTGGTGGGTATAAGCAGAAAAATTGAATTGGGGAGGCAGTGGGTTCACTGCTATAAAAAGAACATAGGAAAATAAATTAAAAATTGTCACCAAATTAATTTAAACATTGGGAGGCCTACCTCCAAATACTTTTGGGGCAGGCAGGAATATAATAAATTGTTTGAGCAATTCTTAGTTGACCCCCTTGTAGTTTCCTGTCTCTAAGGGGTGTAATGGAGTTCATTAATATGTGAAAAGCATTAGAGACCTCCAAGCACAGGGTTTCTCTTTCTATAATGGAAAAAGGCTCTTGTGTTTTGAAAAAGAAAAGAAATGCTTTTAAACACTCCTCTTAGTCTCTGTATGCCTTAATATTAGGTTGCCTCTTTGTCCCCTCCTGTTCTCCGAGCTTCTCACATGTTGCCAGCCAAGCATATTCTAATGTCACCACATCCTTTCTTCAACAATCTGAGACTTTTCATGCTCCAAGGAGGCTAGCAGCTATTAATGGCAATATAGCAATGTTTTCATGTCAATTTCAGCTCTTAAGTTGAAGTCCTGTGACATTTCCTGCAGTAGTGAATGTGTTTTTCCTTCCATGCATATATTCATGACCTGCTTCAAAAGTAATTAACTAAAGCAGACAGGGAACCCCATTGTTTTAGAAGGGATCAATACTTTGTATGGAAATCAAACCACAAGTGGGGCTTTTCAAAATCCGCAGCAGCTATCACTGTGAAAGAAAAAGGTTAGTAACTTATTTGGTGGACAGTTCTGCATGGGGCATTTTCTTAGGTTCTTCTGATGTTCTCATTATTACTCATTAGAAATGGCAACAGTAACAGTTCTCTAGGTTCTCTTGAGTGATGTATGAAGGCTCTGTATTTCACAGCTCTTCTTCATTGCAACATACATTTTGTATGTACGTATATGTCCATCAATGTGATCTGTATCCTGTGCACATATTTTCAGACCATAAGCAGCACATAATTAAGCTATGGAACTCACTGCCACAAGATGCAGTAATGGCCACCAACTTGGAAGGCTTTAAAATCAGGTTAAACAAGTTCATGGAGTCTATCAATGGCTACTAGTCATGATGGCTATTAGAAACTATGTGCCTGAATGCTGGTTACTGGGGATCACAAGTAGGGAGAGTGTTGCTGTTCTCGTGTTCTGCTTGTGACCTTCCCAGAAGCATCTTGTTGGCCACTGTGAGAACAGAATGCTGGACTAAATGTGCTTTTGATTTGATCCAGCAGGACTCTTCCTACCCCTTTGGGACCATGTCCATAATAGTTAATGATATTAGAAGTTTGAATAGTTCTTTTTCATTGTGAATGGGAGATATAATTCCTATAACATAGGTAGGGAAAATTGACAATTAAGTCAGTTTCTCAGATATAAATGAATATATGAAAGCTATCTAACTGCACCTAGGACTTTGATTCAATGCTTTAATATTATTTCATTGTATCCATTTATACAAGATTTTCCCACGGTTAAGCCTAACTAGATGTCTGCAAATAATCCCAGCATTCTTAGAATGTATAGTTATTTGCAAATACCCTTCTTTGCCCCTTCATAAGCACTTCTTTTATAACTTGCAAAACTCTTCCATTTTCAACCCAATTTAATATATCAGAGAACTCACTTGAGATGTGTAAAAGCAATAGAAAATCATTTGAATAACTTGGTTATTTGTTGCAGCTCTGCAGGTGGAATTTAGACTATCTTTGGAATGCACATGAAAATCTGATTGATTGCTTATAGCTGGGATCTTTGCGCAATACTATCTATTGATCTTTGCCTGAAAGGTTATGCGAGAAGTGGTAAGAAATGGAGGCACACTCACCCATTTTCTTTCCCTAATGCATTTATCTGTCTCTATCATTTTGTCTGAGTTTTGTTTGTAATGAAAGCTGTCTTGAATGTCACACATTCAAGAAATACCTAGTCCTGCCTGAAGCACTTAGTGAATTAGAGGAGATTGAGGCAGTAGCAAAATATCTTCACTTCCTACCACACATATAACAAAGAATGTAAGCCCCATTCAAATGTTCTCTCAGCAGGGCACCACTGAAAATTGTTTTCATGCAATTGCGCTTCATGTGACACTGAGGTCATTTGAATTTCTTTTGCAAGTGGGTTAGCCAGAGTATGTGGAAAGTACTCTTGTGAGCGCTATACCTGCTTGATGGTCAATGGACACTTTAGGCAGCTAAATGCTGATGGAGGCAATTCCCCATGAGCCTCATTTTACAACAGCTCCATTGGAGATTTGGGAGAGGGAATTTCATTTGAACAATGGAGGTGGTTATGGAGAAATGTCCCACAACAAACAATTAATGTCTGTCTTAAGGAAAGCTTATATATATATTTACTTTGTTGGTATCTAACCGCCTCACGTCTCACTCAGATACATAATGCAACAAGTAATATTTGTTGGAAGTGTAGAGCAGCAAATGCCGGGATATTGCATTTTGGGGGAACCTGTCCTAACATTGAAAAAATAATGGGGAATGCATTACCTATGAATCCTTTGCTTTTATTTGGCTAGATAAAATAATTAGCATTAACAGAGGATAAGGAGTTAATTCAGCATTTACTGACAGCTGCAAGAATTACTATCTGTAACAAATGGAAGAAAATGAGGATACCATTCATGAAAGATTGGATAATTAAAATCTGGAATATTGTTAATATGGTAAACTTTACTAATATGGTGAGGATCAGACAAGGAAGACAGCCTAATAACCTCTTTTGAGAAAAATTGAATCAGTCTATAAGTTATTGGATTAATAAGGTTCCAGGCAATGTACTGTACATCTATTTATAGTACTTGGAACTTTGATTTCATTATGTTGAAACTGTTTTGTTTCAATATTGTTTTGGTTTTTGTATATTCTTGTTTTGGTACGTTTGGTACGTTGTTGAATTGTGCATATAAGTAAATGTCAAAACTAAAATTTAAAAACTGGGCTCCTTCAGAATGAAGAGTGGGATATTTAATTAAATAATTAAAATATGCTCCATTACAATGTTGTGTGCATGGGTCTACTGAATAACTTTTTTTTTCTATAGGAGAAGTACTATTCTAGATAACAGAACTATCTTTCCCTTTAAGAAAATTCTTTATTGAGAGAACGGCAACTCAAGTTAAAGTGAGAAGTTGTAATTCTATTCTGCAAAAAGCATGAAAGAAGTTATTAGATAACAAACCAGTGCCACTTAAATTTTAAAGCAGAAATCTAACAAACCAGATTATGGATACCGGAGAGCATGACCTACTATTTACACACTGGGTTCAGTTCAGTCTTGCTTTTTTGTTCCATTCAATAAGTTCAAAAAATAGGCACTTAGTTCTTTAATCAATTTGAATTTGCTTAACCATAAAGGCCACAACAGGAGTTTTAACCTGAAAAAAATGGAACTTAGATGTATGGTCATATATGGCATTGTAATTCTGTAGTGTGTAGTTGAACAATGCTTACTTATGTTCAAATATATATCAGGCATTTCCAACTTCATAATTCAGTAGTATTAGTAGTAAAATTAACAATAAAGCAACAAAGTGTTCAACACAGAAATATTTCTGCAAGTCATTCCTATGTCTGGCATAGGCTTAATAACCATTTTTGCTTTTGAAAAAGACTAAGACATGGTCAATTCCAGTGAAATTCTGTTCCCAAATCCTCAGCATATCTGCATTTGTCTTAAAGTTACTGGTGCCTTGTACCCATTTTAGATAGGTCACTCTGTTAAAAGTATAATATGAGGGTTTATAATAATATCCCCCGTGTAGCAGCCATTTTAAACTGCACCTAGTGGAGGCTGCTAATATGTAGCATTAATCTGGAGTGAACTGCCACATACTATACTGCAAATGTGGTTTTGCAGAAGCATCATGGAAGTAGGCTTTTTCACAAGACAGGTCACCTACAAATAGTGGGTAGGCTGCTGATTTTTTCTTAAATTGCAGGCCTCCCCTCCCCTATTTGCTTCTTGCTGTCAAGGGAGACAGAAATAAGCAGATACACATATACCTGATTATAAGAGCAAATGGAGCACTGGCACCACTGATCTAAAAGAAAAACATGGAGAGAGATGTCATCAAGGGCATTATACTGGGTAATTAAGTTATGCAGTTAATGAACAATCATGCACCTCTGTTTCTCCTAGCCTAATGCATTCATAGTAATTGACTGGTAGGTAATAAACTCTGATAGAATGGTAAATAAGATCCTGCCCAAGGAGCCTATGAATTAAAATTTAGCATACTTTTTAAAAGTATTACATTTTCTACGCAGTGGGAAGTCTTAGCTGCACTGCAGCAACTACATAAGAGTTAGCATTTTCTTCTATTATTATTTTAGTATAGGTCTACAATAGTTTCACTAGAGGAAGCCATTTTAAGTTTTGCTGGTGCACAAACAAGAAAGTAAAGTGCTGTGACCAAAATTGTATAACTTCATTCAACACTTCTTTGTAGAAGTGCACCAATAGTCATTTGTTGCTGTTGTTTAGTCGTGTCCGACTCTTCATGACCCCATGGACCAGAGCACGCCAGGCACTCCTGTCTTCCACTGCCTCCCGCAGTTTGGTCAAACTCATGCTGGTAGCTTCAAGAACACTGTCCAACCATCTCGCCCTCTGTCGTCCCCTTCTCCTTGTGCCCTCCATCTTTCCCAACATCAGGGTCTTTTCCAGGGAGTCTTCTCTTCTCATGAGGTGGCCAAAGTATTGGAGCCTCAGCTTCAGGATCTGTCCTTCCAGTGAGCACTCAGGGCTGATTTCCTTAAGAATGGATAGGTTTGATCTTCTTGCAGTCCATGGGACTCTCAAGAGTCTCCTCCAGCACCATAATTCAAAAGCATCAATTCTTCAGCGATCAGCCTTCTTTATGGTCCAGCTCTCACTTCCATACATCACTACTGGGAAAACCATAGCTTTAACTATATGGACCTTTGCTGGCAAGGTGATGTCTCTGCTTTTTAAGATGCTGTCTAGGTTTGTCATTGCTTTTCTCCCAAGAAGCAGGCATCTTTTAATTTCGTGGCTGCTGTCACCATTTAATGTCTTCCAAGTTCCAGTGTTCCCCGCTCCCACATTACTATTCTATACATTTAGAATGATCTCTATCCTAAAATAGTAATTAAAAACACTTAACACCTCTTATGAGGTTGGTGGTTTAACAAGAGCTCATTAACCACAGTGGGAGGCTTGGGCTGTTATTCAGGGGCACTACTGCACTTCAACACACGCGGAGGGACTTTTGTAGTTTTCACTGCCAACTGCAGCCCTCATGTAAGAGGGGAGGGTGTCTAAGAAGCCCATTTCTACATGCAGCCGTCCAAGTACACATCACATCCCTAGGTCACAATGTTGAGTAGGCTGTGCAGTTTCATAAAACATTAAAGTATGTGGCTTTTTGAAATGACTGGCTGCAACGTGCTAAATCATTACTGCTAAGTACTACCATGGTAGGTGCTACTTGGAGTAGGTTTTGCTGTTGAAGGCCAGAATTCAGCAATCGCTTTAATAAACTGCAATAAGAGAAAAGAGTGCCAGCAGCACACATCTTTCATGGGTTTAACTGTGACTAGACAATGCTACAAGCAGCTGCATTTGTCTGTGAAAGTGTGTATTTTCTTCAGTCTGAGAACCTTTAAATGAGTTCCATATATGGTTGCATAAGGCTTTTCTTCCTATCTTTTTGTCCATTCCCCTGACTCCTTATTGAAGATGAAAGGTGATTGGCAGTCTGGTCAAGCAAGGCAGGATTCAGCAATTTATCTTCATTTTCATGGCAGTCTATCTGTTTGATTGCCTGAAGTTCCCAGGATAGCTCGGGGATACAGAATGCAATATTGGGGCTGTTTCTGTAGCTCTCAGCAATCATAGTAGAAAGAAAGAAAGAAAGAAAGAAAGAAAGAAAGAAAGAAAGAAAGAAAGAAAGAAAGAAAGAAACCTCAGTCATAGAGGGTGGTTGGGGAAGGCTGCCAGGGGAAATTAAACCAATTTACATTAAGAGCAATTAGGCACAAAACACATTGAAAATATCAAACTTCCTACAAACCATTAAATTAAGTGATACTTTGCTGAAAGCAGTGGGTTTTTGTGTGAGAGAGGAGGTCTCTGGAAAGAGACATTTGTAGCAATTTATATTATTATCCTTTTGATTGTATATGTTTATGCTCCCCACCTTTCAAGGTGGCTTACAAAATGTACTGAGATCTTAGAGCTGATTCCATCATATTGAAAAAGAAGTGGTACAGTTCTCCCAGGACTATAGCAATTCAACCTTCAGATGGGAGAATCTAATCTAGTTTGAATATTATTTCTCCAGATAAAATAAACAATACATGCTTTCCCTGGATATGGTAAACTAAATAAAGGTTTTAGCCCAAATATATGCAGTCAGATACTCATAGTCTGGAAACGTGTAGCAAAGTTGTTTCTTCCCCTCCTGTCCCACTATCCCAGAGGCTGCTGAACAAAACTGGTAAGTTCTACTGTTGCAACAGATTGTTCTATAATGAACCTGGCTTTCTGACACCCAAACCTTAAATAGACGAGCTGCTACCTAGAGTTTGGTTGCATGCAGCAGGATTTGTTGACAGCAGACACGTTCATGAGAGAAGTTAGCCTACACCCAATGACATGTCAAGTCTTTACATGCATTGTTAGCTGGTGCCATTTGGGAGTGGCAGAGTGGAAGGTAGGGAGACTGACAGCAGGTGAAGCCATACCCAATGACAAGCAGAGCCAACTAACTTGTCCTCATCCCCTTTTCTATAAGGGCAACACTGAGACTAAGGAGTAAGAATCTGGCAGGCAGCACAACATTACTGGCCTGGCTGTCAGTACTGAGGTTAGTCATGAAGTGCGCCTTTTGCCCTAAAGGACCAGTCTCTACTACACACATGGCTGTTTTGCCATGATCAGATTGCAGAGCATACCATACTAATATAGACACACTAATATTGTGTGAATCAACTCTATATTCTAGAAAAAAGAGAGCTACATACTGTATCTTGCTTTTACTTTCATCTTGCCTCTTGGTTATCTTCGACTTCAAGAAAATGAAACACGAGTGGAGGAGGTAGGAATATAAGATTAATAGAGAGGGAAAATACGAAGATAATGATTCCATTGTTGCAGTTGCAACAAGTGTATCATGCATTACAATTTGGTGACATTTATTTTACTTACAATATTCTCCTAATCTTTGAGTTGTTTATGTAGATCAGGGGTGGGGAACCTGTAGCCCTCCAGGTGTTGTTGAACTAAACTCCCCCCCCACTCCCCACTGGCCATGCTGTCTGGGGCTGATGGGAATTGGAGTCCACAAGGTTTGGAGGGCCACAGGTTCCCCATCTCTGGTATAGCTCTGCCTACTTACCTGCTTCAAGGAAATGCAAAACACATAATGCTCAGAAGCTATCTTAAAACAACTAAGGGTGAAAGTTAAAGCACACACCTATAGGAAGATTTTTTAAATGAGTCCGAAATTAATCTACCTTCCAGAAATAATAGCCCCAAACTATTCCTCTTTGGCCTGAAACAGTAAAAATGAACATGATATACATGTGTAGATTTAAAGGGGGGGAAATGCTCTCTGTTGCTCTTCATTTCCAGAAAGAAAGTGTGAAATTTCTCCTGTTTTGCCATGACGAGTCCATGAAATTGCTGATCGTTTTCTTTAGTTTACTGAAGGTCCCAATTATAAGATCAGGCTCAGGAACTGAGAACTCTGGCTGGCATGGAAATTTAGTTTGGGGATGATTTGCTCAGGTCTGTATGTATGCCTTGCAGGGTGCTCAAACTACTTTATAGTTAATATTAAGGTTTTATCTGAAGTAGGAAACCCACTGGCCTTTTGCCATTTTCCCTACAAATGAGTAATCTAAGCCCATGGCACCCTACTGAGCCTCTTGAAGCTGTGTGTGCCTGTGTTCTCCTTGATCACAGGACCAATGCACAGTTTTACTTGTGTGAAGCACCTGCTTCCTTTAATAATGACAGACTTAGGCAGAGGGACAGCGAGTGAGCAATTTTATAGCTCACTTTCATATATGCATGACATAGGGATGCTTTGGACTCCTCACAGAGGTGGCGAGAGCTTTTGCACATCAGCTTTTAGCACTTGTAATAAGCACAGAGGAAAGGCTTACAATATCTCTCTCAGGTACAACTATCATCTTTCACTGCGGTGGGGAGAAATGCACGACTTCCTGTTTACGGCAATACTCTGGCAGAGCAAAAAGAAAAGATGTATGATATGTATCCACTTTTGCTGCTACAGTGCAATGGCTGCAGAACACCCATCCCTATATTTAGGGCCTTGCTTTGATCTTGCTATGCTGTTGTGGGTCATCTGCTGTTGGGATGGGGGCCCGGTAGGAATTTTCCCATTTGGCTGATTGGCAGGTGCCACTTGGGTTTCGCCTGCTGTGTAGCAAATTGTCACAACTTTTAAGGTTTGGCGGTTAGGCATTGGTTAAATGGTGGTTTGCAGGGGTGGTTTATGAACCTGTAACCCCTCCAACGGCAAGAGGTATTTTGTTAAAGGAATCCAGGGATTTGCTGTGCTTGTCAGCCCCTTTTCGGGGTGGGGGTTGGACCATACAAGAGTCCCTGGGAGCATTATTGGGGTGAGGTTGAGTCATGTGCCCATACCAATGCTCCCCCATGGTGTTTACCTGCACTGACGATATGGTGGGGCCCAGTCATCAGTGCTGCGTCCTGCTGACGTCAGGCGCAGCCTGGTCGAACCAATACCTAAAAAAACAACTCACTTTTTGTAATCAATAAAGTTGTGGCCAAAATTATGCCAATAACCTAAAACTAAATTCCGTGTCATGTGTGAATTTATTTATTATTGGGGTAGCTCCTGGGGATCTTCACACACAATAGACAAGACTGGACTGGATGGACATGTCTAAAGCAGTGTCCTAAGTTTGAAAGAGGGTATGTTCATAACTTGGTGCATAATGTAGAGATGCAAAGGCTGCATGAACTTTCTACTGTCTTCACTCAAAGCGTTTATCTCTGCATGGTGCCTAGTGACACTTCCCCATAATGTAGTGTGCTAATTAATATAAATTAATATCGAAGAAAATAGATCACCACAGAACTTACTGTGGTGTGATTGTGAAGTAATCTTCCAAACTACTATTTAAAAATCAAAATCAGGAATAAAAAGTAGGGCTGGCTTAATTAGTAGAATGGTTTAGAGAGAACAATTGCTTGTTTGCTTTTCCATCTTTTCAATAGCGTATTGTTACCTGCCGTGAACATATAGAGAAGAATTCAGTCATTCTGTCAGCTTGCCAGATGGAATTACCCCCCACTGTTCTGAGGGTTCTTCTGGCACACCCACCCAAACCAATTTCAGGGGAGCAGGGAGCACACAGGGGGAGGAGGAGCAGGGGAAAGTCCTCTTGCACAAGTGGAAGTCCATGTGCTACTTTCCACTGACAGGACTCATTAGGTGAATGCCATCCAAAGTATATGAGGTAAAACCAATTCAAACTAATAAATGAGCTCTGGTCCTTGGGAGCATGATATTTCCATGCACCTATGGCAATGTCATAGCTGTCCAGGAGAGAGAATAGAGGATTAGATCCATCTCTCCCCCACCCCCCTGCAAAACTGCTGACAGGCATAGTTTTAACCTGCATTGGCTATTTCCACCTCCACCATTATATGTCCCTATCACTTTTCAATAGTAAGCTTTTTAGCACACACTACCCACTTTTGCTTTTCCTGTTGGAGGGGGCATTAACAGGATGGTAGTGAAGTATGTAGTGCTAAATAAATGCTATTTGACACAGTGAAAAGACCCCCTTTCAACTGATTGTGAAAAAACTATACTGCCCCGAATTGTTAAAAATCTTGGGCAGAAGATGATTGTTGTGTTTTTTATCAAAATTTGTATTTCATTGACTTACTGTGAGATTGCGTACACTGTGATATGGCGTTTCTGTGTTTCATGAGATACTGGTAATCACATTTTATAGTGCTAAAACTATTGTATTGTAAAATACTTTGCATTGCATGGACGGAGCTTTAGCTGCTATGTGCTCTTCATTGTCAATTCTCCTTAGCCCATTTACAGAACAAAAACAGAAGACTGCTTGGGGCACTTCCAGGCTGTCACTATTTGGGGGTGTGATTCAACTGCATACCAGCAAATTCAGGTTGCAAAATTAAAGTTCATTTGGAGGCTTTGTACAACAAAGCAACTCCCCCCCCCATCACTTTTTTTTTTTTGCAATAAGGAAAGTGACAGGGAAGTGCACTGGAAAGTGTGGGGTAGCATTAGCTTAACACAACATTAACCTCCCCATAAATAAATAAAAAAGACTGCTCAATAAATAGCTTAATCTCTCTGGAAATAAATCAGGATGAATGCTCAGTAAGCAGGTTGTCTGAAAGCAACTTTGGGAAGAATTTAATATTTGTTAGCCTTGTTTTCCCCATCTACGGCTGACATAGATTTACACACATATATAAATGTCAGTTATTTCCTTCTCTTTCTCTTTTTCTCTTCTCTTTTTAAAATGGCAATGTTGTCTGCTTCCAAGGGCTAGTTTGCCATTTATTTATTTATTTACTACATTTCTGTGCTGACCAATAACCAAAGTTCTCTGGGTGGTTTATGAAGCAGAGATATGGACCAAAGAAATACAGTGGTACCTCGGGTTACATACGCTTCAGGTTACATATGCTTCAGTTTACAGACTCTGCTAACCCAGAAATAGTACCTCAGGTTAAGAACTTTGCTTCAGGATGAGAACAGAAATCGTGCTCTGGCGGTGCGGCAGGCAGCAGGAGGCCCCATTAGCTAAAGTGGTGCTTCAGGTTAAGAACAGTTTCAAGTTAAGAACGGACCTCCAGAATGAATTAAGTACTTAACCCGAGGTACCACTGTACAAAGTACAAAACATACCCCGTCTTTCTCATTTTTGGTTTGCTTATAATATAACTCCAGGGAACTTTTACACCACCAACCTATAATGGAGTTGGAATTTTTGACCAGAAAGGTAGAGGAAGAGCTCATAAGTAGCACTTTAAATAAATACCACTGCTGTGACAAGCCCTTAATACAGGACTGTTGTGTGATTATTGCTGTGCCCCCCCCATTCTAGTACCATTTTGCATGTCTGAAACTTAAAGTTTTGAGATAAGAAAAGTGTTTATTTATTGCACTAGGTTGTATCAAGGAAACCCCAAAACCTCAGGATCCTACATGATGTGGTTTTTAAGGAAACTGCTTGCAAGTGCTTGTGCCTTGTAGAATAACTTTCATCAACTGGGAATACTGATGTTTCCTTTTGTCCCAGGATATTGCTATCTCCTGGTAGCAATGAAAAAGTATCAGGATAGGTTTGGGTTCTTATCTTTTATTAGTGGGAGGCACCTAAATCTTCAATGCATCTTTACCCTGATGTATGACCCAGTGAGTCAAAGAAGACTTTCTACCTAGTCATTGTGGTTGTTGACTTGAATTTTTTGCCTCTGTGTGCTTGTTGGTGCCTTCCATTGTTCTTGTCTATGTGTTTAACTAAAGGGAATACAGAACACCCTGAGGCCCTTGCTGTAAATGGACACTCAGTTTTGCTTAGGTTTGTTTCCCAGAACAAGGTCACTGTGCATTCCAAGGGCTTCATATCCTTGCTCTGAGATGTGAGGTACAGATGCAAAGAAGCAGTACTTGATTGTGGGGCTTGCAATTCAAAGAAAGTAATTTTGTAGCAATAATTGTAAATGTAGTGGATATTTTGAAAATGTTGTGTACACACTGGAAAATATTCTGGCACAAACTAGAAATTACATAGGCGATTGGATCCTACATGTAAGGTTGTATAGCTCAAAACCAGCCATTTGAATTGGACCCAGAAACCAGCAGGCAATTCAGTCTTTTGGGGGTTGAAAAAGCAGGATGGATGTGTGTTTTTTGTTGATGAACAATCACTCCCTCACTCAAACAGGCAGCCTCTGCAGCTGCTTTTCACTTTTAAAAACATTGGGAGACAGAGACTATTCACACATTTTCTATGTAATATGATTTAGGTTGGTCCTCAGAATCTAAAAAGTGTGGACATTTCCACATGACACGGTCTTTTAGCTGGTGTGCATCTCTTGTGCACGCTGTTAATGTGGGATGAAAAGCAGGCAATGACCATTTTAAAATCAAATTTACATTCTACTTTCTAGGCAATGTAGGTTTCACCTTTCAGAGATGCGGGAAATGCAAAAACCAATTTAACCATCCTTTGGGAAAATGGCCTGTGACAGTGGCAGAATATGAGCCGTGCCACAGGGATAAGGCTGAGTCACATTTATGTGTATGACACAGGAAATTGTGTGCTGTGACAGAACAAAAGGAAAGGTGTTTGTAGAGAGGAAGAACGGTGTCGCTATCTTTACCGTTTATGCAGTTTTCATCTGAGGTGAAGCTATTTTTAACTTGAGTAGTGGGTTGAAAAAAGAGGGAAATGATTTCACATGGTGCAGCTTCATTTCAGCCCAGTGAGAGTTGTTCTATATTTAGCATTATTATTGTGGCTGTTTTGAAAGCAAAAGCAACTGAATTCTCCCACCCAGCCTTTTTATTTCACTACAGGTGCAGAGCAGTCTTTGTGTTAAGAGTGAAGTGTGAAGCTTGGAGTAATGCATGCTTAAATTACATTTTCAGCATCTGGGCTTTTCTGAAACAAAAATATGTTAATCCCTAGGGTTTTCAATATCAGTAAAGGAGAAATGGTCAACACTAGTTGTTGTTGGCTTCTGTGTCAAGGAGAAAACTTAAACCATTATAGATAGTTAGTATAAGATATTTATTCTAAGATATTACCTTTGGATTTAATCAGTGTAGGAGAGTAGTTTTCAGACTATGAACCTGGGGGTGGGTTTCTCAGAAGTTTATCATAGATTCCCTAATGAGAAAATGGGTAATAGCAGATAATATGCCAGGAATATAGTTTATCTACTTTTCTCAGTCATAGGAGAAGAGTACTTGAGTACATTCTAGCAGTGATAGACAATGAGGCATGTTCCCCACAGACCCTTCCCTTGGGAAAGATGATGGAGATGGTGTTGGGTGCCACTGACTGAAGGCACTTAAAACATTTTTAAGCAATAATGCCTAGCTGGCCATTCTCTCTGCCACTCCTATCTTTGGACCAGCAAGGAAGGTGTTGGGCACCATCAAGCAGGCATATTCTTTATTGGCCCTTTCCTCAGGAAGCTATTAAAGCATTAAGGTATAAACTTAAGCATTCATCCTTACTTCTCATGGGTGTGGGTAGGTGTCAAATTGTGCAGTAAAATGCCTTTCATTTTCCGTTAAATTTTTGGACTCTTAACTGTATCATACAGTTCACTTTCTTCTGGCTGTCAAAAATGGGGTCTCTTGTCTTGCAATTACCATTCAGATGTACACGACTGCTGGAACACCTCTGGGAAAATTACAGCTTCTGGAATGCTGGAATGTTTCTAGCCTTCTGATAAACGTTATCCGACAAATGGTACCAAGAATGAAAAATCTACTCCGAAGCAATTCTCTCATGCATCCCTACAACATAGTGGAGTACATGTATAATCCCTCCCATTTCTTGCTTAGGTCTGCACAGAGGTGACTGAAACAACTGGCTAGCCTTATTTCCCCTGTAATTCTGCTTTTACCCCCCTAGAAAATGAAGCCTGGACTTTACATAAATAGCTGTAAATACTGTGGAGTGTCTGATAAGGGGATTTCTCCATCCATGCTGAGCTCTTTTGGTATCATGCATCATTTCCATTATCTCGTTTGAAACGCTCATTTCCCATATACGTTATCTGTAATGCATAATGGATTGTGTGTCTGCGAATGAAAGAAAATATCCCATAAAGCCAGTGAGTGCCTTGTAAGTTATAAGTATCAAGGTCTGGTAATGTGGTGATCTTGTTGTGCTAAGGGAATGTATGTCTAGTATGTTCTTACACCTATGGAATTTGAGTTCCTTCCTGCCTTTCCATATGATTGCTACAGAGGTTTTCTATAATCACTCTGTTAACCTTCAGCGGGTTCCCTTTGTATGGACATTTTGAACAAGAAAATAGGAAAAGCCAAGCCAGGAGGTTCAGGGTTAAGAAAAAAATCCACTACTGCCTCCCAGCATGCAAAGATATCATATACACATATATTCCAAGCAGGCTGATAAATTTACACAACTTTAATCTCTTTCTCTCTGTGATGATTGGCTGATGATCAGCTTTCAGTTGTCAATGTTTCCAACCCAACCATGGTGATTGTTGTCACTGTGATTCTTGTGCTTATATCATAAATAAGTTAATTCTCCTTTGTGCAAGCACTGCAGAGCTCAGTATAACCATTTAAATATTTTTCAGTTTGCATTTAAAGCCAGTGGCTAGCATATGGCCCACTATACATTGCTGGTCTAAAACTCTACCATCCCTCAGTTTCACCATTGGCCATACTGGTTGCATACTGGGAGTTGGAGCCCATCAGCAGCTGGATAGCAGCAGGTTAGTCACCTTTGATGTAAGCAGTAGTTAACAAGAGCACCCAACAGTGTGCAAAAGGAGGCCTAATGGGATTTGTGTATTATTTTCTGGTCTCATAAACCATGATACGGTCATAGCAACTAATAGGCTCGGGCATAAGGATGCAAGTTGTGCCTTTCACCAATGCAAGGGCACAATCTCAGCCCTTTGCCAGGACTAAGGTTCCTCTTGCCAGTGTCTTTCTCTTACTGAAGCCTCACCACACTTTCCATGGTTTTGTTAAACAGCTGCCATTTACAGCTCCTCCTTTGCAGGCCAGTGAATAAAATAATCTCTTTCATATGTTTTTTTATAGTTCATATAAAATGTAAATTATTTAGAAACAGTTAAAGTATATAGAGTTGTCATTTAAGTGCCACGGAAGGATCCCTCTTTGCCATCATTTGCCCCACATGGGAAACGCATTAAGCCTGCTTTTCATGAAACTGTGCATGTGGAGTGCTGCTGATTGATTGCTGAATGGGACATAGCTAGCAGTGAGCAGCCTGAGGCTGTTCCCTCAGTCCTTGATGCCTGCCCATAAACCCTACAATGAGAGACTAGGATGAGGTTGGCAGGTTCTCTTTGTTGTAAGAGATTTGGGGTGACCCAGACCCTCCGTGTCCCTATTTTCCAGGGACGTCCCTGATTTAGAGAAGCCGCCCCAGTTTCTGATTTGATCCCAGAATGCCCCGCTTTTCCTTAGTATGTCCCTATTTTCATTGGAGAAATATTGGAGGGTATGGAGTAATAATAATAATAATAATAATAATAATAATAATAATAATAAATTATTTTATTTATATCCCACCCTCCCCAGCCGAAGCCGGGCTCAGGGCGGCTAACAACACTAAAACAGTGCAACATTATATAAACATTATAAAAATTAATTAAAATCAAAATTGATGGCAACCATAAACTAAAGTTTTGTAAAGATTGCCAAAGGAGGGAGTCAGGCTACCCAACCCCCAAGCCGTCTGACAGCAATCTTGTATAGAAAAGGGTTTTTTAAAAAAAATGTTTAATGTTTTAATATATGTTGGAAGCTGCCCAGAGTGTTGGGGCAACCCAATAAGATGTGTGGGGTATAAATAGCAAAATTATCATTATGGAATGGGATGTCCCTATTTTCACAGGAGGGTATGGTATTCTATGAGCTTGTTTGGGCCCTGGGTGAGAGTGAGGAGGCTGGGAAGTGTTGAGGGAGGAAGGTATGTCAGAAGGAGAAGGGGTTACCATCAGTATTTTGCAGTAGCAGCTCAAAAAATATTTCAGAAGGTATGGCATGAAACATAACCCTAATTTACAATCTCTTGTTTATTTTCCAAAATGTAAGACCAAAATGTTATTAGTATAACTTGTGAAAGCTCCATGTTTCCTTGTTTTGGGTAAAAATTGCTGGCAAACACCATTTGCTATTTGAAGAAGAAGAAGAGAATAACTAGAAACAGTCACTGATAAGAGAATAAATCTTGTTTTTAAAAGAACATGTTTACTGTGTAGTGATTGATCCCTACTCTGTTGCATAGGCGAATGCATTTAGGAGGTGTCTGATAATGAAATAAAACTGGTCTCCTGAGTGGATATAATCATGGTCTTTATACTCTTCTTAATGGATAAACCTGTTCTCTGTGAATAAATATATACAAGTCCTATTGAACTCCGCAACTCAGAGAGAAGCATGTTAATGACCTTAATGTTAATGGCCTTATATTTATGTAGCACTCTTCATGGTGGGGAGGGAGAATTGGAAGCCTATGCAGTGTAATGTAGTACTGATCTTTATAGGTCCAAATGTTTAGGATCAGAATAGATGGCAGAGTTGTTAAAACCCAGCACCACAATCGAATAGTACATTTTCCTTCTAAATAACTATCCTAAACATGTCTGGCTTTGTACAAACTTATTTGTTTCCTTTAAAGAAGTATGTCTCAGAGGTGCTCCCACAATTTACATTACAAAAATGGAAGGAAACACTTAAGCTGAAAATGCATTTAAATCTACGGTATGAGTGGAATGATTTTTAGAGAAAATATGATGCTACATGGCAATGGACAGAGACAATTAAATACAGTGGTCCCTTGTGTTACAGATTCTTTAAGTTATAGACTCCACTAACCCAGAAATAGTACCTCGGATTAAGAACTTTGCTTCAGGATGAGAACAGAAATCGCTCAGCGGGAGGCCCCATTAGCTAAAGTGGTACCTCAGGTTAAGAACAGTTTCAGGTTAAGAACGGACCTCCAGAACGGATTAAGTTCTTAACCCGAGGTACCACTGTAGCTTCAGAAGCAGGCATGAAACTGAGGTTCCTCTAATTTTGTAGAGAATGTGGGCCAAATCCATTCTCCTTAGATCAGTGCTTTGATGGCCCACTGTGTATTAGGATATCTGCCATGGAGTCTATAAAAGAGAAATTATTCTTCCTCTCCCCTGTTTTCACAAGAAAGTGAGTTATGTTTGCTGCCAGTGCTAGGATTAAACACTGACACCTACGGAATTAAAGAAGATATTTCACATAACACACACCGGAGACATATATGACTAGCTGCACTCTGAAAAGGGTTGCTCCCTTGACGTGGCACAATCCAGAGATTGATTTATATGTCCTGAAGATTGAATTAAAAGCACCTCTGGCCTTGCGGGAGAATAGTGTAAAGAAAGCTCAACTTGTTAAAAGGACACTGGCAGAGTGACCTGAAGGAATGAGTGAAAAGGATAAAAGAAAATTGAATAGCCTCAGAGTAATGAGAGGATATGCCTCACCTCAATAAAGTTTTACCACACTAATTAAAACAAGTGTTGGATCAAAGAATTCAGTCTAGACTTTTGCGGGGGGGGGGGCAGCTGACCAGTCAACTTTTCTAAAAAAAATTTTTTAACCAAGAATGAATTATTCTCCATTAGGAATGCTGCAAAGTTATTATTGCTTTTTGCAGCCCCACATCCACTTGAAGCAACCCTGTGCTACAGGAACCCCCTCCTGAAAAATATGAAACATTTCTCCCTACCCATCAAGAAAGTATTTGAAAACACTTCCATTTTTGTGGGAGACTAATGGTTCCGTGGAAGAGGAAGGGAAATTTGGTTAAGCTGTAATCGAAACCCACTTTTAAAAAGCATATTCCTGCAGTAAGCACCAGTGTTCTTTTAAGAGCCAAACTATGCATGATTCCCAATATCATTAACTGATATCTCTCTCCCTTTTCCTAAAAGGAGAGGTGGTTTGGATCAAATCCATGATGCAGGGGAAGATAGGTTAGCCCTTTCCCCTTGTGCAGATACCCTAATGCAATTCACACACACACACACACAAATACACACACTTGTGGCTGCTGTTGATGCTGGAGAGCAAAAAATATACTGACGCTCATATTTTGCCTGTGTGTTTTCCCTTTCTGGCTAAGAGCAGCTCCAGAGTGGGATTTGCAATGAGCAATTAGCCAAAAGGGATAAAGGGTTAAACCCTCTATGTATGCCTTCATCCCAATCCAAATGCGTTCAGCAGTAACTTGTGTGTGGGTGTGGATGAATCTTGGGATATCAAGTGACAAATCTTCCACATCCTATGTAGTTTGGCCCTAAGGCAAGGTTAGGGAACCTGTGACCCTCCAGTAACTATTCAACTTCCATCAGCCACAGCCAGCATGGTCAATGATCAGGGGACAAGACCAACCCCTGGAGGGCCACAGGTTTCCCATATTTGCCGTAACATACCCTTTCTCATTTCTCCTTTTCTATCTGAAAACATGGGGTATGGGGTGGGGGGGGGGGGAAGAAGCACGTGGGTGAAAATATTAGTCCATACTTTTCCTTAGTTGCTGAAATCTACGTCACTACACTACTGCTCCCACTTAGGGCTTCTTGAGACAACTGAAATTTTGAAGCCACAATCCTACAATTGTTATTCTAAGACAAAAATTGGGATTTTGCCACATTAGGAATTCCTCCCCCTCAGAGGAGGCCCCTCTTCTCCTTGTGGCAGCAACAATAGCAGTGGCATACGAAAAGAGTAGATGGATATTTGAATTGCCTTCCTATCTGGGTTGTAGCAAGGCAGGAAAGAGATGGAAAGAAAGAGACTTGAGGTGTGCTTGGCACAAGGAGGGAAAGTGAAGATCAGGCTTTTGCTGCTCTTCAGGTGCCCGACAGCCATTACGACTTCCTCTGGTGCTCTTGTTCGTTTGAAGGGAGCAACACTCCTTCTTCTCCATTGATTCTCTCTTTTTGTAATCTAGAAGCACCAACCATTGTGCCCTTCATATATATATGAAAAATGTGCCAAAGGTCTTTCAGAAGTTGGACATTATTGCTGACCACTAGGTGAGCTTGCTTGATTCTCTGTGCATTTCTCCATAAGCAAATTCACCTGGGTTTACTGGGATGGACACCCAAATGTGTGACTAGGATTGCAGCCTTCATCTGCTGATGTTTGCAGTCCTAACAATTTACTCTAGGGTACTCTTACTGCAGTCAATGTGACCACCAGATTAAGCAGTTTGCAGATCAAGGGTGGGTGATTAAATTAGTGCTTTATTTTTTATTTTTTTAAATGATATTTATTAAATTTTTGTTTAAACAATAAAAGACATACATAATAACATATTATTTTCCAATATCCACATTTCATTCTCATCTTTGGACTTCCTCACATCTCTTGTTCCTGCATTCTAAACTCAGATTTTACTAGCAAATTATTAACTTGTATCATTTCATATAATATAATTTTCCAATATTAAATCTCAAATTTTAGAATTTAAAATCACTCTTTTGGAAACTTAATTATAACATACTATTTATCCAAAATTTGTCTTTTCTTTCAATTGCATTTAGATTTGTATTCCTTATAACTAATTTGTTGAAGCCATACTATTACTAATCTTACATCTTTCTTAACATTCATACAATTTACAATATTTTTGAAGATAGTCCTTGAATTTCTTCCAGTCCTCCTCCACCAGTTCTTCTCCCAGGTCTCGGATTCTGCCAGTCATCTCCACCAGTTCCATATAGTCCATCAGTTGCATCTGCCATTCTTCCAGTGTGGGCAAATCTTGAGTTTTCCAGCATTTGGCGATGAGTATCCTTGCTGCTGTTGTAGCATACATAAAAAAAAATCGGTCCTTCTTTTGCACACTCTGGCCGACAATGCCTAAAAGAAAGGCCTCTGGTTTCTTGGGGAAGGTATACTTAAATACCTTTTTCAACTCATTATATATCATTTCCCAGAAAGCCTTCACTCTAGGGCAAGTCCACCAGAGGTGAAAGAATGTTCCTTCAGCTTCTTTACACTTCCAACATTTGTTATCAGACAAATGGTATATCTTTGCAAGCTTGACTGGAGTCATGTACCACCTATATATCATTTTCATAATGTTTTCTTTCAAGGCATTACATGCCGTAAATCTCAAACCTGTGGTCCATAACTTTTCCCAGTCAGCAAACATGATGTTGTACCCTATGTCCTGTGCCCATTTTATCATAGCTGATTTGACCGTTTCATCCTGTGTATTCCATTTTAACAGCAAGTTATACATTCTTGAAAGTATCTTAGAGCTGGGTTCTAACAATTCTGTTTCTAACTTTGATTTTTTCCACCTGGAATCCTAACTTTTTATCTGACTTAAAAGCTTCTTTGATCTGAGCATAATGTAGCCAATCTCGCACTTTCCCCTTTAGTTTCTCCAAACTCTGCAACCTCCAATTGTCTCCATCTTTTTCTATTATTTCCCAATATTTCGGCCATTTGGCCTCCATATTGAGTCTTTTCGGGGCCTTAGCCTCCATTGGTGATAACCACCTTGGGGTCTTATTTTCCAACAAGTCTTTATATTTTGACCAGACATTAAACACTGCTTTTCTGACAACATGATTCTTGAAAGCCTTATGTATTTTAACCTTGTCATACCACAGATATGCATGCCAACCAAAAGCATTGTTAAATCCTTCCAAATCTAAAACATCAGTGTTTTCAAGAAGTAGCCAATCTTTCAACCAGCAAAAAGCTGCTGATTCATAATACAACTTTAAGTCTGGCAGGGCGAAGCCCCCTCTTTCTTTAGCATCAGTTAGTATCTTAAACTTAATTCTGGGCTTTTTGCCCTGCCAGACAAATTTAGAGATATCTCTCTGCCACCTCCCAAAACACTCCATTTTATCCACAATCTGCAAAGTTTGAAACAAAAACAGCATTTTTGGCAATACATTCATCTTAATAGCAGCAATACGTCCTGACAAGGAAAGTTTCAGTCTTGACCAAACATCTAGATCCCTTTTGATTTCAGACCAGCATTTTTCATAATTATCTTTGTATAAATTCATGTTCTTCGCTGTTATGTTTACCCCTAGGTATCTTGCTTTTTTGACCACATTTAATTCTGTCTCTTTCTGAAACCTTTCTGATTCTAAAGAAGTCAAGTTTTTTTTCCAAAACCTTGGTTTTTTGCTTATTAAGTTTAAATCCCGCCACTCGACCAAACTCATAAATCAGTTGCAATACCCTTTTGGTACTAGGCTCTGGCTCCTGTAAAGTCAATACTAGGTCATCTGCAAATGCTTTAAGTTTATACTGTTTCGCTCCGACCTGAATACCTTCCATCAACCGGTCTCCTCTAATCATATTTAAGAGCACTTCCAGGACCGATATAAATAACAAAGGGGATATAGGGCAACCTTGTCGTGTTCCTTTTTCAATTTTAAACTCTTCTGTCACCACATTGTTCACTATCAATTTTGCCTTTTGCTCTGAATAAATTGCCTCTATCCCATTCTGAAACCCCCGCCCCACTCCCATTCCTTCCAAGTTTTTCTTCATGAACTTCCAAGAAATGTTGTCAAAGGCCTTCTCCGCATCTATAAATATCAACACTGCTTTTGTATTGATATTTGTTTGCAAGAGTTCCAAAATATCAATAATGTTCCTTGTATTAGCAAACAAATGTCTACCTGGGAGAAAGCCTGCTTGGTCCTTATGAATCACTTCATTTAATACTTTTTAAAATCTGCTTGCTAAAATGTCTGCAAATATTTTATAATCCACATTCAGGAGGGAGATGGGGCGGTAGTTCTTAAGTTGTGTCTTTTCAATTTCTAATTTAGGTATCAATGTGATGAAAGCCTCTTTCCACGACTCCGGTGCCTTCTTCCCTTCCATAATTTCATTGCAAACCTCCATTAAATTAGTGCTTTAAAATACATTGTTTAATTAATCACCGGTTAAAAAATATAACACCATGTAAATCCTCTCTGAAAGCATGAGCAGAACCGGAATGTTATTCTCCCTCCCATTCTACATCATCAACATGTTGAGATGTGGCTTGCTTAGTAGTTGATTGCTAAATATATTTAAATATCTGAGGCACATTTTCCTCCAGTACCTTGTCTCTTTTTTAGGTAGTTAAAGACAGTGATTAGAATATCCATTATATAGCACTGGAATATCCCTTTAAGAGTGAGCAGGACAGTATTATGGCAGCACAATTGCCCTCCAGTAGTAAAGATTGCTCACATTTTCCTGTAAAATGAGGAAATTGCACTTTTTTAAACCCTGGGAACCATAAAAGACAAGGAAGAACTGAAAATTGCAATGTAAAATTTATAGAAAGATTGAATAGGTTGCATTACTTGTAAAGGCATGGTTTCTTGCCCCCTTCCTTTTTTAAAAAGTAAGCATTAGCCTTATTATAAAAGGCCTTTTCTTCCTCTTCATTTTTGTGTTATGTCATATATGCCTTCCTTTCTTTTCATTCTCACAACCCCACTATCAAGGGGAGGGGGAATGCAATGAACTATTTTGTGGCCTTAACATTTGTTGTGTAAGAAATACAGCAGTTTCTTACACTGTTTAGTCATTTAGTTGTGTCCGACTCTTCGTGACCCCATGGACCAGAGCACACCAGGCACTCCTGTCTTCCACTGCCTCCCACAGTTTGGTCAAACTCATGCTGGTAGCTTCAAGAACACTGTCCAAGCATCTCGTCCTCTGTCGTTCCCTTCTCCTTGTGCCCTCCATCTTTCCCAGCATCAGGGTCTTTTCCAGGGAGTCTTCTCTTCTCATGAGATGGTCAAAGTATTGGAGTCTCAGATTCACGATCTGTCCTTCCAGTGAGCACTCAGGGCTGATTTCCTTAAGAATGGAGAGGTTCGATCTTCTAAATAGCATTAATAAAATACAAGCCTGTACTTCTCAGGAGCTCCTCTATGTAAAATGTCTGTATATTTTGGAGGCCATATTTTAATGGAGAAAGCCGAAAAATCATCAGCATTGGCTTTACTCATTCTACATTTGCAAAGGTTTGTTTAACCTCTATACACTAGTGGAAACACTAACAAAGCTCTCCCCACATTCAAGTTCAATTGAGGTTCAATTAAAGAGCTTTGGTTAAAATGCTTATTGAGGTCATTTTAAATCTGACAAGGTGTGTTGGAAAAACTTACCAGTTCATCCTTTTGCATAGGGTTGCCATATTTCAAAAAGTAAAATTCCTGACACCTGCTGCTTTTTCCATCACATTGCCATACATCTGGTTTTACCAGGACACGTCAGGAATTTTCCTGACGTATGGCACTGTGTAAATCTAGTTGACTCACCTGCACAACTCAGGCACCTGTCACCCAGGTAGACACTGTGCTGGTATGCTAACAAGGCACACCTGAGGATCAGGTTTAAATGTTAAGCTGTCTGAGAGAAATGTCACTTGTTGGGTTCCTCATGCTTACCTGGCATCACTTTTAAATCAGGCCCTGTCACAAATTCACTATTAGGTGTACATTCAGCTTCTGCTTAGAAATCCCTAATGAAGAAGAGTTGTGGCATCATATGTTTTCAGGATCTTTATCTGCAAAAGTGGAAATGAAGTATATTTGAATTCCAAGTTAGGATCATTATTTCCCATTGTATGTGGATTAACTGCAATTGAATTAATTGCGCATCATGCTGACAATGCAAAAGCATACACATATCTTTAAGCTTTCTGTAATAGAGACCTGCATAATTGATGCACAGTGCCTAGGCATTATCAAAAATTGGCTTCATGGAATACTGTAGTAGTTTTGCTTCCAGTTGCTACTTTCTTCTTTATGGACCTGGTGATAATTCTCATACCTTTGGTGTTTATCCATAACAATAAAGACATAAGGTAGAATTCAATGTCATACTATGGTGAACGTCCCATCAGTGCAAGTATTAACAACTTGCCAGATGGAATGACACCCCCATGCTGTTCTAGAGGTTCTGATCCTCCAGTTGCTGTGCTCCCTAGGACTAATTGGTTATCTTAGTTTTGAAATTCTTAAACTTTTTTTTTTGCCTTCAGTCAAGTCCTATCTGCTGATGAAATCCTGCTAGGTTACAGACAATGCCTTTATTGAGCATTCATCCTGATTTCTTTGCACAAAGTTTGCAGGGAGGTCAGATAACTTTGGCTAATTGATGAGTAATGATACTGATTTGTTTGTGGGAAGGTTATATACAGTTGCATCAAACAAATATTACCCCATACTTTCCAGAACATTTTCCTGTTATTTTCCTCATCTCAAAATGTTACATTTTCAGATGAAATGGGTTTGTTGCACAAGAGTGCCAAATCAAGATTAAAAGCAAAACCTAAATTTGCCAATATTTGCATCCTACCCCCAAATAGCAAAAGCCTGGAAGCACACCTGGTGGCAGCCCTTGGAACTGGGCATGCAAGTGGAACAACAGGCAAGATCCATTCACCCAATAGTGGTAATATTTGGTCAAAAAGCAGAGATGCTATTCCCATTCTTCATTATGTAGCTCCTGCGATATGCAAATCCCTCCCCATTAATAAGTTGCCTCTTTCTTGTATTGGAGTGTTTTATATTATGGTTGGCAACAAAGCCAAATTTACGACACTGCTGGCAGTCTCCCTCCACAGGGTACCAAGCTGAGGGGGTGCATCATCATCATCATCATCATCATACAAGGTCTATATTTATATGGTTACCTACTGAGAAGATCTATAAAAAGCAACTGTACCAAAAGGCATTATTATGAAAATAAGGAATATTGTGGTAGGGGTAGGGGTGGATGCCAAATTTTGTCCTCAGAGACCATATTACCAAAGTCCACACCTGTAGGCAACTTGTTTTAACTTGATAGATCAGATAATTGATGACCAAGAGAGAACTTTATAGACCCTATACTGGATATAGGCCAGAATGCTTTGTTTGCACCATCTCGGTGTAATACACGACATAGGATTTGCCATAACAAATCACGCCATGTAGCTCATTATAATAATATTTGCTATCTTTGTTGACAGCATTATTATTTAGTCCTGCCCTCTTTGTGGACATTTCCTCCCTAGACATTTCCCAGGGAGGATTATTTTATGTTGCAATTTTCTTCTCTCAGCATACAAGCCACACTTGTTAGTGCTTGATATATGTAAGCCACATATTTTATTAGGGTGGATGTGTTCATATGGGGTTCTTATTGATTTCCCCCCACAATCCAGTCAATGAAGAAGTGAAGCAATAACAACCTGTATATGTGCTGAGATTGCTTTCTTTACATTTTCTTTGACTTGGGCACAGTTGCAATTTGTTTTTTAGGTATGCAAAGTACAATAGAAGGGAGAAAAACTCTGTTCAAGAAAAACTATACAGAATTACATCTGCGAGGAGAATCAACTTCTACTGCTACCTTTCATGACCATTCCAGTGGCTTTGATAATGTTTCTTTTCATATTGTTTCTTAGTTTTCCAATTGTTTTATTAGGTGTGAAGATGTTCTCAGTTGTGTGTACTAGTCAAAGTTGAGATTAATTACAATTTATTTTGGTGGGAGAGATTTAAGCATATGCTTTACTTCCCTGTAGTCTAATTTTGCCATACCCCATCTCCTATTAGAACATTCTAAATAAAGACTTCTTTTTGCATAAGGTTTTGGGGTTTTTCAGTACTTTATAACAATACCTTCTATTTCCTAAACTGTTTGTTGAGTGGAAAGTTTGGTCCATATCACACAAAAAGTAGCGGTGCTGCTGCTTGCTGTATGATTAGCATGACTGTTAGGTAGAACCAGACAATTTCTCAGTAACATTTAGATATTCATGTATTGAGACATGTGAGTTAGAGAACAACTAAGGGCATCTTGGGTTACTTTTTGAAGTGGCTTGTACAAGTATATAACATGTGGAAACGTTCCTTGAGAATTGCTTTTCTGGAACCAGATCATAAGCAATACTCAACAGGAATCTATGGTATTAGAGAGCTCTGTCTTGATTATTCTGGTTGACCACTGTGAGAATAGGATGTTGAACTAGATGGGTCACTGGTCCATATGACTACTCAGAGGTTAGTTCTATTGAGTTCAATGTCCAGGTAAGCATGTGTAGGATTATGACCTAAATCCATAATCCTTAAAAAAATTTCGGCATCTAAGCTATATGAGGCTTAACGTACCTTGAGGTTGGTCAAATGCTGACAGTGTTTTAAGGGGTGCTTTATGTTATCAAGATAGGATTGTGACAGTGCTTTGGACCCTAGGTGAGGTCTGCTTAAAAGAACTGGAACATGCTTTCAGTTCTGCATCAGCTGATGATCACCCTGTACTAGCTAAACTCACTAGATGGTACAATGGACATGATGTTCATAGTAACAGGCTGGGCTTTGCCACATCTTCATGACTAGAAAATGATCTAATTAGCATAACAACATAAATTATAAGTGGGATGGCTTGGAATTTGGATACTAGAGAAGACATCTTCTTAGTGCTTGATGCAGAGATGCAACTTTGAACCTCCACTTTCTATTGTACAGGGGTTTAACAATAAATGACAAATCTATATTCTTGAAAGGTGATAAACTTTAAAAGTATATGTCTACAATTACAGTGGTTCTGTGTTTGCTATGGCTAGCTTAGAGTTCCAATAATTGCTATGTATGCTGGAGCACACAAAACTGCCCTTTTTTTGTCCGCAGAAAACTGCACAGAAAACTGGTTTAGCAGAGAGATGCTTAGAGCAGTGATTCTGAAACTTTGCGGTAATGGCAACCCATTAGTCCAAATTTACTTGGTATGGTCACCCACTAATTTAGTGTCACATGAATTTTGGACCTTAGGTCTTTAGCAGCTGTTGGTTTTGTTCATTTTGACTGCAACCGTTTACTTGAGGCATCCAAGCAAAAAGTTGCTTAACTCTCCTATTAATGTAGAATTGTTGAAATATCTATAGTACCTACAAAGTTATTCAGTTTCATTGTAGCTTATATCTGATATGTAGGTTCCAAGGTCATTAAAGGGATCTCCTTGTGAGGTTACTTTGGGGTGGGCCTTTACCACATCTGCTGCAAACCACCAGAGAGTGGTTCACAAGTGTTAAAATGGAAGTCTTGAGCCTTTCTGATGCTCAGTTCCGACTGTCTAAAACAGCAATATGCTAACAAAACAAAAAGTTATAAGAGGTATTCATAATATTGGTTAAGGATTACAAGCGATAATTATTTTGGGTTTACAGCGGTATCTCGGGTTACAGATGCTTCAGGTTACACGATTTTGGGTTGCAGAATGGGTTACTTCTGAGTTTCGGCACTCATGCATGCACAGAAACACCAAATTGCGACCCACACGTGTGCAGACGCAGCGCTATGGGTTGCGAACACTGCGGGTTGCAAACGTGCCTCCCACACGGAGCACGGATCCCACATGGATTCACCACCTGAGGTTCCACTGTACTTATAAAGTCTGATCTACTTGCACAGACTTCGCGTGACCCACTTGTGGGTTGTGACCTAGAGACTGGGAAACACTGGCTTAAAGTGCTCTATCACCATTCCTTGTTAGGTTTAAATGTGGTGGCATTGCTAAGCTAGTTGTAATCTAGTAGTCAAGGTATTAAGTGTAGATGCTGGCACTGTTGTACATTATGGACTCTGGTGCTCCACTATATATGGAATAGCAGCACAATACTTACATTCATGTTTGGGATTTAAAAGCTTGTGCTTCTGCTTAAGTTGTATGAGTTACGTCTTCATAAATTGAGGGAATGAATCACATGTTTTCATTCATATATCCTGGCTTTTAAATCAATTCTGGCTTTTAGAACACTGAGCAGAATCCGTCCCTTGAAGGAAACATAATAATGAATGATTCTTCAGTTAAGCTACTAGCTAGCAACCCACTTGATCTCTTGAAATATCTAGGATTTCAGGCTTTGTGTGGGAGTAGAAAGATGGGGAAATATAACTGGACAAGCTCAACAAACCAAATTAAGTGAACCTCAAGAGTTGTTAAAAGGATAACACCCCTCTTTCTCAAGAAGAAAATGTATCATGCAGGATACACCGACTATGCAGAATGTGTAAAATGGTTATGCCTCTAAGATGGCCACATATGCATTGTCCCCAAAGAGGAAATGTATCACCAAAAAGAGAACAAATTTGCATAAATTTCCATTGCATAAAATCTGAATGTGCTAATTTATATGTATATATGCAAATGTAGAAATAATTGCTAGAATTTAAACAAAAATATAGTACATCTTACCGTACTGGGAAGCTCTGTCTGCACAGGTCTGATTAGCTTGTCCAGGTGCTAGCTGGACAGTCCTTCAAATAGAGGGTTATCATTTGTAAATTAGGGCACATGGCTACAGTAATTGCCTCTAATGAAGAGTTACATTTTATTCAGTCATCTGCATTGCTTTAATAAATAGGCTTTCAGCCCCCTTTCAGGTTGACCTCATAGGATCAGGTTGTGGGAGTAGAACCCTCACAAATGAATATGACATTCAGTGGTGGAACCTGCATTCATTTTATTTCTATACAGTTGCCTCTCTGTGTTAGATTACTTTTATTGTGACTAGTACAGAGTAATATACTAATGTATCCCACCTTGTTGTTGTTTTACCCTGCATCTAGTTACTTCTCTGTAGACACAAGTCACACAAAGAGAGGGAGATTGCTTTCCTCCTACCTCTGAAATGGTATTCTTTTCTTCAGCTTTTATTTGTTTGCTTTGGGGTTGTGGAGATATATAATTTTCCAGTAGATGGAGATTGCTTCTCTTCTCCCAGGGCTTGCTCAGGGTCAGTAACGACTTCTGCAAGAACGATTTATTGACTTCTCCACTCTGGCCAGAATTAAAACTGTCACCATAGGGCCTGTAATCCCTAGACAGTAGCATTGCCTTCTCAGTCAATTGGAGGGAAAGGCTGCTTTGGTTACAGAGCAATTAACAAGCTTATTTCATGGTGGATGACTAAGGAGTAGGGGGAGGGGGAGGGATAGATGGAAGGAAGAACAAAGTCAATTGCTGAACTGAATTACCTCCCCCCCCCCAATTTATCCAATCCTGCTTCCTTTTTCTCATGTTTTCCCTATGTGGTGTGCATCCCCCCCCCCACACACATGTAATGAAGTATGAGTGATGGGGAGGTAGGTTTTTATGTATGTTTGTATTGAAATATTGTTGTCATTGTATCTGGCTAGTTATTTGTTATTTTACAGCAGACCAACATATTTCCTACGGTGCCATTTTAATGCAGGCAGGGTTCCATTTACTTTTGGCTTCCAAGTGGAAATTCTCTTTAATGTGCACAGAGATTTCCATAAAGGCACTCTTTGTTGTTGTTTTTTTAAAATATTTTTTATTGCTTTTTAACATACATACATATCATACATCTCACAAACATACTTACAGAGCCAAGAAAAAAGAAAAAAAGAAAAAAAAGAAAAACGAAACATGTAATACATAAAAACATAGACAACTCAACTTACATTGACAAACACTCATCGACTTCCCTTTATCTCGATTTCGGAATAAAGTTATCATATTTTTTATCCGCAGTGTCTCATTTTTCAAGCAATTTTTACGTAGTAAGCGTTATCTCATACCTACTGTGATTTTTCAAATATATATTTGTTTTTTATCAACATTTTTATTTTCCTTTTATTTCTGTTTCCATATATAACTTAAATTTATACAATTCATTATTAAATTTTGTACTTTTTTGATTTCTTATTTTCTGTGTCAATTTTGCCAGTTCTAAATAGTCAAATAGTTTAGATTGCCCATAAAGGCATTCTTTGTAATGAGCTCCATCTGCTTTGTTTCATTTCTGATCTTACAGTGCTTATAACCAACCTCCTGTTTATTTTATTTATAAAAAAAATATTTATATACCTCTATTCGTTTTTAAAAAAAATCAGAGTGGCTTACAAAAGTCATACATAAAACTATACCATAAGAACCATATAATTTTATTTTTTTATTTTTTAAAATGGAAATCACCTATTAATAGCCTGCATCAGCCTGGCAGGATAGAAAAGTTTTCAGCAGGCATTTAAAGGTGCTTGCTGAATCTCTGTTAACAGAGTATTCCATCGGACTGGCCCAATGACCCTAAAGACTTGGTTTCTTGTTGCTCTCAGATGACACTTGTCGGCCAGGGAATGAGCAATGATGCTCCTGTAGATGATTTCAGTGATCAAGCCCCTAAGGTACCCCAGGCCTAACTTTTTCAGGGATTTGTAAGTTAATATAAGGACATTGAACCTGGCTCGGTAGCAGATAAGCGGCCAGTGCAGATTTTTTTAATGGTGTCATGTGTTTGTCAGCCAGGTGCCCTATCGTCAGCAATCTGGCTGCCTCATTTTGTTGCAGCTGGAGCTTCTGAACCAGACTCAAGGGCAGCCTCAAACAGAATGTATTGCAGTTATCCAGTCTCAAGGTTTACCAGAATAGGGATTACAGTGGTAAGACTATCCCTGTTCAGGAATGGTTATAGCGGGCAAACAAGAGAAAGCTGATGAAAGGCACTTCTAGTCACAGAGGACACTTGGGTCTCTACTGACATAGATGTATCCAGGAAGAGCCAGATGATAGCCCACCATGAACCCTGCTCAGGTCCATTGGCTCTTATGGAGAAGGGATAACAAATGGTTTCACTCTTCATTTTGAACAAGATACAGAGTACCTAAGTTGCTTGCTGTGATAAAGCTGTATCATTGAGTTATGTAGAACCCCTTTTACTCTCCTTATTAAGAACCCTTCCATTCAGTCAAAATTCTATTAATTGATATACTTATCCCTCCACTTCAGTTGGCATTTTGGTCCAAGTACATCAACTCAACTTCATTGTGAGTTAGGTTGTAACTCAGTGTATCATTGAGTTCCAATTGAAAACTTTCCATTTATTCTTTATTGATCCAGATCACAATAAACATAATATTAATTGCAAAAGGGAGGAGGTCTGGCATAGTAAATTAGAACATGGAGTAAAAACCATTTGTCTCATTGAAATACCAAATTGTTATTGAATTGAATCACAATATTGAATTGTGCTAATTTAAAAATATTGAGCTGAGGCATAAAGGAAAGCTAATAAAAAAATCAAATAAGATCAACTGGTGCAATCCAAATTGAAAATGAGAACCCAATTTTTCTGCAGTAAGATAGAAAACATACATATACATATACTGGGATATTTATAACTCCTAGTTTGTGTATTGGGACATGAGAATGTTTTGCAAGCTGAAAAAGTATAAGCACAATTAAATTAACCGCTTAAATGCATTTTTTTTAACAAGATGTGTGAAACACAGCTTTGCAGCTGAGTAGTCACTAGACAAAATTCAGGCTCAGTTGAAGTCAAATAGTGTTTGACTGTTCTGAGACTAATTCTCACCAAACACTTGTAAACTACTTTAAGGCATTATCCCAGTCACGTGTGTCTCAAATGGGAGGTAGCCAGCAGATGTCTGAAATCACTACCTTAGCCTTATCGTTTAGCTTCAAAACAAAGATTGGAAAGGGTTTTCGCAAAGAAAATAGGGCATCAGGCAAAGTTTATGAGCATTCTTGTTAAGAACTCTTTAACACTTTGGCCCTTTGCAGATGTTATGATGAATTAATGGAATGGCTTCTGGGGGTGGGGGCAGCATCACATGTACTGCTACCGCCCCTGACTGCCACACAATCAGCTGAATGACTGCATTGAACACCTTTCTCCAACCTGGCATCCTCCAGCCAGCATGGCCACTAATCATGTATGAGTAGCGTCATAGCCCAAAATGTCCAGAAGGCACCAGGTTGGGAAGGCTGGTATAGAATCTATGTACGCTCATTGAGATACCTGTGGGCCATCAGGAAGCCTGGCAAATCAGGGTCAAAGGCTTCCTATATATTGCGACTGTAGGTACTGGTTTAGTGAATCATTTAATATCACTTCACTTCAATATCCACAATTTAAATTTAAGTTGTATGAGGTTTTGTGCTGAAATCAAATTTGTAGTAACACTTTGTACAGGCAGTGTATTTTTTTTCCTAATTGAAGTGTAATTATAAACCTACATTAATTGTCACTGCAGTTCAATTTTTGTTCGGTTTAGCTACGTTTGTTGGTGAGTTGCCTCAAATTCCCTTTATGAGTTGTAAAGTCACATATATTAGATATTGGGGAGGAATAAATATCAGGGGGCAATACCACTGAATTGCAATCTACAAGACATTGGGTTTTCTGAAAAGTATTATTAAAAGGACTAAACTTTTTTAAACAACAACAACAACATTGCTGTATTACTAGTAGTACTTGATAAGATCTTAAACCTGTATTTCTCAAAGAGGTGGGAGCCTTCCTCAGAAGATATAATTTGCTGCTTAAGGGAAGCAAATGTGCCTCCCTCTGAGCTTTGGCTATCCTTTGAATGGTTCAAGAGTCTGTGCTGCTGAAGTTTCTATCCGCAAACCAGCCTGGACTCCTATCTCTTTAAGAATCCACTTGCCTGGTCAGTAGGTAGGTTAGTAGGTGGATCTGTCTTTGAACAAGGAAATCCTGGATGATTTTATGAAGGAAGCCTCTGGCAACATTTAGGTTCTGAATTTTGCCTCCTGCTCACAGACTGAAAGCGGGGAGGAAGCAGATGGCCACAGCTTTAGGTTTAAATGACTCTGACTTTCTGTTCTGATTCATTCTTGCTGTAGGTAATCTCAAGAATATATATATATATATATTTATATATATTCGCATTGGAATATCATACATATTAAATGCTTCATTTCCTGTAGACCAAGGGTGGGAAACCATCAGTCCCAGGCAGGTCTAGTCCCAGGCACGCCCCTATCCAGCCTTTCCTACTCAGATTCTCCTTCTCTTCCCCCTTCCCCTGCACACGCATTCTGGAGAACTCACAAACATATGTATTTAGCCTTGACTTACACTGTAGTGTAGACCTAGGTGAAGGAAGAATGGATGTGCTAGATTCGTTTGAAGTTCTGGTTGCAAAATAGGTGTTTTCTTTAGCTCTGTAGGAGCTGTACTCTCTCATCCTATAATATTTTTCATCCTTCTTTGCAAACTCTCAGAGATAGGAGCACAACAATTATAATCGTTTAAACTTCTCACAAGAAAATCCTCTTTAAGCTATTTATTTGGAGGTTCATTTTTTAAAAAACTCTTATCTTTTTTCCATTTCCAAATGATTTTATATACTAAAAATGACTTCTTTTTTAAGACTGTGGGTGGAATTCAATGTAGCAATATAGAGATTGTTCTATCAGTGCAAGCATTTCTGCTTCCCTGGTGGGACAGCTTCCACTCTCTTTTCCCTCAGGCACTGTTCTCCCAACCCTCCAGAGCATGTTAGAGACTGGCGGTATGCAGAGGAGTGGTGGGGGGCACCAAACAGGGAGCCCCCAAGGAAGGAAGGCAGGCAGGCAGGCTCAGAGCCAGGGGGTTGGTGGTGGGATGATGCTACATAGCCAAAGGAAGGAGAGGGAGCAGAGTGGGAGCCCCTTATCAGTGTGGGAGCAATTGTAGAGCTACCACTACAGAAAAGGTAAATGTAAAGGGTGTCTTTAAATCAGCCAAACACAATGATGCAGTGTGTGGGAGAGAGACACAAGGTATTTTTTAATTGTAATGGATCTTCTCCCAAGCAGACAATGGAAATACTGATGACACTGGTGCACTTTGGGGTGAGTTATTGATCTATGGGTTTGGCACTCATGATTTTTCTCTCATCCAGTGAGTTAATATATGGAAAAGGTAGGAGGGTTTTTAACTTGGTATTTTTATGCTCTTTGCCAGTGGATGGTGTAATGGAGTCTCAATTACTGACAAGCACCTAATCCCAGGAGAATAAGGTGAGCTGCCAGGCAAGCTTAGGAAATGTGGTGTGTGGGAAATGTCGGAACTGGGAGGAGGCTTTAAGGCACAAGTGTCACACTTGGCACTCTTTTTAATGAGCTGTAACTGTGAAGACTGTCAGAACTGTCAGGGCACCAAAGAGCCCTTCCTCTGTTATCGACAGCCAAGATGAAGGGGTGTGTGTAGGGGGGTGGGGTGAGGAATGGGGAATGATTCTAGCCATTTTGGAAAGAAAGGAGGAAATTCAGAAATTCAGAAGAGATCCTGTTCCCTGCATCCCTTACAGTGGATGCCCCTTCATGAAATCGATGGGATCATTTCCAACAGACAGAGATGCCATCTCTTTCTTGCCTCTTAGGTATCAGACACTATGCATATTTATAGATAGAGGGGCATGTACCTATCATATATGGTTAACCCAGAGGGATTTGGGTTTTTTCTTTCTTTTTTTAAGTTGAACTCTGAACTATTGTAATGGAAAAAATAGATATATTCAGAGAAACGTGTTCAGAAGGATTTCCAGATTATAGCTGAATGTGGCATTATTTGAAATGTTAAGGTTTTATTGTATCAGCCTCAGGTTATATTGATGGAATTCAGAATTGAAGCGCGTTCTTGTTTCTCATATTAGTTTGCACTGATGAAACAACAACAGAGCTTAGTAAACAGGATGCAACTTTTGACAAATCTTCAGGGTATATGCTGTTCTGTACTAAAGTAGGTAATATTCCCATCCAGATACCGATTGGAGCAAGTGGCTTGTATTTCAGCATAAATTAATAATAATGGTAGTGTTTGCATTATTGCTATTAGACAGCAACTCAGTGAAATATGGGGTAGTTGTCTCTGTATGAACTAACAGCACAATCCTATGCATGCCTACTCAGAAGTAAGTCTTCCTAACATAAGTGGAGGAAGCTCCTTATACAGCCACTCTGGTTTCTTTAGACACCACCCATTTTTTCTTGTGCATTGGAATGCTTTGTGATTGTGCATTCATGAATCTCACTGATAAGAAATCCCCTTCTCCCTTAGTATTTCTACCCATGGGCTTACACCCACTATTTCTTTAAACTTGTTGAAATCAGCTTTCCTAAAGTTTTGAGTGTGTGCCCAACTATGCAGAAGTTTCCTCTTTCCTTGGTATCACAAATCCCAAGATCTGTACTACTTTCACCTCATCAGCCGGTTATTAATTGTAGATGAAGATCAGGTGTAGGATAGTTGATCCCCAATCTCTTCTTCTACCTTCTGGAAGAAGCTACTGGAGCCAATTAGTTCATTATAAAGAGCTCTCTATAAAGCCTGAATCCTAAACAGTCACATATGTGAACAAGGGAAATGTGTATTGAACATAACATTAAAAATTCTTTCCCCTCTACTTAGTTTCACTAAACTTCGGTATTATTGCTTAGATTATTTAAAAGAAGAGCAGAGAGTAGCATATAAATCACCAAATTATGCAGGTATAAGTTTTGGCATATATTCCATGTCTTTTTTCAATCCTCCACTGTATGGGCCACTGTAAAAGGCCACTGCTGGATGCTGGACCTTTGCTCTGACCCACAAGGCTCATTTTATAGTCTTATGTAATAACAGAGGTGGAAAATAATTGCTCTGAATCTTAGAAATTGCTGCTGCTGCTATTGTTATTTTACAGTGTCTTGCATCCATCTTTGGATGTTTTTTGGAACTCTTCAAGTTCCCTCCAGAGTTCTCTGTTGTTTCCTACATCAGTTTTGTAGGAAGCAAACAAGTTTTAGATTGTCCATCCATCACATAAGTGGCTGTCCCCTTGGTCTTTTAAAATTGTAGCATTGTTTTATTTCATTGGCCTGAGTCGTATCTCTCCATAATGAAGGAAATACTTTTCATTTTTCAATATGGAGCTGACTTTTCCAAAGGCTGTCCACAATTGTTTTATTCTTCTTTCTATTTCTGCTCTTTGGTTTCTCTCCCCAGTATGTTTTTTATTTTGTCCTAAATAGGTATATTCTTCAACTTGCTCAATTTCTTTACTTTATATTTGCATATTGTTCCCTTCTTTAAACATTATTTTAGTCTTAGCTAGATTCATCAACACAATTATGTAATAGAAATAAAATCCAGAGGTGGTCTGCTATGCTGCTCAAGTGACCCCTGTGGTATATGGTGTGTTCTTAACAATATAATCCCATACATGTCTACTCAGAAGTAAGCACCATTGTGTTCAGTGACATTTACTCCTAGGTAAGTAAGATTGCAGAGACAAGGATGGTGCTGTGGTCTAAACCAGGGAGCCTAGGACTTGCCGATAAGAAAACCTTCTTATCAAATCTCTGCGACGGGGTGAGCTCCCGTTGTTTGGTCCCAGCTCCTACCAACCTAGCAGTTAGAAAGCATGCCAAAGTGCAAGTAGATAAATAGGTACCGCTCCGGCGGGAAGGTAAACGACATTTCCGTGTGCTGCTCTGGTTTCACCAGAAGCGGCTTAGTCATGCTGGCCACATGACCCGGAAGCTGTATGCCGGCTCCCTTGGCCAATAAAGCCTGATGAGCGTCGCAACCCCAGAGTGTTCGCAACTGGACCTAACGGTCAGGGATCCCTTTACCTTTACCTTTAAGTAAGATTGTAGCCGAAACCTCTCATTGGAGGTAAATCCTATATGATTGACTATCAGCTACTTTTACAGCTGCAGGAGCTGTACAAACAGGAATGACCTATGTATGTCTTGTGTCAGAATAAGTGTTTAGACTCATTGGGATAAACTTGACTGAAGCATTGTGCTGGAAGGCTGATTTGGTCATTAAATCTATAGCAACATGTATGGGTTTCATTTTCTCTGTCACTGGTGTGGCCTTTCCTTTTATAACCTGAAGCCATAATCATAAACCTCTTGTGAAGGAATCATGGAGGCTAAAAGTATTATTGAGATTCGGCTGGCTTGAGCTGCAAAAACAGCCTTTTTAGCGCACAAATGGCTGGCAAACCTTGATACTTACAGCTCTAATCCCACAGATATGTCCTCTCTAAATCAATCCACAGTTGGCACCTTCTCTCGAGACCAGGTAATATTGTTTGCTTCTCTTTGTTTTGTTAAGGATAATCTATCGCTCCTTCTGTCTATATTTTCACTTCCAATGGGGGAATATTTCACACTCTTTAAGGTGCATACTCAAGAGATAAATAATCCACATTAGCTATACCCTTTAACCACCCTCTTATAAGCATACTAGAATGTTTTCCTTGCCCTTTGCGTTACATAATTATGAATGCCATGGAGCATACAGCTCCCTTGTTACAACAGCTCTGCGGGCTACCGGAGTGTTTCTGGGCACAAATCACTCTGCTGGTTATGACTTAGAAAGCCCTATATGGTTTAGGCCCAGGCTCCCATATGCACCTGCTCAGGCTTTGAGAACTTCAGGGGAGGCCCTTCTCTCCGTCCTGCCACCCTCACCGGCATGTTTGGTGGGAACGTGGGAAAGGGCCTTCTCAGTGGCTGCACCGAGACCTTGGAACTCCCTTCCTAGACAGGCTAAACCGGTTCCCTCCTTGTTGTCCTTCTGTTGCAGATGAAGATTGTTTTTAAGGGAAGGGCTTTTAATAGTGCTGTGCTGTTTTTACTATCTGCATTTTACTATATTTGTTTTTATCTCATTTTAATTCTATTATAGTTTACTTATTTTTTAAACAATTCTTTTATACATTTTATACATTTTTAGCTTTCTGTGTTATATTCACATTTGTTTTAATTTTTGTGAGCTGCCTTGTTTTTCTTCAAAGTGGTTTTTTATTATTACTATTGTAGTAGAGCTTTAAAACCCAACAAAGTTTGGAAACTTACTGTATCTGTGCTAACTTTAAATGCTATACACATCTATGATTAATATTGTACTTCCTTTCCCCCCTGGTGCATATATACTTTCCGCATTGTATTTGCCTAGAACAAGCATACCAAATTCAGAAAGTATAAAAGTTCTGCATGTGATGCTGATAAGAGAATAGTTTCTGCACTGGTATGTCTTGATTTTTAAGCTTGCATATTTGGAAAATAAAGTTGTTGCACCTGCATTTCTTGGTAATCTAAATAACAGTATTGACTTTCTTATCTCAGGGGTGGCAGAAATGCATTTCGAATTTATTGAAACAACTGCTTCCTTCCACATCCTGAAACATAAACAGCTAGACAGCAGCATATGTTCCGTGCATTCGTTCTCAGTGCCCTGCCTGATGCATTTGCAATGTTACTTTTCCAGTACAAATCAAGAGACCCACAGCCAGCCATTAGAGTAAGGGAAATGGTTTAAGATACATTTAATAGATGATTTTTACATGGCCAGCAGGGTCTCATTATGTGAATGGGTTTTCTTTCAAGCAATTCTGCTTTCTCTCCACTGGGTCGTTTGGCTAGGTGCCTTCCTCAGTGCGGTCACTTGTGAGACGAAGCACTGAGCATGTTTCAGTGATTTAGAGCAGGGGTAGGCAACCTAAGGCCTGGAGGCCGGATGCGGCCCAGTCGCCTTTTCAATCCGGCCCACAGACGGTCCGGGAATCAGTGTGTTTTTACATGAGTAGAATGTGTCCTTTTATTTATAATGCATCTCTGGGTTATTTGTGGGGCATAGGAATTTGTTAATCCCCCCCCCCCATATAGTCCGGCCCACCACATGGTCTGAGGGACAGTGGACTGGCCCACAGCTGAAAAAGGTTGCTGACCCCTGATTTAGAGGGCACAGAAAATGGATGTGGCCAGTGGTCATCTGCTTTTCTATGGGGTAGAAATGGACCAGCCACCAAGGATTTCCTGCTGTTTGTTCTTTAGCCTAACCAGTCTTCTTCTGTTTGCTGAAACAACAACAGGAGCAGGACAGCCAGGGCATTCACAGTGCTGCTGCTGCATGATGATAAAGCATGGCATAGTGCTCGCATATCCTCTTTTGCTAAAAAGAACTAAGGAAGGCTGCTGTGCTGTGTAGACTTACTTTCACTGAGCACAGGAAAACTTACTTCCACATAAACATGCATATTGCCAAGCTGTAAGCTGCATGTGCTTCGTAGAGCTGGACTTTTTTTTTAGTCCTTGGGTTCTGCTGCTTGCAGGCATAGGGCTGAATAAAAGAAAACACCTGCCTATCTAACTCCATTAATACTATAAGCAACAGCTCCTTTGGAACTTTGCTGTTGGAGACCAAATTATGATACAGATGATAAATTTGTGGTTTGGGGCAGATGGGGGAGCAGAGCAATGGGTAACAAACAGGCTTACGAAATAAACTGCAGACTTTTTACCTTTAGCAATTACTTTCCTGGAAATGGAATACGAAGACAGAATCACCCTTTGCCATTTGCAATGCCTTTTCTGTTCCTTGTGAAAGACTGAACAACTCTTATCTTAGGCTGTACATCTGGAAGTGCATCGATCTGCTCTTTTGCCTGCTCTATTAGACATATGGCTTAATATTTGAAGGCTGTTCCTTTGTTGATCTGTTCCTCTCCACTGGACCTCGTAAGGCAAACTTTTTCTTCAGAGGTAATAATTCCTGCCTGCCTGTCTCTAAAACTGCATATATCTTGTTCATGGCAAGGCTATTTTTAAAAATTTTTAATTTTATAAATTTATATCCTACTTCACCCAGTTTTCTTTATGTAACACACAATAGATCGAAATATCAAACATAAATAAAAATGCACAAAGAAAACCAACATGTAAAAAATATTCATAATATTCTGCTCCAAGACCCAGCCTTTAAAGTGAAGCAAACAGTAGAACCACAACACAACACACTTTTTAAAAAATGCTTGGAAAACAGACAAGTATTACATTTTTCTCCTGGTAACAACCAGAGAATGACAGCTCCATGCACCAGCAGGGAATTTATTCCAAATCTTCAAGGCAATACAGTAACAGAAAACACCCAAGTTACTCTCCCATGCTTGAAGGCAGGAACTTTCGCTGCTTCACAGGAACTTTTAACTGTTGGGGTTCCCAGAAGCGGCCTCAGTTTAAGTTCCTGCCTTGAAGCTCAAAGCAGGTAACAGAGAATAATGACAGAGAATATCACAATCTTAATCATTGCTGTTGTCCACACTTTTCTTTCCTTTTAGCATTTTATGGAACTGTTGCGGGTGAGATGCAAATAAGTTGGTGCATGCACAGAAACAAGGGTCTTCTCACACAACCTCTTCTCCCCCTGTGTATGCAGGAGCACCAGCATAATTTTTGGGCCCAATGCACTCAGTGTGTATAGGACTTCTGTCTTACTGCAGAAGATGGCACAAATGGCATAAAATAACCCTCTGCTAATTTCTATGGATATATTCAAAAATTGAAATAATTTCTGCAATTTAAATAGAAACACCATCACTTGTCATAGTGAGGAAACCTGTGACCTGGTCAGGTGACTTCTTACCTGCCCTCTGGGCTTTTTCTTTGCTTAGCTCAGTGTAAGGCAATGATAGAAAACTCTTTTCCTATGAAGGACCATTGACCCACAGAAAAATAATCCATTTGGGACCACACACAAGTAATAAGATATCTGACAGATGAGGCTTTTCCAATAATGATATTTTCATATGAGGAAATGCTTAACCTAGTGAATTTCTGCCTCCTTCATGGCTGATAAAGGCACAATAATCTTAAATCATGCAAAACCTCAATATGTATTCACTGTAAACCATATACAGTATGTTACTGTGATTTTGGTTTTTGTTTTAATCAACTGATCTTAGTTTGGTTATACTACATTCAGTGCAAGATTAGGCGAGGTATTTCAGGATAGGGGTGGGGGTGTCAATAGAAATTTAAGACAGCAACCAAGATTCAGATCCCATGTTTGGATGGAATCAGGATTTAATGATTAAAAGGTAAAGAATGTATTCTAAGAGCAATTTTGTGCTTTTAAAAATATATATCTTACAATAACTATAGAAACATTATTGACACAAGTCACCCTCCCACCTTGTTCTTTTTTAAGCAAAAAGGGTTTGAACATTTGACATGAATAGAGGCATTTAAGTGCTTAAACAAGAAGCAACAACTCACCTACAAGATGCCCCCATTTGTGGGAAAGCAATCATTCCTGCCTTGCCCCTCTCCCCACCATCAATACACATATTGCTGCAGTGAACTTGAAAAAAAACAATACCCACAACTGCATTTTCCTTTAAAAAGAATATGAAGAGTCCTAATAACAACAGTAGACTTCACTGCCATTCTCTAGTCTCTCTCTCTCAGCCCTGAGCCCCCAGCCCTGGATGATATTTATGTGCTTGTGAATTATTATTTTTTACATGGGTGTGTGATATTTTATTCTGGGTGGACTTAGGCTCACTCAGAATAAAGTGTCCCAACCTCTTCATATATAGCTAATAAAAAGCAAAAGGATATTTATTTATTTTTGCTCCCCCCCCCCAAAAAAAAGGTTAATGGAGTCAAAATAAAAGGGAAGAACCATGGTCGTATTTGGCTCCTTTGGAAGACATTTTGGAAGAAGAAAAAATGTGGGTAAACTAGAGTTGTTCCAGAAATATCTAGCACTGGTCATAAGAAGAGGTAGCATTAGGCTTGCCATACATCAGGAAAATTCCTGACTTGTCCTGTTTTTTGGGTGTAAAAATGGCATCAGGGGAATTTTGCTGAAACGGCAAAATGTTTGGGAAAACCTGGATGTATGGGAATGTGATGGAAAAGGCAGTGGAAACAGCTCCGAAAGCTTAAAATTGCTATTTTGGGGGAGGTTCCCCCCCAAAAGGCCCAACAAAGCTCAACAACTTTGCGGGTGTCGGGAATTACTTTTTGAAATATGGCAACCCTAGGTAGTGTATACACCCTTTTTTACTATGCTGTTCGGAAGGTGATGAGAACGGCTGGGCTGGGTGCAATCACAAACTGGATGTGGGCAGGAAGCAGCTAGCCTCCTGGCAACTATTCATGCATCACATTTGAACAACAGAAAATTGTTGTCCTGTGGCATGGAAGGGATACACATTGGGTGCCTTGATGACATCTGCTTTATTGGCAAACACAGAGAAAAACAAATCCTGAGCAAATGAGCCATTAGGGAATGTTGTGATGAGCTGTTAGACTTGGAACTCAGAACTTTTTTCTCTTGCACCATCTGCTTTTCCTCCATTTCATTTGAGACATCAGGGGCTGCCTCAACAGGCTCGGAGGAGATGTTTGGAGGTGAGGAGTTGTGCCCTGACCAATGACATTTGCTCTGTAATGATTCAGTGGGTGACTTTCTTCATGCTTAGGAATCTGACAACTGTAGCATTTGTGACATGCTAAGTCAAAAGGAATTTTCCTTTAGGTCAGATTGACCAGTGATCCTGAGGTTCTTTCTCCCCCCTTCTTCTCCCCCCCTTGCAGCAGACATCTGGCGCTATTTGCTTTGCAAGCACCTTTGTACACCTGCTCTCTGCTTGTGGTACATTGCATTCCAAAATGTGAAAGACCAGTCTATCTTGGGATGCGATGAGAGGTGGGCAGATGGTCCTGTCTCCTAGCAATCAAGAGAACCAGGCCTATGACCTAAAACTGCAATGCCCTCTGGGAATGTTCAGTACATTAGTGTTTTTTGCTGTTAAGCAAAACACAAAATCTTGAAGTCTCTGCTGTTGTTATACAAAGGAAGAAAGGTTGTCCATGCCATTTTAAATAGTGCAGCATTTATTCAATTATTTTAGACTTCTAAGCAGTGTTGTCAATCCCCCAGTATAATGAAAATCAGATATCTGAATCCATCTGGTACATCTTGTTCGGCAAGCTTTTCCTTGTTCAAGATGATATGGGGGAAGAGTAATAAGCCATTCAGTATCAGGCCGCAAGAAAGGTGATGAATTAAAATGCATTAGAAAAAATATTACTCCAGTGCTTTCTTTAGATCATTATTAAAATAGCAGGGTTTTGTCAAGCTAAAAATATTCAGCCTAGTGGGTGCATGAATAGCTGTGCTGTGGAGAAAAAAAGTGCAGGTTATTTGTATGAATGTAACTGCTTTTCTTGTGTCTCAAATTGCTTTTTTTGTCTAAACTGGTGTAGCAAACGTGCAGGGAGGAGGCAGGCAGAGAAGGAACTCCATGGCTTTTCCCTCTAAGACCTGCTGAGCATGGCAGGACAGCAGGCACAAAGTGTTTCTACACCCAGCTTCTCATGCTATTTGTGACATGATTTCCTATACAAATAATGCTTCCCCTTCCTACTACACACACACCTTTCCCCTTGTCTGCTTTGCCGGATGAATGGGGTAGATAATGGCCCATTGTTTGCTGCTCTTTTGAATAGCATTTCATCATTGTCTTAAAGCCTCACAGGAGTGAACTTAACACACTGGGCTTTGTTGAAACAAAAGCACTTGTGCTCAATGTCACCAGCTAGACTGCAATGGGAAATGCTAATTTTGATAGCTCTGCAAGTCTTTGAGCTGGAGCCTGGAGCCATGGAGGTAAATATTACAACCACAGTGTTGATGCTATCCAGGCCGTTTGCTTTTAAGTGCTGGACAAGCAGCCTTTTTTCACAGGGACATCAATTTTTGTGCCTAGTCATTTCAGCTGGTTGCATCATGCAGGCAGTTTTTGAATGTCTTCAGAGTAACCATGGTAACTGAGGGCCATTTAAATTTGCTGAAGGAGAATGAATTCCTCCCCCAGAACTCTAAATGAAACAGAATCAGAAAAAGACACGTATCAGCTGAATATTTCACTGATGTAAAGAGCAGGAACTAGCAGCTAGAGCACCTATTTATATCCTCTAAGGATCTCCCCAAATGAGGGGACCAAATTTAGATCAGGTGCAAGGGCTGTTGAAGCTAGATTAGAATTACACCTATTTATGCATAGGTGCTGTTGCTACCTTTTGTTTGTGTGTGTGCTCTTTCCTATGTACACTCATAAGTACATTCCAATGAACATACAGTACAACACCCATGACAGAATAAATAATGGCGTGTGTTGCAAGGGACTGAATGGGCCATCTAGCTCTGACAGGAAATCTTACGCTCACAAAACATCCTTGCTTAATCTTTTATTGAAAGTAATTCTGCAAAGAATGTGAAGGGAAACATTTGTGGACTGAGGACATAAGAACCATGCTGTATCAAGCCAAAGGACTATCTAGTCCAGCATCCTGTTCCCACAGCAAACGATTAGATGCCTATAGGATGTCTATAAAGCAGGACCTGAGTGCAACAATATGCTCCCCACTTGCAATTTCCAGCAACTGGTATTCATAAGCATGCCATCCCTGGCAGTGGAGGTGGTCCATAGCTATAATGGCTCCCCCTTGCTATAGAAATTAGAGAATGTGCATTTCCTTATTATGTCCTGTTACCTTGTCATGGTGGTTTGTCCCAGTTTCTGGCACTGGAAAATCTTGACGTTTTCTTCCTGGGCTAGGTCCCACAGATATTTTATTGCTGCAATTACTTCAGCTGTTAGTCACTGTAATTGATTAATTTAACAATTTCAAACTCATGTTTACACTGATTTCAATTAAATGTGGCCCTGGCCAACAAAACCTTTCTTCTCTCCTGATTGCCTTCCATCCAGTTTAGCTTAGAACAACATAAATGTTCCTTCTTCTCAACATAATAGTGTTAACAGTGGATAAACAGGGTATTTTAACAGTGAAAGGACTCAAAGGAAAACAACACCTGTAATCAAAACTGAGGCTCAGTTTGCTTGGGTGGCCGATATAGAACAGGAAAAGCTGCTTCAAGGAGGATGATAGCATAAAAGATTTGAGGTACCCTTTCTTCACTTTCCATTTCCCAGCTCCAAATTGCCACCCCAAAACTATTGTCCCCCATGCATTATTTCAGATGTGTGTGCCCACAAACACAGTGGCTATTACAGGTCAGGATTATGATACTGCAGCTACCTCCCATCTAGTAATGTTCTTTGATGAGTGCATCCGATTGGTACTCATGGTGGAGCAGTTTTATTATTATTTTGGCTGAGATCCAAAGGACCCATTTATGTGCAGGCAATGGAACTGTATGTGAGCCAGAATTTTCTTCAGCTTCTCACTGCACCATCTCTCGCATTAGATGATGCAAGCTGATTTTCAGTTTGAAGAGGGCTTCATTGGCCGTGGGACTGGCCATGGAAATGACATCAGCAACCTAATGGTTGTTGCCTTGTGCACGTATAAATAGCTAACTTTTTTTTTAGCATGCAGTGTTGTACATAATCCAGGCAAGTTAAGCATTTTAAAGTTCCATGGATTTAAATGGAAACGTTAAGCATCAATTAAACATCCTACACTGATGTCAGTGGAATGGAAAATGCTTAACTTTGACTGAAGCTTGCCCATCATCTCCATTATTATAAAAAAAAATCCTGTGAGGTAGGCCACTGTTTGCTTTTCACAGATGGGGAAGTAAGGTTGAAAAGATGCATTTCGCGAGGAGGTTATGCCAAAAAGGATTTTGAACCTGGAGTTTCAGATGGAAATTCATCAGTCTCTGCCCTGGTCCAGACTGGGAAGAAACACTTGCTCTTAAGTCATATAAATTACTTTGCTGGATCAGGCCACCAGCTGAGCATTCTGTTTCCAACAGCATCCAATCAAATTCCTCTGGACGCTTAGAAGCAGAAAATGAAGGTAATAGCCACCATTTCTTATTTGGTCCTGGTATCTGTTGGTAAAAGTTCCATTTAGTTATAGCCACTGCTGCATGAATGAAGACAGCTACATCATGAATGTAAATTACGAACCTTGCTCAACTCTGGGAAGTATTTAGAGTGTTGGTCATTCACAGATATTATGATTGAGCATAGGAGTGTTAATGAAGGACATGCCACAGCAGTTTGTGATAGATGGCACCCAGAATCTCATATCCAGAACAATCTTTTGAAGTGCAAGGCATAGCTTGCCCTTGGGAACTGAACATCACTGGTGGCTATACAGATTGTCTACATTTTTAAAAAATTGGTGCACTTCTTAGAAAACAGAGACCCAGGAATTGCAATAATGGGTTTGCATTTTTTGTTAGTTAGTTTCCAACCTTTGTAAGGTTAATAAAACACTCTACAGATATGTCCTTCACAATCAAATATGAAAAAGATTGCACCTATTATTTTTGAAGTACTTTGCATGTTTTAAGCATCAGATTTAAATAACAAATACAGAAAAGATAGTCTAGTTGGAAAAAACCCCAAGAAATTCTGGAAAATACTAGAATTGTATAGATGGAAAGAAATACCGGTACATTGTCATCTGGATCAATTTCCTTTTAATTAGTATTTCAAAATTAGTGCAAAAAATTAGAAAATCAGGAAGTAATAAATCCAGAACACACCAAAGATTTGCCAAGCAGGGCAAGTGTCTCCAGATGTTTCAAGCAAGCTCAATTGAACATTGTCCTTTTCAAATAGGGGTGCTTGAGGAGAATGCAAGAGCTGTTGCTATTTTGTTTCTTGTTCTTGAATTAAGCCAGCTCAGCCATTTACTGCGCCAGCAATTCGTACCTGGCTCTCATTCAAAATTCATCCCATGCAGGATTTTCTTAACCCTCCCTCTGCAAACTCACTAGACTTTCAGACGTATCTGTCACTAAGAACTCCTTTAGATGGTGCCTGTCACTGTACATGCCATTCCTACATCCACCAAGTCTTTTTGTGTGCTATTTATTGTTCGGTGGCACTATAATTATCAAATGCCTTAGTGACAAATTTGTGCTGAACTGGAGTACTCAAAATCCAGGGATTGCTGGAGAAAGTGAAAGCTCCCTGATTGTATACTGGATGACAAGAAAACAAAGGCAACACACTTGAAACTGCACTTTGAATTTTGGGACTGCAAGAGAGAACAGTGGTTAATGTTGGAACTTCAGAGTCAAGTTATACTCAGTTCTTTGGCTCCCTTTCCCTTTTTGTTGTCCTTAATGTGGGAAAATTACTAATTTTAAATTATTGGAAAAGGCCATAACTCAGTAGTAGAACACACGCAAAAAGTTCTAGATTCAATCCTTACCATTTCAGCTTAGACTACAAAAATAACTTGTCTGAAACCATGGAAAGCTGCTGCTGGACAGGGCTGGGATACTTAGGCCAGGGGCCAAATGCAGGCCTTTGGGCTTCTCTATCTGGTGCTCAGAACTTTCCCTAGGCCACACCTCTTCTTCTTAGACCACCCCCCTCACTGGCCCTGCTTTTCACCCCAAGTGCCTTAGCCTGGAACGTGTCCAGATGGGGAATAGAGAGGTGTGTGCGGAAATTTGCTATTGTATGAAAGTATCATTTGTATTTGTTGCTCCTCACACTTCTGCCACTGGCCTTGTCCACCACTGCCAAGAGCTCCTCAGAAGGTTGTCCCAAAGGAAATATGGCCTTTGGTCTGGAAAAGTTTCCCCAACCCTGATGAAGACAGTATTGGGCTGGCCAAAGAAAAGGTTTGACCTAGTGTGAGGTAAGCTATCTGCCTTCCCACTGAATCAGGGCATGACATGGTGGGATCACAATAGTTTACTGACTTGGACTTTTGGCCTAATTTTATTTCTCATTTTTTCTGGCACAGATCTGCAATCTGTCATATTGCCTTATCACCTGTTTTCGACTACTTTTCTTTTTCTGGACTGAAATCACCCGAAACAGGGTTAACGGCGAACATATTTATGCAGCAGACAGCAAGGAAGCATCCTTCATGTACTGCATGCATTTTACAGCATACAAAAGGAGGTTCAACGTTCATCCTTTCTGCGCCTGGGTTTGGCAGTGATTTACAACCCTATTAATGCTTAGCTAATCTGGATCCAGGGAATAATGGCTGGGAACCAGCATTTGCCCCTGGGAGGCTGTCATAGATGTCCCACCTTCACCCAACCAGATGGTAGTGAACCATGCAGTGTGTTCGGGGCTATTTTTCTTTACTCTTCTAACAAGCACACTGTCAATTGTGACCCTTCAGAGAGAATGGACCTGATTGTGGTGTGAAACTTAACTTGTCATAACAGACTCTTGGATTGCAATCCTAAACACACTTTCCTGGAAGTACATAGTGAGCAAGTTGAGGTGAGGTGCAGGAGGACAGAGCTGTGTGTGCCACGTGGTCTGCCCCATGCTCTCTCCACACTTGGCACCTTAGGAGCAGTGGAGCACCCACCAGTGACATAAGATGGATCTCCCAGTATAGCCTCTTTCTGTCTGGAACAGACTGAGAGGGGGATCATCTTGTGTTTTGTCTCAGGCAGCAATATGCCTTGGGCTGGCCCTGCTGCTTTCCAATCATGTGAGCTATACAAAAAGAAAGGATTATTGTGCTGAATGATCATGGCAAAGGCACTGCTTCTAGTCACCCCAACCAGCTGCCTCCTCACTTCTCTGTCATTATTGAAGATGCCACCTTCCCCATATCAGAGGCATGAACCTCTGGAACATTTCTGACTCCATGTCTTCTTCCTCCATGTGAAAACATGATGAACCCATGCACCCACTTCTGGAATTTTCACCAAGCTCATAAAAGTCTTTGTAGTTGCCTTTAAATGTTCAGGCTGCCTGTGGCCTTGACTATTCTGCTCCCTCCCAGTCCGTCTCCCCACTTTTCATTGTCAATTCTTTACCTCTGTATCTGCCCCCCTTATGTCTAGTTATAGGTTATAGATAGTTACTCCTATTGGGATGACCTGTGCTGTGTATGTGTCCTGTACAGCACCTAGCACATAAATGTGCAAAGTAGACATAGTTGTAATAATAACCTGCTAAAGTTATTAACAAAATAATAATAACATGTGTGTAGGGGGAGGGTGTTGTTTTTGTTTGTTACTACATTATGAATTTTTATATTGTAAACCACCATGTGATCCTCAGATGAGGGGCAGTATAGCAATGTAATAATAATAACGTTTAAATCCTTAGGAACACAGATTTCGCACTTGTTTCCTGAGCAGTGCACATTGATATGAGGAAAAGCACAGACTTTAGTTGAAGCAAAATTGCTATAGAATGAAAAGGGGGAAGGAATTATATGGGTGGGGAGGGAGAAAAGGGGGGGGGAATAGATTGAAACTGTGGCTTTGTAGCTATGGTTGGAGTAACATTCATGTAATATGCCATCTTCAATTATTCATTATGCTAAAAAGATTTACAGTAACTGAAGAAAGACAGGAGCCAGGATAGAGTACGTGGAAGCACTGTGCGCTGCAGTGTACAGGAATTGAACTCCTTATGGGGACAATTACGCTTTCCTACTTAATGGAGATCTTATCAAAAGTGCTGTGGCTATGATCTGTGTGTAACCCATAGATGCCTCCACATGATTTTTCTCCTATTTATATATAAGTCCTTTGGTATATGAAATGAAGGAATTAATATTTTAGGAGGTAGACCTCTGAAATCGTCGTATGTGCTGGTCTTGTATGCACAGAGCTCAAACACACACACACACGGAAAGCAAAGAGGTTGTATTGTAATGCCCAAGGATGAAGATGTGTTGTATCAACACACTTCCTTGACAGGAAATTATTGCCCCAGTCCTCTTGATTGGCTTCAGCACCACCTTGCTGAAATGCTGTCCAGTTGCCCTAGAAAAATCCTTTCTTTTCCTTCTGACAGTGGCCTGCAGAGCTTTGCATAAATATTCACAGCACCTATCAGGCCAAAAAGAACTCAGCCAAGAAGAGACGAGGACAGAAGATGACCCTTGTCTGTTAGGTAAAAGTGACAAAAGGGCCTTTTGGACATCACAGCTGTGCCACAAGGGGGCTCAGGTGGATGGCAGAGGAAAGTTGTTCCCTAGCATCAGCACTGGGATTCTCAGCAAAAATATGATCAAGCTGTAAAATCATAGAATTGTAGAGTTGGAAGTCTTATTGTTTCCTGTCTACCTACAGAACTTGGTGGTGTGTGGTTGTTTTTTTAAATACCACCCACTCCTTAAAGCTTGGAGCAGACTGCAATAGACATATTACTATGTTTGCAACTATGGAGTGAATGAAAGCACAAAACATAGTCTTTTCAATCTGCAGTCTCTTTCTGCAATTGCCATTTGTAGTCTGTTTTGCTCCTGCTTAAATACAAAAGCAGTGTGCAAGAAACCCAAAATGTCCCATTACTAGTTTCTGTGAATTCCCATTTACAGTGTCAAATTTGTGCCCATTCATTCTCTTATGCTGGGACTGTGCAATTTATCCTTTATAAACTGCTGACCAGCTGTTGTGGCATGTATCACACCAGAACACATGCTACCAAAAGAGTCCTTGATTGTATAACTAATGTTGTGGCATTCACTAATCTTTGCTAGAATGGACTGTGGGAACTAACTCAGCAGCACAGTCTGCTGTGGGATATGGTTACTTGATACTAGTTTGGTGGTCTGCTGCCTAATAGAAATGGTGTCCTGATTCCTGTATCCCAAGCACTCTCTTGTTGTTGTCCTTTTGTGAATGTCCAGGTATATGGGGCAAAGTCGTCTCCTGTAATTCTACGCTGCCTTTGGCATCATTCACTCCCTTAATCTCCAATTTGTGTCATTGCCAATCAATCCCCACAGCAGCAGACACTGATGTCACAATCCAGGAGATTATTACCTCTAAGCAGAAATCTGGAGGAGAGTGGAGGGATTTTTCATTCGTACATAAGTATTAATTTTTAACTGGTTAGCCAGCTGAGGTAGAAGATAAACTCCAGTGACAGGCAGAACTACCTGTTTAAGGTGTAATTTTGTGTGTTCTGTAAAAATTGTCTGTCATATTCATTTGTATCCATTAGGCTTGAGCAGCCCTGAATCTGCCTGGCTGACTCTTATGAATCTATGGTATCCCTTGATGGAAATTCAAACCAAATTGGTATGTGAAAAACTAAACAGAATAATCTTCCTTATGAAAGACGAAACATTAGAATATATTTCACTCCCTCCACCCCTAATCTTAGTCATAGCATTCTCCTAACCCCTCCCCTGGATGTGGTTACCAGCTAAGGATCAATATGCAGGTCCATGTGTTCATAATGGTAACTTCTAATACATTCCATCATTTTTAATTCCAGTCCACTAATTTAATATGATCAATACTTCTGTATATGCCACAGATCAGGCAGACCTTCAGGGTAACTTATGATCTGTGGGAGAAATGTGAGTTTTTCCATCCAAATTATATGGGAGGAAATCTGCATATACTTACTAGGGGAAATGTGGGCTCCGTAAGTCCTCTGCTGAATTCTTCAATGCAAAAATATATTGGATTAGAACCAAAGATAACTCTCAAAGGTTTTCACTGCCAACTGAATACCTACTTTTTCTCACAGACCTGAGTGGGGCTTTAATGCCAAGGACCTTGCTATTCTTGCTATTCTTTTTGCTGCACTTATTTATTTATTTCATAAAATTTATACTCTATTTGATTGTTTAAAAAACAAACCCCAAACCCTCAAAGTTGGTTACAAAAAGATAATTTATTTTCTTGGTATTATGGAGTAGTGAAGTTTTTGTATTGTTTTATTGTTCGCTTGTTAATGAAGGGCAGGCTGAAAATGTATTAAATAACAATGGAAGGCAGTCTATGGAATGAAAGTTTTCTCTCCCACCCTCTGTAGACACCCCTCTCCCTTTGCCTGCAAAAAGCATCTTTGGGAACACTCATGGAGCATGGGAGCCTGCTGAGGGAGCAGAAATCCCCCTAGATTCACAATTCAGTGTGCTGTTAGTAACAATCAATAGCTAAAGGTGTGGGAAGCAGATTGGTTGCTCAAGCTGTGATAGTGTTCATTTTAAAAGTACTTTAAAGTTCGGTGAAAACTGCAATTCTGGAGAAAGACTAGGGGAAACCCCTATTGGCTAGCAGGATTATGACTACACCACTCTGCTCTACCAGGTGCTGCTGAGAAAGTTTGCATCTATTCCGCTGGACATTTGCTATCATTTCTGCATCCCCCCTTTTTTTTTGGAGATAGCTCAGCTATCACCTGTCACTGTTAGGTCCTTGAAGTGTGAAAGTTCAAGTCTTTGAAGCTGTTCTGTTTCTTCAACGACTGTTACTCATTGGACTTTCACTGCCTATCATGTCTTTTCCTATGACTCTGCTGTCACTTTTTGTAAACTACAAAAGTATTGCTTTGACACAGAAGGCTTTCTGAGGATGAGAGGGTTGCATCCGTTTTGGGGGGTGGAAGATTGGATGGGACACTGAAGAACTATGCCTTTTCCTACCCATATCTCTAGGGATCAGTGTGGTGGTGGTGGTAGGGAAGAGAAGGCAGGGAGTAGCAACCAGAAAGAGGAATGGAGACAGACTCTCCCTACCCCACATAAATGTTTTTCAGGCCTGCAGGCAGCAGGAGGAAAACATTGTTCTCTGAACTTTTATAAATTAACTTACCTTAGGATCCAAGCTGCTAAACTGAAATGTATTGTGGCTTTATGATAGTGTGCGTAGCCGCTGTGAAAGGAGGTCAGGATTATTTATGCTCTTTCAACAATTGGTGATGTAATTTCTAAGTGGTATGGAATTTTAGCCTATCGGCAGGTGTCTGATTTGTAACAAAAGCAAACGCTGTAAGCTCAACCTGACACCCCCCCAACCTGAATGTATTGTCTCTCAGATGCTTCATAGTCTAACATTTTATGTAACAGCCTCATCAAATATGCATTTGGCTGGTGCCAAAAGTTCAGAAACCATGAGTCAGTCCTTTGAGTCATCTCAACCCAATGTCTCATGGACATGTCCCAGTGAAATCAACGGTACAGAGGCAAATACTTCACTAATGCTCAAGGCGTATGTAACGTTTTCTGGATAGTGCAAAGTTGTGTTAAGCATTGTTAAACAAATAGTTTTGTTTTGACCCCTGTCTTTGTGAGACATTGCCATCACAATTGCTTAGAAGTTCCACCAAACCTCCATATCCTTAATATTTCAATAACTTCAGCTCTAAGGAAAAATCGGAAAATGCAACATCATCTTGCAATGAGGCCTAGGAATAAGAGAAACCTCACAATCTTATGCATGTCTTCTTAGAAACAAGGCACCATTTAGTTCAGTGGGACTTAATCTTAGGTAAAATTTTATAGGATTCCAACATTAAGCACTTTGGACCAGTAATATGCGCGCTCTACACTCCTGCTGTAAAGTAGTTCTTCTATCTGCAATTGTTGTTGTTGTTGTTGTTGTTGTTATTATCATCATCATCAGAATTTATATACCGCCCTATACCCAGAGGCCTCAGGGTGGTTCACAGAATAAAATCAAGATATAAAACCACAAAATACCTAATCAAAATAAAAACAACAACCCAATAGCATTTTAAAAGCGTATAGGATGTCAATCAAATCAACAAAGGCTTGGTTAAAAAGGATAGTTTTGCCTGGCACCTAAAGGTGTATAATGAAGGCACCAGGCAAACTTCCCTGGGGAGAGCATTCCACAGATGGGGAGCCACTGCAGAGAAGGCCCGTTCTCGTGTTGCCACCCTCCGGACCTCTCAAGGAAGAGGCACACAAAGGAGGGCCTCAGAAGATGATCTCAGGGTCTGGGTAGGTTCATGTGGAAAGAGGTAGTCCTTGAGGTATTGCGGTCCTGAGCTGTTTAAAGCTTTATAGGTCAAAACCAGCACTTTGAATTTTTCCATTATTTGCTGCATATTTTGTATTTTAAATCTCTGCTGGGGTTCTCTCACCAAAGAGTATTTGACCCAAATTGGGGTCTTGGCATCCATGAATTCTCATTTTTACCTATTTTTCCTTGAACCATCACTAACTGGGTTTAATTACACTAGATTAATTGTCAGTCCCAAATTATTGTGCTGTTCTTGTTTTGTGTATGCCACTAAAACAGTTCAGTGAGCTGTATGATTGCTTCTTTCCTGTGCCATGAGTACAGGTCTGTAGAAGGTGGCACATCTAGCCAGAGATGCTCTATGAAAGCTACTCAGCAGGTTTTCTTTCTCATACCCTTTTATGTAGAAACTCAGCATCCTTTCTTCTTCTTTTATTTCTCTTTTTCCACCTTTTTAAAAAAACATATCTATTGTCACACAAATTTTGCTTGAATAGATAAAGAGGTTATTCTTTATAAACAACAACAACCACCTGCAAATTTAATCAGGTTCAAATTGAGGTCTGGTGTCAGGTGGCGGGGAGAAGAACCATTTGCTTTGTGAGTGGGCCCAAGAAGGATTCCATAGGTTGCAGATTTCACAGGTTGCATTCCCCTTCCGTGGCTAATTCAGGAAAATGCAGGCTGTGACTGGTTGACACATTCTACAAATGGGAAGGAACATCATTGGTGTGTACCCTCAGCCCCTTTAGTGCCAAACTTGTGCCTCTTTTTTCCACGTAATAACTCCTCGTTTCCTAAACAAAAAAAAACTCCTTCCAGTAGCACCTTAAAGACCAACTAAGTTAGTTCTTGGTATGAGCTTTCGTGTGCATGCACACTTCTTCAGATACACTGAAACAGAAGTTTCCAGACCCTTCTATATAGTGAGAAGGTGGGGAGGGGTATTACTCAGAAGGGTGGTGGGAATGGGTGAATGGCAGATAGCTGTGACGAGCCTGTTGACGACTCTTAACGACTGCAATAGGTCTTACAGGAAAAAGCAAGGGGTGAGAAGGTGAAAAATGGCTTTGTCATGTATAATAAGATAAGAATCCAGGTCTCTCCATGGTTTTAAGTTTGGTGATAAGTTGCAATTCAGCAGCTTCTCTTTCCAGTCTATTTCTGAAATTCCTTTGTAGTAAAACAGCTACTTTGAGATCTTGTATAGAATGTCCTGGGAGATTGAAGTGTTCTCCTACTGGTTTCTCTGTCTTGTGATTCCTGATGTCAGATTTATGTCCGTTTATTCTTTGGCGTAAGGTCTGGCCTGTTTGTCCAATATAGAGAGCTGAAGGACACTGTTGGCATTTGATGGCATACACAATGTTAGACGATGAGCAATTAAATAGTCCCAAGATGGTATGTGTGATGTTGTTGGGGCCAGTAATGGTGTTGTCCGGGTGTATGTGGCAGCAAAGTTGGCATCTGGGTTTATTGCAGGCTCTGGTGCCAGTGGTGCTCATCGTCTAACATTGTGTATGCCATCAAATGCCAACAGTGTCCTTCAAACTTAAAACCATGGAGAGACCTGGTCTGAACAAAGACATTGGATTCTTATCTCATTACACATGACAAAGCCATTTTTCACCTTCTCACCCCTTGCTTTTTCCTGTAAGACCTATTGCAGTCGTTAAGAGTCGTCAACAGGCTCATCACAGCTATCTGCCATTCACCCATTCCCACCACCCTTCTGAGTAATACCCCTCCCCACCTTCTCACTATATAGAAGGGTCTGGAAACTTCTGTTTCAGTGTATCTGAAGAAGTGTGCATGCACACGAAAGCTCATACCAAGAACTAACTTAGTTGGTCTTTAAGGTGCTACTGGAAGGAGTTTTTTTTGTTTTGACTATGGCAGACCAACACGGCTACCTATCTGTAACTCCTCATTTCCTGTTTTGTAATGGAAATGAGTGGGAAGCTTTTGTGCTGATCTGACTCTGGTGAAAGCTATCTCAAGCAATGTGAAACATCTAGGCCCCCCCCCACCCCCAAAAAACCTGGCACAGCTAATCAAAGGAGGGGGTAATAAAATAATGAAAAGTACAATTCAGCAAAGCATTAAAAATTAGCACATTTTCAGATGGAAAAATTGGGTGAAATTCTTTGTTCATTGTATCTCTAATTTGTGCTCTGTATTTATGAGGCTGAAGTTCTCTGTGCTTAGGATTAGTGGTTTTAACAAACATGTTCTCTCTGGAGGTCTGTTATCTTACACAAGCAGCTTGCCGTCTGCTTTGTGTGGCTGCATGAAATTCATCCATTGCAGCATCACAACATTTTTACTTTTCGTTGTTTTTTTTGGGGGGGTTTGTAATGGTGTGAAGCAGGAGGGAGAATTCATGAGCCCCTTAGTCACAGTGAGAGAGAAGAAATAGGCCAGTACAAAAGTTGTGGCGGGCAGGTGCCCATTGTCCCATCTTCTATCTAGTCAAATTACTAATGGTCATCATCTTTGTGCCATTTGGCTATTCCTTTTTGTCCACAGAGCTCTAGGGGCAGTATTGGCTAAATACTGCTGCTACTTTCCAGCAGATGAATCAAAGTAGGTCTGAGCCTCTAATGCTCTGCAAACCATTTTCATTTAAATTATTTCCCTGTTCTCTGAATCACACAAAATAAACCTGTTTTGACTTCCTCAATCTGTGAGCATTGAACAGGTTAAAAATGGAAACGAGCTAAAAGCTCTGTTTTTCTTTGCCTGAAAAATCCACTGATGCAGGGTGAAATTAAAGGCTATAAATAGCGCCTGTCCCTTCAGCTTCATCGTGCAAACCTCGGCTGTGTGCTAGGATTAGAAGAAGACAGAATGGATTTCTGTGTGGCGTCAACAAGAGCCAAGGATTATGCCCACTGTGAACATTGTATTGTTCATTTCTCACGGGCCCTTGCAGGGAAATTAAATCCTTTCTGATGCCAAAGGTGCAGGCAGCAGAGGCAGCTTTGAGCAGGACACGTGCATTGCAAAGCAATTTTGCACAGTGGCACTTGGCATCTCGCAGTGGAGCCACAGTGTTCAGCATCAGCTGCACTTTAGTACAGGCACACAGCAACGCAGCCTCGATCGCAGGAGGGTTCAGGGCTTTCCCTGCTCTAAGCTACAACTGGTATCATCAGCGATGTTCATTACTGTAGAAATGTTTCTAAGTCACTGTTGCGCTGGAGGGGAAACAACGGGGTTTCCCCCCTCCCTCAATAATTGTTTGTCTAGTACCTATCATGGACACTGGTATTGAGAAGTCTTCACTGAGTTAACAGACCCATGCTGTTAACTGCAGGCAGAAACTCACGATCTCTAGGATTCTGCTTGAGACAAGTCTTCTGTGTTTAGTTCACAAGGGACTATTGAAGGTTGATATGACCTTACCTGGTAGGGATTTGTCTGCAGGTGAATGTGTGCCTGCCTGCCTGCATTTTACCCCACGTTCTCCATAGCAGCGGCTATATCTGCTTTGTCCTTAAGTGCATCTCCCAAAGTGATTTGAGAACCAGGATCAGTGTATGTTTCTCTGTTATTGCCTGCTAAGTAGGGACATCCTCTTCTGGAGCCCCCCACCCCCACCCCCTGAATTGGTGATTTAACAAAGAAACTAGGATTTCCCTCCATATATTGTTTCATTTCAGATGACCTAGTCAATGTCTGTGTTAGAAAAGCAAACAGGAGTTTGCCAGGCTGCTCAACTTGAAACTACAAAAGCAAGGCCTAAGAAAAGGCTTGCGTTGCATTGCAATATTCCCTGAAGGTCAGCAGACTGTGCTAAAGAACACATATCCATCCTATAATAAATTTGTGTAGCCGCATTCTGTACAAACACACCCACATAAATGGCATGTATATTGGTCTTCTGTAAACAGTGGAGGAGGAGTGTGGATATTCAAGGAGCAGTTGAAGCAAAATATTAGTTTTCGGTTGCTTTTTTCTACATCCAATTATTATGGAACCTAGGGTACCTTGAAAACTACGGTATGTTCCACCCAGAGTTGACTAGTTTATTTTGCAGAGAGCCTGTAATAATCTCTCAGACATGCAAAATACTCCATTCACTTCGAAATGACAGCAGGTTGTGAAGCAATCGTGTACCATGTCTCATAAAAATCTTTATTTTAGCAGGCATTATGAGTAATCAGCAAGATTGTATCTGCCTATAAGCAGAACCATAGTGTGTCAATAATAAGATAACTGTTTTGAACCTCTCCAGTGAACTGGGCTGGCTTTGGGTAGTTTGAAGGAGGTATATCCTAATGATCAGCTCACATTACATTTCTTTTTCACATGCTGATGCTCCTTCCTTTCTGATAGCTATTAAGGCCAAACTGTCATGCCCTTCCCTTCCTCTTTTCTTTCTTTCTTTCCTTACTTTTGTTGCTGTGGTTGCTTTATCAGAGCTGGTCCTGTGTCTTTCTCAAGTTGCTTCTTATTTCCTCTTCCAATCATCTGTGTTTGGCTTTGGCATGGCTAGTTACTTCAGTGGTTTTTGAGGATATATTTTACACATCTAAAGAGTGTACACTTTCATTTAAGCTCAGGATAGGCTCTTACTGACTTCTGATAAGTTTACAGAGAGGGAAGGCATGAGGAAGATGGAAGTATGCCTGAACAGATGAAAGCTATATTGTTGAAATACTTAAGTGCATAGGTTCTGGTAAACAGATTAATTATTGAAGAAAAATTGCTTTCTTCAAAGAGATCAATACATCAGTGTGGTGCTTTCCTACTGAGACAGCTAACCCTTGTGTAACATTTTTAATGGCTATATTTTAAGCTGTTTCAAGATTCTCCTCTTTGGATGTGTCACACTGGGATATCCTGTTCTTCAGAAGTTTATCAGCTTGATATTCCTGCTTGAAAAATCTGAAATATTAGTATTATGGCTGCTAGGTGACCATTCTTTGTAAAGCTGACTGCAAACAAATACTAATAAGTGATCAGTTTATAATCTCTCAGTGGCTGCTAGTGATTAGGAAGAATCTTTCCTGAATAGGAAATTTACCAGCAAGATGGAGTCTGCATGTGTCAATGTCAGCTGATCGGCAGGGAGTTCAATCCTGCTTTTTGCAGGGACTAGCTGTCACACCTGAACCAAACAGGATTCAACTCGATATGTATCAATTGATACATGGGGTGGTGGTGGTTTTCGATCCTGTTTCCTGAATCCACATCTCTACCTGCCCCATCCCTGACATCCTATGATACCAGGTGTGTGGCAGGTGGGCATGGTTTCAGGAATACAGCTTGGAGGGTCAAATGGTGGGAAGGTCTGGCAAGCCAGGTTTGGCCTTCAGGCTGGAGATTCCCCACCCCTGGTATAAAAAAAGAGCTCAGAGGCAGAGAGAGTTATATAACGTAGCTGGTTGGGCTAGAAAAAAGACTGGGCTCTATATAGCTCTTAGAAAATTTATGCAGGATGAATTATTTTGCTACCTGTTTTGTAGATGTTTGCTTGCTTCCAAAAGCCTGTAGACTTTGCTTGTATACTTATAAAGAAAACAAACAGCACAGATACATCTCAAGTCTTTAGTATATTCTCATACAAAGGAAACTATATCCTGTATTTATTATTTATAAATTTTATAAAGCACTTGTCCAATAAATAAACAAATCTTCAAATAGAGTACAAATAAAATAAAATAAAATATAAAATATGACTAAACTGCACAAATGGATTAAAAACAAAGATGCATAATTAAAACAAAGATGAAATCAATAAAACTTTTAGAAGAATTACAGTATAACCAAACCATGTGTCTGGATAAGCTTCTGAAACAGAAACGTTTTCAGCAAATGCTTTAAAGTTGTATAGTGAGGGTTCCTGCCTAATGTCAATATTCAAAACATTTCAGAGTACATGTGTTATTACACCTGCAGTGCTACATCTGAACTTCTTACTGACACAATAGTTGACAATAAAATAGCTGTGCGCTTGTGTAAAGTAGGGGAAGCCAACCTAGTGCTCATCCAGGGTTGCTGGACTCCAGCTCCAATCAGTCCCAGCTATTACGGCCTGTTATCAGGGGTGCTGTGAGTTGTAGTCTGGCAACATCTTATGGGTAACACATTCTCCATTTCTGCTGTAAAGGGGGGGTGGGATGGTCATGGAAGAAAAGAGCAAGATGGTCCCTCCCCTTTTGCAAACCAGCGCCAGGGAAGGCTGAGGTGAAAGCTGCTGGAAAAGAAAACTATTGGATTGTATCTACTGGCTACCAAATTGTGCTTGAGTGGGACCTCTGGTTGACTAAACCTTAATCCTGGGAAGCTGCCTTAATGTCTAGGGAGATGTACCTCAGGCATTGTTGGGGACAACTATTAGTGTGTGATGGAATAGTTGATGAACTGAGCATGCCAGTGACTGTGGCCATTTGTGCAAAAGAAAAAGATGGTGGGGAATGGATATGCCTTTTTATGTACCCCTACCCATGGAAGCCCAGCAGCTACAAACAGGGATGAGTGTGCAAGTACAGAAAGTGTAATGTTTGCAAGAGATTGTGTCTACTGTAGTGTGTGACAACACGTATGTGTGCTTGCATACTGATTGGGTTATATATAATTGGTTACCTGATCAGTGCACTTCTGGCTTGAAAAACATCAGCACAGTACCTTATAGTAAGCCTGGATTTTTCTGCTTGGAGATAGACTTCAGGTGGATGTTAAGAGTCACAGGGACTAGGCAGTGCCGGTATGGCAGTCTCAGATTTTTATTTTATGTTTTACGATATAGATATTTTAACCAGAGGTACCAAGGATTGAACATTGGACCTTCCAAATGCAAAACATGTGTTTCACTCCTTCAATAGAGCTTTTCTCTTTGACCCAGCCAATTCTGTCAAATCTGACTGCTGCCAGCAAGTAATGAACCCATAACTCTTTAGGTACAGATCGTTCACAGCACTGCTGTCTGAGATCCTTTGTGGACATGTCTGCAATTCAGGATGTTTCCTGCTGCCACCGTGAACAGTTTAGCTGCAGTAAAAGCATAAGAAAAGGTTTTCTTTATTCATGCAGGAATTCCATGCCAGTTTTACCTACACAGAAGTATATCCCCAACCAAGAAGAAAACTGTAATATGTAAGCCAGCTATGTGTTCTGGCTCACTAGAGCATTAATTTAAGCAGCTGAACCCAGGGCAAGACTCCTTTGTTCCATTGTCAATGGAAATTGGATCAGTGTTTTGGTGTTTGAATTTCCACCACAGTCACAAAAGTAGTTCTGATAGTCACTGCAAGCTATAAAAAGTATTGATAATAGGTCCTTCAGGATATTTCAGCCATGCAAATAAGTACACAAATGTACACAAAAATGAGGCTTGTGAAATGCACCTTCTTGATTATCTGGAGGCGATTAATACTTGTCACAAGTCACCAAGGGAGTGGCTATTTACAATCCTGACATTATTATTCCCATAATGCATATGCAACCCTGCTGCTGCCTCTAGTACATGAACAAATTCAGTGAACAGGCAGATGGTCACTCACCATGCAATCACAGCCATTCTCTTCTTTAAGGGGAAATTTACATTCTGTATTTTTTTTAAGTCACAGGAGAGAATATCCACAGAAGCTTCTGAAAAGACTGTCCAGAATTTCCTAATATCAACTGCTTCTGTAGTGAATCCCCCACTCCATCATTATTGAAGAGCATATTGCGTTTCAGTTTTTCCTACTATGACCTATTACTTAAAAAAGAAATGGTTACAGGGCAGGGATAGACCTTGGTGATATGGCAGCCTGTGTGAGGTCAAAATTTGACACCCCTCCCTCAACCCTCACACTGCCTTGTCAAAGCTGGGTAAGGGAGGCACTGGGCTTTGGGAAGGAGGTGTGAGGCCCTGGGAGGGTTCTAGAGCCTTCTTTCCCCTTTCCCAAAGCAGAGCAGATACTAACTAGGCTTTGGGAAGGAGGTGGGATGATTTTAGGACTCTGTCAGAGCCCTCGCACCTCCTTCCTGCTTACTAGGCTTTTGAAAGGAGGTGATAAAGCGCCCTCTCGGATTGGCGCCCTGAGAGGCAGAACCAGTCACAGTACCTTAAATCTGCCTCTGTACAGGGACTACCATGTATCTCAATACTATTTATCTTCTTCCATAGTTTCATTGGCAGTAGCTATGGTCATGCATAGGGCAAAACAGCACAGAGATCCAAATATAAAACAAAGTATTTATTTTATTTGTGTTTTTATTAAAATCAACATATGGTATATGTGTGCAATGAAAATGATCAAGAGGGTGGATTAACTCTCTTTTGAGTAAAGGTTACCAAATTGGGGACCAATAGTTTTACTTTGGGTGGAATTCTGTCCCCTAATTGAACTATAACTATGATCCAATAAGATGGAAAAGAATGTCCATCAGCTGACAAAATCCAGTGGTGGATTTGGGACTTTCAAATGTCAGTGGCGTCCTATGTGGCACCAAAATTTGGCGCCCTCACCTCTCACCTTCTGTTCTACATCATTGTTGATGTGCCCCCTGCGGACCCTCTCAGCTTGGTGCCCAGAACAGGCGAACTGGTTGCACTCCCCTAAAGCCGCCTGTGCCAAATAGAATCTGCTTTGACTCCTGGACATCAAGATAGAAACCTCACTCACATATCCATCTCCTGTTCGAAATAATGCAAACAATGGCACTTTTAACTGTCAGTCAGGCAAGCTGGTGATCCACTATAGCTCCTAAAGGTAAAGGTATAGGTACCCCTGCCCGTATGGGCCAGTCGTGTCCGACTCTAGGGTTGTGCGCCCATCTCACTTAAGAGGCCGGCGGCCAGCGCTGTCCAGAGACACTTCCGGGTCACATGGCCAGCGTGACGAAGCTGCTCTGGCGAGCCGGCACCAGCGCAGCACAGGAAAACACAATTTACCTTCCCGCTAGAAAGCGGTACCTATTTATCTACTTGCCCTTAGGGGTGCTTTCGAACTGCTAGGTGGGCAGGAGCTGGGACCGAAAGACGGGAGCTCACCCCACCACGGGGATTCGAACCGCCGACCATGCGATCAGCAAGCCCTAGATGCTGAGGTTTTACCCCCCACAGCGCCACCCGTGTCCCCCACTATAGCTCCTAGGAGGAACACAAAACAGTTGACATAACATTCCTTATCTCTATTCCACATAAAAACCTTTATACCTTTTGAAATAAAAACTTTGCCTCAGAAACAAGATTTCTCCACAGCCTCTCATTCTTCTACCTATCACCTAAATAGTAGGTGTCATTTTATATACTTTTTATCATATACAGTATATCTCTTATGAGAGATTGTATGGTGCGGTTGTAAAAGCATGAATCCAGGAGCTGGAGACCCACGACTCAAATCGAAGTCAACCATGAACTCACTGTGTAGCAAAGAAAACTACTTTTCTTCAACCTCATGCGGAAGGTGGGTTACCCATAGTAAGCCAAACTTGTGAGTTTGTTACAGCAAGAATTGCTGAGAAAATGTATGTGATATATAAACACTGGGATTGTTGTTAGATGATATCTACAAAATATATAATGGGGGTAGAAAAATACTACTGTTCCTAGATATCCATTCAGTCAGATAAACAGATGGAAGAGTACAAACAGTTCTCAGAGAGCAGGAAATATGGACTTATGCCTACAGCCTGATTTGAATGCCAAATAAATTTTATGAAATAAGCCATAGAGGGGAACCTGGTGTAACAGATTCATGTAGTATCAGAAAATCTAAACTACATTGGATCATTACTTTGCAATTTCATGTGGTTATGTTAATTTACAAGCTTTTTTTTTCTTTTTTAAAGATCAAGCATCACATAGGAAGCTGGCAGCAATTCTTCAGGATTTTGGACACAGGCATTTCCTAGACCTATCTGGATATGCCAGAAATTGTACTTGGGACTTTTTGCATGCAACGCATGTGCCCTATCATGCATAGATTTATGGTGACTGTTTTGTATTAAAACTAACAAGCACAAAAACCTTCCCTAAAGATAAAGTAAAAAAAATAATCCAGCCCTGGTTTTCTGAGCTCTGCATAATTAAAATACTCCCCTTTCCCAAACTCTAACTCCCTAATTGTGCTTTAGGCACAGTCTGTCCCTTGCTCCTACCTTTAAAAAGGGGCTAATTTGTGCATGAGCACAGCCCAGCAAGCTTTTTCTTTCTATCAAAAGCAGTGTTAAAGCTAGGAGAAAATGTGTTCCCTTCCTCTCAGAGAAACCCACCCCATCTTTTTCTTTCTTTCTGGCAGCAGTGTTGACCATCACAACCCAGTCATCTTTGTGTGAGAGTGTTCCTTATTCAGCCCTGGGTGTTCAAAATGAAGGTTGTAGAACAACATCAGTTTAAGAACCTGGGCCAACGTCTGACACTGGGATATTTTCAATCAGGAACCTGGGGTGGGAAAAGAGATTGGTTATCCTGCTTTCTTTCTTTTCACCCATATATATGCCCCTCACCCATGAGACCAGAAACACATAAACAATAAAATCATATGGTATAAGGCAGTGGTATCCAAACTTTTTTCCAAGAGGGCCAGATTTGATGAAGTGAAGGTCCGTGAGGGCTGACCAAAGGGCCGACCAAAGTTGTTGACCTCTTTTTAGGATTGAAGTTCTTGAGCTTCTTTTATGGTTGACGTTGTTGGGCTACTTTTAGGATTGGAGTTGTCGAGGTTTTTTAGGATTTTATCCCAGGAAATAAACTGCCACAGGGGCCAGATTAAACCAACCAGCAGGCCGAATTAGACCCCGAAATGGACTTTGGGCATGCCTGGTATAAGGGGAGTTGTCATGTTTCCTCTGTGAGATAACTGTGGTTGGTACTGAAAGTCTGCACTGCAGACCCTATTGACTGCAGTGTAAAATGAACCAGCTTAAGCCACCAGCTGTGTTGTGCTTAACAGGCAATCTTGGTGAAAACTGGAAAAGCCCAGGGTTTGAAATTCACCAGTTTTGGCAGCAGAAGTTTGATGAGGTAACAGGAATAGAAAGGTAACTTTCATGATGATCCAGTGTCCCGTACACCAGTTAAAATGGCACTGAGTTAGGATTCACCTTGGTGCAAGGGGCGTTGGATTGCCCTGTTAGTTAGGTAAAAGGGACCCCTGACTGTTATGCCCAGTCGCAGACAACTCTGGGGTTGCGGCGCTCATCTCACTTTACTGGCCAAGGGAGCTAGCATACAGCTTCCGGGTCATGTGGCCAGCATGACTAAGCCTCTTCTGGCGAAACCAGAGCAGCGCACAGAAACGCCGTTTACCTTCCCGCTGGAGCGGTACCTATTTATCTACTTGCATTTTGACGTGCTTTCGAACTGCTAGGTTGGTAGGAGCAGGGACCGAGGATCGGGAGCTCACCCCTTCGCGGGGATTCGAACCGCCAACCTTCTGATCAGCAAGCCCTAGGCTCTGTGGTTTAGACCACAGTGCCACTCGCTGTGGATTTACCTCGGTGCAGGGGGCATTGGATTGTCCTGTTAGTTACTGAATAGTAAACAAGAACTACTGACTCCTATGGCGAAACCACCAATGACACAAGGGGTAAGCATTTGGTTTCTTTTCTTTTTAGTGTGAGGTGTCTGGCAGGGAATTTTTGCAGCCGGAAAATCTGGTTTTAAAAAAACCTGGGTCTGAAATTGACTACTGCCTTCTCCCATTCAGTCAGACAGTCAGTCAGTCAGTCAGTCAGTCAATCAATCAATCAATCAATCAATCAGGAATGCAAGGATGGGCAGGGCAGGATTAAAGACAGGACAAGGCAGCAGCAGTCTATTATTGTAACCATCTTTAGCTGCTTCATAGTGAAAATGCAAGAAGTTAAAACAGAAACAAAGGAACTTGCCAGAATTAAATTCTTGGTCGTCATGGTGACTATAGCTACTTCATTTGTCGACTGCTGGCTAATGGTATTAAAAGCTGCCGAAAGGTCCGATGCTTTCCCAATCATTCTACAGAGGTTCAAGACCACAGAAACAGGGACATAATTTGTTATAAAGCTCTTGTCATCATAATAGTTTTGTCACAGTAAGGAATGATGTATCTTGGGTGGATATTTTTTTTAAAGTTATGCTCTTCCCTGTTCAGCTCTTGGTCATCCACTAGACAACTAAGGCTGCTTCACTGTCTAACTGCATCTAACTGTTTTTGCTGCCCATTGGGAAAGAATAGTGACGGGGGCAACCCAATGAGATGGAAGTAATAATAATAACAATAACAATAACAATAACAATAACAATAACAATAATAATAATAATAATAATAATAATGCTAAAGCTGTCAGGTTCAGCCCCTATACCTCCATTTAAAAGGAGCTCATAATAATGTAGGACAGTAACACAGCCAGCAGTAGACAGATGAAGAAGCCAGAGTGTTTTATAGCTATTTACAGTAGCTGGAGATTCTGGAGATGGAAAAGGCATTCCCCTCAGCTTTAATCATTCTCCTCCATGATACTTACTCTAAGTCGTCAGGAGCTTGTACAGCTCATTTCCCTGTCTTTCTTGGGCCTCCATGGATCCCTCCCCTTTATTTTATTGATTTACTTATTATATTTCTATATCCCCTTTTCCCTCCAAGGAACGCATGGCAATGTGCATAGTTCTCCTCCTCCACATTTTATCCTCACAAGAACCCTGTGAGGTAGATTAGGCTGAGATATGGTGACCAGCCAAAGGTCACCCAGTGAGCTTCATGACTGAGTGGGGATTCAAACCTTGGTCTCCTAGGTCATAGTCCAACAATCTGAACATTGTCAATTTACACATGAACATTGCATTATGTGGCATATTTAATTATAAATAATGAATCTCACTTGCCTCAAGATTTATTCAAACCTCTTTTACCCCATTCTCTCTGTATAGGCTTTACTGCCATCAGTGTTCAACAAACTTACAGGTTTTGGGCAGGTTTTTTTAAAAAGGGTTTAAAAAAATATCAATTTCTTTTAATTCAAAACTTAAGTACTTCTACCTACTTAGGGTGTTCCCCAAGTATGCAGAAGCAGTTATCTTATTTTTGTGTGGCCCACTTTCGTTTCCAAAATGATAGGCACTTAACCAGCTAAATTCTCTTTTAGAGGCTGCCAGCCAGCCATGCTCCCCCCCCCCCCCAGGATACACCATTCCCCCTTCCCCCTTCCAGTTTTCCACCACTTCTAGCCCCTGAGGCTATGTCCGTATGAGTGGCTTAAAATGCAGGGAGGTTGTTCTATCCATGCTCCTTCCTCCAGTTGTCTTTCAAGTTGTAGTTGCACTTGCTCTACACAAAAAACCTACAGGATGAATAAAGACTGTGGCTAACACCATGCATACTTGGCTTCAGACACCAGTGGTGGGAGCACACTGGCGCTGGAGTAAGCAGTAATGTTTACAGAGCCTGAGCATGTTCAGTCCTCATTGGAAGGTGCTGCCCCTTAGGTTTTCTCCTTTTTTATTTTTGTACTTCTGCAACCCTTGGGGTCCCTCTAAGTATGATACCTGACTCTTATTTCCCAGTGGTCCTGTTTGGCTCCAGTCCTGTTGGCACTTATCACTGAGTTCACCATTAGATGAAATCATGATGATGATAACTGAGGGGAGGAGATGAGTTCAAACAATTTAAAGCTTTTAAAATTCAAGGCAAGTGCTTCAAATTTTGCCCAGAAGGCTATGGTAATGATCACTTGGTAATTTCTTGGCACTTTCGCTGTGGAAGGTACTAGATGATTTGGTGCTAGATAGGTTCAACAAGTGAAAAGGGTATTACTCCACCATCTACACAACCAGAATCTCTTCAGGTTGAATAACGGATAAAGAAATGCTGAGATTCTTCATTTAATTACTTCAATTTATATCCTGCCTTTTCAACTGCTAGGTGTTCTTCATCTGTTACTTTTTAACCAGACTAAGCAGTCTGATAAAACTGTTTTGGAGCTGGAGCACTGCTGGTATGGACCTATACTATAATGTGTGTGTGTTTTTTTAATAAATAGCAATGAAATATTTGCAACAGTTTACATAGCCACGTGCAAGTATAGCAATGCAACACTTGTTGCACCTTTGTTTCAAAATTTGTGAAACAGCTAAAACTTCAGTGCACTGAAACGAACATTCACTTGCCACAATCCATTGCAACTTCTGCACTAGCCCACTGAATATACTGTAAAGTACTGGACCTGGAATCTCCCAAGCACTGTATATCTAAGGGCTTTCAATCTAAGGCACAACACAGAAAAAGAGAAGGGGGAAACAAGCAACTCTTAAAGTTACACGGCCGTTCATGTAATGACCAGCTAGAACGGAAAGAGTTGCCTGAGCGGGGTGGGGGTGGGGGGAGAGAATGGCTGCTGGTCTCTCAGCCAACTGATGGAGTGGGCCTGATCTCATTTCTCCTTTTCCTCTGCTGTAGCTAGGTGAAATGGCGAATGATAGATCTTGCAAACTTCCCATTGTTTTTAAGGGGCTTTGGTTAGAAGACTGTCTCAATAAATTATGCTCACCATCTTTCCTCTGCTTCTCCCAAAATAAGAACAGCCATTGCATGCATGTGCCTCTTTTTCCTTAAATGTTTTGAATGGTGTTGTTTTCATTGACAATATTGGACTAATAAGCCATGGGCTGAGGACCATTACTGTGTCATGTAATTTTCACCATCTGGGTAGTACTTTATCTCTGTGAAATTATATAGCAAATAATCCCATTGACCTTAGGCTAAAGTTCTCCACAAGATTTCACATGGGGAGTATTTTGTTTTGTTTTTGGTCAGGATGCATTTAAAGACATGAGCCCCAAACCAATTTTACACCCTGCCAGTTTGCGTTTGCTTCTACTGTGGTTGCTTCATTTGCAGCCAAGGGGCTCAAAAGGACTGGAACAGATCCCCAGTATAGTCAAATAATTATTAGGCATCACGTATAAAATGCAAGTTATTTGGTGGAAAACTGGTATAGATTACACACACACACACAGAGAGAGAGAGACACTCCTTGAGCATATTCCAGCCAAAGTTAAAAATGGTGTGAGAATGTTAGTTTGTGTTGCCTTGTCAGTTCCCTATCTCTCTCACTCACTCTCTCCCATACACACAGAGGTTTCTCTGCTTCACACATTTCTACGGTGTATAACCTAAATTCAGGGTGTGTGGGGAGGAAGCAGCTGTGATAACATGTTGTCATTGCCTTTGCTAATAGAACATGATGCTTGCTATCTTTTCCCATCCGCAAATGGAGGAAGTGGTGCAGATAGGGCCCTGGGATTGGTTACAATCTAGAGAAATCACAAAGCAGATGGATATTGAGCAGATAAGCGTTAATCTGCCCTGGGAGAGGATTAATCAGGTGAAATATGGCTCTCTGTGTGTGCATGTGTGGTGGGTGGGGGAGGAGATGGTGGGCAGCTGGTTCGCCTGTCATCTCTTCAGCTCCTGATTTCGTAGTCCTTGTTTTTGTACTATGGTGTGAAAGAAGAGTTTTAGTCATCTAATTTTCATTGACCATCAAACGCTTGGCAATGAGGAACGTATCATACATTCTATACAGATTCCTATTTATTCTGCTAGTACAATGTTTAAAGAAACTCTGTTCATATTCTGCTTTCAGTGAACAAAATATTCTTTCCTCTTTCCTCTTTTGCTTAAACAGCTTTGCTTTAGTTTACAAATTTGCATGTTTTGTTTGTCCAAACAAATGCAGCAGTTGCACTGTAGTTGTGCCCAGTGCATCTAGCCCCCCCATTTCTTACTGTTTGTTGGCATTAATTAATAAACATCTGTCACCAAATAACATTTCTCCACACAGAGGATCTACCACTTTCCTGATCATCTTCTTGCTTTGAACATAGCTGAAGAAACCTTTAAAATTATTTTTAACCTCTCTTGCAAGTCTAAGCTCATTCTGAGCTTCGGCCCACCTGACCTTCTCCCCACAAATGTTGGGTATTCGTATATATGTCTCCTTCATGATTTCGCCTTTCTTCCATTTCTTATACGTGCCCTTTTAAAATCTCAGCTCATCTTTAAAGTCCTTATGCAGCCATACTGGTTTCTTTAGATGCCTCCCACTTTTCTTTCTTGTTGGCATTGTCTGCCTTTGTGCCTTCAGTATTTCACCTTTAAGAAACTCCTATCCATCTTGGACTGACTCCTTTCTCTTTGAGTATTTCTCACCGGGGGATCTCACACCCAGGAGTTCCTTAAGCTTTTTGAAATCAGCCTTCTTAAAGTCCAGAGTGCATGCCTGACCACACTCGGCTTTCCTTTGCCTGTGTATAATGAAATTCAAGAGACACTTCATCCCAATGTTCCCAGTACTTCCACTTCATCAGTCAGTTCCCCCCTATTAGTGAGGACCAGATCCAAGATAAATGATCACCTCGTTGCTTCTTCCACATTCTGGGAAAATGAAATGGTGAGCAAGGCGATTCAGGAATTTGTTGGAACTTACCTTCTTGGCAGAGTTTGACTTCCAACAGATATTGGGGTAACGGTAGTCTCCCATGACTACTATATCTCTCCTTTTTGAATGTTTGGTCATTTGCTCTAGGAAAGTAGTATCCAAGTCTTTGGTTTGGCTTGGTGGTTTATAGCAGACACCCACAGTAAGTTCACTGTTGTTTCAAATGCCCACCCTAAATTGTGCCAGGCCTGAAATAGGCTGAAGGTAGTCTAGACCTAGTTGCAGCATGGTACAGAATTATGTTCTTCATATTCTGGCATGCTGTTTCAGCTGGCAAAACTAAACTTGGACTACTACTTAATGTTTTTTTTTTAAATGTTATCAAAGCTACTAGCATGTTGAGTCACCTGTGGATTCCCTATCACCACCACACTTGGTGGAGTGAAAAGGTTAATATGGTGAGTCACCCATTGTTCTTTTGTTAAAACTAAGCAGATGGTTGTTTGTGGTTTAATTCATGATAATAAATTCTGATACTTTTTTTTTGTCAGTTTCTGTAAGAGTGTTTAGTAGTGGTGAATATACTTCTTTTCTTCATGTCTGTAGCTTCTGAGTGTCCGAACTTGTTTTACAGGTTTTCTGTGGTCAAACAGTTTGCCATAGTTTGAAGTGGCACATGGAGTTGGGAAAATAAATGCTTCTGAGAAATCAGGTTATTAACACTAAGGGGTCATGCTGGGAAAATAAATTGCCACCAGCATGTACTGAAGTAGAAATATTTGTTAAGCTGCCTGCAGCTATGGATTTATTTATTTACTTCTTCCCTTTTACAAATAATAAATACTCACATTTCCCTTTCACTGTGATCACTTTTTATTTTTATTGGTAATTCAGAAAATAATGCTTCTTCCAATCTAGTTTTGACCTCTTGCTCATGGAAGGACCTTCTGTGTTTCTCTTCCTGTGTGAAGAGTGCTATATGAACTACTTAATCTCAGCTAGCAGTACAAAGAAATAATAAGGACAGAGGAAACAGGTACTTACATGAGTAAATAAAGTTACCAGGCTTACAATAAAGCCTTGAATGTTCACCACAGCTGCCTATTTAATAGCTTCAGCCAAAGCTTGCTAACAAGAACAGATACTACACTAGATCAGCTCCAAAGTGGCTCCTTTCTGTCCTTTAATTGTTCTTCAGCCAGCTTAGTTCCAGAAAATGTCCTGTGTTGTGCCTGTTAAAACTACCTTTAATAAAAGTAAATTACTTCTCTTATTCCCTCTATCAAAACTCAAGTAGTTGCGTTCCTCTCAGTTTGGAAGCAAAACAAAGCCAGCGAAAAACAAGAGCTTTCCATATATACGTAGGTACACAGAAGTGCTGTAAGTTCGTAAATTAAAATAATGCTTAAAACAACAAATTCAAAAACAGCCTGCCAAGGACCTATGAGCTTCCTGAACTAATGAAATGTTGTTGGCAGTTGAGGCTATGGAGATAAACTTGCTCGCCCCATTGTCTAAAGATGGAACTTCCAGGTTTACGATGAACATCAAAGACAGGAACTAGCAGCCTTCTGCTACCTTTCGTAGGACAGGGAAACACATGCTGCTGCTCAGTCACAAATATGTTAAGACCCTGGATTTATCCATGTTTTCTACAAATGACTCTTACTTCAGCTCTGGAGAAGGGTAAAAAAGAGGCGTGTCTAGCAGAACAGTCTGGAAGATTGGGTGGGTCTGTTAATTATGTTTATGGATGAAAGCAGTGGAGGCACAAGCCTTGTTTGTATGACATGGCAAGCCGTATTATGGCTTAACAAATGTAGGGGAACCTGGAGAGGCATTTATAGATCCTTTGCTCCTCTGTTGTTGCTGTTTTTTGTGTGTGCTAAGCTAAGTCAACGTTTGGTTTAACATGCCATCCAAAATAGGGCCTGCGGCTAAGCTCCTTCCGCCCTAAACACAAGCTATAGTTATTCTGAAACCCTGGAGAGCTGCTGTTTGTCAGTGCAGGCAATACTGAGCTGGACAGAACATTGCTCTGACTTAGTATAATGCAGTCACCATTTTTCCTAATCTCCCTCGAATTGTCAGCAAGAGCTCAGGTGCTTTGGAAGTTTGCTGAGTTCTGGCACTTAAGCTTGGAGAGGTTCAGCCACAAGTCAGCTGAACTAGCAACTTACAGAGCATGCAGGGAAATTGCCAAAGCCTTCATAATTGACCATCTTCTGAAGTCTTTTACAACACTTATTTAGGACTATAATCTGAATGAATGCAAACATTCAAAAACTTATATATAGCAATATTGCAGCAGAGCACCAAAAGTTTTTTTGGTTTTTTAAAAAACTTGCCTTCCATCATTGACTCCCCATAGTCTGCCTGCTGGCACAAAATCTGTTGCACTATCAAACATGTTGCTCTAATTGCAAATGCGTGTGGGCAGAGCTTGATGCACAACTATTAAAATAATAGGGGAAACATAAGCCCTATTGATTGAAATATGGTCTTACTGCAATCAGACACCTTCCAATATCCCGAAGTCCCTGAAATGACTGTGTTAAATAAAATACATTGCTGAAGTTAATATGTGCCATAATACCAGATATTTTCCCCCATTCACTAGGAGGACTGTTTATGCTGCTCAGTTAATAAACCATATGGGAAACAGTCCTACTAGAAAAGTTAACCAACAAATTGCAATTAACACGAGCACAAACAAAAGAGGATGCCTTCACCCTTGTACAGCTCCCCTTTATGACATACACAGCCCCAAAAGACAACAACATAAGCCCCCAACAGCATACAAATTGACATGGCTAATTTGACCCAACAACTCCCTCCCCCTCAACATAACAGCAAAACTAACTGCAGTCAACCAAATGCAACCAACCATGGCCTGAGCTCTCCAATCTCTCTCACCACCAAGAAAAACTAAAAAATAAATAGATGAAGAACCTATCTACGTGATGCTGACACAAAAACAGTGCACCTACACTAAGTCATTACCCCGTTCTTTCTCCCACATCTCCGTATCTGCCTATTTCTCCCTCACAACCTCACAATGCCTATGATAGCAGTATCTCACACTTTTTGTTCCTCTCATTAAAAAAACAAACATGAATCTAAACTAATGAATCACAGTAGTGCTCCTAGATACACCAAAAAAAATACCTACCCTTTTAAAGGTAGTGATAACTTTCTATCTGACAATATCTAAGAATGGCTGAATAGTCTTAAAGAAAACCCTTCTACTTTGACACCTTCCTGCTCTGTTCAGCTGTTGCAATAATGTCAGGATGAAGTTAGTAGAAAGGGAAGTGGAAACTTGACACAAGGACACTTGGGGTCTTTGGAGGTCCCCCCCCCCCCAGGAATGCTTGATCAGAACTTTAAAAATGCTTCCCTTAAAATGAGCTCTCTCCACCACTCTCTATTTCTATGTTTTCCTCCTCCCTTGATTTTTTTAAAATGTAATTACTTCTGGTTTTCTGTCTTCTTACTGTTAGAAATGTCACATTGTTTAGTTATCAGCACGCTTACTCGGAGAAGTTTATTAAACGTGATGTGGTGTTTCTGACATAGCGGTCTGAAAAGCAAAATGGATTTCATGGCTGGGTTCATAAAATGTGCCTTTTTGTATGGGTGGATTTAATTGGACAGTTTCTTATTTAGGAAAATTGCTCCCTGAAAGGCATAGTGTGGGTGGGCAGATGGTGTCAGTCAGAACAGAGGGAAAAGAAGATCCGGCTGAGTGACTATATGGGCTAAGCACAAAGCAAAAGGAAGACACTCTTCAAGCAAAGCAATTGCTTGCTCTTGCCTGTGTGCATGCATTCAGCAAACCTGTGACATGGTTTATGCTTTTAATTGTGGTACAATTCTGTATTTCTGATTTGGGGATACTGGAATGTTTCCCTGGTTGTAGAGACTGCTTATGTTCCTTCCCAGGATAAGGATGGTAGCTCAGTGGTAGAGCATCTGACTTGCGTACAGAAGGTCCCAGTTCAATTCCCAGCATCTCCAAGCAGGGCTGGGACTGTCCCCTGCCTAAAACCCTGGAAAACTACTGGCAGTTTAGAGCAGACCAGGTATCTTCAACCTTTTCAGTCTCAGTAGGAGTCCAGTCCAGTTCAGCACAGGTGTGATTGGATGGTCTTGAATGTTACTGTCAGGGAACTGACATCGGAGCCGAGTGGAGAGGTTAGGCTCCCTAATGATGCCGGAGAGGGAACCAGCAAGGGGAGAGAGAGAGCTTCCGCTGGGGAAGGAAACCAAGGTGACACCAGGAAGAAAGGAGAGGCTGAGAGTACTTCGGAGGGGAGGCTCCGAGACTCTTCCAGTGAGGTCAGTGAGGAGAGTGCAGGACCACCGCTTGGCACACCCACTCTGCGCAGAAGGCTTCCACGCAGAGAAGCGAGGAGGAGGTTATCTGTTAAGGAATTCTTATGTTGGAGGAAGTTTAGGAAACGCCCACTGACGGATTCTGCCAGTGACTGAGACAGTCGCGTTTTAGGGCTGTCAAACCGGGGAAAGGTCCAGCTATACTACCAGCTCGGAGCAGTTTGGAATTTACGCACAAGCAACCCTAATTCCCATTACAGTTACCTACGGAAGTCTTTGTGCAGAAATTTATCATTACCCCTTGTGAAGGCAAAGGCATTGACAAGTTTTCTTTTACAAAAAGGCATGGTAGGTTTTCCTTTGATGGGGTAACTTGTGGAGAAACTTGTTTGATTATACACCAAACAGAATTTTACTTTAGATATCAGTTTTACAAAAAAAAGTATATTCTTCACTTGCTTGATGTCAGGGACTGGTTGGATGAGGAGTGGTGGTGGAAGCTGCCTGACCAAGAGCCCCCCAGGGGAAGCACAGAGGGAGAGGATTTAGATCCTGTCTTCTGCTGGTGGGAAACCAGCCACACCCCAGAGGAGGGGAAGAGCTGGGAAGTACTGGAGGCTGGGAGCTTGGAGGATGATGAAGAGGAGGAAACAGGCAGGTGCCCCAGCAAAGGGCAGAGACAGGAATCAGACTTGTTAGATCCACCACAGAGCCACCTGACAGCTTCTCTGCTAACAGCTTGCAAACCCCCACCTCCACATCCCAAAGCTCTCACCTAGATGCATGTTACCGAGCCAAGAAGCAACAGAGAGGGTCCCTTGGGGCTTGCCATAGACAGGGAGGGGCCTGACACAGAGTGATAGCGAGTGGAGGAGGAGTTCCAAGCCAGTGTGGGCAACTGCTTCATCAGAAGCAACCCTTATAAGTGTCCATTTGTTACTTGATTTGCTTCCTTAATAAAGAAACTAACTGTAAGTTAGCCGGTGTTTCACTGTGTTTCTCTGATCTGCGAATGACCTGTTCTCCTTGTCAGCTCCCAGACACTTGCAAAGTATTCCAAACATTTTACTTACAGTAAATAATGAATGCTTACCCTTCTAGTGTTTTGTTTCTTTTTTATTGATTATTTTGAATATATGTAGAGAGGACATGGGGGGAAAATGGAGTTGAAATGAAGTGATATCGGAAATGTGACAATGTTGAGGGACAATATTTATAAAGAACAAAAATCACCATACAGTTGTTTTAAGTACTGTATACTCCATCATGTGAGCTGTATTAGTCTAACAAACATTTGTTCTAACCCTTTATAAAAAAGAATATAGCTTTCAGCATTCTGAAGTAAATATCAAGATCACTCGGAAATGCAAATTCCATATATCTATAATACAGTTATTACCCTGGATGTGCATTAGCCTATGCTTTAATGGATTATTTTAGCAAAGAGAGGCAGAGGAATGAGAGGTCATACTAGGAGAGAACAGCAAAGAAATGACGGCTGCAGTTCTATGCACGTTAACCTGGAAATAAGACTCATTGAGCAATCTGAAAATTAGCCCAACCCTGTTAGCCTATTTTATGTATCAATCTCTTCAGCTCCTAGTTGAGCCAAGCTGCTAAAAAAGCCAATGTTTGACTCCAGGAGGAAAAGTTGGTTTCTCCAGAGCTGCTGCATAAGCTACTTATAAAAGCCGTAGGAAATGCTGCTGCTGAATATTTCCAAGAAAATATTAAGAGCCCAGGGATATTATTCAGTTGCATTTTTTAAAAGGGATGTATCCTGTATTAAATTGATGCATATGTCAACTTTAGACCACAAGTACAGTGTTTAATTCAAGAACTTTTGACAATGTATGAACTACAGTGATTCCTTCTGCCCTTTGTTTCTATTGGTGTTATTTTAAATAAAATACAATTTCAGCAGTTGCTTTCACACCCACACTCCACTGCCTGAGACATGATTGGGCCATGTCCATTTACCTGTAGTTCCTATTTAATAGCCCTAGTGAATTTACTATTGAGCAAGCAAGGTTAGGAGGGAGGCAGATCTGTCTCCATTATGGTATAATTCTTTTGTCCTGCCATTTCTCACTGTCAGTCTCCCCATTGCATTTATTCATTTTTTCACCCTTTTCCTATTCCCTCCATATTCATTTAAGACTTTTATGCATCCCCAAACTTAAAAATGCCACCCACAGTCTGCTTTAACAAATGTTTCACTCCACATCAACTGACATTTTGTCTCATTGCTCATGTTTCTATATCTCTTCCTTTTGTATTCCAAAACAGCTGCCTACACTACCTTTTCTGTAGTGGGTGCCCATCACAGAAGCCTAAAAATAACTGGTCAGACAGTAAGTACAGCACCATCAGTGTTCCATGTTTTTCCTAACTATGGTAAGCATATTGCCATTCCCTGGTTCTTCCCAGCCTTGGAGAGCTCAGCCTAGCAGTTGTGCAGTGACCTTCATCCACTCCCCAGCTCAAAGTCTGGGAGGAAGGCTAAGGGCTGCTGAGTCACTTCATTCCTGTGTTTCCAAGGGTATGTTGACCAAGAAGTGACCAAAGTGGGAAGCTCCCTCCCAACCTTCCTTTGGCCAGCTGGGGCAGCTTGAGCCAGGGTACCCTAACTGCCAAACAACTGCAAGTCTTTTCTGTGAGGAATGCTTGGACGTCACTACTGTACATGGCTAATTAGGTTTAAGGGGGGGGGGGCCTTTTTGGTTTGGCTAGTAAGGCCAGCCAGTCATAGTAGATGTACAGTACTGTGACTTATGCTGAGATTATAAATTGGGAAAGATCTCTCAAAGTCCAAAAACTTGCGGTCATCCAATAAAACTTAGGGTCAACAGAGTAAGTAGTTTTTATAAGGACAGATAAATGCAAAGGGCATGCAGATCATAAGAGGAAACATATATGATACAGGCAAGACACATGCAAAATGAATGTGATGGTTGGAGCTAACAATGTGCAATGCTTTGTTTGTAATTTCCAGGTATCACCTGGGTTCCCACAGTGTGGGATATGCTGCCGAATGAATCACTAGTCTAACCTGCAATCACAGTTTCTTATGTTCTTCTGTGATGACAGTCATGATATTCTACTGAATGATCAGACAATACAACCCAGTTAGATACTTTTATTTATGTTCAATGGGGTGCCTAGTTCCTTATTTCAAAGCCTGTTGTGAATATTTTATACTGGGAGTTTAGTTTTCAGTTCAAGGGTATCGACAAACTTGTTTGTCTCTGAGGGAAGTTTTTTGGGAATTGAGCGCACTAGAAGAAGCTCCCCAGAAAGCTCAGGGAGAAGAAAGCTACACCATGCCATGAATAACAAATGGCTACTGCTTGCATGAGAAAAGTGCAAAATGATTTTGGCTAATTAAGTGTGAGAGCAAAACAATTCCTATTTCCATCCATTCTTTCCACATCAATAGTCTGTTTTCAGTTTTCAACTGCAGGTTATCCCATAAAACAGCATCCGTGTATGAGAAAGGAAGGAATTTGAAAAGCTTGGCATATAAACGTCTGTCAGATAATGTTTGTAGGAACTAGAAAATCATATAGACAGCTTGTCTTTGTGGGTCTCAGGGGTGGTCTTGTCACTGCTTCCCTGGGAAAGGGTATAGCTCCTTTAAGCATACAAGATTGCTGTGAGATCCCTTCTGAAGAAAACTAATCTGGATCCAGGTGATATAAATAATTACTTCCCCATGTCAGACCTACCTTATTTGGACAAGGTGTTCACCTCATTCATTCCTAAGTGAACTTGATAACTTAGATGAATTTTAGTCTTGCTTCTGCTCCAGTTTTTGAAACAGAAGCAACCTTGGCTACCCTAATGTCCACTAACAGGGGAAGCGCAATCCTGTTTATTATCCAGAAACTGGCTGATGGGATATTGTAGTTCCACCCAATGGCCTTTGGCCTGTGGGATGTCACAAGTTTCCAGGCTTTCTCCTTTGGTTTCTAACATCTGCATGAAACTGCTGTGAGGACATTCAGAGATGTTGTCTGGAATTTCATCAGTATACTGATGGCGTACAGCTCTATCTCCATTTTCCATCTTCTGATCCTAGAGAGGCAGGGAGCTAATAACCTCTTGTCACTTCAGAAGCAGATCAGGGCAAGCTAGCTGAAAATGAAAGATGGATGTAGTTGGAGATGGGTTCAGCTGATCTGTAAGTGGGTTTTTACCCTGTTCTGAAACGCTGCTCCTGGATCCAGGGCTCTCCCTTAAGATTTTTCGGGTGGCAGCACCTCCACATCAGGCTGGTTTTCTAGTCATTCATGCTCAGTTAAATTCGGATTGCTATGATGCTTTCTACTGGCTATGGTGCCTTCTATAGCTCAGAAATGACAATTGGTCCAGAATTCAGCTGCCAAAGCTTTGACTGGAGCTGAACAACTGGAGTATTTGATGTTAAACTTGAACCATCTACACATGCTACCCATTTGTTTTCGGTCTCAGTTAAAGGTACTGGAGTGGAACTTTAAGGTTCTTAATGGTCTAGGATTGGGGTATATCAATAACCACTCTGTCCTATATAAACCTGCCTAAGCTTTAAGGAGAACTTACTTTAGCTTTAGGGAAGTTACTTCCTGTTCCATCACTACTGGATGGGTCCAAGAAACAGAACTGTTTTAGGTGATGGTGCCAAAACTTTGGGATGGCCACGTTGGGAAAACCTGTCAGATTCCTTCTCTTCTTGAGTTTAGAAGGATTGTGAAGATGTAGTTGTTCAAACAAGCATTGAATGTACAATACACTACTTTCTTAAAACAACAACATCCTGATTTAAAATGTCTGCTATCCACTGGCACTGTTACTTTGTTCTAATTGTAGATGTTTTCACCTTTCTTATTTATAAAGTGCTTTACTGATTGTTGTTTTTGTAAGCAGTATTGGATGTAATTTATTGCAAAAAAAACCAATAACAAACAACAATTATTCTTATGTGGAAAGGCTTGGAAGAGGAATTAACTTAAGAATTAATGTTTATATTGATTCAGTTGTTTTGTACATAGACCACACATTTTAAAAATTGTACCTGTGTTTGTAAGTATAGAATGGAGAATAAGGGGTCATATATAATCTGTGAGTTTCCTGTCAGAATTCTGCAAGTGTGGGCTGCCCTGAGGCAAAGAGTCTTGGACTTGACAAGAGTGTTGATGGTCCCTAATATTCTGGTGATGTGTTTCTATGGGAACTAAATGCTAGACAACTGCTTCTTATCAAGACTTATCAGGACTATTCTGGAACATTCTGAATAGGGAGAATTGATCGCTTACCACTCCTTAGCTAAGGATAATGCAATTTATTAATTCGTTCAATCAATTTATATCTCACCCTTCCTCCCAAAAGAGCCCAGGGCAACAAACACATCTAGTCTTATTCTTACTATTTTTAAAAAGCATTATAAAAACAGTTAAAAACACTCTCTCAGCCAGTGATTTCAGAATTGCCAGAAACTGTACATTTCAGCTATCGAATGCCAGGAAAAATTGGAATGTTTTAAAATTTCTCCTGACACACATCACCAGGAATGTCAATCCAGTTGTGTGTGAAGGAAACAAATGGGGTTGTTAGTATTGACTGCAGACAAATTTTTACAATCGCATTCAGGGTGGTCTGGTGGTGTAAAGAAATCTCTTAAAGTTCAGGAGGAAGATGTTTGTGTTAGTGGGGCAAGGGTTTTCTTTTGAGAAATTGCAATATCAGGTAAAAAAAGCAAACAAACAAGAGCAGGACATGTGGGTGGGTGGCTAATAGCCACTCATGTGGCAAGAAAGTTCTGCTGTTGCTACATATGCATTCAAATAGGTTTGCAAATGTCCCTGAGAGCAGTAGCATGTGATGATGTTCCCTCCCTCCCAGGAACCTTATACAGAATGGGGAGCCAGCTTTATTTTCATACAGTGTCCCTGGGAGGAATGGCATGTATCACCTGCTGTCTCTCCAAGGGACTTTCATGGCCCTATCTGAAATTAGCAAGTGACAGTCAAAGAGGCAGCCTGGCTTTTCAGCTGCTTGGAGTGGCTATCTCCTGCCAAAACAAGAACAAAAAAGAAAACTTGGAAAATCCCTAAACCACTGGTCCTGCTAGCTAGGGATGATGGGAGTTGTAGTCCAAAAACAGCTGAAGACCAAAGGTTGGGAAACCCTGGTTTAAACTATTGGTATCACTTACCTGTGCCTCTCTGTGAAGGGAGTTACCTTCACACAATGTCATAGTTCTACATGTGGAGCATATCAGTGGGCACAGTCTAATAGTTGTGGTTTGGTGCCAGTGGTTTAGATATACATGACCTCTGCTGAAGTTACATTTTAAAGAGGTCTCAGCTTCTCGATTACTAGCAATCTGTACCAGTAGTTAAGGATTACTTTATTCCATCATATACTGAAGATTTTCAGTGGGATTGGGTGAGAAGGTGAATAATTTGATCCTGATATTCGAATTAATTTACCCCTTGACCAGAACAGATGCCAGCTACTGTACTTCCTGTCTATACTCGATGCAAAGTTCCATCTCTTACCTTTGTATCTCAGCTTAGGGCACAGTTTGTTGCAAGAGTTGTGAAAACAAACCATTGATTTGTGGGTCTTTCATGTTAGAATGTTTGTTCAACCTGCTGGATCAATAATCAGAGGTCACAAGGACTCAGTAAATATAATTCTTTATCCTGCTGCAAAAGAAATATTTTAAGCCATAAAGAAACCTCATTACTATGTGTACTGCACTGTGGAGGAAAGAAGACATACGTGCCCCTGGGAAGTGACCGTAGCCGGCCTTTGTTGGCCAGATATTAAATGTTAGGTAATGCAGAACATAAATGCCTCTATTCCTTCACTCTGCTTCTGTCTGCTCCAGGTTTATTACCCTTCTAACTCAATATTTTTGTACCCTTATCTATATATTGAGTATCAGTATATATTGAAACATGCTTTAGCATATTAAAATCAACATGTTATAACCAACTAAGCTTTACACAGAGTAGACCCATTGAGATTAATGTACCCAAGTTAGTCAGAGCCAAAGTTGTGTAGGGCTTTAAAGGTAAACACCAACTAAAGTTAGTATGACTAACATTTGATTCAACCTACTAGGGTTAAAGCGTACTTTAACTGTCCATTGGATTGTGACCTCAGTGTTATTTTCCCATTGTTCAATATCAGCTCACAGATTTTTTTCCTAAAAACATAGGAGCTTGCGATGCTTTATGTATTACATACAGAATGTTTATTCTCCCTATGCACATGCAGGATGTGTTGTACATTTTTACACACACACAAATACACATATGCATAATAAAAACTGGGTAAGTCCTGTATAATAAAAACATGAGTAGAAAACATACACAATATAAATCACAAATGCCTTCTTCAATAAAATGTAGCTGAGTATTACATGTAGAAGTTAAAAATGCAAACTTCATAAAACAAGAAAATAAAATAGTAAAAAACAAGGCCCTGTCATATTTCAGTCACTAGCAATTAGCATCTCACTGATGAAGTGTAAATTATATCATGCCACCTTTCTACCTTCTTTGTTTATCTGAACTCTTGCTGTTATTTTGTATGTTTTCCCACTCTAGAAAGCCCATCAAAATAATGTATATATTTTACATTATGCCAGGCCTCCTAAAATGAGTGCTTTTAGAAGAAATCAATACTGTTTGGCTATAGTTCATCAGTAGTGGTTTCATTTGTTCAGTTGATTCAGCAGAAACAGCCCTGTCTGCTTCTGTGAGCAGGGCTTGTTTGCTGGAAAAGAGAAGTAGCAACTGAGTTAACAAGAAAATTAAAGGGCTGGAAAGATAAGAAACCATATTTCCTGTATGTGTATATTGGTGAAGGTGGATGCACAGAGGGGATCCTGATAAAGTTCTTGAAAGTCATTTAGCTGTGGCTCACTTACAAACCCCAGGCATGGAGATCTTTTCTAGCATTTGGGAAAGGACACAAAACTCCCTGATCCCAATCAGTACACTTATGCATATTAAATAGGGCTCTTGCAGTGTATTTTCCAAAATCTTCAACTTCCAAGCAGCTCTGTTAGTACCAATGCATATCATCTTGACCTTTATGGAGGTGGATTCAACAACAGCTGGAACCCAATTTGGTACAACCCAGATGGCATTTGTAATGATTTTTAGAATTAGCAAAGAAAGTCTGCATATGTGGGAGGGTTGCAGAGTCCATTCTGTAGGTAGCATGAAAGGGAAGGCCTAGTATGTCTTAAGGGTACCCCCAAAGACAGGCATCCCCAAACTCAGCCCTCCAGATGTTTTGGGACTACAACTCCTATCATCCCTAGCTAACAGGACCAGTGGTCAGGGTTAATGGGAATTGTAATCCTAAAACATCTGGAGGGCCGAGTTTGGGGATGCCTGGTCTAGCATTTTTGAACTAGGAGTCACTGTGCATGCCCACTATGTGTTGTAGTATCCATTCCAGAACCTTGTAATGGATGGAACCAAAGGAATTCATTACTGACTCCACCCAAAGTTTTCTGAATAGAACCAAGTGGCTCCCTACATCTCTATGCTTACTGCCTTTAAGGCGGATATTGATTCCCTCGCTCTCTTTGTGACTCACAGCTCCTTCTGATTGCTCACTACTGCAGTGTGCCTCTCTTATTTTTATCCTGTCTTCTGGGATGGGCCTCCTCTACCTTCTTCTCCTGCTTCAGCTGATGGAAGCAGTTCTCTCTCTGCAAATGTATTTTGGAGCCCATATTATTATCTTGCATTAAATCCCCAAAGGCTGAAGAAGGTTGCACTGAAGCCTTAAGAGCATCTCCTGAGAGCAACCACTGAGCACAACCATCTTTTCATTCTTGTTTCTGCAGCCACAAGGGATATAAACTTTACAAAGTGTAAGTGACAATTGATATACTCATAATTTTTCCAAGTCTCCAAAAACACGCTGTGCCCCTTTTGATTCCCATTTTGAAAATCTATGACCATGAGCAGTATTTGTTCTTGGCAGGCAATGTTATTCAAGAGTTTGTGCCAAAGATGAAAGTAATTGTATTTACTATTTATATAACAAGTGACAGTTTGTAAATCTTGGATTTTCTTAAAAATATGAAAACATTAAAGGAGTTGAGAAAGAATACATCAACATTACACAGAGTGCTCTTTATTTCCTATTGTGAGACTTAAGCAGGAACTGGAATGCATAACCCTTCAGTGAGGTGTGAGTGTACAGTTGTTCTTGTAGCATATGTTAGTTTTACCAGCCTATACTCTCTGTAAAGTTTTCCCCAAGTTGATTGCTGTTCTGTTCATGTGCTTGTTTTGGCACCATTTTTTCCTGCCCATTAGCAATGTTTGCACAGCTTGAGAGGCTAGATCCTGTTTAGATGTAATAATCCGATATGAGAATGGCTTCATGCTTTACACAAGAATTATTGTTGCTGCAAATATACCAGTGTTTTCCATAGCAAACATGTAGAGTGTGAACAACAGACACGTGTACTCAGAGACATCTGAGTACAAGCATTGGGAAGCCTCAGTCTCACCACAGCTTTCAGACACATGTACAGAGATGTTTAAAGACATGTCTCTGTTGTTCACGCTTATTTGCTTCTGGAAACTCCAGTGTAACAACAGTCTGCCTACAGCAAACATGATTGCTGTGTAAAACATGGAGTGGAACCACTTCAGATTTTTATGCTGGGTGAGGGTGGAACATCCCATTCCAGACAGGGTGCCTTTGAATCAGCAAGACCCATTATTTATGTGCATGCTTTTCTAGCCTTCCTCCATGTTCCCAAAGGGAAAGTTTTCCCTTGAATTTCCTTCACTCTTTTGGTGTGCTTATCCATGTTTGGTTTACAGCACAGATGCTGCGAATTATTGCAAAGAGGGTTGTAGATTTCCACCCAGCTAATTAAAGGTTTGTTATTTTATTTCAGCCATCTCAGAAGTAAATGACTCCACTGTAGCTTAGGAGGGCATGTTGCTAATTTAGGCTGCCACTGGTACCTCCCTGCTTCTCCTGGGTAGTTAGTGTTGACATAGCAACAGCTTATACTGGCTTGTACATGTATCCATATGCAGACACATCTGAGTGATGGAGATGGGGAGAAAGAAATTCAGCAAGATGTTAGAGGTGCTGCTGCAAAAATCCCTGAATTTCTATGCTCCTTGCAGATAACAAGCCTTAAACTTCTAATTAATGGAATGTACATTTTAGTGATTGATATTGAGAAATGTCTAGGCTGATTCTTAGAGAAGTGCAGCATTATACTAAGTGCTATAAACAACATGGACAAAACCTTTGAAAGTGATTAGTGATTCTTATGATGCTCAGCAGTAAACCCAAAAGAAATGCCTTGATGATAGCCTGAAAGTGAGGCTCGTTTGAAGAATATCAGGCAACTACCTTCCAGGGTTTCATTCACCAAATTAGACTTGGCTAATTTGAGATATGTTATACACAGGTAGATCTCAACCAAGTCAATGGCTATGACTAGCATCAAGGACTACGTCACTCCACATGGGAGGCCCAACTGGCATAATCTAGTTTTAGGCACCATGTAAAAACTTTCCTTTTTACCTGGGCTTTTGGCCCTTAACTTAACTTGAAGGGCTTTAAAGTATTTATTGCCTCTTTCAGGTCGGTTATACCTGTCTTTTATTTGTAGAGATTTTTTTTAAGATTTCAGTTGTTTCTGTTTTAGTATTTCTGTTGCATCTGTATGCCACTTTAAGTCGCTTCCATGAGTAAAACAACCAGTAATAATGAAAATTAATATTGTACTGTGGGAGCTGGAGATGGCTAGATCTAGAGCAGAAGTTAAGTGAGCTGGGCATTAAGGAGCTTAGGTAAAGGGGCCCCTGACCGTTAGGTCCAGTCGCGGACCACTCTGGGGTTGAGGCGCTCATCTTGCTTTATTGGCCAAGGGAGCTGGCGTACAGCTTCCGAGTCATGTGGCCAGCATGACTAAGCCGCTTCTGGCCATCCAGAGCAGCGCACGGAAACGCTGCTTACCTTCCTGTCGGAGCAGTACCTATTTATCCACTTGCACTTTGAAGGTACAGAGGGGACTGAGATATGTATAGCCTTATGCCCAGTTCCTCTACTTCCTGGATAGCTGTTGACTCAGTGCCTGCAGCTGATCATTGATGGAACTCCAGGTTTTTTTTAATGCACAGTCATCTTACAATGGTAAGCCAACTAACACACATAACATGCTAAAATCACTTCATCTGAATTCAATCTGCAAGTGATAGCATTGAAATTCTTGATTATCATAATTAGGGAGGGAGAAGGAATCTGTTTTAAATTGTTTTATACATAGAATTTGGCAGTTCCAATCTGACTGAGCTTTGCTCTCATCAGACCACCTCTTGTAGCAAGCACTCACTTAAGTCTGAACCACTTGTTCATTGTCAGATTTTTATGTAGAATTGTTAACAAAAATATGTATATTATACATATAAAAGAGTCAAGCTCTGTGCTGTACTATATTTATAGTTTGTTTTCATAAATACATTAATATGTGCATATTTTTACACAGTTATATGCATTGCTGTATCTATCTATTTATCTGCTGGTTATTGTAGGAAACCCAGATTGTATATGTACATTATGATGCATATAACCATGGAACAGTTATTTGTATTTTTAGCAGAAGTGGGGATGGAGATTTTGGTTCTTGTCAAAATTAAGTAGGAAGACAGGAACTGAGGGTGGGGGATTGCAAATAAGCCTGATGTAGAGAAAAGAAATCTGTACTTCCCAACAGATATGTGTCAGATCCAGGCTTGGCATCAGCATTCGGTACCCTCTGGCAACTGCCTGAGCCCAGGGGCCACAATAGAGCCCACCACCAATTAAAAGGAGGCCAGACGGGACCATTTCAAAACAATACCTTGCCACCTGGTGGTGAGAGGCATAACAGGCAGCTGCAGCAATTGAGTATGTTGTCATTTTAATCCATCCCTAATGTCCATGGCGTAGCAGGGTAATACTGTCTTGAAGAGGTGAGGAAACTAAAATGGCAGCTTGCATGCCTGGGGCACCTCTCTGTGCTTAGCAGCCTAGTGCAAGAAGCCTGATTATTTTTTTAAAAAACAACCCATCCAACCAATATCCCTGGTATAGCAAGGCAATTCTACTTCAGGGTTATTGGATTAAAATGGCAGCTCTCTCACTTGCCATTGCTATGAAACTTGTTTCTCAGCTTCTTCACCACCACTGCTGCCTGCCACACCACATCATCACCCAGTTATTTGGGGGGTAGGGGCCACATATGTGGGTGAGGAGAATACCAAGGGCACTTGGCCCAAGGCCCTCAAATGTGGTGCCAGCCCTGGACTCTCCTGAGAGGACCTTAGAAATTTCCCCCGAGAGGTAAAAATGGGTTGCAAACAAGACGTTTGGAATTCCTCCAAGTGGTTGCAAGTAAGGAAGGAACCTGTACAAGTCCCTAGAACAGCCATATTGTCTGCCATAGAGTCTCAGTTGGTGTAACCTGAGCAACCTAATGGTGACTGTCGGGAAATAACTGGTGAACACCAGTTTAGCCTTAAGTCCCATGTGTGGAAAACTACAGAAGAAAAAAAAACGGCCAACTACCAGAATTAAAAAAGCACAGTGCTTGACACACTCTCTAGTCAAAAGAACCCCCAGCAGAGTTCAAAACAGAAATGGGTGCAGTGCTTGCAACTCAGTATTATGCGCTTACAATTGTGTTCCCCTGCCTCTACTGCTCCTAAGAGTGAATAGAGTATAACCTTAAGTAAATTTAAATGCTTTACTTACAGTAATCAGAGATCTCATTAATCTCAGAGGTCTCAGTAATCGTTCAATGCCACAGCAGAAGCAACACAGGTAAGGTATTCTTGGTTACAAAATACAGAAGTTAGTCTCAAACACACGGTCTGAGTCTGGAGCCTCAGACATTGGCTCAGTTACATGGGTCAAAGAGAAAGAGAAAGGAGCAGGAAAAGAGAACTTTCTCTCTCTGTTGGGGATGAGGGGTCATGACAATTGCTAACCTCCTCTAGCAATTCAGAACTCTGATCCTTAACCCCTTACTTACTGACAATTATGCACAGTTAAGTTTGGCTGCATAAACTTCCCACAGTGACCTTCCTTTCACTTTCTACATAATTGTTGTTGTTGCTTCTATTTCCCAGGTGCTTGTCTAGTTGTTGTTGTTGTTTAGTCGTGACCGACTCTTCATGGCCCCATGGACCAGAGCATGCCAGGCTTGTCTAGTAGGGTTGCCATCTTTCAAAAAGTAAAATTACTGTTGAGCTTTTTTTAGGAAGAACCCAAAATTGTTAAACGTTGGAGCTGTTTCTGCTGTTTCCCCCCTGATGCCGTTTTTACACCCAAAAACCAGGACATGTCAGGAATTTTCCTGACGTATGGCAAGCTTATTGTCTAGTGCTTGTGTGGGTTTTAACTAGAATTTCCCCTAAGGGATGTGCTTTGTCCTAGAGGCTGTTTTCACTGATACAGTGCTTTTAGAATACTGAGGGCTTTAGGCCAAGGTTTGAGTTGATGTGTGATGTATGTAGATTTGAGATTCAGTTGTGGTCAGTATTAAGCCTCTGCTTAAAGTGTATGCCTTGTCATAGCTCTGCTATTCCCTTCTGCCAGCCAAGAGAGGTTCTGAAAGATGTGTGAAGGATGGCAGGCTTCCAGCTACTTGAGTGCTTCCGGACAATGTACTATTAAGCTGAGTGCATCCAGTTATCAAAAGAACATACCCCCTTAGGAGAGGAATGCAGAAATATTATATAGTGAGCTATTTATATAATAAGACCATACCTGTGACCATACAATGCTTCTGAAACCCAACAATCACTGTTACTCTTCTATCTGATATGTGACAAAAAAGGAGTTCTGCAGAAATCACTTACTCTCAGCTCTAAACGCCTCTTCCTTTTTGCTTATTCTGTGGCATTTCTTTTTTAAGAAACCCAAACACACCAATAGCGGGGTCTATACTGGCAATTGATAGTAGAGCTTTTGCCAAGCTAAATACACACATCTCCATATTTCTACCACCTTGATATCTTAGGATTCAGTGTTAAGTATTATAAAGTTTCATGGAATAATTTACCTTCTTCAAACATGATGTAAAGATGACATGAAAAATGTAGCTGTGTGTTGCTGAAAATGTTTGGCTGGGCATTGTGATGTTTGTTCATATGTGCTTGTAATGTTGCTTGTCATCTTACACTGGATTTACATTTTTAAAAGAGGAAAAGTAAGTTAGCAGTGAGATACTCTTTTGACAGATTTAAATCAAGTGATAGATTGATGTGAAAGAGGAAGTGGAGGACAAGAAAAAAAGGGGCAGGAGTATGAGACCTCTTACATCTCAATACATCTAATCATAAATTAAAATATAAACATTATTTAATTGGCTAAATTGCTATACCTCTTCATATGTGTGTGTTTTAGAATGCAGTATGTGCTTAAGATGTACCCAGCCCAGAACATTTGCTTTAAAGCAGCATTAGTAAATGAGAATAGTGGCATCAGATTTCAGGGAAGTGTGCCTGGTTCAGAGAGGAAGCCAATTAGATTGCTAATGATGAGGACAGGAGCTTAGCAGGAAAAATTGTAGAGCCTGGTGAGAGGCAATGTGAGAAGCTAAGCTTAGAAAGAGCACTTTACTTCCCCCACCCCCAACCTCACGTTGCACAGGTGTGCGAATTGAACATGCCAGTTCTTGAAGGTGACCTAAGATAGTCCCAGGCTCCAGGCTGCTGGGGAAAGATTGTGCTCAGGTGTGCTTCTGGATTTTAAAGGGCATGCTTGTGTGTAGAGTTCATTGTGAGGGGCCTGCTTATTTTCTAATGATTGTTTGGAGGATTAATAAAAGGAACTTGGAAGGAAATACTAGTGCAAGGTTAAGCAGACCTCTTCTTTGACCCTTCGTCTGTAAAGTATTTTCACACCACTTTTAAGTGTTCCATCCTCATCCAAGGAGAAAGAAAGTAAGGCATATGAAATTTAAAACCTAAAATATTGATTATAGCTGATTTATTCTCTTCTCATCCTTCTTTCATTCAGTTCTTCTGCTAATGTAATGTGAGTGATGCATAATCCACCTTGGAGCCCTCCAAGGATTTAGTGCTCAAGATGCTTTGGAATTGTGGCTCCTTACTTGGTTTGGTTGCATTAGCTGGCAGCGTAGAAGAAATATTTAATTTCCACAGGATCTCTTTCTCTAGCTTGTGAAGCCTTTTTCACCCCCATTTTTCTGATCAACCCGCCCCCAGGACCCTTTAACACATTAAAACAATGTATTAAGTAGACCTCTCTGCTTTGCATTGCATTGCTTACACTACTAGTCATTCACTGTGGCTGAGTTTGAGACGTCATGGTCATATGCATGCTGTGATGCCCAGATTCTCACTGATCACCTTTTGTGTGGACATATTATTCATACTGTTTGCTAAGAGGCTGAGCTGGAAAAAAGGAAGTTCCATGTTTGAATCTGGACTCTACCGTGAACTCTCTCGGTGGGCTTAATCAAGCCACTCACTCTCAGCCCATGTAATATGGGGGGTAAGAAGGCTGACCTACCTTAAAGGGTTATTGTAAGGATTAAAACAGGATATAATGTGTTTGTATAGCTCCTATGAGTGCACAAAGTGCTTCATATGCAAAGTATTATTAGTATAATTAAGAAGAGACAGGTTGGATTAGACCAAAGGCTGACCCAGTTCAGCATCCTGTTCTCATAGTGGCCAACCAGATGTCTATGGGAAACCCACAAGCAGGACATGAGCACAATAGCACAGTCCCCACTTGTGCTCTCCAGCAGCTAGTATTCAGATTGCGAAAACAGTGTGGTTATCAAGAGCCTGGCAGGGCAAAGTACATGATCAGTGGCGTAGCGTGGGGGGTGCAGGGGGGGCCGGCCGCACCGGGCGCAACATCTGGGAGGGGGGTGCGCTTGCACTCGCAGTGCTAAAATCAGTGCTAAAATCCACGGGTTAGGGGGCGCAAATTACTTGCCTTGCCCCGGGTGCTGACAACCCACGCTACGCCACTGTACATGATGGATGGGCTGTGTTCACTTTGATGGGTTGTTCAGGCCTCCCCTGAGAGATTCAGACCCTGGGTGGCTGCTCACCCACTAGCGCTCACTACAAGTTTGCTCTACAAGCATTTAGCCCAGAGAGTTACTTACAAATTATAACCCAATCCTATGAATCATCACACTGAGGCATTTTGTATTTAATCTTATAAAGGAATAAAAATGGGACAAAGCCTATTGGGGATTCTGTGATGCATTTTCTGTGCATGCTAGAGTATTAAAAACATCTTCAGGCCTCACTAATGAGGTTGATAGTGAGTGCATTCTTTTGATGTCTCTGAAAACTTCAAAGGAATGGTCCAGGAAGACCCTTGTTCTTGAGATTCTGAACCCCCGACACTACTTCAGTTTGTTTTTAATAGGTATCAATATTTCATTACACTAAGCAGTATGTTTTTAGAGAGGGCAACTAGGGCTTGAGAGGCTGGAACAAAGGGTGCCATGAGTTTTGATGTCATTATCAGCGTGTTTTTCAGTGTGCAAACCTGTTGAAGTAATCCAAATTGTTTTCTTTTCATTTCATCTGAGACTACACTCATGTTTAACTTTTCTTTTGTACCCCTAAGGTGAGTAGTGTCACTTGGGGAATATCTATCCATACAAAAGTAATGGAGATTTACCTTTTGCTTGTTCTTCACGATTAGGTGCTCTCACCTTTCTGTCTGCCCCTGTTAGGTTACAAGCAGAACTGTAACAACTATTGCATTAAACGTTCTGCCAGAACTATGAAAGTTTGCTTGATTCTGCAGACTGTCCAGAACCAAGAGTCATTTCACTGACATGGCTTGTGTAATCTGTGGATGGATGCCATTGCTAAAGAGAGAGGATATGATCTGCAAAAAGGAGGGTCTGTTACAGAGGATTTTAAAGATTTTTCTTATAACTCTATCAGTTGTGAAACTCTCCAGAAAACAATTCATAAACACATTATTCTTAATCATGCTGACAATTGTTCTTCATTTTCTTTTCCCAAGTTGCTGAGACCCACCCTGCAGGACAATTTTCACTACACTAGGCTGTATTGCTTTAGAATGCACATGCCTCTTACCAGCAATGGTAGTGGTGGAGGGAGTTCTTAAGATTCTCTAATTTGACTTGCAAGACAGCAAGCAGAAAACATAGCTGGGAATATGGAGCATAAGGAAAGCAAGACTGAAGCTGTCTGTTGGATCATTTACTGTGAAATTCTGACAGCAGACTACATTATAGGCTGCCAATCTGTAGGATAGGTACTGCAAGTACCAAAGGAAGTTTGTTGCATAGCTGCCCAAGATCAGAAAGACCTGTGAATGTGAGTTGCACCTTTCTCTTCAACAATGTGCTGCTGCATGCTTCGTAGCTAAATTCTAGAGAAAAAACAAATCCAAGGCATTTGGTGGAGGGACGAGACAAACTTTGGACTTGACTTGTGGAAACGTTGACAGCTGTATGGCCATCAGTGATATAAGCGTTCTTCGCCAGCCAAATTGTTTAAAACACATTTCCCCCATTATGTTTACATAACAGCACTTGAAGAGGAATTTAGAAGCTTGCTCCCAGTACTATAAAGATGAGGGACAATTTTTATGTTATGGCAGTAGTGTGATTTCCCATCTTCCATGGCCTTATTCCACGCTGCTTCACTATAAAGCAGGCAGACAATTGGGGTAGGTGAGTGGGTAGGATTGCATGGGAAGAGCCACTGCGTCTCCAGTCACCAGTTGAAGAGCAGGTCCCAATGTTTTGGTTCTTACCACATGATTTCTAAATTTGCACATAGTGGGACAGATCACTGGGAGAACAGCAATCACTTTGCTCTTTTAATATTAAGAATTGGACCTTAGACGGTCCAACAAAAAGTGCACCCTTGCTTAAGACTTTTAATATCACCCTTCACCAATAGGCTGGTTTTTACATCAGTAAATCATAGAATTGTAGAGTTGGAAGGGACCGCAATAACACAGTAAAATAGAATAGAAATAAAATATAATGGAAAACAAGCCCATAACTCCAGCACAGAGAACAAAATGGAAAGGCATTATATTTTATACATCTTTTATACCAGGCACATACATCTTAAAGAACCACTACTGTACTTATTCTGTAAGAGCAATAAGGCTACTAACAATCTGGTATATTTGTAACAGATTTTGAAAGTCTCCAGTTGTTTTTGGCTGCTATAAAATATATCCTGAGGGTGTTTTAAGAAAATAGACTTACAAATGATGCATATTAAACCAGCCAGAGGTTTCCCACCCCCGTAGTAAGAACTGACAGCATAGACGCATCCCAAACCCTCTCTTCCAGCCTTCCCCTTAGGGGGGGGGGGCGCAGGTGCACAACTTTTCCGAAACAGATGTTAAGCCTAAGATTTGGAATCAAAGGCCTGCAACCCTCTTTAAGTACCGGTAAGTCGTCATTAACCAGGTGCCCTCCAGATGTGTTAAGACTACAGCTCCCATCAGCCCCAGCCAGCACACCCTTTAAGGAAATCTTACTTGTGTGTCATCTTTTCCCTAAGACTGCTTAATATGGTAGTGTATAAAATTTGATGAATGCATTTGGCAAAGCTAAGGACTGAGGGTGACTCCACACATGACATGGGAGATTGGTTTATTTATGTATTTGTTTGAAACATTTTTTAAAATTTGCTCTTCACTGCAGCTGCAATATCATAGCAAGGTGCATAAAAAGCATACAAAAAAAGCACATATAATAAAAAGAAATATATATCAGTTTACGAATAGCCAGAAAACTAACGTAGTAATAAACCAAGAGGTTTTGGACATAAATGTTCATCAAATGCCTGAATTAAAAGGCATGTCTTCTGCTGGCAGTTACAGTTTATAAGAATTTGCATCAGTTGTATTGCAGAAGAGACGGGCTCCATAGCCAAGGTGCCACCATCTAGAAGGCCCTCCCATCAGAGATGGTTGCAGTACCATAAGGCCCTCCCCCAGCTAAGTGTTAGCATGTAGGCAGGTCCAAATTGTATAGGGTCTCCCCATTCCCCCCCCCCCAAAGAGAGTTATGGGACTCTGAATTTGATTGGAGCAGTGGTGCTGGATGTTTAACATCCCCCCCACCATGTCATTTTCATGAACTAAATCCAATTCTCCATCAAAAACACTGGCTTTAGCTCTGAGGGAAGCCTGTAATTCCCCTCTTCCTCCTCCAGTTTCACTGCTCCAGACAAATTTGGAGCTGCCTAAACATGTTTGATTGCAAAAATTAAAATTGGTTAATCCCATCACAGATCTCCTGTGCCATATTTGTTTCTTGAAGGCTCTCCCCCCCCCCCATACACACAGCTAATGCATGCAGACTTTTCTTAGCTACTCACTCTGCCACATGTTGAGCTGGCAGTATGAATGCTGACACTATGCATGGAATTAACTGCAGATGAGTGTCTCACACTTCTGTTTGTGGTGTCTGCAGTGAGACAACTAGCTCAATGTGTAACAACACACCTAAAATTTATTCTTATTCCTATCCTTCTTATTTCTATACCACCCTTCATCCGAGGATCACAGGATGGTTTACAACACAAAAATACATGTCGTAGTAAAAACAAAATTAATACACCCCCCCAGTTTATTTAGCCAAAGGCCTCGGAGAAGAGAAATGTTTTAGTTATATGCAGAACAGACTGTGAGAACCATTTTTTTTTAACTGACTTAATGGTAGGGATAGCTGTCAAGGACTGAGTTTCTGTCTTCTGTGCTGTGATGTCAGTGCAGTTCACATTTAGGACCTCAATACTTAAAATGCCATCCACAACCACGTGCATGTGAGATTCCTGTGTGGGTTTTGCTTTGGTTTAGTGCTGTCCCTCCTCTCCCAAATGAACAGGTGGAGGTGAACTGGAAACTAAACAAAAGAAAACCCAGATTAGGTATGCATGCATGCAAAGCAGAGATTTTGCTGGATCATATGCATAAAGTTGCAATAAGTAAGTGTGACTTCTTTAAGTTGTTGTTGTTTATTTAGCTGCTTTCAGGGTGAGGGGGAAACCTTAACAAGAACATTTCTAGGCTTTTGCCTGAGTTGGACTGCAATTATCAGGTGCTTGTAAACCTAAACAGAAAGAAGGAAGGAAGGAAGGAAGGAAGGAAGGAAGGAAGGAAGGAAGGAAGGACAGAACAGACTTTGCTTAGTGCAGAAGAGAATAATCATGAAAAGATGCAGAAAATCACCCAAATCTGCTAAAATATAAGGTGAAAACCCAACAGTAGTTTTTGTGTGTGGGTGAATGCATCTGTGAATGAATGAGATGGGGAAGTTGCCTACAACTCAAAAGTGTTGGTGTGTTTCATCTCATCCTTACCCCTTATGCCTTTAAAGCTGTCAGTGCAAAGGAAAAATAAAATGACTTTTAATTATTTCTCATCAGGTGAAGCTGTCTCACTGCAACAGACTTTTAGAAGCTAGTGCTGGGTAATGCATTCAGTCATCTAGTCAATCTCCAAGCAGTCTGAGATTATTTGCTGTGGTGGTTCCCCCACACCGGCATGCCGAAGCAGTTCTCTCAGTCTGGATGAAATGTTATCATCCTATCTGACACTGTACCTGCTAGCATTGGATCTGATGTCAGTTTTCAGCTTTGTAGGGTGCATTGCAATGCAGCACAATCCTGAAATTTTAAGAGCTGTGAGTTAGAAAAAGAAAGCGGGCTTGGTTTACAAGTGGGCTTGCTTTACAGGATAAGATAAAACTTTTAAAGTCCCACTTGGATAGGTACAGTTTACATTACTGTGGTACTTCAGGTTACAGACACTTCAGGTTACAGACTCCGCTATCCCAGAAATAGTACCTTGGGTTAAGAACTTTGCTTCAGGATGAGAACAGAAATCATGCTCCGGCGGTGCAGCAGCAGCGGGAGGCCCCATTAGCTAAAGTGGTGCTTCAGGTTAAGAACAGTTTCAGGTTAAGAATGGACCTCCAGAACGAATTAAGTTCTTAACCCGAGGTACCACTGTAGTTAGATGGATTTCTTCCCTAGCTTGTTATCAATGCAACATAGAACCAGGTAAGAGCCCAAGGCTTAAATATAGGAACTTAAACTATTTCAGGTGTTAAAGCTTGAAAACAGTACCCAAAGTTCTACTTAGCATGTTGAAGGAAATCAGTGCAGACACTCTCAGGCAGTGGTGTAATGTGCTCCTTGTTAACCCCTCTTCATCAACAGGTTGGGCTGTTGTGTTCTGTGTTGATTTGATTGACTGGCTGATTTATTAGACTTCATGTGGTTTTATGCTTTAAAAAATCCCAAAGTAATTTAACGTGTGCATAGCAAAAAACCAAAAACAAACCCCAAACCACCCACCTCATATTAAACAGTGTATAATATCAGCACAGAAACAATTATAGATGCTGAGCCAAAGTTACTGATGTGGCAGAAACTTGAAATTGTTTCACTGTACATATTTATATCTAATCTGCCTGATTAGATTTTTCTGATAATAAGAAAAGTGAAATTCAGCATTCATGTTAAGTTTTGACAATGGCTGCTAAGAGACAACCAGCACTCTGCATCTGTTTTAGAAGAGTGAGATTTCAAATAGATAACTGTTTCAAATTGCAAGTCTGTCTGGATCAGTGGTCTGTGTAGTTGTGTGTAGTTGGGTTTTCCCTTCTTTCATATGCCTTGATATCTTTTATCTTCTTTTCTTTTGGTTTTTGTTTAAATGTCAGCCCATCAACAGTGCTAAGGAAGACTGAGCAACACTCAGTGTAGAAGAACCATAGTCATGGTTGGAAACCTAAAGGATTGTAAGGCATGACATTCATTCCTAGATGGGTTCCATTGACCAGAAATAGAGCAGTGAAAACAAAACAAAAAGTGCTGGGTAGCAGCCTTGGGCAGTGATCCAGTCAACAAACTTAAATTAACAGCTCTCTTGCCTCGTTTCATCAGGGCAAACTCTACTAAACCCCTGAGTAAAGAGTTCATAAGGCTGACTAACTCCATCTCCCTGAAACTTCTATTCAAAATTTTGTTCAACTACCTCATATGTATATGAAGCAGTTGAGTCATGCTGGCCACATGACCTGGAAAGCTGTCTGCGGACAAACGCCAGTTCCCTCGGCCTGAAAAGCGAGATGAGTGCCACACCCCGTAGTCACCTTTGACTGGACTTAACCATCCAGGGGTCCTTTACCTTTTACCTTTTTAATCATTTATTATATAAATGGTTGTGATCACCACCTGTAGCTGGCATGTAACATGCAAGTTGTAACAGCCTTCCAATGTTGTTGGGCAGCAACTTCATCATTTTATTTTGTTTATTATTACATGTATAGTCCATTCTTCCTACAAGGAGCTCAAGGTGGCATTTGTGATTATCTTCACAACCATCCTGTGTGGTAGGTTAGGCGAACAGACAATGAGTGGTCCAAGGTCATCCAGTGAGTGAGGATTTGAACCCTGGTCTTCCCTGTCCTTGTCCAATGCTATAACCTTTATGCCACCACTATTGGCTGAGGCAGTTGAGATTTGTAGTCCAACCATATCTAGAGGGCCCCACATTGACTACCCTGATGTATCAATAGAATGCAATCATAATAATAACAAAATTCTGAGCACAAGTATTTAAACAGGCTATATAACTGAGACAATTTAAATGACAAAATGTTAGGCTAGGACATAACTGAGCTCCAGTTTGTATTTCTGCTCCATTCTGAACTTCTTGAGTAGCTTATGATCTCACACACCCTGAGGTCTGCGGACCACTAATTGCCCTACCATATAGGAGTGTGGTGAACTGATTATGTTGATAATGATAAAAATAACTATTTTAAACCCCAAGTAAATAAAACATTGATTCCTCTTCATTTCTGCAATAATTCATTTTTGTGTGTCTGCATTTTAAATAATGTATTTTTCGCTCTATTGGACGCAGTTTCCCCCCTCCAAAAATTGAGGGGAAATGTGTGTGCGTCCTATGGAGCGAATGCAGGCTTGTGCCATAGCCGCATGCAACCCCTCCAGCAGGGAGGGGCTGAACAGGGCTATGGTTTCTTTAGCTCCACACAGCCTCTCCTGGCAGGGAGAGGCTGCACGGGGCTAAAGAAGAAGCCAAAACAGTGAGCGGGATCCATCCCGCTCACTGCCTCGGCTTGTTCCATAGCTGTGTGCAACCCCTCCGGTAAGGAGAGGCTGCATGGGGCTATGGCTTCTTTAGCCCCACGCAGCCTCTCCCGGGAGGGAGAGGCTGCACGGGGCTAAAGGGGAAGCCAAAACAGCGAGCGGGATCCATACCATTCGCTGCCTTGGCTGGTTCCATAGCTGCGCGCAACCCCTCCGGAAGGGAAAGGTTGTGCGCAGTCTGTACGCTGCTCTTTGGGGCTAGGGAAATTTTTTTTCTTGATTCCCCCCCCCCTAAAAACTGGGTGCGCCCTATGGTCCGGTGCGCCCTATGGTGCAAAAAATACGGTACCCAGTTACCGCTAAGTACCCAGTCCAAAATGGTTTTTTCACAGAAGGCTTTTTTAAAAGACTGGGAAGCATTCTAAAAACGCTGGGTAGCATTCACACTTTTCTTTTTCCTGAGGCTGGACAACATTCTTTACTTTGAATTGGTAGCCAGGCAATATCCGTTACTCAATTATAGTACCTTAGGGCAAAGCAAAGTAAGGAGTGACAAAATCCCACCAGTACATTTTCTCATGTCAGCATATGGAGCAAGATTGTCACACACTCTGTGGTGCGGTCATATGGGGACTAAGCATAGAAAATATCGAAGTAAACATTCCTGTAAGTCTCATGCTGGGATGTCAGAAACAGGTAGATTTATTTGGCAATGTTCCTTTCCTTTACACTGCAGAAGGGTGTGCAGAAACTGCAAGAAGGTAGCTATCTTGGGGACACCAAACTTTTTCCATGGGAACATTTAATAAATGATTGGATTGAACCTGAGGGGGTGAGAGAAAAAGCCTACATTACGTCAAAGAGCTTTCATTTTTTATTTTGTCCTGGATGCAGTTTTTATTAACTCAGCTTTTCTTTTTAGCTGCTCAGACTCCCACATGTTACTCTCTTTATGACCTTTACATTCAAAGGAATAAAGCTCTCATTGGATCATCATCTCATGCATATAACCGCAGCCTTCTGTTCTTCTTACTTCAGGTCTTTCCTCACTTCAGCAACCTGTGCAGCGCATGTGACCATACCCACTATTGTATCATTTCAGCTATCTTTATATATTTATGTTCATTTGTAGCTGCAGTGCCACCCTCTGGCCATCTGTGCTGGGGTTGTTGCGCAGCAGCAGGGGCCGGCCTGCACTTACTGCCTCTGGGAAGTTGTCACAGTAGTAAAGAGTTAGCCTCTTGCTGCTAAGAGTCCCTCTTTCAAGATCCCCATCCATTCACACTAACCTCATTGTTCTGCTAGCTCTGTGAGATGTTTCTAAGATTCATCGTCAGTTGACTTTAGGCATGTTTTATGGGCTCTGTCTGTTTCCTAGGTTGCTTGTATTTTAACTGATTTGCAACCTGCCCTGAGATTATAAGATGAAGTTGAATGGACAGGGAAGGTATACTAAAATAAATAGTCAATGAACAATTGTTGGCTGCGGCCTTCTCCATATTTTGTATTGACTGCAAGGTAGCCACTGCCATTGCACAACAGCAGGAGTATCTTTTATAACCTCCCATAGTTACATGAAAAGCCAGTGTGGTGTAGTGGTTAGAGTGCTGGACTAGGAACTGGGCAGGCCCGGGTTCAAATCCCCACTTGGCCATAAAGCTCATAATCACAGTCTCTCCTCCTAACCTACCTCACAGGACTGTTGTGAGGATAAAAATGGGGAGGGGAACCATGCCACCTTTATTTCATGCCAGCCACAACCTTGAGCGGTATGTTGGCCTCAACCACACATAAGCTTCATGGCTAAGTGGAGATCTGAATCTGTCTCCCTTGTCGTAAGTCCTGGAAGCGGAGATTATTGCTTAGCTGTTGTTCTTATTTTTATTATGTATTTTGTGGTATTTTTATTGTAATTTTATGTTGTGAACATAAGTCCTGAGATCTATGAATGAAGGGCAGTATACAAAGTCAGCAAACAAACAAACAAATTACACTATAAATGTAATAAATAAGCAAATAAAATATTTAAGGTGGAAGCCACCTAGCTGATTCGAAACAGCTGGTGTCTGTAACTTTGTGTGCTTCTTGCAACAAAAAATTATATTTTGCCTTTCCCCCCCTCCCTCCTCCATTCTTCCCTCTATTGTTCTTTGCATCTGGGACAGGGTGTGGGGCAATGACCCTTTCTCCCTTGTGTTTTCCTAGAGTAGCTTACACACATGGATGGTCTCTGATGTTGATTGCTTTGAGTGGCACATGGTGTGCCATAAATAGTAAATATAGTGGCATAATGAGCAGTTTGAGCCGGTGCAGGTGATGCAGCTTTTCTTCCCTGGAACCATGTGTCTGTGTGAGCTTTTGCTGTGACAGTAATAAAAAGGGAGCCAGGGGTGGGGGCCTGGGGAATCAAATAAATGACAAGCTTCAGAGCACCAGAAATAGTGTCAGTCTGCTTCAGTGGGGTTGCACTTGACTCCAAAAGATACTATGGTTCAACAGTTGTGATGGATGGCAAAAGGGAAGGTTTGACTTCCTGATAGACAGGCAGTCCTACTGGGTGTTTAAAATCTGCTCTTGGGCCTGTGTGGATGCAGGCTGCCTCCTTTTCTTTTCTTTTCCTTAAAAAAACTACAAAACTCTTTCAGGTGGAAAAAATTAATACAGTTTTGAAGCTTTTATTGCTTTTCAGTGCCAGAGCAAAGAAGGTCTTGAGGGCTGTACTGACTCACACATCGTAGATGGGCTTTACATAAAGTCAGATAAATGCTGTGCTGATCCAGTTGTTGATTCTCTGTAGGCCTCATCACTATAATATCTATTGAGGCATTTTAACTTAATGTGTTTTAACCCTCAGAATATCTCTGTATCTTGGGTAGAATTGTCTGTGTTGTGCGGATGGAGATCCACCCACCCATTATTTATTTTGTTCATATCCTGATGAATATAATAAAATCTCTAGGTGGTTCACATAAAATCAATAAAAATACAGCATTCAATAAAATTTCATGAAAACTAGACAAAACTGAGATAAACATAAAATGCAAGTCTCTCTCTCTCTCTCTCTCTCTCTCTCACACACACACACACACAAGCACACAAACTAAACAGGGTACTAAAAGAGTCCATGAAAGTTTGAATAAACATGTCAGTCTCGAAAGTCATTATTGTCTCTGCCTCACAAGCTTTTCAAAGGAGGGCATTCTAGATGGTGGGTGCTATCATCAAGGTTTCATGTGTGACTTGCCTCACTGTGGTATATGTCAGAACTTCAAATAGAAGAACACTGATCTAATATGTACACTCTCTTCCAGCATATACCACAGAGCAGGTGGTGCTGTGGTCTAAACCACTGAGCCTCTTGGGCTTGCTGATTGGAAGGTCAGCGGTTTCAATCCACATGACAGGGTGAGCTCCTGTTGTTCTGTCCGAGCTTCTGCCAACCTAGCAGTTCGAAAGCACACCAGGGCAAGCAGATAAATATTTACCACTGTGGTGGGAAGGTAAACGGCATTTTTGTGTGCTCTGGCTTGCGTCATGGTGTTCCATTGCATCAGAAGTGGTTTAGACATGCTGGCCACTTTGCCCAGGGGAAAGCTGTCTGTGGACAAACACCAGCTCCCTCAGCCTAAAGCGAGATGAGCGCCACACTCCATAGTCACCTTTGACTGGATGTAACCATCCAGGGGTCCTTTACCTTTTTACCTTTACCTCTCCTGAAATACAATATAGTTATGTATTAGTGTCATTGTATATTAGGTACATGTTCATATGTGTTTCACATTTCACTGCACTTTTTATTGTTGACGGTAGTATGGCAATTTAATACACATATGTTTGTTTATATTATTGCTTTATGTTTGATCATATTAGAGTTTAGTACATAGGATACCTCTTTTATGATGGTCTTTTTGCTTTCTTACATTTTCAACATGGCATTTTGGTTATATGAGTGGACTCTGAGTCCAAAGTTTTCTCAAAAATGATGGATTCAAGTTTGAGCTTAGACCAAGCACTCACTTCATCCCCCCTCCTGCCCATCTGCTTCTGATAGGAATGACCTTAGTGTGTGTCTCTAGTCCAGTCCCCCTTTTAAAAAGGGAATCGAGTGGGGAAACTACATTTATTTTATTCTGTTTTGTAAGCAGCCAAGAGCCTGTTGCTTAAAGCAAAGCATTCAAGGTTGTTTGAAAAACAATTTTGAAACTAGTTGATTTTCTCATTCAGATCAGTGCAAAGACTTAAATGTGTCAGTAGTAGCTATGAATATGGTCCCATGTGGACGCAAATAATTACATAGCACTACTTTCTTGAGGGTCAGTTTGAGTGAATCTTCTTCTAGACAGGGATTGCATCTGTCTAGAAAATAACTGTGGATATAGATGTCTGCAAGTTGCTTGCCAACAGCTGAATAATTTAGACTTCTCTAGTTTAATTCTAGACTAACAAGAAACCAATCTCAAGTACTAGTCCTAATTAAGGGAACTGAGATGTCAGCAAGAATCTGCTTGCCTACAGCTTTGCTTGTGGAGCTCAGGACCCTCCCCCCACCTAAGACATGATGAATAATAATCAAAATCTGTTAGGCATTGTAGGCATGGGACAGAAGCATTGTACATACACGCTGAATGCTGGTTGTGGTTTTCACCCCTTTCAATAGCATTTTGCAGTAACAGTGGAAACAATTCATATGTAGAGATCAGTGTCTGCTCTTTTTTATCACTTTCACTTGATCAGGGAAGTTATTACATGTATCCAGACATTTAAAAAAACAAAAAAAAATTGTGGGATTGATGTTCTGACTGGAAAAAGCATAGCATCTGAATATCTGAACTGTGTATGTGTGTGGGCGAGTGAGAGAGCTTCTTAGAGCTCCCAAAGCAACTTGCATATACATTAAAATAGTAAAACATAAAAAAATCAATATAAAGCACAGTAAAAGCAAAGCGGAAAAGTAGTTTAACATAAAAACTATATAAAAAACCCAGTAGGATTAGAAGATCTAGAGTGCCTGAGGAAGTATAAGTTTTCTAATGTGTCTGTGTATCCTGATCAACTGATTTATTAAAACATTTACATGCCACTTTTTGCTGTATAGTCAAAGCGGTTTTCAAACATGAAGATATAAAATACCTAAAATACAGCAGTAAAAAACACACGATTGGAACCACCTAACCATATAATTATACATCTGTTAATTCTTGCTTCAAATGATGGTGGGAGTTCTGTGATCTCTTCTCCCATAGGTGTTTTTTTTAAAATATCTAATGGCAGAAGCAGACATGGAGGAATTTAGATAAGGGAGTGAGTTAACCCATAGTATTTTTCCTGGCAAACAATGCCACCTCTGCCTGCCCACCCACCCAAGCACTTTATGGCCACCATCAAATCATACATTCCTGCATAAATACTCAAACAATTAATGACCACAAACAAGTAAAAGTGTCACTCAGTATGAAACATAAAAGGTTGTGTCAAATTAAATGCATGCTTAAAAAAACCAATGCATTCAGTGAGCTTCAAGTGGGGAAAGTGCAGTTATTGTGTCTCTGGGAGGCAGCCAAGCACTGATGAGTAAAGGAGAACCCAATCAAGGAAGGTTCTCTTTTAGATCCACAGGCCTCAGTTTCTTTGGCAGCCCCTAGCATTTTGTTTTTTCTCTGCAGAGAAAAGAATGAGATTTCCAAACCTTGCTTAGGTCTCCAGGACAGGAAGGAAGGTGCTGGGGGTTTGTGTTTCGATGATATGTTGCTTTCTTGCAAATGTTACAGAATTTTGCATATAAAGCTGTAATTCATTCATTCATTCATTTTATTTATATGCCATTTCCCATACACAAATCATGCCCAATGTAGCTTTCCACAAAGAGAACAGGAATGCATTTCAAACGCTACAAAATTAATTTCATTACATAGCAAAACAATAACATAGGAACAATTTCATTATAACATAGCAAATATAGTAGCATACAAAAATGCCACATTTCAATACTATAAATAACTATAAATATACCACGACTACATAAACAACATGCAGCATCCAAAGCAAAAATAACAGTTTTGCTTTAGTAATCTGTTTGGCTCATCCTTCAGTTGTCCATAAGGTTTGGAATTACACCTGCCGCAAAGCAGAACAGATTGTCATAGACCCAAGACTCCTACCTCTTCAGACCAGAGGCAAAATTGCAGTGCAAATTTGTCAACAATGTAGCCTGCAGCCATCAAATATTTATTCTTACAACATTTTTGTTTATTTAATCGTTCTCAGTGAGGTGCTGTTTTATCTTTGGCAGTATACCAAAAGCACCCAAACAAATTCTTCCTCTTGTTGAAAAGTTTAAGGTGATGAATGAATCAGATATTTTTCCTTAGGACCTTGATCTCTAGAATAAAATAAAATTAGCTTGTGGCAGTTTATGAGTATGTGAATATTTACACAGGTGGGAGCAAAAGCTAAAATAGAGCATCTGTTAATACTTGTTATTTATAGAGGGGTTCAACATCTGAATTCTGCACCTGTCTTTTGGTTGTTTTTGCAGTTAGGTGTGTGTGTTAAAGATAGTAAGCATTCCATTTAGCTTATGGACTCTCAAACTTTGTATTCTTCTTTCTGAAGCTTTATGAATTATGCAACTGAAAAACCTGGGGATTAGTAGCATCTGCTTCTAGAATATTTTTTCCCCTACCCATTATATTTAGAAAAAGATGGACAGGGTTTTTTGTGTGTGCTTTGAACAGTGAGAGGAGCTCACCTTTGCATTTCATCCTATTTGTACTTCTTCATTCTTTTTTTCTCCTCCATTCATTCCTGCTTCCACAGCTTTGGATCTAGATTCAAGTGTATCCAATGCTGAGTTTTAGGGACTGACTGGGAATTTTGTCAGTATACCAGCAGCCATGTAGTCCTGTAGTCCAACATTCTTAGACTTGATGCTGGGAACCCCTAAAAAATCCCCATTAGGAGCAGCTCAGGACTTCATGGCAACCATGGGGCTGTCCCAAAATGTCATCAACCCTAAACATGTGGTCATACTTTGGATTTGGTGTTTGTGATGGAGGAGGGATGGTGATCCAATGATGCGCCAGAGCTTGATGAACCAAGGGGCTTCACTGAAGCCATCTGGGAGTCTTGTGATGTGCAACCCATCTTCTGCCACCAAAGGAGCTTAGAACATGGCCCCAAAAACCAAACTCCTCTCAACTGAGTTCTGGCAAGTTCCAGCTGAAAATAAACTCAACCTGTATTCTTCTCTCTCTTTGTAGTCTTCTACCTTTTTACAGGAAGAATGATGAGAACACCACCTGAGTGCCAAAGTCCTTCACTTTCCTCCCCACAGCTTTGTAGTTCAAAGTGCTTCGGTCATTCTTATACTTAGCAGTGTCATTTATTCCCATGAGGGTGAGCAAGAAGGGATTAAAATCAGGGACCTGGATTATTCTTGGCAACCTGTGCATTACAATAGCAATTTATGCACCAAGAAGATCAGACCTCTCCATTCTGAAGGAAATCAGCCCTGAGTGCTCACTGGAAGGATAGATCCTGAAGCTGAGGCTCCAATACTTTGGCCACCTCATGAGAAGAGAAGACTCCCTGGAAAAGACCCTGATGTTGGGAAAGATGGAGGGCACAAGGAGAAGGGGATGACAGAGGACGAGATGGTTGGACAGTGTTCTCGAAGCTACAAACATGAGCCTGACCAAACTGCGGGAGGCAGTGGAAGACAGAAGTGCCTGGCGTGCTCTGGTCCATGGGGTCACGAAGAGTTGGACACGACTAAATGACTAAACAACAACAATTGGTGCCTCCATGCCCCACAAAGGACAAATCACAGGTTGGAACAAATATCTGGATGGGGCTTTCCATGGAAAGGAGATGCTATTAGTCCATATTAGTCATCTTCTTGTTTATCTGATGGACTTACCTTATCTAATGTGTGATCCTGTCACAGGCAAGTCCTCTGCTGCATCATTTTTATTCTTGGGATAGATTTCTCCTGAACATCTTTGTGTCATCTGTACAATCCCCTATATGCATTCTAGAGCTTTAGCTATGGAGCAGTTAATAATAACAACTCTTTCCTGAAAACACGAGAAGCTCTTGCACAGACACGCTTCAAGGCAGACAAGCCTTGGCTGAGTAATGCTTCCAGAATCTGGCTCTTTCTACTTGAAAAAGGATGAAGCAGAGTGAAAAGGACCAAACAAAGGGGAAAAGGCAGGTGCTCACAATTAATAGATGCATTAGAAGGGAAACTCAAGACCAATGAATGCCCCACTGAGTTGTTCATATGCTTATGTGAAATCTTCCCCATTCCCCTCCCCCCAGCTGCAGTATGACAAAGGGAGGTGGGTTGCTGACAGGATGAATTATGGCTCCCCCATCCCAATGTCTCTCAGTGATGGAGTGACACATTTAACCTCCCCTGTTGATGCTTCTGCAGGTGAAATGAATTATGGGACCTTCTGTATCCCTTATCAGGTCTGGCCTGTCTCTGGGGCCAGTCCCAGCTGCTATGATGTTGGGAGTTCTATTTTGGCTTAATACCAAATACAAATCATGTGCATTTCTCTGTCTGAAGACCCCAGGCTGCTTGAATATGGAGTTCATATCCTTGGGGAATGAGGAGGGGGAGGGAAGGAGGGGGAGGGAGGACAGATAAAACCTGCCCAGAATTGCTAATCAGCCTCTTCCTTGTGTCCTCCCAGTCTGCAGATGGCTTCTTGCTGGGTTGTAAGCCTATCAAAGCAAAACACCTTCATTGTCAAGCTGGTGGAAAGTGCCTTATGCTTTTGTTGAATGCTCTAAAGAGGGGCTGGTGGGTTGAGCATTTTAAAGATTACCGCAGAAGTCCAATTAAGCTGGGAACTCTCCTGTGAGAAATGATCATCGACAGAACTAAAGCTACTAACAAAATATATGCTTTCCCCCCTTTAATCTACCTTGAGTAGAATCCATTGTCCATCAATTGACAGCAGATTATGACAGTCAGAACTGGCCAGAGCAGGATGTCTTCCTATGCTTGATCCCTGTTTTTAAAATCCTTATAATTTGCTTATTATTGCATCTGTGGTAAGTCTGTTTGGACAGCCCAGGTGCTTAACTCTACCACGCAAATAGAGGAGTGAGACAGTACAGTAGACCCAAAGGCATCTAAATATTTTAGGGGAAATCCATGGGAAATGTGGGCTTTTTACTTTTTATGCAGAAGAAATTCATAAGGGGTGAGAAAGAAGCAAGTAGGGTGCCCTTAATTCATTTAGTAATGCAATTTTATAATAATACACATTCCATTTATATTCATTATGTACACATAGCCATGTGTATTGTGCTCTCTTGGGATTAAGCACCCGAGATACTGCAAAGTTCCCTCTCACATCAACAAGGTATGAGACTCTAATTCCCCTCTTCTATGGATTAAAACACCATGTGCTATCTGTAAAACATAATAAAAGATGTATCACACCTTTCACAAATTAATTATTATTTTAGACTTTGCCTGTTCACAGACAAATATTGGTATTCTTACAATTACTACCTTGTGAACATAGAGTTAAAGCAGGGATAGTGGAACTTGGGGCATTCAAGCTTTAGTTTATATATCTACAAGCAAACAAACATAAATGTATACATTATTATTTCCAATGGCTTCTGGTCAAGTAAATGCTGTCATTTGCTCAGCCAATCTCATTTTTCTATTTTTATTTATATTTGAGCAAGCTGCATGCGACAAAAATATTTACACCATAATTTTCATAAAGGGGAAAAAGATATAATTAATTGACATTTGACCATTTGTTTCAAAATATTTGAGTTTTCCCAGAACTATAGAAAGTTTTAACATGACAGCTGAAAAGGAAAAGGGACAAGTAATCATCCATCAGACTCCGATAATGTCAACACCAGAAGATAATTTGCATTATTTGTTCATGGAAATACCACAAAGAGCTTGTGCAGTCCACATCTCACTCTGTCCTGGGTGTTCCACTTCCAAATTTCTAGTACATCATTGAACAATGCGAATGATTGAACAATGCTTCCTCCTTTATTGGGTTCACTATTTGCCGTGGGAAGCAAGTATACACCTGCCACCTCATCCATTTACCTGGCATACCTGCTTACCTACATCTGCCTTTCCTGTGTTGACTATGTCCCATTAAACTTTAATTAGTTTAATGTAAATGCCCAGTGCGCTTCCATCATCACAAGTCCCACTACAGCAGAGTATTTCGCACAGCAGTTGAAGAAGGGCAGGAGAGGCAGTATCTTTTCAAAGAGGAGTCTTGGAGCATGCGGTTTGTAACTCAAAGATAAGGTTTATTTACAAAACAAAAAACAACCCTGGCGAAGAACCACACATCTCAGCAAACACGCCCAAAAAGGAGGAGAAAAGGGAAAGAACAAACACACAGGAGACTATTTATACAAACTCATGTTCCTGAAAGCCTAATGACCTCCAGCTGCTCAGTGATTAGAGCGTTTCTGCTACCCTTTAACCCTTTGATAGCAACAGACTAAATATTTGAATTGTTGGCATCCACCTATGTCAGAAGACAATGGAGGAGGGTGCCTTTAGGTGAAGCCACTCATTAGAGTTACAGCACCTTCTGTAGAGACAGACACAGGAGAGATGTGTTTTGTTTTGATTATGGCCTACACAGTGTTGGTTGTATTCAACAGAATTGTCCCCCTAGCACAAGGACATCCACCTACACAATGGGATGGCTTCCACCTCTCCCTGTGTGCCCCATGTGCCCCTCCAAGTCTTTCCTGTTGGGTATTTATGGGTTCCCCCCAGCAGATGATTGCACTCAGGAAGTGGAAAGAGAGAGGAAGTTCTGTTGTGCAGGGAGTCCTTGTGCTAATGGGGAAAGTTTGTTGAATACAACCTATATAGTTCAAGGCAAGTAGTTCAAAACTATGTAGTCAATTGGCATTTTCCCCTAGGAGATTGACCAAGTGATTTTGATGTGTATGCAGTGTATCATATGCACATCTGTTGTATTTGGAAGTTACATCAGGGAGGGCTGGCACACATTCACTGTCATACAATGGACTGGAGTGATATTCATCTGCTCATTCTCTAAGCCTTCATTTCAACATTTCATTTTTCTTCTCTTTTTGTTTTCTCTCATAACCAGCATATTTCATTCATATATTTATGCCTTCAGTCAAAATTCTGCAACTGGTTTATAGAAGAAGACAACGCAGAAACAATAAAAAATAAATAAAAGCATAAAAATTAAAATGCAAGAAAATATTGAAAGCCATGTAAAAAGCAATAGAACCAAGATGTCTTAAAGGCTATTTATTATATATGTTCAAAGGAAGTCAAAATTCTTAGGGCAATATCCAATAAAGCCAAAGCAGATTTATGGAATCAGTGGACTGACCGTGATTTCAATAAGTCTAACTCTGAGTGTGACTAACTGGTTCCACAAACCAGTCCCCATACAAAATCCATTGAAGTTGAAAAGTGTTCCCGGATTCATTGAAAAAAATCTGGTAAGCTTAGACTAACACTGGATGTCATCCTAAGCAATACAGCGAAAGAGAACCAAATACCTTCTCTTTGTGGCTGTTAGCTGCTTTTCTGAACCAGATGCGATGGAGATATCAATACTAGCTCTTTCTGGCTATTTGGGTATATTTTTCCTGTTTTGGGCAAAGGCAAATCTGAGCTTAAACTCCATGTGGAAGCTACTTTCATTTAGCAAAAGAGGGTAGAAGCTGACAAAGGTTTTAATGAGAGAGATTGAGGATCTCTGGCTCTTTGTCAGTCACTGTATGGCTTGTTGTGTCCTAATAACTTGGCAAGAAGTACCTGCCAAGTGGCAATGCTGAGTACTGGCTTCACATTCACAGCACTTATTTATTAGCCAGGGCCATTGGCTTGGATGCCCCTTGTCCATGGTACTGAAATTTAGGAGTTGTGTTTCAAGCTGTAATGAGTTGCTTTCTTCTCCTAATAAATATAGAAAAAGAGCTATGTGGGTAGTGTGCACCATCAGTGTTGATTATAACCATAGATCTTCCATAACTCATATTTCATGATTATTGGAGAGTCAAAGTAGACATGACACTGGGAGAGTTGTGATTTGATCTCCTGAGATTTTGGCCTTTTAAAAAAATATGGTTCTGAACAGTCATCTGGGAAGAGGGGAGATCAAATATCTGCATCATTTCTCCAATGTCAGCTGGCCCACCCCCGTCCAGAGGGAAAACATAGCAACATGTTTGGCAGAAGGGTTGGAGGATTTTTTTTAAAAAAGTATGTGTATGTGTGAATAAGTTTTTATTTAATTTTAAATCTAACAAATTATTCATCTTTTCTATTTGGACTTTATTTCCTTTTAATCTATCTATGCCTACCAAGATGGGGGGGAAGTGCAGCTATTAGGTTTGTAACATCTAGTCCTCCTGATCCCAATGCAGTGCAAATTGTCTAAAGCTAGCTATTACCACATAATCAAGGCAGGTGCCTTTGGCTTCTGCAAACAAGAGGACATGGTGTTCTTGTTATGCTCCTCCAGCAGCTCATGTATTTATTCCCTCTGAATACTGTCCCTTAGTTCCACAGTCTGAATTTCTGTTGCATCCTGCTAAGTAGTAAATGACAGCGTACTATGTCAGTCAATGGTTTCCCTGTGTTAACCAATGAAAAGCAATTAGTCAACAGCTGTTCTGCAATTAAAAAGGAAACTGGCTGAAATCTATCACCGAAATCTCAGCAGGAAATGCTAGACCATGTAAAGTACATGTTCCAATCAGAGCTTTGGATAGATCTCACTGTGGAGTCGAATATTGACAGCGGTGAAGTGTTTAGGGACATCCAGATGTTTTTCGACACAACAGGTCAAAGTCTTGGAGCTCTCCCAGGAGTAAACTTACTTTAACAGGTTAAGGCATAAGAAGCTTCTAGGAGTACGCCTGTCACTTCCCACCCATACATGATTTACTAGGTCTTGGGCTATAAGATCTTTATTTCTCTTTGTAGTCTGTTGACTTTCTCAGACATCCAAAGCATTCTAGTTGGTGTTTCAGTTTGTGCCAATAATGCCAAACAGCTTGCTTTCTACCTCCGTTGCTCTCATGAAAAGTTCAATAAAAACTACACCAAAATGCTGCATAACACTGGGCAATGGAAATTTTGCATGCAATCTTTAAAACAGAATGGAAATGGGTTGGAATGAATAGATGGACCTGTGGGTGGACTATGGAGGCTTTACTCCCTTGCACTCTCAACACAACCAGCTGAATTCCTTCAGGCTTCCCACACAGCTGGGATCTTGCAGTCCACACTTTTAATTCTCATGAATGTTTGCATTTAATGATGCATGGTTAGTGTTTAAATTATAATGCCAACATTTTTCATTGTTACATTTGTTTCATGGAACTAAAGAAAGCATATACATGATTTCCCAGTTGTCTCCCAGCCAGACACTGTTCAGGCCTAGACTGGCTGAGCTTCAACAAGGTAGCTACAGTATGTGCCTTTTGTCCATGCCTTGGGCTTAATCCTTCTGACCTGGATTGTCTTCCACCCACTTTAATATCTTGCATAGTGGCTGGCGGTGTATGCTGTATGAAAAGAGTCTGCCTTATAGCAAATTTGTAAAGGCACAGAAAGACAGTTTCTACCTAAGAAATGGCACAGCACCACACAACAGCTTTTAAAATGGATTTTGGGAGTAGGATAAGCCTAGCTTGCAGTTTAAAAATGAGTTAGTTCCTCTTTTCTAGCTGTGGAAGTAACCTTACTCTTAAAACTTTTGTGGCTTAAGTAGATTGTATTTTATAGTAAGCACGTGTGTCTTCAGTAGCTGTGTGATTGGCAGAAAATCAGTAAGTGAACAGTTGTTAAGCAAAACCAAACCTGTTGAATTTCCACATGGCATACAACTCCTTGTGGCACAGAACCCCTATCAAAAATGAGGATATGTAATGTCTCTTTAGAACCAAAAAGTGATTGCAGAGACTGAGAGTTGTCCACCTTTCATAAAAGGTTTCTCTGCCAAGAGATGTTTGTGAAAATCCTGATTCATGTTCCATGGTTGAGCCTTGGTACTGAAAACAGTCTTCACTGTAGCTAAATTTGAGACCACTTTTAATTTCAATTGAAGCTTTAGAATACAGAGTATAGCACTTTGTTGAGCTATTTGCTGAAAAAGGTGATCTAATGTTTCTAAGTACAATGGACATCACAGGTCAGGATTTCAGCACAATCAACCGAATAAGCAAATGACCTGAAGCCAAAGCCTTATTTAATGCATGGCAACTTTCTGGAGGTGAACATTTCCTGAATCATATAATAGTTGAGTGATGAGTATTGCATTATAAATGGAAAATAAATTGAAAGGAGGGGACTTCAAAGGGTTTTCTAGCCCTGCTCAACCTCTTGCCTAAAGGCAGTGATAGTATATCATTTAAGTTTGATCATAAATAGCAAACTGGGAAATCTCAACTGTGTTGAGAAAGCATCTAGGTAAACATCTTTACTCTCTCTCTCTTTTAAAAAGCCAGTAGGTTTTTAAAAGTGAATCTCACTAAAGCCTCACTCTGAAATTCAATATTTTGTTTATGGTTAATCATGTTCAGAAACATGGATGTTTGAGTTTTTGAGGATTACTACGTACTAAGGAGATCATCTTGTCATTTTTAATTTTCATTCCTTCTTAAACTGGGCAGAATCACAAAATTGTTGTTGCTTTTTGTAACTCAGCACATAGAGGTTTCTCCTATACTATTCTGTACCCAGAAAGATAATTGGCTTCAAATAGACAGCTGTCCTAAGAAGTACTATAGCCCAGGTTTCCTGTAGCACACACTGGCCTTTATGAAATGTGTTCATAAATGAATGCATTTATGACATTTTTTATCAAGTTCTTTGGACATTTTACAAACACAAAATCACTTAAAGACAAAACACAAACAAGAATAAGCTTTAAAACAATACTTGTGCTATCAATATAAAAATAACCACAGCTCTGCATCAAAGCATCATGAAATTAATATATACTCAGTCCAAAACCAGAAATATGGAGGATCATAAAATAGGCACTGGTGACCCTCTTTGTGGAGGGCATTCCATTACCAGGGCACCGCCACAAAAATGTCCTGTCCCTAATGGCCGATTGTCTCACTCCATTAGATGACGGGCTGCTGATGAAGTTCTTCAGAACTGGGCTGGTCCTTCAGGTTACCTAACCCAAGCTATTGAGGACTTTGAAGTATAGTACCAGCCAGACTTGGAGCTGTGCTGTGCTGTGCAGGGGTGGGCATTGTTTGAAACTTTACAAAGCCCACTCCCCTGCAGGGCCCCCAGTGCTATGCTCTGGAGGTTCCTGGTCCAGGTAATCACCATTAAATGGTGGGCTGATGGAGAAGGCCACAGGTCTTAAAACATTTTAACAATTAAGAAGAAATACACAGGCTTCTTAGTGTGGTAACATACCTCTGCCAAAGAGGCAGGTAATTCTGACAGGCATAGGCCCTGTCCTTTGCCCAGCCTCTTAGGTGTGAGTATCCAGTTTTTGTATCTCCACATACGCCAGTCCTTCAACTTTCCAACATGAGAATTTAATTCCATCTTTGCAAATGTCACCCAGTGCCTGCGTTATTATTCCTTGTATTGACACTTCCCTTCTGAAATTTATGACATGAAGACAGAATTCAGTCATGTGGAAGAAATTATCTTTTATCTTTGAATAACAAAGAAGTGACTGCTCATTTGTGTCATCTCTTCTCCACTTTCTCCTCTTTCTATCTTTTGCTTACTCATTGTACCACTACAGTATAGCTTGCTTCTTTGGCATTTATTTTCAAAAGTTGACGTAGTCACTCTGAACATTTTCTGAACACTGTGGTTCTTTCTGAAATTCAGCCACACCTATTACAATGCCTTGAGGTAAACCAATGTGAAGTGCAAGTTTAAAAAGGGAAGAACATTTTAAATTAGTAATATTTTCCTTTTTTCTTTCTTTCAGAAAGTGGGGGAAAGGGTCATAACTGATGTATTGATAGATCTTGAGGAAAATATGTGAGTCATTGACTTGAAACTCTGAAATCTAGTTTTAATTTCTGAAATGTTAACTCCCTGGTAATATTGAAGAAGTCACTGATAACCCAGACTTCAAGGGGTCCTTAGGGTGCAAACGTGATATAGCAAACTGTGTTTATGATGTAGAATGTAAGGTCCCTTGCTTTGTGCCATTTTATATAAATGGTGCTTTCTATATTTATCAAGGATTAGCTTATAATGTGATAAGCTTGCCATCACTGTTAGATGTTGTATCCAAGTCCGCGGAGTGTGCATTTGTTCTGGCGTAAATGAGAAGTTGAACAAAATAGACCCATTCAGTTACATTTTTATTTATTTTTAAATGAACATGTAAAGGAATGATTGGGCACAAATGCACACTCTTCATGGCTATTTGTGGCTTTCAGTAGCATCTCCAGTGGTGACGAGGGTTGGTATATGGGAGCAGACATTTGTGACTGCTCGTGGTGGCCATTTTGTTTTTCCCACAATTCCAAGGTGTATTCTGAGGCATTGGGGAAGGGGGAACTATGGAAGCCCTCACGATTTACCTTCCAGAATGTAATTAAATCAGGATGTTCTAGGTAGGGAAAACAAAATAGTGACCACCATAAGTGGCTGCTGCTGCTGGCCTGATCTGCTGCAGCCTTGTGGCACCAACAGAAAAGTTTTATTAAAAAGTTTATGTATATATTTACATGTATATATTTACCAGAGAAGTGTCTTAGCTTTTAGCAAAGTGGAGTGATTTATAGCATCATCAGTATCAGTGCCATTTCCTTCAAATACTGGAATTAAAGAGGCAAGACACAAGGTGTGGGGTATAAGTAGGGCTGCTTTAATAAACTACAGTATTAAGAACTACTGAACTGCATGGGGCGGGATTATGTGTGGGAAATACTCAGTTCTCTGTCAGGCTCATAAGCCTGCAGTGGTAGGACGAACCTACTCTGCAGGAGTGAAAAGGTGGTGTTAACTCCCATCTCTTTCCCCCTGCCACATTCCTTCCTGGGGAGGAAGGGGGCCTTCTTATTTCACACCTTCTCCGTGCCCCACAACTCAAAGTGAGTAGCATTGGTTAACCTCCAAAGTGATCCACACAGTGCCTTATGGGTCACAGAGCCTTTTGTGGAATCACTGTTCACTTGAAAGATGCCTCAGGGTACTCATCAGTTGTTTCAACCTCTTTCCTTTCCCTCACACAGCTGCCAAGTAACCAAATTAAACCAATCAGCCTAATTATCCACCTCCCACCTCTAACAGCACCTTACCAGCACTGCAATTTGCTTCAGTCTTAAGGAATACTTGGTGTGAACAGTCCATGATATTGAGTTGTACAAGCAGTTCCTTGACATGTAATTCTAGCATGTATTGAAGCCTCCACTTGAGAACATACACGAAAGGAGTCTCAGAGAAAGCAGGTTTAGGAAGTAGAGGACAGTTGAGTCTTGACATATTCCCATGAAGACCCAACTAGTTAATAAAAGCCAGGAAACAAATTTTAAGGTCAAATAAACATGACACTATATTTTCATTATGAAACCAAGTACAATGAGATAAATAATCAAATAGCAGACAGTGACCGGTGAAAAGTAATTTTGGGTTTTAATACTCTTTCTATTTTAATAATGCAATGTTATGATAGTAGCAGAAGGTAATTTTCAAAATATGAAGTTTTATCTTGGACATGTCTTATAGCTTCATGGGTTTTACGGATTGAAAATGGGTAATAAAATATTGTATTACAAAAAAGTGTCATAAGCAAACTCTGTCCCATCATGAGCTATGCTTGCAAAAGGGCATTACTGTTCCCACAGCAATCTGCAGGACTAAGCAAAAGAACTTGAGGGCTTGACAGCAAGTTGGTTACCACAGACCCTCCAAGTGTCCCTATTTTCCAGGGACATCCCTGATTTAGAGAAGCCATCCCGGTATCTGATTTGATCCCAGAATGTCCCACTTTTCCTTAGGATGTTCCTATTTTCATTGCAGAAATGTTGGAGGGTATGTAGTTATCCAACCCCCAACCGTCTGAAGGCAATCCTATATAGGAAAGGTTTTTTAATGTTTAATGTTTTATTACATTTTTATATATGTTGGAAGCTGCCCAGAGTGGCAGGGGCAACCCAGTAAGATGTGTGGGGTATAAATAGTAAAATTATCACTATGGAATGGGACATCCCTATTTTCATTGGAGAAATGTTGGAGGGTATGTTACCAATGAAATCGGCACACAGTCATGCACACCCTATAGCCCGAAGGAGAACTCTTGCAAAGGAAAGAAATAACACCCCTTGGTACTTTGGGAAAAAATTATACTAGCAATTAAAATAAATGATTACATTTTGAGCAAACAGCTTGCTTCTTCTTGTCATGGAGAAACAGAATTGTCAATATTCAGACAGGGATTAGACCAGCATAAACTGTGTGTATTGTTATTTTGTGGAGTGAGATCCCTTGCGAATGAATAGTCTTTACTATTATTAAAGTAGGGAATATTTCCAACTCATTGATATGATGATGATGACTAATCAGCATGCTGTAAACACGAAAGGGAGACACCTCAGTAAAGAACAGGAAATGTCATTGTGAACATATTTTCAGGCTTGATATTTTTGATATTCTTTTTAAAGGGCAGGGATTTTTATGATGTATGTGCTTCGGGAGAGCGCAGACAGAATCTACATATTGGTAGTGAGTTTTTGCTTCTGGTAGCCTGCAAAGCCCAGCTTCCTCGTTTTCAGCCCCACAGATAAACGTTTCCCTTTCTCATCTGCTGTCTGGGGAAAGTTTTGTTTTTCAGGGGGGAGGAGCTGTTGTGTGCAGAAATCCTCTTGTCTGATTGATGACACTAGTGCTGTATCCCAGTACAATATGCATCCTCCTGGTGGCGTATCTCCCTTTGTTGCCAAGGTCTTGTAAACATTTCTGGGCTGGTTGCCACAATTTCATTCCTGGTTGCCGTTTAAAGGGCTATCTAGAGATCTCTGAGGATAAACGTACTGGTGTTATAACACAACTGGCAAATCACAAGGGAGGTGGAAGGTTGCTGAAGAAGGAGAAAGTTCTATACAGCCTAAAATAAAATAAAGATAAAATCCAGAAACTGATCATAGTGACAAGTCATGAGAAAATGTCCTCATGTCAACATACCCTCAACAATTCAATTTCTCTTCCATCATCAGACAACTATTTGCTGTTTCCCCACTTTGTGTACTTGTAATTGATTTCCATACAAATAACAGATATGATGAAGAAGGCACATTTAACAGTCGAGTATCCAATAGGAGTTTGAAATGAAAGTTCTCATGTTGCTGAACATTCTATTTTCTGTTGTATTATTAGCTGCAATGACATAGGGAGGCTGTAATGGGAAACTTAGCAGGAGCTTTCTAATAGCTGTAAGTAGATTTAACAAAATATTATTGAAGCAGAAAAGGGAGAATATTACTAGAAATGTAAAGCACACTCCTATGTGTGCCTATTAAGAAGTAACTCCCATTGCACACTAGGGCCTTACTACGAGCTAAGTGTATATAGAATTACAGTCTCATTCCCTCTTCCAAACTTCATTTCCCTTGGGAGAACAGATTTTTTATTTCAAAACATCTCAACTCGAAATCTTAGGATGATCCTGTATAAAATATTTTAAGGCTTGAATAAAGGATGTACAGCAATTCCTACATGGTTTTTGCATCATTATGCCACCCTGGTCCTTGGACTGCATCTTCCACCTTGACATTGTAATGAACAATTGCATGTTATTCTTGGCTGGTAACAAATCATGGTGGGTAACTGCAGCTTCCCCCCCTTGTTTTTCTTTTAAGCACCAAATGGAGCCTCAGCTATTTTAAGGAACATTTTTAAATTTTAGAAAATAGAAATATCTTTTAAAAATGTGTTTCCTGAAATCCCTGATTTTTGTGGCAAGCAAGCAAATTACCAAAATATCAACACACCTCTCTCTTTTTGCTGTATTTCCAATACGGCTGTGGCTTGATATTTTTGTCAGGCATGAAGCCTTGCAAAAATCTACCTTTGCTAAGGACTGTATTTTTGAACATATCTTTCTGATTTACAATTGGTTTATAATAGTGAGCTTACAATGGCAAAGGCCCCCTTACCCTTTCCTATAATAATTTCAAGCCATGCAAGGCGGATGCTTGACTCTTTCCCCATTATTGAGAATGGGAAGAAATGAAGCATAATAATAAGCACAGCAAATAATGTATCCCTTGGAAATTCCCTTCTTTTCCTTGGGTGACTGCTGGAGTACTTCTCAAATGGAGACATTAATTTATTGCTGTAAGCTACATGATGCCATCTAAAACAGGAGGTTAGAGTTCAAGTTCTTTCCTATTTCCAGGGAAATGCAATTAAGAGTCTATCACAAACTAGACAGACCAAGGGAGACAACAGAGCCACCTGCTGTGGCAGATTATGTGCCCTCTATTGAAGAGTGAGATGGTGACAGCAGCATTCAGCATCACCTGCGAAGGGAAGGAGGAGGACTGAAGGCATCCAGCAGAGCTGACTTGCTGAACTTTTACACCAAAAAATGTATGGCAACAGCGTGCATTAAATTACACTTCAGTGCAGCCTAGGCTTGCATCAAAGGAGCTGATTCCCTTTCTATGCATAAATGCAGAAACTGAAAGGAGGAAAAATGCAGATGTCCTTACATTATCCATTAACCTTCTAAATACTACAGAAAAGCCGATTTAAAGAAAACAATAGACTTGGCTCCACAAAATGGGATCGGGAAAGGGCAGGAAACCTTATCTTAGAGGGACAATGGAAAAGATTAGGGGTAGAGGACATTTTAGGTGACCAACTTCAGGTAGGTATAGGTGTCACGTGAGAGGAATCTGGGACTAGGCATGCATGGCTGTGAACAAGAAAATAGCTATCCTCTGTCTTTTCTTTCCTTTCCCCCTCATAAGACCCCACTAAACATGGCATAGCATCTAACTCAAGAGTTTTCCCTCCATGTCTCTGGTGGCCACTTACAGGGACAAGGAAACTCAAGAACGTTGCCCAAGAAGGGGAGATTGGCAACCAACTGGTAATTTTTCAAATTGAGGGAAGGCTTCTTATGAGCAGTTTTACCACTATCTCCTTCAAGCAGGCAGGGACCACCCCCTCTCACAAGGTGGCATTGATCACCTCTCTGGCCTAGCCAGCTCTCCCCTCCCTGCTAGTTTTGATCAGCCAAGAGGGGCAAGGGTCCAGAACGCAGCTTGTCCACGCCCTTGAGCCTTACTAATCCAATACAACAGGAGTAGAAACTGTACACTCTACACTTCTTGAGATACATTTGCTGTAATAGTGGAATCAAGGTCCCAGCGGATGCAACCAATTTTATCCTCAAAATGTTTTGCAAACAAGTCACAGCTAGCTACCATTGGTTCTACCACATCCTTTTGCCCAGGTTGTAAAAGGTCCAATACTTCCCAGAAAAGCTCTGCCAGACGGCACAACAAGGATGCAACGGAGGCAACAAAGCCACTGCCACTAAGTTGACTCGATAAGGAGTCCTCATCGGTGTTTTATTGCATTCAACTGGAGGCTTCCTCCACTTGTGTTCAAGCTGTCTTCCAGCATGTCTCATTGCCCTAAACTCTGGAGTATACCAAGGAGTCAAGCAAGGAAGTTTAGGGGTGATCGTGTCAATGGTTCAAGCCATTCAGATGTTCCAGAAGTTAGCTAGGACTTCAACAGAAGCACCAGTTATACCAGCCAGAAAATCCCCCAGAGTCATCTGGAAACCCATTGGATCCAGTTGCCTCCAAGGACAGACCATATAGGTCTTCCGCCTCTGTGGAGAGCTAAAGGTGCTGAAAGCCTAAATCTCAACAGGAAGTGATCTGACCATGGCAAGGAACTGATGTCAGTATCCCCCCCCTTCCTGCCCAGTTGAGAGAACAAGGTCCAGAGTGTGGCCTGCCACATGCATTGGGGTGGTGACATGTTGGGACTGCCCATGGTTGTCATGGCACCCATGAAGTCTTGAGCCACACCATAGCCAGTTGCCTTGGCATGAATGTTGAAGTCCCTCCAGAACTAGCAATCTGGGAGTTCTCATCACTGCCTCTGAGACCAGCTATGTCAGCTCAGGGAGGGAGACTCCTGGGCAGCGAGGTGGATGGTAAACCAGAAGAACCCTAAACTGTCCCAATTGCCCAATGCCAGAAACACACAATCTAGATCCCCAACCTCACAGAGAGCCTGGAGAGAGAGAATGTCTATAGACTACAGCGCCTCCCCCTTCCTAGCCCTCGTCTGCCCTGATGTTGCACCGAGTACCCAGGTATGCACAGTTGGGTGAGATCATCTCCACCCGATTCACCCACCCAGGTCTTAGTGATACAGATCAGCTCGGGGGAGGGCATACTCAGAGCAGACCTGCCATTCTACACTGACAGCCGCAGACCTGAGAGCTCTGTTGTTGACCCTTTCCTATGCCTACCAGTATCCTGCCCCTTGCCCTTGCCCCAGAAGTTATTGTTTGCTAAACTAGTTTAAACTGTTAATCTAGCCCAACATTGATCGGAGAGCCAATTAAACAGTAATTGAAGGATATAGGACTGTCCTGCCTTGGATGCACACACATTAAAGAGCATATCAGAGGGAAGACATCATCTCTACCATTCACCTTTCCATATTTTCTTGTACGAGATTTTTTTATTATTAAAAAAAAACAATTTAATGGGGTGTTTCAAGCCTACGGTCTTGCTGAACATTTCAATCAACTATTATACAAGGGGGGACAATTTCCTCAAGAACAGGTCAGGATAGGATTCTGTGTTATTTATGACTTTGGGCCATAATTTCAGTGGATATGCTGCTTTACATTTCTGTAATAAATATTTTGCTTCTTTTAAAAAAAACTTCTAGCACTTTTTGTGGTTTATCAGGTGTAAGTCTGTCTCTGTTTTGTTTTTAAAAGTGACTCAGTTAGGACTGGCTTAGTGTGGGTATGAAATGTGTCACACTGCATTAGCCTCTGCGGAAAGTGACACCGCAGAATTGCATAGGGATAGTTACTCAGTGACTTGCATGTCGTGTTTGCCTGGCTAACTTGTCAAAGCTAGTTTTCACTACCCTTTGCCCTGCAGCACCAACCTAGCCCCTGAGAAGTGGGTGTTCACCATCAGCTTTTTGCTTCAGACAGCATTGTCAAAAGATGGGCAACCTGGTGGAAGAGAGGAAAGGCAAGTGGGCTTGTGTAGTACTAGCTCATCTCTGGGTTCTGATGAGCCAACAGATAGGCCCTTCTGTTTGCATAAATTAGGGGTGCACTCGTGCATTGATTATTGGGAGGGGGTTGAATACTGTGCTTCCGCCACATGTAATCTATATATATTCTGATGCATATTCAGGTGGCATTAAGCCACCCTGACTTCCAAATTGGCTATTTGGCATGAAGGAGTGACTGTGGAACCAGCAGGGCTAGGACAGTTTTAATGGGCATTTTCCTGCTAAGGATCTTTGGCGGCCCCTGCATGATTAGACCAAGGGTTCATCTAATCCAATATTCTTTTGCTATCTTTTATTATCTATTAGATTTATATACAGTACTGCCCTTCATCACAAGATCTCAGGGCAGTTCACAGGATAAAATACAAGGGGGAAACACCAGTAAATAGTTAAAACAAAACAATGAGCCACCAAACACATTTAAAAGGCTGTAGAATATTAATCAGACTTATAAAACAAAAACATAGAAATACAGATTAACAGGTAACTCTTAAAAACGATTTAAGACAATCCCACCCACCCTCAAATAAACAGCACCCACCCAAGTTAAAACCCCATCCCTATTAAAACCATAATAGTAGTGCAAGGGGACTGGCTCAGGCCCTTGTTACACCCCCAAAGTGTCGCCCCCAAAGGGATGACACACTTTGGTGTTGGCTCCGCTGAGAGTGGCCCTGCACCCAGGGCAGGCAAGCTGGATTTATAGAGCTGCCCCAGCAACTGGTGCACGCCTATCTGGGGCAGCAGGTGTTTTCAATGCTGCCTGCCTACCTACCTGCCTGTCCAGGGTCCTGGCCTCTGCCCTACTTGTACAGCTGTAGGCAGGTCCTGGTTGGAGATTGAGTAGAGGCCACAGGTCCAGCAGGTATGGGGAGATGGAAGTCCTCCGTGAGGCTGCTGCAGGCATTTCTTTGTCTTGTGCTGTTTCTGTACTCAGATATGTTCAGGCAAAGGTCTCTTCAAGCCAATAGTGGGCAAGATTCTTCCTCTAATGTCCAATGTTTGCTCACTCACACTTCAGTGCTCCATTGGTGTTGCAGCTTGCTTCATCATCTTCGCTTGGATGCTTGGGGAAAACAAGGATACTTCCCAGGCCTTGCAGCTCTGTACAAGCAGAGAAGGGAGATGTTGGATAACCACAGCTAGTTTTAGAACAAAATACTAGTATTATAATATTGATGTCCCCCCCCCCTTCTGACTTGTCAGGTGGGTTTTGTATATTTTTTTCTCTACAGGATGTTCATATAGGCAGGTAATATTGTCTATAGCTAAAGAGGTCATATTAATTCCAATGAATTTTGTATTCCATTTCTCTTGTTCTACAGCATGGGTAGCTAATATACTGCATTCCTGAGGTTGCTGGAGTACAGCTCACATAATTCCTGGCTACTGGCCATGTTGGCTGCAGGTGATGAGAGCTGGAGGCCAGCAACATATGGGGGCCACTACATTGGCCACCTTTGCCCTACAGAGTTGTAGGAGAGATGAGCTGCTTTCATAATCACACCATCCCATTTAACTATTCTAGAACCAAGAGCTTTTGCAGTCTGGTGCCTGCTATTAGAATGAGTATACAGTGTGAAGTACTAGGGGAATAATGTAGTTGATTCAGCTTTTGATTAGATCTCAGGCAATGGATGCCTCCCTTTAGTGAGTTTATGAGTGGCTGTTGCAAGGCAAGCAACTGCATGGGTGTGTGTGTGTATTTTAATAAAAAAATAAAAATGCATATCCACTTAACTAGAACTTTTTAAATGCTGTGTATGTACAGCCACTCCACCATGTATGTACAGCCACTTCCTGCTGTAGAGCTCACCAAGGACCCTCTAGTGCAACACCAGTAACAGTTGTATTACAGAAGCACAAAGGTGTTTGGCAGCCTTAGGCCATATAGTATGATATTCTTCTGTGAGACAGAAACTTTCTAGATTTCTCTCCTGGCCTCTCCTAGATGAAACTTTACAATTCAAATCCCAGTGTGGCAAAAGCTGAGAGCAGGTGCATCACAGGAAGGTTTTAACCTGACCTCAACGGGTCATAGCTAAAGCTTCGGAAAATACATAATTGACTTCGATGGGGGTATCATTGGAAGTAAGGCACAATGTTGGTAACATTATCTGAGACATCTGAGGATTGTGAGTAGATCTCAGTAGCAAATAAACTGGAGCAAACATGATTCGCCCAGACATTCAGCAAACAGGGCAAGATGCTAAGGTCACTGAGTAAATTATTCAATGTGAATAATTCTCTCAGCAAGCCTTCTGACCCACTGACTATATGATAGCATTTGATTTCTGGGTCAGATAGTCATCTGCATACAGCGTAGGAAGCCAAAGCCAGTGCCTGCAATCTTTTGTTGTTGTTGCTCCCACGTCTGATTCTCTATCATATGCCCCTATAATTTCCTGTCTGTAAAGTAACAACTACTGTACACTCAAAGGGACTAAGGCAGACTTATGTGGCCTAAATATTTTGCAGTAGTAGTTGAAGGGTGCTGCTGGGTTGTTGTTGTTTTAAAGGTTAGATGACCTTGTAACCCAAAATAGATGAGGCTATGCAAGTGGGAAGGCTGGGACTGCAGCTTGATTTAGGGCCAAAAAACCTTCCATCTGACATGTTTGCTTTATTGTCAGACCGCTAACCCATCAAAGATGCATTTTGGCACCCTTTCTAATATTCTGTAGGCTCATGAAAAACAGAGGAAAATCATAATAATCCCAAATGGAAAGTCATGCAAGTTGCAAGCATAAAAGCTATTGAAAACACATTTTAGAATACATGGGCATTTGTAGAATTCAGATCACCCCTGCACAAAGAGGGAAGAGAGGAAGAAAGAGGGATTTGAAGAAGCATTTCCATCACCAAAGGTATGAATGTGAAATTCAACACATCCACATGAAGGGGGTGAGTGGGAGGAAGGGAGGTAAATAGACGAAGTACATATGCACATTCAACTGCCTAACGGTGTCTGTGTCACCCAAGAGTTCACAGGCGCGGAGATAAGAAAAGAATAGTTGCTCCATTGACTGGAGAGGTCACTTTCTTGTTTGCGTGGAGAAGCCATTTTCAACAGAGCCCAGTGGTGCAAGTGCACAGCTGTATTGAGGTAGCACCAGGTGTTTAAAATTGCCCAGGGCAACTGTGGCCTCCCCCATGCAATACCACTGGTTTGAGGTGCTTCAGTTTGTCTATGCATGTGACAGGGATGACTATGGATCCTGCAAGTCTGGCTTTCTGCTATGGAAGGCATGGGGAGTGGGCAAAAAGTCGCATTCCTCTTTCTTCTTCTTTTTAGGGAAAGCACTTATGCTTTTGATTGCACCTCTCAATGATAAACCCCAGGGAGTCATGGTTGGCTTCCATATGCAAACTACTGCTTTGACGACCAAAACCCAGATATAAAAAGCTTCCTTACCCTGAGCTTCATCACTGTCTATTGTTCCCAGCCCAGTGTATACTGATGGGGGAGGCAGCATGTCTTCACAGTCTTAAGTAGAGAGCCTTCTCAGCCCAGATACCAGAATAAGGAGTTATATGACTACTTTCACTTGTTTTAGTAGAGTATGGCTGCTACCTCTTAGTTACAGAGTGGTTGGGAGGGGGAGCTATTTGTGGGAGAAGTGGCAGATGGGAGGAGGGGTGTTTAGCTCTTTCTGTCTTGCAACTGCCTGCAGGTGGTTTCCCCCCAGCCAGGGTTTTAAGCCCATGTTTGTGGCCTGGATTCTTAAGGGAGAGTAGAAGAGGCTGAAGGGAGTTGCAGGGGTATAGTGGCAGCCAGAGAAAGCTTTTTGTTGGTTTAGCCAGGAAGCCCCACTGCCTATAATTCCTTCCCTCAGGTGCCTTATCCAAGCCAAGGTGCCAGACCCAAGCCAGAGGTTTAAAAGACTCATCTTGGTAGGTGCATGCAGGGCAAAGGTGGCTGCTGGGAAGAAAGGTTGCCAGGGGAACACAGATTTTTTTTGGGGGGGGAGGGAAATACTCCTCCTCCTCCTCCTCCCACATTTCTCTTCTCTCTTCTATAGGGCCTTCTCCCAGTGCCATTTTGTAGTGCAGAAATGGTTGCTAATCTGAGTTTCAGCCTAAAGCTGCTTTTGTTGGGTCTGTCAGGGGCTGAAGCTAGAATCTTCGACATGCAAAGCACATGCTCTTTCATGGTTAGATACAGCCCTCATTTACTGACCAGCAGCAACCTGCTTGTGTTGTATTGGAGGAAGATGAATTGGCATATGATGAAGTTTGTGGTCTGAAAGTCAATTTCGGAAAGCAGCCAACTAGCTTTGTGATAACATGACTATAGATGCATTATTATAAAACAATTCCTGTTTGCAGTTATGGTCAGAAGGCATAGTTCATAGCCAGGTTCCTTTTATGTAATAAAAATTGGTGCTTCCAATAGAAAGGGATATGGGCATTCTCATTTCCCTTCCTTTGCACCGCGCAAATGCCCATAACCATCCATTCATATTGAAATCCCTAGTCAGTTTCCTTTGTCAGCTTATCTGGAAGAAAGAAGGAATGAGAATGACATCTCTAGGTCTTTGGGCAAAAATACCCTTTTGTTTAAAGTTACTGCTTTGAACAATTTTTGCTGACTTGGTTTGCAAGCTTTAGATTCTTCAGTAGCTAGTGATATTAAAAAAACAACCCTCAGTTTGCACTGGAATGGACAATGGGTTAAAAAACTGAGGTCCCCCCCAACCATTTTCCCCCCTCCACACTCCCTACAACCTTTTATATCCTTGTTGTTTTACTGCCTGAGAAATGAAAACTGCACTGTCTCTTTCAGTCTCATCTCTTGTTTATCAGCTGAACTGTTGTTTGGGCTAGTTTAAGGTAATATGTAAATCTGAAGATTTGTGGATAGGTGGATTAGCCCATCCCAAGGGGAGGCTGTGGAAATGAAGCCCTGGTGACTTTTCAAAAGAGGGGAAATCCTTATTCTGCTTTGACCTATAAGGATTTGACTTGAAGCAATCAGTGTCAGGTCCCTGTTTTATCAGGGTGAGGGAAGCTGCTTTAATTTATAGGTAGGATTTACTTGGTTATATTACTGTTTGATTCTCTCCCTTTTTATAAGGTTGTGAATACACCTATACAAATGAGAAGGAAGGGGAGGGCTTGTATTGAAAGACAATAGTGTAGTAATAGCATGTAGGGATAGAAGATCTTCACAGGGTCTGACAACAAACTGATATGTTTATGAGGTATTCTGTGGCTTGCCTTCTTTCTTTCTTTAACATTTTACAGATGTGTAAAGCAGCTGGTAGGGACGCAGGTGGCGCTGTGGGTTAAAGCCTCAGTGCCTAGGACTTGCCGATCGAAAGGTCGGCGGTTCGAATCCCCGCGGCGGGGTGCGCTCCCGCTGCTCGGTCCCAGCGCCTGCCAACCTAGCAGTTCGAAAGCACCTCCGGGTGCAAGTAGATAAATAGGGACCGCTTACCAACGGGAAGGTAAACGGCGTTTCCGTGTGTGGCTCTGGCTCGCCAGAGCAGCGATGTCACGCTGGCCACGTGACCTGGAAGTGTCTCCGGACAGCGCTGGCCCCTGGCCTCTTGAGTGAGATGGGTGCACAACCCCAGAGTCTGTCAAGACTGGCCCGTACGGGCAGGGGTACCTTTACCTTTACCTTTAAAGCAGCTGGTAACATTGCCGTGTCCATAAACCAGGGAGAAAATAAGATTTTTAAAATGCTCCCCAAAGTGACTGAATGCCATAACATGTAATAATAATAATAATAATAATAATAATAATAGTAATAATAATTTATTATTTATACCCCGCCCATCTGGCTGGGCTTCCCCAGCCACTCTGGGCAGCTTCCAAAAGAAAGATGGTTTTTTAAGAAGCGGTTTAATAACCGCCTCTTTCAGCGGGTCTGGGAAGGCTCTCTCACGGAGGGAAGCATTCACCACCCCACGAAGCCCATCACCCAGCCCTTCCTGGCTAGCTTTTATAAGCCAGGATGGGCAAGGATCAAGGAGACAGGTGGTTGGTTTCACTTGTCCAAGCAGCATGTCCACATCCTTGGAGGTAACAGATTGGAATTGATCCCACGCAATTTGACTAGGCAGGACTGTAGCACTCTCCCGCCCGGCCCTGCTCCCACGGTGGCGTCTACCTCTTCCCGAAACTGAGCGACTTTATCTGCAAAAAACTTTGCAAAATCATTGCAGGAGATCATGTGGCCCGTACTGGGCCCTGATGTAGCAGGTGGCTCCGCTAAATTGCAGACCACCTGAAAAAGTCTCCTGCTCCTGTTTTCTGCAGATGCAATAGAGGCGGTGAAGAAAGTCTTCTTCGCCGTCGCTACTGCCACTTGGTAGGCTCGACATTGAGCTCTAACCTGTGTCCAGTCAGCTTCAGAATGGGTCATCCGCCACCGGCGCTCTAGCCGTCTCAACGATTGTTTCATTGCCCTCAGATCTGTGAAAAACCACGGGGCTGTCCGGGCTCCATGCAATTGGAGAGGGCGCTTCGGAGCCAAACAGTCAATAGCCCTGGTTAACTCCACATTCCAGCGGGCCACCAGGGAATCAGCTGAAAGGCCATCAACATGGGATAAAGCATCCCCTACCACTCTCTGGAAACCATTTGGATCCATTAAGTGGTGGGGGCGGACCATCCGAATCGGTCCCACCTCTCTGCAGAGGGGAAGGGTCGCGGAGAAGTCAAGTTGCACCAGGAAGTGGTCTGACCATGGCACTTCTTTCGTTTCGCTTTTACTTAGTGTCAGATAACAAACATCCATAGAGGTAAACACCAGGTCCAAGGCATGTCCGTGGCTATGGGTTGGGCCAAACTTATTCAGGGACAGCCCCATGGAGGCCATGCTTTCCACGAAGTCCCGAGCGGCCCCTTGTAAGGTCGTGTCCCTGCCTGGGGAACTGTATGAAGAAAAAGATGGCTGCCTCCATGGACCAGTTGGGGTTGGCCATCTTTTTTCCCATATGACATCCTTGCAAGCTTCATTCCATTGCATACGATATGATATTTGCTCTGCATCTGTGAGGTATTGAGCTTTAACTATGGCAGCACCTGTGCTCTGGAACTCCCTGCCTCTTAACATTAGGCCATCGCTGTCACTGCACTGTCCCAGATGCCAGCTAAGACCACTTTTGTTTCGGCAAGCCTACCTACGGTGTACAAAAAGCAATTAACAACATACAAATAACGTCAACAACATTTAAAAACAGGCATGCCAAGTAATGCATGCCAATGAAGCAGCAGAGATAGCAGCTAGAGTGTAGGTAGAACATAAAATACTCCCATGCTATCGTGTAGCTAAGTTCAAACTCTAAAAAGCCCCTACTGTTCCCACCTTTTACTATTCTGAAGTCTGTTGTAGGCTACCTCACTGCAGTTGCATTTGTGAAAGACTGTGTTTGAATCAATTGGTCCTGGAGATTTCACACGGGGAGTCTTTAAAGAGCAAAGTTTTCAACACAGTTGATGGATATCCATGGAAAGGAGACTTATTATTGCACTACTTATGGTTGTGCTTATTATAGCTGCCATATGGTGGCTGCCTCTCTGTATACTGACATTCAGCTGCTGAATGATAAGGGTAGGGAGGGGGGATTGATACAGTTCACATTTAATGTTGAATCTATCAAATTTGAATTTCTTGAAGCAACATGAGAATCGAAGCACAGCCATCCTTTGAAATTTATTTGAATCATGGAGTGCAGTTCCCCAACCAATGTTTAGAAAAACACATTATATTCAGGAAAATTCTTGCAAAGACAAAAATGTACATTAATCGAATCTGCATATAGATTGTTAGAAGAAAGTCACACTAATGTAGATGAATTTTCACAAACCCACAAGTTGCTGCAGGAATTGGAGAACCAAATTTAAAATTATTGCAAAAATGAGAAATTGAGAGAATTTAAATGGACAGATCCTCCCATCCTACTGAATGGGGACATCAAAGCTGTGAATCTGAGTACTTGTCCCAAACGTAGTGCCTCCTACTGCTGTGAATCTGAAGCATATCTGTCATATCAGATCCCACCCTCAGATTCTGGTTGTTATGTAGGATACTGTGTGGAAGGAAATTGGGAGGCATCTGCTCCTAACATGTTTGTTTTCCTCCCCTTCATCCCCTAGTTTTGCTGTTTCTGACAGTTTATGTGGTGTGACAAGTGAGTTCATATCTCTGGTGCTTTTTCTGACCTGAACATTTTTGGCAAGTGAAGCTGAAGCATGAGTCACCCACAGCATGGATGGATGGCTGGATAAGTCAATGCCTTGTTAACTGAAGGACTCCAGGTAATGCTGTTGGCCAGTGCGTTTATTCTGAATGAAGGTCATGGTGGCACATTCAGAATGCCTTCCTTTTATTAAATGGCTGGAGCCCCTTCCAGTTTGGTAAAGTACTTTCATAGCAGGTGAAATTATGCAAATCCCAGCTGTGTCCTCTGTGATCTTGCAGAGTAGAGCCTTTGTAAGTAAGTGAAGGCTAGTTTTTGGATTGTTAGCAATGACCCATTTACTAAATTTCTGGATAATATCTCATTTCATACCTTTCCTGTTTCTCTTATTGTTGTGACTAAGACAGTCTTTTGACTGAGCACTAAGCAAGGTGTAAATCAGGAATGTGCACATACAGTGGAGTGCAGGCACAGAACTGGCTTCTGCATATTTAAAGGAATCTAAATTGGTTTGTTGTTCTAATAGACACTCTCTCCGCTGCTGCTGCTGCTGCTGCTGCTGCTGCTGCTGCTGCCGCCGACGCCCTGCAAATTGAAGCATGACTAAAAGCTACCGGGTTATAAAACAGAAATCCCTTTAGCTTGGACTATTCTGCCATGAGTGAATTAGCCATCTTGTTCCAAAAGACATGGAAACCGCCCCCCCTTCACATACTCACTGATAAAAAATAATTGCCAATGTTAACTTGCCAATGTATATAAAAATAGCCACACCACTATCTTAGTAACAAGACTACATTTAGTGCACTGCAAGCAAAATCATTGCCCACTAAAAATGTCACTGCTGGTAATTCTCAGATGGCACTGAACAAACCTGAGCATTATGAGGGAGGAATGTATAGGACCCAATAGCCTTGGGACTGAGCCAACTTGATTTTGAAAATTGATCCTAAAAGAAAGGAGAAAATGGCATAATTGTATGTGGATCTAAGGATATGACATCAGACTAGCTGAGCTAATGGTGAATTACTCAATTGTGAGAGTAAGAAAGACTCTCTGTTACAACATACTTCTGAAGATTTATTTTGGAGACATTTTGCTGTTGAGTCTCTAAATCTGATTTACTTTAGGAACTCAAGGAAGTAGTAAAGACAAAGAAAGTAGTGAAATTTTAAACCTAAAGCCTAGTTGCTTTGGTTCAGGAGTCATAATCTCCAGACTGTGGTTGTGAGCTCAATGAAATATGTTCTGGAAAAGGCCTGGGTAATGTTGAACTCTTTGGCAGAAATAGTTAAAAGACCACTGGGAAAAAAAATCAACCAAATCTATTTTTTTCTGGTGTAAAGAGATGCAGTATGATTCGATGAGTGATTGACTATGGGAGGGCAAAGGAGAGCCTTTCAACAGGATGGATGGTGACATTGTTGATAAATATGGAAAAATATATAAAGAGAGGAAGGCTTGGGAGGTAATATGAGAAGTTCAGTGTTGCGTTTATGACAGTAATGAAACATCCAAGCAGAGCTATCCAAAAGTAAGTTGAAGACATGAGAGAGACACTCTCTTGTTAGAGAGATGAAGACCTGAAGATCATTGCTGTATAAATCAGGGCTTTCCAAAATGTGTGTCACGACATGTTAGTGTGTCGGCTGCAGCGTTTAGGTGTGTCACATGAATGCTCCCCATGATCCTCCCAGGGCCGGAAAGGGGTTAGTTTAACTTCCGGTATGCTAGTAAAACTGAATTAGTGTGGTGAAATGATGCATGTCTAAAAAGTGTGTCAGCAACATGAAAAGTGTGGAAGCTCTGGTATAAATGGTACTGAAGTCTATGGGATATGTTTAGATCACCCAGGGACAGTACATAGAAAGAGAATAGAAGAGGGCCAAGTACAGAGTCTGATGGAAGAAGAGAGAAAGCAAATGAAGAGCTTCCCCCCTATGGAAATATTCAAAGAGCTATTAGACAGGTAATGGGGGAAATAGCTGGAGTACACCTGTACAATGGGAAGGATGCGGGTTTTCCTTACATGGGTGTTTTTGAAATGAACAAAACAGAGATTGTGAGAATTTACACACTACATAAATGATTAAAAAATTATTCATTCAGTCTTTATTGGAATAATAATATATTTTAATTAACGCTTAATATAAGATTTATGGCTCTGCTGTACTGACACTCTGGTCAGGTTACACTGGATGTGCCTTTGGTAATAGTCTGTGAATGATCTGTGGCCAGTATCCTGCATCTGTTGTTGTTGTTTTTCAATGGTGAGAATTTGGCTTAGGAACTATCTCTGCCTGTGACAGAGTAAATCCTCTCCTGGTAACATCACTATGCATGCAACAGATCCGCTATTTGCCTAATCTTAAGAGTTTTGCTTTATTTGCACAATATTTTATTTCTGCTCCCTTCACATGCACATTATCCTCTGCAAATACCTTGAGGGCTCAAGTACCTCCAGTAGAGGATTCCAGTTCTTAAGCAGTGATACCTGTTTTGCATCAGAGGCTGACACATTTTTAATGGTTTTCAAGTTAGCAAGTTCACCGAGTGGAAGGGAGCCAATATCCATTTGTAGATACTATTGTTATATAGCAATGGTGTACATCCAGGTTTAGCCCCTGGGTGTCTCCTTGGGATCAGCTTCTTGGCATAATTTTATCCATTTAGGGGCTGAGCTATTGGCTCATTTATCACTATGGCAACACTGCTACTTCCACTAAATTTGCTTCTGTTTTTTCCTCTTCTTTTTAAACAACTTACCACTCAGTCCTGGGCATGTTTGCACTGATGTAAGTCCACCTGAACTTGAGAAACTTCAGGACAAAAGTAGCTGCAAAAGCAACTATATTGCAACATTTTCTTGTAGTTCCCACTTGTCCTGTTTTACAACTCTAATCTCATATTTCCCTATTCATCTGTTCCTTTGTTCTCTTCTTCCTGTTCCTTCTACTTGATACAGCTTTTCTCTGGATCAAGCATGCCACCTTTATTTATGAACACCTCCTCCAAGCCATATATAATAATAATACAAATATTATAATCATTATAATGATGGTGTTGATTTCTGTCTTTCCATTATTAAAGAACTCAGGTACTTTGTACTATCATCTTTTGCCTTGCATTTTATCCTCAGAGCAATCCCGTAAGAAAGATGGGGCTGAGTGTGGCTGGTGCAAAGCCTTGTAGTGCACCGTTCAAAATTGCCGCAGTGTACTAACCTGTCTTTTTGCTGTATCCATTTCAAATTTGTGTATGAACTCCTATTTTCTTTAACACTTATCCCATATTATCAGAATGCTCTCATTTATTAATACAGTATCAAATAATACAAGTTACTCATGGCACCCTGGGTTGTATTCCACTAAGTCTTACTCAGAGTAGAACCATTAGAATTAATGGAACTAAGTGGGCCATGACCATTAATTGCAGTGGGTCTATTCTGAGTAGGATTTAGTGGCACACAACATCTTTCAGTGCATTTGGTGCAGTCTACACAAGGCAAGTACTGAGAAAACTCCAGAATGGAACCTGGGTCCCCAGAGACTACTTTGTGGCTTCTCTTTTTTTGTTTTCCAACAGGCTAAATTAATTGAACTTGGGTCCCAGTGCAATCAGTGTGAAGGTTTCACTTATTGTAATGGGAGCTAAGTTTGATTTACTTAGTCTGAAATCCACCCATGCACTTAGGGCAAACACAAAGATTCAACACTTTGAGAACTCCAAATTCTCCCCCCCCCCCCCCGCACACATACTTCTAGCCATTATACAGCAAGTGTAGGCCTAGAAATGTGTGGACAATGTTTGGTAAAATTTCAGAGCCTGGAGAGAATTTCAATGAGTGGAGCTTTAATGTCCTACATATCATCTTGCCCTGTGGCAAGTGCAGTCATGCAAAATACTGGCTAGTTTGCTTAATTACACAAGTCAAATAATTTTCCATTTCTTGGTATGTAGTGTTTGTTTTCTTGGCATAAAATTCTGGTGAATCTCAAAAGCAGTTTATGTACCACTTAGTCAATAAAGTCACTGACAAAACAACTGTTATTTTAATAGGGCTGAGTATTATTATTATTTATTATTATTATTATTATTATTATTATTATTAAAGCCTTGGACAGGAGCTATGCCACATATGTCTTCCATCCAGAGTTTACTGGAACTGAATGTGTTTGTTTCACAGTATTATTAGAATAATATTATATAAATAATACAATAATATGGTTTTAATGGGGTCCTAACATCATAGTGTTTAACGTGGGTGGCGCTGTGGGTTAAACCACAGAGCCTAGGACTTGCCGATCAGAAGGTCGGCAGCTCGAATCCCCACGACGGGGTGAGATCCCGTTTCTCGGCCCCTGCTCCTGCCAACCCAGCAGTTCGAAAGCACATCAAAGTTCAAGTAGATAAATAGGTACAGCTCCAGTAAAGGTAAATGGCATTTCCGTGCGCTGCTCTGGTTCACCAGAAGTGGCTTAATTATGCTGGCCACATGACCCAGAAGCTTTACGCTGGCTCCCTCAGCCAATAAAGCGAGATGAGCACCGCAACCCCGGAGTCGGTCACAACTGGACCTAATAGTCAGGGGTCCCTTTACCTTTTAAACATCATATTGTTAACATCATCTGTTTGTTTGTTTGTTTGTTTGTTTGTTTGTTTGTTTGTTTGTTTGTTTGTTTCTAGGGCATTCCTTAGTACTTTGCTCCCTCTCAGAATGAAACAGTAATAGATTACAAAATGGTTCCTTAAAAATTAAGAGGCTTCCCATTGGGGTGGGGGTAGGAATGGGGTGAGAGCAATACTATCCAAACAACCTGTCTGAAATTCTTAATTGCAGAAAATGCCACTATGTTGTCAAACTTGAGCCTTGCTTTCCTGTCAGACCTTGTTTTCTTGAAGGGAGCTCATTCCCTGGAGCCAGCCAAGCTCAAGAGATAGAAGAAGACATGAAAATGTACTAGGGAGAGTGCAAGGGGGCACAGCCCTGCCTTGACACTGACACAGATAATTGAGTTATTGAGTAGTTAGTATAAAAGTTAACGGCTTCTTGAGATGTCACACAGCACTGAGGCTGCTGTGAAATTAATTATCCCTCCGGTAGCATTTATACTTGCCAGTTCCCCCTCATCCACACCCCCGGTTAATGTGCCTAATGCCATTTGGCACCTGTTTCAGCCTCTCTAGAATCTCTACACTTTCCAGCAGTGCTGACATGTATAAAAACTGATAAGGCAGAGAAAGATGGGATACACTGGTACAGTGCTGTTAATAACAACAATTGGACAACTAATTAATTGTGATTATTTGCATAGCGCCATCGCTATGCAATGTCTAACGGACATCACTACTTTAAACATGCCATCTGCTGCTTTAAGGCTAGGATTTTCAGTGGGAACTAAGGATATTTGACACCTAACTCCCCTGGGCCTATTCAGAATTCCCAGCCATAAATCCCATGGGTTGATGATGATGTAGAGCCATCTGTCTTCATGTAGTAACCATGCATATGATGCGCTGCATCTTTTCAGCACTTGTCAGTCAAGACCCCAAGGGTCTTCCTCTGGCAGTCTGCTGTGAATTCAGACTCGTGTTCAGACTTTGGCTGCTCCATGTCTCCTTCTCATTAGGAACTCTAACACAGAGATGCTGGCATCTCCATTTGACAAGAGTGGAGTTGCCTTTTCAAAATCTGAAGAAGCATTGCAACAACTGTTTGCATTATACATCTGTGGACTCTTCAGTGCCTGTTGAATTGGCTCAGATAAAAGGCTCCTTGTGTCTGGCATCCTGATGCCCACAGTGACCAACTGGATGTTTCCAGGGAAGTCCACAAGTAGGGACACAAAAGACCCAGAGCAGTTACACCATCATCTGCACTTGATTCACTGTCAGTTTCCCCTTTAATTTAAAAGGTGCTGCACAGCCTTGACGTTGAGTACCAGCAGTCTAGTTCATTTGCCTTTAAAAGTTCAGCTCACCTGTTTTGTACAGGCTCAGCTTATTATGGGCAATTCCTAGTGCCTAGCAAATCTAAAACTTTCCTTCAATCATTACTATCCCATCCATGTCTGAGACACTGTAATACTGCCTGTAACAATGTCTACAGGTTGCATTTTTTTAATGTGCTATTTCTGAACATCCATATATTTTCTAGCAATCTAGATGCCATTTCTCCCAAAAGGTCACTCTGTACCAGCTGATCTGCATAGCACATAATGTGTGCATCTTTTGAACCTGGCAGACAGGTTTCCATGCATCCATCACAAGCTCGTGAATCAATAATCCCAATTTTTAAATTTCTCACTACAAGGACCCCTAGAGATGTGTGAATTAATTTATCTTCATCACCTGGGAAATGGATCACTTCTAAGAGATCGTTTCCCTGCTCCTCAGCATGACACCCTTCTATCCTGAGGATCCACATTCTCCATGACTGCAGACAAGCCATTAGCAAAGGGCAGGAAGATTGTTGTAGTGGTGATTTATAGCCAGCTTTTTAAAAACTTTTTTTCTTTTCTTTCGTGACTGACAAATAAAAAGAAATCACGGTATAAAAACAAATCAGACTGAGAGGAAATGTGATACCGATCTTCACATATCTAAAGGGCTTGGCACATGGAAGATGGAGCAAGCTTGTTTTCTCTTGCTCTGGGTTCAAGTTACAAGAAGGAGATTTTGACAAAACTTCTGTAAGAGTTGTTTGACAGTGGAATGGACTCCCGTGGAAGGTGGTGGACTCTCTTTCCTTGGAGGTTTTTACAAAGAGGTTGGATGGCCATCTGTCACGGATGCTTTAGCTGAGATTCCTGCATTGCAGGGGGATGGATTTGATGACCTGCAGGATCCCTTCCAACTCTACAGTTCTATGATTCTATGGTTCTAAGTAAAAGATGCAAAAGACAACAACATGAAAACAGAGAAAATGGCACGACAACAGCAGAAATCTGTTTCTCCCCTGCTCAGGATTGGGTTTTTAATAATTTCCTGCTGTGTTATAAATTCATGGCTCTCCAATTGTTCCAGCTCTGCTAGTTTGTGTACAAATTGGGGAAGTGATAACATATTCCAGCCTTGCCAGGTCATTTCCTTCCCACCCATCTGTTCTGATCAGATGTCAGTTGGCATGTGTTCTAGATTTCTCTCTCTCTCTCTCTCTCTCTCTCTCTCTCTCTCTCTCTCTCTCTCCCCCCTGTTTAAAAGAACCTATTTAACCCCTGGTCGGCTGGCACTTCAGTGTAAGGCATAAAACCTTTGTGCTGAACCCTATAGCCCAAGGTATCTCTGAATTTATTCTAAGAAATAGCTGCTCTGGAACTGAGAGGACTTTCCCTGAGCTTCTGCATATTACAGATATTCATACCATGTGTTTGCAAGCTTTGCAGTTGTGGAACTGAGTCCTTTTATGTACTTTAACACATCCAGCGCATTCTCAATGTTGTAATTAATATTAACAGCAGAAGGATCCACTACCCTCACTTTTTGTAGGACAAAAAAGAAAAGTGCTTCATTTTCAATTGGTGCACATCCTATAGCTTCCTGCTGAAACCCTGTAACTGTTTATACCACAAATATTCTGGGGCATTTTTAGTCCTATTTTTGTTGTGCTATAGTGCAAGAGTGCCCCTCCAGATGACGAAATGTGGTAGCATTGCAGAAGCATCAAAAAACAAGTAATAAACTGGAATGATGTGTGGATGGTCCAGTATAAATTTTCCACTTATGGATTATTATTGCATCAGTGGCAAGTTGCAGAATCCAGAATGCAGAATCCAGACTGGAGGGGGCCCTGATTCTCACGAAAGAAGGAGCATTCTGAACTGCTCACTTGTCAGCCCAAGATGTATTTCTGCACAATGTATTGGAGAAGGGAAAGAACCACACGAAGGAAACGTGGATTTCTATCTAGTTGTATATACAAACACCAGCCTCTAACACCAACTTGCATGCTATCTGAAAGAGGAGTTCTGGGATTCTTCAAGTTTTCGACGTACTTGGTTAATTATTCTGAGGAAGAAACGTCGCCTCTGAAGCATGTCCGTGAAATACATAATTAAAGTAGCCTGTGTTCAATCACACTGTTAGATAGCTTAATTGAAAGCCACATTGTATCTGCATAATGAGACAAATAATATATATGTCTCAGACCTGATGAAAGTCTCAGCCCATAGTCTTTCCCCTTTTAATTGCCATGATGGTAACTGGCAGGAGGCAACCACATACTGGGCTGCCCTTGATCTGGAAATGCAAAGTACCTGCAGTTGCTGATATGGTCTCTGGTAGGTTCAAATAAAGGAGGGAACTGCAGAGTGGTTTGCTTCCAACAGTTTTGCTCAGATCTGTTAAAGTAGGCCAGAGCCTACTAGCTTCTTTCACCTCCTAAGGAGAATAATCAGTGGTGAGGTAGAGGCCATAACTAGCAACAGTGGACATGTTTCGCATATATAAGCTGGTCCCAGGACCAGTGTATCGTATCACTGCTTAAGTGATATCTGGTAGCAGAAATAGGAGAGGTCCCTGGCTGGGATCTAGGGAAGTGATTGCCCGAAAGAGTAGACAGGACTGGACGGGAGCTGCTATGGTATAGTGGCTAGGGTGTGTGTTTTGGAAATCCCTACTTCAGACTTCGCCTAAACCATGAAATTACTAGGTGGCCTTAGGGAAACCATTATCCCCTCAGTCCCTACCCTGTCTAAAATATGCAGATAACACTGACCGGCTTTACAGATGCATTGTTAGATAATGTATGTGTGAAGTGCTTTGAATAATGGCATTTATGCAACACATTAATGAAACTGCAGTTCTGTGCATTCTACCTTGGGTGTAAGAACAAGAGACCTGCTTCTAATAATGAAAATAAAAATGAAATGGGGAAAAAAGCATACACAGAATTTGAAGGTTTGCCTAAATCACTTAAAAGCTGGTCCTGAGGTCAAATATAGCCCCTGAAATAGAACATCTTATTTCCATAGTTGCCAGGATGCTGTGTTTTAAGGGCATGCTGGATGTGTGTTTTTTCCAAGCAGTCCATTTTGAAGTGGGGAAGGCTGTACCCTCTGCTTTCCATCATCTCCTCAGAGTAGCCCTCTAGAAAAAGTAATTGTGGATCAGAGATGTAGTGCATATATATTTTAATGAAGGCTATGAATAGGTGGGGGCGGCGGGACACAATCAGGTGGCAATCTGCATTTTGCTATACTGAGGAATGACAAATAGTTAGGGGCAGCATCTTTTCAGCTGTGTGGGAAGCTGCATAGCACACATGGGTGTGGGTGTAGGATAAAGTAAGCTGCAAATATTTTTAGTAAATAAATAACCCATCCACCCAAACTAGAACATAAGACTATGACACAAAACTATCCTGCACCTGCTCAGCTACCAGAAACAGATATCCCACACCGTAGCTTTTAAGTTGATTATTTCTGCTTGCCTTGCTCCACTAGCTGAATCAATTTAAATTTCTTGCATTTAAATGAACTCCATGTAAATATATACCGGTACTTCTACCAATTTGTTGGAGGGAATTCTGTTGCTAGAATGGAGGAGTGGATGACAATTGGGAATAAAACAGAGAAGAATGTGGGTTGAGAGGTTCTCGTTTGTGCTTTTTAATTTTCTCCCCTCTCCCCTGCAAAGGTTGCTTCCACAAACCAGCATTCTCTCCCCTGCCTGAAGGTTATTGTCATATCTGAGTTTTTTTTATGGAATATAAATTTTCTAGCTGCTTTCAAGTTGATACAGTATGTTTGTGTGTGTGTGCTCAGACACACCCGAGCCGAGACAGAAATAAGGTGCTGGGGGGATTTGCTATCAGTTAATACTGGTGAAGGTCTGGAAGAACCCATAACAGCTTAAATGTGAATTGTATGTTTACATCAGCAAAGATTAACTGCAGAAGTTGTCCTAGGATATGATAGAAATAATGGCCCATTACCCAGGGATTCCTTATATAAAGCTTGGGCTTGTAATAAAAAAATAAGCTGTTCCTAGGTTCATTTGCTTTTATTGTTGCATTAATGAAGGCTTTACACTGTGTTACATGTGTATGCCAGATTAGGTCCAGTGTTTGCTCTCTATCTCTTTAGTGGACGCTTGGTGTGGTAATGTAATAGTTAGAGGATTAGAGTGAGCTAGGTGACAATCCTCTTCTCAGCCATGCAGTTTGCTGGGAGGCTTTGGGCCTCTGTAGCTGCTCTGTCTGACTAACTAGTAGTTTTTATCTACTCCACTTAACAACATTGGTGGGAAAGCAGTATATAAATTGCTTAAATAAATAGTGAAAGTCAATATTCCTCCCAAAGCTTGTAATGTGGCTCAGAAAATGAATTTCCCCCCAAAAAACTTGGGAGATAACTCAGTTTATTCCAAGCTGAATAATGAGTCAGTTTGAGACTCTGTCCTGCCATGTGATGCCCCAAATCTTCCTGACGCAGCACATGTGGAAGGCTTTGAGGCATTGCTCCTGGCAGTTTTAAGTTGCCCACTATTCACTTCCATAAAGCAGCATGCTCAACATGCAAGCCTGGTAGACCATCTTGGGATTGGACATTAGCTTCACATTCTTCCATACCCTTTTGGAGAGGCAAGCCATTGTTGTAGCTGCCTTGCCAATATGCTTGTCCAGCTCAGTGTTGATGGAAAGGTTACTGGTTATGGTGGTATGTCTGCCACCTTGAGTGGAGTCACCAGTGCTGATGCATGGAGTGCTGGCAATGTCCTCACCCAGGATGTTGGTCTTCATCAGTACTCAGCAAGGAGATTCCATGATAGTTGTTACAGTAATGGTGGTCACCTTTGTTCTTGTAGAGGATCACAGTGCTGGAGTTACATCTGGCACAGATCCTTATTTCCAGCATTGCAAGCAGAGGTTGTGGAGGTGTGTCATGAGGGAGGAAGCTGGCTTTCAGAGGGTTGAATTCCAAAATATCTTATGGTCACCATGCTAGGGAAGGTTGTTTGTTCTGTGCTATGTGATAAATCCATAGTCACTGAGAAGTGTATTCATATCATAGAATTCTGTAATAGTGTGATATGTGGGATGGCTGCATTTGGCCTTGGGCTTGTCTGTCTACGTACATTAGGTTAAACATTAAGGAGAATGCATTAATTGTAAGAATTGGTCGCAGGAGGCCAAGGAAGTTTAGTGGACTATAATTTAGAGCTGGTGTTTCTATTTTTTTGGGGGGGGAGGGGACTCAGAGCTGAATATTTCCCCCTTGGTTAGCCCTCTGGGTGAGTGTGGCCACCTCAGCTTTTGGGGTGCCTACAGATAGTCACTATTGTATAGGAAGGGTTCAGGCACATACTGGACATTTATTTGTGCACAGTTAAAATGGATTAGATCACCATCAGCCTAGCACAGGAGTGGGGAACTTTTTTGGCTCCATGTCCCAGATCCCTATCTGACCCAGATTCCTCATCCTCTACCCTTTTAAACTCACGTTTTCAGAAGTTTAAAAGAGGAATGTGGGAAGACTTGCAAAGGTTTTAAAGCAGACCCTGTTGCAGCTTGTTTGGTAAATGTTTTGTCCAGTCATGCAGAGCTTGTATAGCATAACAGTTGTGAGCTATAGGCTGGAACTTCCCCAGGTCAGTGCAGCCATGAACTCAGTGGGTGGCCCTAGGCAGGCCTTACTCTGTTTCTTCATTTATTTTATTTTATTTTATTTTATTTTATTTTATTTTATTTTATTTTTTGATTTGTGGTGTGACTTCTCTCCCCATAACAACAACAACAACCCACTACATTTTTTCAGAAATTCAGTTTCACATGCACATGCACACCTGGGATTTTAAATACCATATGGCCCAATCCATTTATGATTATGGCCCAATCCCAAGCAAGATTATTTTTTCATCCTCCCCCATTAAAACATTTCCTGACAAGTCATAATGAAATGATAGAATTTGCAGTTCTAAAATAGCTCTTATTTATTGCATTCAGATGAGCATATAAAATGAAAGAGAAATCCCATTCCAGCATGAGGGCACCTGTTCAGTGGAATCAAATAGGCAACGTTTTTGTAGCTGTGATTATTTCAGAGCATTCTGCAAAATCTGAATGGTGAGATGTTCACTATTAAGCAATCATAGACCTTTTGCAGTTCAATAACTAGCAAGAGGGACAATAAAATTTGTGCAGAGCAACCCAGAGTTGAGCCTCAAAATCTGTTTTCAATTGCAGGAATAAGTGCTAGAATGTACCATTTACGTAGATAAAAGTACCCCTGAGAACAGAGTGTAGTTTCCATCACCACTGTGTAACTACAGAATCACCAACCATATCAGCGGTTAGGGAGCAAAGGGCTTTCAGTGAGACTTAGTACTGGCTTCTTTTTCTTCAGTTACTTTTTATTAAGAAATAAAGTGCCGGAGGCGAAGTTCTGAGATCTAGTGTTTATTTTGGAAAGTTGTTTGTTCACTATGTGTTTGGACATCTCTTAAGATACCAGTTTTTGCATGATGGTTCCTGGGATCAAAGAACATGTCTGGATACAACAGGATGCCTTTTTTTATTTAATGAAAATGGTGGAGTGAGTTTTTCAAAACTCCACAATTTTTTTAAAAAAATTTAGAATTCCTGACCAACTCTATGTATGAGGCTACTAGTCTTTCATATACTTTTCCTGTCTTTTAAAAATAATTAAACATGCTTTCAGTCTCAGTACAAACTACACGAGCTTTGTTCAATGGGTTTCCATCTCCCTTTACTAGGTAACCTAATAATATACAGTATTTTATATTTTGTGCACATAACTGGGCTGTACTTTTCAAAGCACATTACTGTCTTTTGAGAGCTCAGTGGGAGGAACCTCACTGAGGCAGGAGTTTGATTAGATGGATAAACAGACTTTCCATATTCCTTAATGATTGCATGGTGCTGTAGCTGAACATCAAAAGCATGGCCTTGTGGGTATGTTTGTGCAGTCATTGGCCTCAGCATTTTTTCTCTTTTCCAAAGGAAAGACTAGTATTCTCCTTTTTTTAACCTGACTTCTGTAGCCAACTGCTTCCTCTGTAAATGTTGTACTGTAATACAATAATGAGGGAGCAGCAAGGCCTTTCCTCATCATAAAGTTGTGCCCAATTGACCCCTTGTTCTCTTTTCTGCAAATGAAACATGGTGAGCCAGAATCAGTGCATTTTGTACAACATGAACTGGTAGTTCTTTTTCTCCCCACTGCTGACAGTTATAAATGCCTCTAATCTGTGCTGTGACCTGAATCATTACTCCCACATTGTATACATTAAATTTTTTACATTTTAAAAAATATTTCTAATGTACCTTTTTCTTGCTGGTTCATTAAAGAGATAATAGTCTAATTATTCTGACCTTTAGTCTTCCCTCTCCCCCCCTCCCCTTCTCTTTTCTTTTAATAAGCTAGAGTTCAGGTTTTCAGTTGTTTCCTTCAACCATGAAGCTGTATTGGCTTGGAGCTTAAGTATAATGATATAATTTCTTTTGGCATCTCTCTCCACACCCTTCCCCCCCTTTTTGGGGGGCATTGTGATGCAGAAGGGAGTGAGACGTTGAAGCAGTTTCCATAGTTAGGTTGTGTAGGCTGTAATTTCACAGGTGTCTGGGTGTTCAATGCATAGGGTACCTTATGCCTCTGGAGCAGTTTCTCCACACACACGCCTATTGAGAGGAGGATGATCTGAGTCTTTGCAGGGTTGGGTCTTCCAGCAAGATAGTCAGTCCAAGGCGAATGGCCAAGGGGCAAGACGAAGCAATAATTCAGGCTTCCTCAAACTCTGCCCTCCAGATGTTTTTGGCCTACAACTCCCATGATCCCTAGCTAGCAGGACCAGTGGTCAGGGATGATGGGAACTGTAGTCTCAAAACATCTGGAGGGCTGAGGTGGTGGTCAGGGGTGATGGGAATTGTAGTCTCAAAACATCTGGAAGGCCGAGATTGAGGAAGCCTGCAAATGTTGGAGGGACAAACTGAGGTAAGAGCCAAAAGACATTCCAGAGAGATTAGGTGTGTGCAGTGAGAGAAGCAATTAGTAGATCTGAAGAATGAGGGAAAGAAACATAAATAGGTATGGGACAACTGAATTGAAGCTAGGGTGGCTGTATGCTTTCTTTTACAGAGGACAGCTTTCTATCTGAATGACTCCTTTGAAGGGTTACATATTCCAAGTCCACTTTAAAGATGAAGATCAGGGGGCATGGTATGACCCATCAACAGCACATATGCATCTGATTGAGCAACCACACAGTTCTATTTAAATTATAGTACTTCAGAAATGTGCATCTAGATATATTAAATAGCTTATGTAAATCTATCCCTTCTTTTGACCTCTTTCTTTGTTGATGGATTTTCTTTTATTTGGTGATGCATAAATGGCCATCCTAACCAGAGGTTGAAAACTACTCCATAGAAGATCGGTTGCACAGAGGACACACGAGTGTTTTTCATGTGTCTTTTAACAAAGAAAGAAAGACACATGGTTATTTGTTTCCTCCAGAAGCAGCAGCAGCAACAACAGGCATACATACTATCCTTTACACCTGTCATAATTTAAAGTGGTTCAGGATCCCACATTCCTCTCTCTTGCAAAAATCCCTCAGTATTTTCCATTTCACTTTTGCTAGAGGGAAGTAGCACAAAATGCACTTAGATGAACTGAGAAGGAAAGAAGTCCTCCCCTGCCGTTCCTAGTGGGGGAGGCAAAATGTGACCAGAATTACCCTCTTACACAGCAAACCACCCCAGGTCAGGGCAATAATAGCACCATGACAGCTGTGACAGTCGTTCACACTCCACCCATCTCACAATAATCCCACTAATTTTGAGTTTCCATAGATGTGCATGAAAGAGCAACATAAACAAAGCCTTTGTATACATGTCTATATATCTGAGAATTCTTGCACACTGAAAACTCTGAGGTGCACCGTTAGATAGGCAAAGGAAACAGAAAAAAGCACAAAACTCTATTGGCCTCACATAGAAGTAATGACAGTAACATAAGCAGATAACACCAGCCCAAGTGCCTAAAATGAGGGTGCTGGTGTTGTCTTTAAAGCACCTGATCTTTTCTTAATGTAACTCAGTTTGCATTAGCCTGAGGTCTGAACTTCAGAGGTTGTTCTAAATGTCCACAAAATTTCAGCAAACCTTCGGAACCCAATTTAATCCTTCTTCTCTCTGCTTAAGGGCTCAGGCGCCTCTCTTGCTCTGTTCAGTGTTAATCCATCACCCCACTGAAGTTAAAGACCGTCACTGTGCTAAATTCTGTGAGTTGGATTTGGAGAGACACCAGTCAAGTGTTGCATCTTTAACACCCAGGAGCCTACTCAGAAACTGGTAATGCTGAGTTAACCCAAGATTCTTTACTGGACATTTTTGTATTTAGTACAGATGAAGGTGTAGCGAGCCCAGATGTCCCCCCTGGGTGATTACTGACATCCAGCATCTCTGCAGCTGGTGAAAATCCTGTTAGAGCACTAACAGTGAAGATTAAGAGGGGTCAGGAGGGCACAGCAGGCTGTATCAGCAATGAGTGAATTGGTGCTAAGTATTAAGTGGAAGGCCTGTTCTCTGAAAGGATTCAGCCACTGGTTTCTGCATTTCAGTGTGTTGCATCTAAAACCATGAAGTAATTTCCAGTTATATGGAGATAGATCTGAGAGAGGTTAGCTCACTCTGATTATTAGGAAGGCAAGATCTACATTTGATGGAATTTGTGACATTTCTGTGCTTTAGAGGTCATGGCTGATTCCTAAAGGGTACAAACTTTAGCAACCCTCCCTGCTTATACTGGTCCATTTCATTTTTCACAGATTCCCTACAAATATGGGAATAATTGTTCTGTGTCTTCTTTGGTGATCACTCGTAGCCGAGTAAGATTGTCTTTCAAAAACATGGTTTTAACAATGAGTCCGTAAGTGACTGTGGAGGCCAATTCTGGATCCACACGTCCTTCTAGAGTGGGGAAATTGGTTCCCGGGCAGGAGTTGATCACGGTGTGGATTTGCCAAGCGTGCCTTCCTTGTAGCACATTTCTCCCTTGTGTCCTGAGTTCAAGTATCTTCAAAGTCCATTACACCTTTGGTAAAGGCTGTTCTCCAACTGGAGCGCTCGCAGGCCAGTGTTTCCCAGTTGTCGGTGTTTATACTACATTTTTTTTAGATTTGCCTTGAGACAGTCTTTAAACGTCTTCTGTTGACCACCAGCATTACGCTTTCCATTTTAAAGTTCTGAATAGAGTAGTTGCTTTGGAAGATGATAATCAGGCATTCGCACAACATAACCAGTCTGACGAAGTGGATGTTGAAGAATCATTGCTTCAACACTGTGTTCTGTGTGGGGCTTCACACATACACCCCTTTGCCCATTCTTTGAAAGATGGTTTTGGTAAAGCAACACTGGGGTCATTTAAAGTGAAATGTGGAAAATGAAACTGTGCATGTAATGGTAATCATGGTGAGGGGAACTGCAGCTCCCCTCACCCTTCCCCTTCCTTTGCATCACCATTGCCTGGCCCACTACTTTCCATGCATTGGTGTTGGGTGTTCCCATGTGGGAGGCCTGCTTCACATATGTAGGTAGCATCCCCACACAATTTGGAACATGATCACTCAGGTTCCCACATGAGTAGAGCAGGCAGCCTGCTTCAGAGCTTGCCCTTTCCAGTTTGTGGAGAGCAGCAGAGCTGGGCAATGGGGATGTGAAACTGGGGCCACACTTCACCTCATACAGTGAAGACATGATGCCTGGACAGGGGTCAAATGATAACGACAAAAGCTCTCATCTAACTGTTCCATGTGAAATAGTTAAAGAGTGCTAACCATTCAAGAGGAAGACTAGAGGCTCAGGGGGGTTTGCACACAGAAAGTCCCAGGTTCAATCCCCTCCTGCCAGTCAGTGTAGGCAGTATGGAGTGAGATGAACCAGTGGTCTGGCTCAGTACAATAAAGCTTCTATGATTCCCACCGCCACATTCATGAGATTTTGAGCAAAAAGTGTACAAAGTTACATGTCATGGACATTTAAAAATTGGGAGTCATTATGAGCCCCAGACAATGTCCCTGTTCATTTCTACTCCTGCATGATGAGCAATAATCTTTAGAACAGCATAACTGGTGCTATTCTCAGATACGTTCCTTTATTTGAGGGGATCATCATGACTAAATTGAGGTCTATTTGACAACAATATATATTTGTTAAAGTGCTTTTTTGAAGGCATGGGAAAGTTAAAAGATTGGTGTGAGAGTCTTGTACCAGTTTCCTCGCTATCTATTTGCTAGACATATCACTTTAAAATGAATGTTTAATAATATTTACTTACTTACTTACTTACTTACTTATTTACTTACTTACTTTACTTTATTACATTCATATCCTGCCTTTCCTCCAAGGAGCTCAAGGCTCAAGGCACAGCCCTTCCCTCCCATTTCCATAATAATGATATGCTGTAATCAGCTCTGTTCTCAGGTTTGGGAAGTCTAAAATTTAAATAATTGTATACATAAAAATATAATGCAGTTGAAGCTGATAAGAAACTTAGTAATCCACCACAAGAGATAGAAGATCTTTCACTAGAGACTAATTCTCATTTTCAAAATCTAGTTTACTTAACAGTGAGGTGGGTTGTTTTTGTTTTTAGCATAGTAGTGAGTCCACCTGTTCCCAGGTTCCACAAAGTATATAAACCACATAAATATATAGCCACCACCCCACCAAAGTAAGTTGGTTATTGCCTCAAACATTGCATTCACCCAGCGCATGGCTACTTCTTGTTATTTCGTCATTCCAAACAATATAGGCCGGGGACTGATTATGAGGCAATAGTCACCTAGTGCATTCATAGCTGGGTGAGAGTGGACTTTAGGACTTCCCATCTCTCACATGTAGCCATCATGCTTGTTTCCAGTAAGTGTCTAGTCTAGGAGCTGCCAAATACAATGTCAAAGTGCACAGACATCCTAACTTGTTTTTGTAAGTTCGAAAATTAACATTGTTGTGATTGGGAGTCACTGGGCTATGTGTTGGACTGCACCCTGAAATCACATCCAGACACAAGTGAGAATTAAGACTCAGCAGTTCACCATTTATTAGCCTCACACTAGAACAAACAAGACAAAGCTTCTACAGTGCTTTTCACATTCAGCACAGAATGACAACCCTGCTTATAATATTCACAATTTTGTTGAGCAAAGGCCAAGTTCATAAATATATATACACATTACATTGCAAAGTTCTGAAATATATTCTTTACGTTATGCCTTAAATTATAGGTCATCTCCACAGAGTTCGTGTACATTCATTTTTGTTTATTTAGCTTGTTTTCAAAACCACTTTTAAAAAAATTATATCATGATTAAAATTAATGAGGATTAGGCAATGATTAATGTACCAGTATTCAGATTCAATAGATTGCTCATGAAATCTCAGTTTTCGTTTTCGTCAGTGGAGTATTTTAAATTGGTAGGTTGTTTTTTTAGAGACCTGCTCCCACCCAAAGCCTGACCTTGAATACTAATTAAAAAACAAAATTGTTTTTGAAAACTTGATTAAAACCTTGCTTTAATGTTTTAGAAATAAACATCCAAGTAACAACAGACCCACTTAAAAGCTAACCCATTCTATAACTCAGGAAACTGAGCTAGAATAATACTGTATTCCGTGGCAGCAAAAACTACCAAGAAGTCCAGGAGAATTGGCAGCATTGAATTTCCCTTGCCTTTCAATTGGGTGAGGTCATCAATCAGGTCAGCCAAAACTATTCTGGTGCCAAAACCAGGCTGGACAACAGTTTAAAAGTAATCCAAATATTAGCTTCCTATCAAGAATATCTCACACTTGCTAGTGGTATGCTTTTTGGAACCCAATTTAATATATGGTGCTTCTAAGTCATTATACAATCCAGTTGCTGTCATTCTTTATTTATTTTTAGTTCATTATGTACATATATATTGTATAATTTATTGTGCTCAGAAATTCTTGCACACAAGCTAGAGAGTAACCTGGGCTGAAGTATAAACAGATCTGCCTGAAGAGACTATGCAATGGGAATAATGTCAGAACTCTGTTCATGGTGCTGTAAGATCTCCCTTGCTTTCAAGTACCCTAAACTTGTCTGTTTGCTACCTTTCACCTGTGGCTGCTCACTGGATTTTCACCCTCCTGACCTGTCCACAGGCTCTGCTTTACAAGGAATGACAATGGACCTGTTTGCTGACATTAACTGGTGTGAGGTATATCTTAAATAGGATCTGGCAATGCTGGCCCATGAGCACCAATGCCCATGAAAAGTCTTGTTAAATATTCTACAATGCATGAGGGGATATGTGCTCTTCTTGTTAAGTTCCTGGTTGCACTGGCTCAACCTCTCTTTAATGAATATGCCCCCTTGAACATGTCCACTGAATCACTGAATGCTAGCATTGGGTACCTACCTCCCACCTATTCTGAACAGAGGAAAGGTACAAAGAACTTGTCTCTGTGAGTAGCAGCACCTGATATAGGTGATAGGGGGGAATCATGCCCACATAATTTTGTGGCCCTGTCCCTTTTTCTGTTCATTTTTATGTGGCAGCTAATGTGTTATGTACTGAGTTGAATAGGATCCAAACTGCAGCAGTCTGATTGGTCCTAGAACAATGCAGCAGTATGATTGGTTGGCAGGAACCACCCAATCATGCTCCAGATATAAGTGAATCCACAACCTGATTGGCTTACAGTAGAATTCCAGAATTAGCCAATCATGTGCAGCCCACATGTGTAAATAATGTATATAAAGCAGATACTTTGAGGGGACTTTCATTCATTCCTCCTCACCACTATGAGCTGAATAAAGAGCATGAAATCACTTTGCGACTCTGAGTATATTTCATAATGTCTTATGTACCATGCTCTCATGGCAGCCATTTTGTGTTATGTCATAGCATGCAGAGCACTGTATCAAAATTCCTGATGTGCCCACTGGCCTGAAATGTTTGGCAACCCCTGTCTTAAAGTGCTGATCCCTTCTGTGCTGTCAGCTGAGGCCTTGTCCAAGGCTTCTTAAAGCCCAACTGTAGTTGTAGTTGCTAGATCTATGATCAGCCTTACTTCTCATCTTGCTAATCATTTTTGCCTTGTCTTCTGTAGCTCCCCCCCCCCCCCAATCCATTGCAAAAATCTCTAATAAATGGTCTGGCTTGTGGCTGTGGTGGCATTTCCATTTCCATATACAAGTATCAAACAGAAACAAATGTTAATTTTGGTGCCATTGATTGCATCAGCATTGGTAGGTGAAAGGTATGGCACAAAATAGAAATGTGATATGACCAAATTCCTAAAATGGAGGAGAAAATAGGGGTTGAAGAAGCAACAAAGATGGAAGTGGAAAGTGGAGGCATGGAGTAAGTTAGTAAGTTGCAAGTGAAGTAAACAGGATTGAAACATCAATTAAAAGAAAGTATGAGGCGCAATCTCCTCCCTGCTGTCTCTCCCTCCCATGATGTTTCTTCCTTGCACTGAATCAATCCTCCTCAGTAGATCACTGGACCAAGGCAGGCCAGCATGCCTCGTTACCCAGATGCTACCTAATTACACTTGCATGTTTCTGAAAGATACCTTACTAAGGATAGACAGTGAAGGCTCTGCTGTGTCTCCTATCACCTCTCTGGTACCTGAGAAGATGGATTAATGAGGCCTGAAAAACTCCCCTACAGATGGACTTTGATTCTCCCATTTTTTTAGTGATTGGGGGTGGGAGGACAGAAGTTGGTCACAGAGCTTGCTTCTGTGTCTAGGATAGGATGTGCAGCTTATTTCATGCTTTCACAGATGCTACAGCTGGCTCAATCTGAATTAACAGTTGCATTTCCCCTAGACTCCTCTAGATCTGTGAAAAAGTCAGTTTCTACCGTGGCAGCCACAAAGTGTAATCTGTAATGTTTAGTCATTTTGTTTGATGAAAGACTGAAACTGCAGCCTGTTTTTACTGCCCCTTTCCACAGATGTTTCAAAGCTGCTGCCCCAACTACTTCCATTTTGGTAGTTTCCCATGTCTTTTGCACAGGAATGGAAAGGGAAACCTGCCTAAAAATGAATCAAAGCCCAACTGGCTGGAAGTTTCAGGCTATTTCTCAAATCCCAACAGATGTTTTTCTGTTTTCTACCTGAAAGTAAAATTCCATTAAATTCTGTTTTTATAAGGAAGTTCTTGGGGGGGGGGGTGAGAGAGAGGGGGGCGGGGGAAGAAGTGTTGCTTTCCCCCCCCTTTTTTGGGTCAAAATTGTTGAGCTTTTGGGGGGTGCATTTTGGTGCTTTGGGGGCTTTTCTTTGATTTCAGCTTTTCTTGACATATACCCAGGTTTCCCCAGACATTTTGCTGATTCAGTAAAAATTTGCCCAGACATCATTTTTCTAAGTGATTCCCGGATGTGTCCGGGATGTATGGCAGCCCTATGAGAGAGAGATCAGTTCAGTGACACCACACTAAAACAAAAAGTAAAGAGCCCTGTGCCTCTGCTCTATTCAACTGGCACAAAATCTTTCCAAGAAATACTGAGACATGAAATGCTATAAGAAAGATACTAAGGGGCTGATCAATAGAGTTGATCTCAGCTCTGTATATTTTGATCCTGTTGAGCTCAGAGAACAATCCTCCTATCAACTTCATGGTGTGAAGCACAAAACCTAGCAGTAGTGGGCTAAACTCAAAGCTTCAGAGGAGTTTCCCATGTTGGGAACCTGGAAGTGTCAGTTGCTGGCCAAGGTTAGTGCTTATCAAGTGGTTTAGCTTTGGGATGCCAATCTCCCTCTTCTGCAGAAATTCACAATGCCTGAACCAAATCTTACTTCATCTCCTTACCAGTGTTTGCTCCTGAAAACAATCCGGTGATTCACAGTGAATTCCCTCCCAGTACCTAAATGGCTGCATACTTCTGTCAAGTACACTTCTCTGCTTTCACTCATGTTGTCAGTCATAATGTATCATTGCCATATTGCAAAAACATAGGGTGCACATTGTCAGGAATGAAATGTGTGAAGATGAAATGACAGAGGTCTCCAGATTTCTTGGGCATGAGGGCACTTTTGGAAATCTAAGAAACTGTTCTGGATACCGCAAAATGCCCATTCCACAGAGGAAAAACTGGAGATACTCAGAAGCTCTCCCCCCCCCCCCCCGGAACATGCAAAACACCTTTATACCTCAAAACAAATTAAAAGCAAGCAACTCCCCTCCCAGTGTCTAAGGACACTGTTAATGCCACACAGAAGTTCCCAGGCCTTTAAAGATGCCTGAAGATTAAATAAATCCCTCCTCCACCAGGTGAGGTTTAATGTTGCAGAAGCTGAAAATGTTCTATTTTGGCCACAGTAGCTGTCCTGATCCTCAACAGCCACCAACCTTCTTCCCATCCTGGTTGGAATTCTTTACGGGAGGCAAGTGTGAAGGACTGTTATAGATTCTCAGATACTAGCATATGAGAACTTTGATATTATCAGTTTGGCTTTTATGTGAGGCTGTTTTGGCCTAATTCCGATTGTGTCTCTGAAGCTCTCATCTTGCTCTTAGCCAGGTAGTGTGAATCGAAGATTGAGTTACCCTGTGATTCTGTTTTCGGTGATGTGAGGAGGGGAGGCTTGGCATAAGAGTGTCCCTGCCTTGAAGTAAGGCCTTGGTGAATTAACTGAAGGGCCCTTGATCCTTCTAGCCCTATTAATCTATTGCCTTTGTCTAAGCCAGAGTGTGAATTTTGGCATCCAAGCAGAATTCCAGCAGAGCTCCCAAACACTGGCTTGGATGCAACTGTAATTATAGTGGCTTCAGCTTAAAAGCAATTTATTGCAAAATTTCTCCAGAACAGCCCTCTGATACCATGTCAGCATTGAAGAGCCGATGGTTAAAATTACCTCATTAAAGAGTGGAGTAGTTGTATCCTCTTCTATTTAGATTTAAAGGAATTCAGCCCCTCCTTATGTGCAATTAGAAACTGACAGCATATATTTTGGGTATCACTTGATACCAGGCTGTAATCTTATGGGCAATAATTTGAGATAACAGTTGCTCTAAATAAATAAACATTGACTCAGTGAGAGGACAGAAGTATTTAACAGTAATTACTGCTTTCCATAAACTAGCTTCTTCTCAAGCCTATGGTAACTTTAGGTAAGAAAACAGGAGGAAATGTATCCCAAAGAAGGACAGAGGGTGAACAAAAGTGTACTATGGATCCAGAATATTTCTTCTCCAAATTATATTCCACTGACAATATTGTAAGTAATATTGTTTAGCGTTTGCATCAAATTTTAATATTCTTTCTGCAAAGTTCTTATAAGGATTAATCAATTAATCCTCCTAGAATCCCTGTGAGGCAGGTAAGTAAATATTATTATCCTTATTTTACAGCATGAGAGTCTTTAAGTCATTAAGTACTGAAATTCTGCTCCTTGTTAGCACAAATCTGGAGTGACCAAATTTTCAGAAAGTGTTCCCTGTAGCGAAAGAAGGCTTATTTCAGCCATCTGTAACTTGTCCTACTACTTAACATCCTTGCCTTTGCTGCTTGGTAATTGTACATAAGCTTCTGTAAAACAGCTTGTTTCTAGAGACAGTCATGTAACTACCACATGCCTATCAAGCAGCTGTTCTGGGCCAATCAAGTAAGAAGTTACCTAGATAGTCAATGTAAAATTTGTTTTTGTGAAACTCCAGTTGGCCTTGGTGCAGATGGGACACCTGGTCAATTGGGGGGGGGTGTGTGAAATCTACATGCTTATTGGTATGATTGATAAGTGATTAGCTAGGAATAAAATGCAGTTGTTGGGTTGATTCCAGGCTGTGTTAGTTCTGATTTAAATTAGTGTGCCTGGTTCGATGATCAAAAGTCAGTGCAAGGACTCATGCTAATGCTATGGGTCTTTCCCCATTTCCTCCCTCCACCGACCTCTGCCAAATCCATTCTGGAGGGTCAAGAGAACTCCCAGAACAGCACATTGGGGGAGGGGAGGGGAGATCATTCTATTAGGCAGGCAGAAATGCTTTTTGCTGATACAATGATCTCCTTAACGCCACTTTGAATTCCACTCAGTGAGCCTAAGGTCATGACTAACTTGCTTTATTTATTCAATGGGACTTAAGTTCAACTGATGTAGTCTGGATCCAACCCATTGTTTGATTGCAATTCAGCTTTGAAAATTTAGCTCCAAGGTGTGGGATTAGATTCAATGACCTCCTAAAAAGGGGAAGGCTGGAATGTGTTTCATCACATTTTTTAGGGCAGGTGAGGCTCACCTCTGGCTCTCAAATCTTTCTGGACTCCCATCATCCCTTACAATGCTGACTGGGGCTGATGGGAATTGAATTCCAAAAACACAGGTTAGCCATTCCTGATTTAGGGAGTAATATAATAAAATATATGATTCTAAGCACACTTACTTCAGAGCAAACCCATGAGTAAATGTGCAGAAGAGCAGGCTGCTAGTCTCTTGGATACACACTCTCCAAACAGTGGCCTATTTCTCTTTAAATGTCTCTGTATTGGGAAGTTTACTTAGCCTCTGTAGAATTCATCAGTGAAGCATTAGAATATGCAGCACAGAGAAGCTTCTTCCTGCTATTCTTGTACTCATGTCAGTCTTTTCTTTGTATCATCTTGGGGTTTCTTGCTTTCTTTTGGCAGAAAAGAGCAGTGAGCTTTCATCAGTTTTCAGTTCATGGCTTTTAATTATAAATGAAAAGACGGTGTTAGCTCCCCTCCCTGTGCCCCGCTTTTCTTCCCTGGCCTGAAATTAGAGGGCTCCTAGTGAAGCTTAGTGGTTGAGATCAAAGGAAAGTTGTGGAATAGTCTAATATTGGCATAGCAGGATCTGTGGCATTCTGTCTCCCAGCCACTGGATATCTATGCAGCAGAGCTCCTGGGTATGTGGGGGATGAAATGAAAAACAACTTGTAAACACAAGAAAGAAAGAGAGAGCATCAGGAAGGTGATTTTGGTATGGCTGTATAACAATCCACACTTACTTAATATTTACTTTATTTCCGAAACAATCGGCATTTAATAATGTTATTCATTTGTAAAGTAGGAACAGCTTTCATAGGTTTCCCAAGCTTTCTACTAGATTTTTACAATCTCAACAGTATTAGCTGCTCTTAGTCCTTTCCTTGAACCCTTGTGTTTGGATGCCTTATCTTACAAAAGAGGCAGTGGCTGTTGAGTCGCTACTGTAGTGTGCTTATCATGAGTTAGAGCACCTATCAATAGCATCTCTGTATGGTTACAGCAGCAAAAACTTCAGAACTAGTGTTTTCAGTTCCCAGACCACATGGAATGGAAATCTAGTCAAGTGAATTGCCTTTAGAATGATTCCTCAACAGAAAACATGCATTGCGTGGGTAGGCACTTCAGGGGAAGGTGTACCTGTTCCAGCTAAAAAGAAGAAATTGGTTACAAAACAAACTATAATTGTTCTTCATTGTAATCCCCCCCCCCCACTGTTCATGTGCTTTTACAGTGTGGTTTATAGGATTTGTACTGTGTGTGTGTGTGTGTGTGTGGTAGGTGGGGAACTTTGAGATAACATGAAAGGTGCTTTATCAGAGAGAACTAGATCAAAGACCTTGTGTTCTGTTACTAATTTTCTTACAAAATATAAATTTCTCATTCTTTATATTGGCTTTGATGAGGAGCTGGAATTGTTGAACAGATTTGCAAGACTGACAGAGGCAAAGACTGAGAGTCCCCTTCTCTTTGTAGGCCAGGACTGCGTGTTAAGCCGAGCTTGTGTGCAAGCAAGCCATTGAAGGGGTAAAGAATTTTTATCAGCCTAAGGGACACACACACACATGCAGTGAGGCAGCAGCAAAGCAGATCTGTGCTTGAGTACCTGAGGGATACTTGATTAACTCCATCCGTACACCACAATCCCTCTCTTGGCTCGCTGCCCCCTCTCAATATCCTGCTAAGTGGCAGCAGTACTGCTTCTGGGAGGCTATTGCTGTGGCTTCACCCCACCAGGGAAGTCATCCCATTGTGACCTGGAAGGAAGGTATGTGTACTGGAGAGAGGGCATGGCTTTGATAGAGTCCTGAGGGTCAAATAAAGAAGGTTGGAAGGCTGCATTTTGGCACCAGGGCCTGAGCTTTCCACTTATGAGTGTATAATCTCCATAAGGCTTTTAGCTTTGTGTGAAAATTCCACCCATTCAGTGGACCAATGGGGCATTTATCCTGGTTACTGGCTATGTTCAAGGGGTGGTACATTGCCAAGTGCTCCAACAGATACCATAATTAGAAAAGTAAGAGTAAAATGCACCAGAGACAGCTTTGCGCTTGCCATGTACTCATGAAGAGATGATGGTGTCCTAGGCTTGAGCCAGAGGGCTGCCTTTAAGGCTCTACACTCTTCAGCAGGGGTGTAAAGACTTAGAGATTTAGTCAGGCTCAGGGAACATAAAAGGGCTTAGTTGAGTCTGAGCTTTCTTTTTACAAATGTTCTCTCTTGGCTCTGTCCATGGTCCTGAACAACCTCCCACCAGTCCCCCTTGTTCTCCGGAATCCTAATTAGACCTTTGAACCATGATTGTCTGTTTCCTGCCTGCCCTCTTTCCCTGTCCCAGATTGCTTCCTAGATCTGCAATCCCTCTGACCTACCTATGGGCTCTGCTTTATTAGGACTGGAAAGTAAAGGATTGTCGGACAAAACCACAAAAAATTCAATGGATCATAGAATCCAGATGTCTGTTGCTGTCAGTATGAACAATGTAGTAAATCTTCAGGCAGAAATGCAAAACAGCAACAAGTGTAGTAAATATCCAGGTGGACTTTCAGTGAACATAGCTGTCTGAATCACTCACTTCATACAGTTTTAATTAATTACTATGTGACGGAGAATTGCTTGAGTGAGTCAGTGTAAGAATGTTCTTTGCAGAAATTAGTATTTTACACTACAGTGTGAGGTGAATGACCAGGCAAAAATTAAACAGTTCCAATTTTTCTAGACACTTGATGTGTACATATATCCTGATTCTATTTGATAGTTAGGAATTACATGGAGGCTGATATTTATACTGGAGATGTGATCCAGCACCAAAACAAAAAGACAAAGAAAAGAGGAACATTCTAATTCTTTTTTAAAATGCTTAAATTTTAAAGAAGAGTTAAGGCTCTGATATATTCACTCATCCCTCAAGAAGTATGGAAAACAAGAAATTAAGCTTTTTAGGGGTATGAGCAAATTGCTTAATCCAAAGTATATTTTGTTGGAGAGCAGAAGAAAGAGAATAATAAGCTAGTCTACAGGGCATCAAAATGCCTGGAATTATCTCTCTTTCTAAGCAGCTGTTTTACAGGCTGATCCAATGTGCATGATCTGATTTTGGGGCAAAAGTACAACTGACAGTTCCTGTGTCACCACAAGCAGAGCACTAAGAAGCTACCATGGCCATTCCTGTGCCAGCAGCACTTGCCCTGGCTGCAGTGAACAAAATAAGATCAGAGGATCCCTACTTAATCAGTCCAGCATTCCCTTCCTACCGTGGCCAACCAGATAGCTATGGCAAGCCTGCAAGCAGGACATGAGCACAACAACACTCTTCCCAGTTGTGATTCCCAGTGACTGGTATTCAATGCATGCTGCCTCCAACCCTGCCTTTTCAGGCAGTATGAAATCTTTGACTGTTCTGCAGAGTGCCACTTTAAAGGCTTTTCAGGCACTAGTGTCTAAGGAAAGCTGACCCAACCCTTCATCAGTCTTCAACTTGTAAGGGCTCTGGGTTGGGAAATTGCCCAGTTGGGGATAGATCAGAACTAGCCAGCTCTGTGTTGCTAGCTTGTAATGTATGCAAACACAGACATTGCTTGAACAGCTGGTAGTAAGAAATATCCTCCCCACCCCCACAATGTTTGGTTTGTGTCTGCCTGTTTTGCTTCTCTGACAAATTGATGGTTAATGAGAATATTCTTTTTATAATCTTCTTTTAAAAAAATATATAATAGTACAGTGACACTCCCTAAGTCAGGCTGCTTTTCTTTGATGACCTTAGACACTTGCATATACAAGATGACTGTTTCATAGTGTTGTGATGCTCCAGGACCTTTTGGGGATATACATGCAGGGAGATAAGAGAGTTGTAACTTTACATATATATATTTTTAAGAGGAGCCCAAGAAAGAACTATCCATCTTGATTTGTGAGCAGCTAAGTTTAAATTCTGATTCTGTGACTTAAGGGAACAGCAATCCAACTGAGTAGTTCAGGAAGGAAGGTAGTAATATAGATTGTTCCTTTGTAACCTTAAACACTTTCTCCATATCCTGGTTTCTGAATAATGTTGCTGTGCTAGATAGTTCTGCTGAAATAATCCACAAAACATTTGGAAGCTTCAAGGGGTAAACATTGGAAGTCAAGGCAGTGCTTTGCTTCAGGAGCTATGAATGATAGTTAGGCGATTTGCTCATAGAATGATGTGAACCTTTCAAAACTGAGATAAAGGAGAACTTGAATGTAAGAAGGGGCCCTTTCCAGACATTTAAATCATTCAGGTAGCAGGTAGCCTTTTAGTGTCCAAACTTCATTTGAGGTACCACAGCATCTGGTGTGAAGTAAGATTGTTGAGCTTAGAAGAGGTGCTACTGGTGACATGAGGAGCTAGAATTCAGATATGGGAATGAAACTTATCTGTCATCCCTACAGTTTGTTGCTGTATGCATTGGGCAGGCTTTAAAGAACACTGCGTTGAACTCAGTGGGACTTATTGTCAAATAAAGATGCATAGGATCAACTGTAAGACATTTTGGGTTTTAGTATGATATTTTAACATTGTTACTTGCTGCAAGTTCTTGGAATAAGTCAAGAAAAATATTTAAATTCAAATAATTTGAACAATCTAGTCTTCTGGTTGATTTAGCAGCAGATCAGGAGGGAATGGAAAGAGACTTACCTTTTTTTTAGCCCACTACTAATTAAGCCATGAGAAATTCAAAAAATGATGCTCGGATATGTCTGTTCTGCAGGACATGTTTTAAATGTGTTTGCTATTCACATTTGTAAAAAAGAGGGACCAACAGCATGAAAAGTATATATAAATATCCAAGATGGTTGAGTAAAATGCTAGCATAGCGTGATAACTGAGTATGCCACTAACCATCTCTCTCTCTCTCTCTGTTTCTTTTTGCAGGGCTTGTGAAGTTGGGGATTCACTGTGTAACATGTCAAAAAGTTGCTATAAAAATTGTCAACAGAGAGAAGCTCAGCGAGTCAGTGCTAATGAAGGTAATTTTCTAATGGGAGATCTGGAAAAAAGAGGGAGAAATGTTTTTGGCTCAGTGGTTTCTCTTCCATGCAAAATTAATATCTTTAATTATGTTTAACAAACATCCCTGTCAGTGCTAGGCTTGTGTTTTGCATAATACTATTAATTCAGGACTGGGGGTGGGGAGACTGGAATTAAAGAGGGGTGTGTGTGTGCATGTGCTTTAATTAAGAACAAAAATTAATGTCCAGTAGTGGCAAAGTAATTTAATGTAATACAGTTAATGTCTAGGTTGGGTTGATCTAAGTTACACCACAAGAATGGGGCTGTTCTAGTTGCATTATTCTGACAGATGTGAGCATCTGGTCCTGGGCTGTGATTATTTCTGTGGAGAACCTTTGTTCTTTGAAGTTGGAATTTCCCTCATTATAGGTGGCTGAGTCTTCTGGGCTCACTTTTGGCATAGGAATGCTCTGAAACTAGGTTTTGCATCAGTGAGAGACCTGTTCAGGCTTAATGAGACTGAGAAAGGCTGTTTCATTCCCTGTTTCTAACAATATTAAGAGTGTTAGAAATATTCTAACAATATTAACTCTTGTTAGGAACCCCATTTACAGGCAAAATGACTGAGGCAAGTGCTCGGTGTAAGTTGATTTTCATTGCATTTGGTTGTCTCTGACTGTATTTACCCTTTCCCCCCCTCACTCTCCCATCCAGTTTAGTTCAATTTATTTTTTGCGGTTAAAGCTTTTTTATTTTGTATATTCAGGGAACTGGCCCCTTTTTTCTGCAGCTGCTCTTCATTTGAGCAGTGCAGAATTGAGAGGCATTTGGTAAAGTGCTTTCTAATCATAATGTAATACTATCAATATTTCTAGAGAGAATAATTCAGAATTGAAGCAGCTGGTCTCAATTAACAGAACTGCTGCTGTGGAGATGATACATGGGCAGGCATGGTGGAGAATGAAACTGCAATAAATGTGTCATTTGAGTCTGCATTGCCCTATCTAAGGGACTGGGTTGTGGGTGGATTGCTAAGTGTAGGCATATGGATTATTCTCTGAGTGTCCACTTGGGCTTCCTAGCCTGCTAAATTCAGACACATTTTTCACAGCTCTTGCTTTCAAGATGATTCTGTAATATTATTTCCAAGCAGCTTTATTACTGGTGTTGAGCAGTTGACTAAAGGTATGACTCTGAGGCCCTTGTAATGCACTGGGGGAGTTATACCCTTGCCAGGCATAAATTATCATTTCTCTGCTAGAATAAGTGTGTAAATTTGTTCAGAATTGTTTCTCTGGTGCTACACTTCTGTGGAAGAGAAAGTCATGCAAGCCTGCTGTGCCTATTAAAGTATATCTTTTCTTAGTACTCTTACACTTTGCAGCCAGTACCATGATCCGTTGCTACTGCTGCTGAAAGCAGTTCAGGTCAAGGTTGAAAGTGAAACAGCCTGAGGTTCTACATGTCCTGAAGTGCAAGAAAAGAAGAGCTGTACAATGTACACTGTTAACAAAATGTTGTGGGCAATCTCTCACATCATGGTTTCTCAAATATAGTACTTAAGAAGGCAACTTTTCAGGTTATCCCAAGTAAAATATGTCCTCAGTTCATGCTTCCATTGGACTGAGAAAAGTGGGGACTCATATGTGTCACCTCTGGTCAAATGGGCAAGTTTTACATGCATTTAGAACCTCTTGATCTATCCACAAGGGTGATGAAGTCGTTCCCTATTAAGATGTTACGCTGAAAGTACAGTATAAACAGAGGTGGAAACTTTCTAAAAAGGATCTTTACAGAAAAACAAAAGAGGACTTCTGCTGGATCAGACTAAAGGTTGATCCAGTAATCCAGCTGGTCCAGTAATCTGTTGCTAACACTGACCTACCAGATTTTTCTGGAAAGCCTAGCAGCAGAGTGCAAAGGGTATCAAAAGGTTGCACTATATTTTTGGTGTCAGGTTAAAACTTTCTTCTGCTTCTGGCCATTTGATGGCATGTAATGGGCTGGGGGTTTTTTTACTTATTATTTTTCTGTTTGTTTTTGGTTAATTTTATATTCTGCCAGTTTTTCTTTTAACTTTTTATGGTGTGTATGCTTTTAGTATTACAGAGATTGATTGCTATTTTATTGTTTGAACTCTTATATTTTATAGTTCTGTAAGTTGCATTGGGTCTTTTTTATTTTAGAAAGGCAACTAAGAAATGTGATGAATAGTAGTAATAGTTTTGTCTCTAGTGTCTGGTTTTCAGAGCTACCCTGCCAATGAACATGAGGATTTCATTTCTCCATCATGGCTTAGTCGGCACTGATAGGACCATCCCTGTTTGGCTGATTCCTTTTGTAAAAATAAGCTAAGGTAGTTCCATCACCACATCTTTGGACAGTGAAGCATACATACATTTGTTCATTTAGAACCACAGCCTTAGAATACTATTTTACTCAACAAAAACCTTGTGTGTATGTGGGAGTTTGTGGGTGTGGGTGGGTGTCAGTCTTCAATTAAAAACCAGCACCAGGACTGCTTGTGTGGCATGATGATTTTCATGATTAATTGGTTGTCAGTGCTGTCATATTGATGTTCACCCAGGAGATTTGAATAGCACTTGGGGGGGGGGGGAGAGGAATTGCAACAAATAAACAAACCACACCCAAGCTTTCAAATCTTCATCTTATCACATGTATTTTCTATTGTTCTCCCTGAGATATGAATGTGCTTATACATTGAGCCACTATTTTGAGGGTTAAGAATGTGCCCATTTTAAGCCTTTCTGTTTTTCTGGAGGAGAGCAGATTAGGAGTGTGTGCATGTCTGTGTTGCATGTTTGAGAGCACGTAGGTGGCGAACAAACTGCAGAAATGATTGGCACTCATCAAAGAACTCAAGTGCACATAAACATTCATGCTCCCTGCTCTGCGACCCTAGTTTGTATTCCAATAACAACCCATTTATCTCAGAAGAACTTCATGAGTGAGAGTCTATCATCTGAGTTCAAAGAGATTAAAAAAATGTGTGTGTGCATGTGTGTTTATAGGGTTTATTTTTCCTGACTCCCTTTCCTGCTCTATGGAAGCTTGGGGATCTATTACTGACTGTAAAAGAGAGTGTGTTGTTTAAAATCTGGAACTTGCAAGTGGCATTGAGAGCTTGCTCACTTGTCATCTGTTTGAGCATTTAAAGAAGTTGGATAATTGTGTGTTGTTTTTTTCTGCAGAGAAGACAGACTCCCTCCTTTTTTCCCATCCCACCCACAACTTCTTGCACTTCAAATTATTCTTTAGAGGGGAAATTAAGCAAGAATCATGAACACATGCTGTACCTGTCGAGAGAGCAAACCTGTCAACAAGCCTAGGACATCTCACTCTAAATTTAAAATGATGGGTGAATTGATTCAGTTGAGCAGATTTCAAGACTGGTTTGACCTAAACCCCAGACATCTCACTTTTAGAGCTACCCAGTGACAATCAGGCATTGTCCTTTGTATAGTCACATTCTGGAAGATAATGGATTTTGTATTCCTTCATGTACCACTGAGACTTCAGTTAGTATATTATTTGAGAGTCTAAAAAGGCCATTTAAGTCATTGTTGGTCTTTTAATCTGTTAATGCCTGACCTAAAGATAGGACATGATGTTCTAACAGTCCTGGTTCATTAAGACAGTATGAAATAATGAAGATGGGCAATGCCACTATTCCATATTTTCTTACTACTCTGGAGCTGATAAAGCAGCAAGCACTTCCTCTGACATCTTTCCTTTCATTCAGTCAAGTACACTTGGGCTCACTTCTTAATTCTAAAGGCTTTTCTAGGTACCAACACAGAAAGTTGAACAGCAAGTATGTCATAGCAGAGGCTCATCACAGCATGGGAGCTTGCTACAAGGGTAGTTAATATATGTCACTGCTGCTGGTGGGTCATCCATGTTGATCCTATAAGTTTATTTAGAGGAACAGAGATCAGCAGAGATACCTGGGGCAAAGTAGTTCAAATGTAGATGCTGTACCAATTCAACATGCCTATTGCTCACAAATACCTGTGGCTTGGGGTGCCTTAAGTGTCCTTCTACTTGGGCGAGAATTTTTATTCTACTGTTTCATAAAATTTATATACCACATGACTGTAAAAAACAACAGCCCTCAAAGCGGTTCAAATAACCTTGTAGGATCTATGTTACTCCTAGTAGAAGAGTGGAGACCTTAGCTAATAGTTAGCTGTTAAGTGAATTCCACTTGATCTGAGAATGAGAAGAACTTGCCCTAGGTTCAGTTTTCAATTGTTTAGCTCTTCCTTGGACCATACAGGTGTTTCCCTACCATACCAGACATTGTTTCAGTGCATCCAATATATGAATAAGATTCTCCCATCTTCACTTCTTGCCCACCCATGTACAAGCTGGGTGCTGCAGTTTTGTGGAAGCCTAGCCTGCAACATTCCTCTGAGAGTTCAGGCTCCAAAACTGAAGGTGCTTGCATTTTGGGTTAGGTGAGATTTAGTTATCAAAAGCAACATTGCTCTGTTTTGAAGAAGCTGCCATCCCTGGATTCTGAATGCTAACATCTGTTGAGAGTGTGCATCTGTTCAGTACCACAAGCTTGTAAACAGATTTGGGAAACTGTCTAGGATTCATCTTTGCAATGCAACACATTATCTGAGAGCAGATTTCAGTAGAAGGCTATATAAAAACAACAACCTCAGTAACCAATTAAGGAGTTTGTACACATCTTTCTTCATCCGCTTCCACTATAAGCATGTTGTTCTGATTTGAAATGAAATCAATGTGGTGAACTTAATTTATATTGTTGTTGTTATGTGTTCTGGAACATTATGGGTTGTGTACAATAGGTTTCATTGACTGAGATTTCTGGGGAGGGGGGGGAATGTTAAAGACTTGTGTAAATTCCATACATGTTACTGGCATATTATGGATTTTCACTTGTCTGGAGTGGTACTCCCCTTTGCTCTCCCTCTGGCCACTCCAGTGCGAGTTGCTAGGAATACAGGAAACTATTGTATACTGACTCACACCATTGGCCCATCAAGCTTAGTATTGCCTACACTGAGGGGCAACAACTCTCTAGAATTTCAGAAAGGGAACCTTTCCAGTCTTGCCTGGGAAGTTCCATCACTGAGACACAGCCTGAGTCTGAGTTATTAATAGGACACAGTGCTGGAGTGATCCTCTGCCATATATGAAAGTTGTTAGGGGGCGAGGGGGAAATTGTTATGACAATGACTGGCTTAATACTGGTATCTCTTTCCTAGTCTAAATAAGTGTGCCTTAAATAATCCTCTCTCCCCATTTTACAACCTGTGCAGGGCAAGAGGGTAGCTTTTGCTCTTCCTTCCCTTCCCACCACTATGATCACATTATGCTTCTTTTCCCTCTCCCCTCCCCCTTTCTTCTCTATTGACTCCATCTTCCTTTTGGTATAATTTCCCTTTGCACTCTCCATCATTGTGCTTAAAAGAGTATATTGTTTCAACAATATACATTGTTTTAGTTCTTGCTTCCTCCGCTCAACAAAAGTTTACCTGCCAAAATCTCCATGTCTTCCATATTGCTCCCTCTGTCTGGATTGCACCACCCTGTTGTATTAGTTTTGCATGCTTCCCTTTAATTTCTTCTGCAAAACATATAATAGATCTGTAGATTTAGTGTTCAGGAGACATCACCTAATGTTTTCTGTTTCTGTGAAGGTCTCCTTTCTGCCTCCACTCTTTAATAAGCCCTGTCCCATGACTTTATTCTCTCTTAAAAAGAAGTACTAGTGCTGGCCTACATATTTAGAAGAGCGATTGGGACCATATCACTTTGAAGGCCAGGTGGAAGACCTCATGACAGAATGCTCTTTCACACATAAACTCCCTATACATTAACAAATCAGAGAGCAAAGGTTAGAATGATTTTCTACTGATGCTTTACCCTTCCTAGGCTCAGAGTTGTTGCCATGTGGGGACATCCTCCACCCTGCATTCTGTAACTATATAGTTCTGTACATGCAGATACCTCTATGCCCTGGACACAGAGCATCCATTTCACCTTCATGCCTATATAGTGTTTAGCTCTACATCACCACCAAGAAATATTCAGGTCACTTACACACAAACCTGTTTATTGAGCATTAATTCTGATTTGTTTGCAGGGAGGTTACATGTTATCGCATACTTCCCAGTGCATTTTCCTGTCACTTTCTTTATCGCAAGAAGTCTGATCTCCTGGGGAAGTGGGTTTGTTGCTTTTTATATACAAAATTGTGCAATTGTTTTTGTTGCCGACATTTCGATTGTGAAATTGCTTCAAGGTATTTTATTGGAAGCAATTTCTAAATGCAATTAAATAAATACATACCAAACAAGACCTCACAATCAGCTATAATTTCTCAACCTGAAGTTGTTGGTGTGTGATTGAATGCCACCTCAAAGCAGTGACAGTCTTAGATGAAACTGATTTACTAAGTTCTTTGATAACTATGGCTAATGGCAGTTACAGTATACAGTGGTAACTCGGGTTACATACGCTTCAGGTTACAGACGCTTCAGGTTACAGACTCCGCTAACCCAGAAATAGTACCTTGGGTTAAGAACTTTGTTTCAGGATGAGAACAGAAATCATGCTCTGGCGGCACGGCAGCAGTGGGAGGCCCCATTAGCTAAAGTGGTACTTCAGGTTAAGAACAGTTTCAGGTTAAGAACGGACCTCCGGAACGAATTAAGTACATAACCAGAGGTACCACTGTACTGTTTTCATAGAAAAGGTTTCAAGTGGGTTGGATTGAAACATTACTAAAATATACCATGAATATCAGACAAATGACTGGGCTAGTATTTTACTTACCAGGGAATAATAACAAATTAATATTGCATGAGGGTAATGGTAGGTTAATGCTAGGCAAGCCGGTGCCATGGGACATAGGATGAATTTACCAAACTCTCTAATATTGGGAGTGAAAGCTATTTTTAAATGCCCTTTTTATTCCCTCTGAAATTTCCTTCCAAACGACTCTGAAATAAATCCCCTTTTGTAATGTTCTTATCCTTTTTTCTTTGATGAATTTTCTCCCAGCCCTCCTACTCTCTCAGCTGTTCCAGAATTTCTTTCCTAAATCTCCTCTGTCCTTCATTAACCTCCCAGTGTCCCTCACCGCCCAGCCATGACCGCACGGAAAAAGCAAAATGGAGGGAAGTAATTGTCCATTTCTTTCTTTTTTAAATTAAATCCTTGATGTTTAAACCTGATGTCCAGTACTTCATCCCACAATCTGTCCCTTTTGACATGGCCTTTCATGAAAACATACTTCGGTTTCCAACTTTTTTAACCCATGAGAGCTTCTGCACTTTAACAGATTAATGACGGATAGAAATCAACAACTTGAAGACTTTCCTAGCATGGAGCTGCAGTGATGGGAACACTTTGTTATGCAGTTGTAGCATGTGCAGAGCCTCTGACCCCAAAAGAGTGGGAAACAGAGTTGAAGACAGCTTCACTTAAAAGAGAGTGCTACCATATAGTCTCTCTACTTCAGGGCCAGGGACCATTTTTCAGCCCAAAAGCAGCATTCCTTTGTGAAGGGTATGATCCTGAGACTCCCTAATGTATGCTACTTCATGGTAGTGGTAGTTCATTTTTCCCATCCTAGGGGGTGATGAGCATAACTGAGACTGCTTTTCTCACCTGTTCAGGCATTCAAGAACAATGGGGGTGGCACACCATACAGTTTCTGCAGTGCCATCTCTGGCTCCCTGGCACTACAATTTTCTGGAAATTAAAGTGTTTCAGAACCACTGAAGTGGAGAAAGATAAGTGGAAAGTCAAGTACTGGAAATGCCACCATAATAGACAGGGTTGTAATACCAACCTCTCTCCCATTTTCACTCCAGACTTCATTACAAAATTAGGCTCCGACCCATCCGGAATGTGAGGAGCAGCTTGGAAACATATGGTTTAAATCTGCTGGGATGATTTCCAATGGGTGGTAGCTAGCTAGCATGTTTGGCCAAAGGGGGTATTGAACCTATAGGAACCAACTCCTAGTGGCAGAGGTCCCTTCGCCCCCCCATAAAATATTTGAGGGGAGTGGGGCCCCCAAAGTTGATGGGTATTGCCATTCAAATGGCATGCATGTGCTGTGTCTTGTGATCAATTATGCAGGACAGAGCTTACCTCCTCCCAAAAAATATTTTACTCAGGTTGCCACCCCGATGGAACCTGAAGCTTTCTGGAAGCAGGAAGGAGTCCCATTCACTTAGCCCAAAGGTTGTAGTGTAGTGTTTTTGAAAGAAAGAAAAAATGATTTTTGCATGTTAAGTACTTAATAGAGTGAATACTTAAAATAAGAAACCAAGACTTAAGTGTATGTGTGTACAGGAGTTATTCTTTGAGGACAGCATAGACCATGCTGCATTGCCACTTAGCCATTTGGTTATACATACATCATCAGAGATTTCTGCCATTAATATCTTATAACTTTCAGAAATCAAATAAGAATGCACAAAGACATGTAAAAGTTGTGTTTAATTTTAGACTACTCATATTAGCATTTCTGCCAGTTTTACTTTTTATCTTGTGGTAATCTGAAAAGTTTAAGAACTCTGAATCTCCTGTTTTATGCAGTTGCAATCTAATTGCATACTGTCTGTAATCCTCTGCAAAATGCTACATATTTTACACACCAGATATAAAACCCAGTTTTTTCTTGCAGTAGTAGAAAATAAATCGCCTATGCTAAATAACTTTTGCAGCATGTGATGATATAGTTGGAGAATGGAACAATGCCGGGACATGGAAGCAGAGAAAGTCCTTTTAATACCTGTTCAATGGGTTTAAGTAGCTAGTTTTATTTTCAGTGAGCTGTTTGTATGGAAGGTAGATTATACTCTTATCTCCTTATGTAGGGGCATATGCATTCAGAGTATCTAACCTTTAGAAAAAGTTCAAATTTTGTTAACGTGGGGTTGTGATTGCGTGGGGCTACATATGGAACAACTGACTTGATGCAGGATCAGACAAAAGGACACATAATCACAAAATTGGAAGGGAAATGAAAAAGAATGATCTAGTTCAATTCCATGCTGATGCAGGAAATCTGCTGCTGCAGCATTCCTGATAGGTGGCCATTCAGCCTCTGGACAGATGCAAATGAAGTCAGTATTGATTATGATACATATCCACAGCACACTCTTAAGAGCCGCATGTCTTTGACTATTTGAATTGTTAAAACAACCCGCTGGTGGCTGGTGAACATTGCTGCTTCCCCTGCTCCCATCTTGCTTCAATTTATTTCTTATTGTATGCATCCATGGATTAAAAAGGTGCCTGCAAAAAAGAAAATGGACTTAAACCACTCTTCATTGTAAGCAGACATAATTTGTTCTGTTAATGATAGCATGTTTCTTTAGACAAGCTTTCATCATGTCTGCACCGGGCCCATGCTTCTCAGCTCACATTCTGTCCCTAGTGTAAAATATAAAAATCCTTGGATAGACTGGTACGGAAGCTTTAAGAAAAGTTTTATTCACCCGCTGGTGATTTTGCGCCACCCGCTGTATGCATTTTCTAAAACACAATATCCTGCTTCTTAAGCAGAATTTGATCTTTGGGTGGTGTTTTAAAGTAATATCCAGAGGGAATATTTGTGCATCTGGAGACTGTTAACCTTAGAAAATGAAACTTTATTACAGTAACATCAAGTGGCTGATTTCAACTGCTCAAAGCCAGTTTAATTCATTATGGTAAACACTACTTTGCTTCTGGGCACCTCCCTCTCAGGCTGTGCCATTGTGATGCAGGAAGAATGTAGAGAGTTCTGTGGCTTCTTGACATATCAGCCAAAGCACTGTAGGCTACAGATAGCAATGGGGAGTATCATTATTCTCAAAAGTTGCCCTCTGTTTTCTCATGATCAAGTGGATATCTCTGTAATAAGTGGGTGGGGAAAGCTTTGTAACACCACATTTTCTGTGAACCAATAAACTGAGATTAAAAATGACTGAATTAAAAATGCCCTTGGAGAACATGTATAATGGGAGTTCTTTGCCCAATCATGGCTGCTAAAAATTACGCAGCAGTGTAAAAACATTACTAGCTCACCACTCAACATCAGTGAGTTGCACTGAGGTCCTTACTTAGTGTGTTTACTTACCTGAAAATTAATTCATTCCTCTTGAGCAGATGGAGACTGGTGATGTGATGAGAATACAATGCGGAGACAGACAACAATCATTCTAATAAAAATTGAGATGTTGAGAAGTGAGTATATAGGCTTACTATGCCAAGACCTGAGTAACCCTTTCGTTAGCAGATGCAGCCTCTTCACTTCTACATTTACGCTATAAGCAATCAAACCAGTAAGCCTAAAGTTAACCATAGTTTACAGTTTGATATGAACTGAGAAACTACCAGCCATTTCAAATATTATGATATATCACAGTTTATTGCAGACTACCCCAACTTTCCAGATGTTTTATACTACAACTTCCATAATCCATAAACATTCTCCATGCTGGTGATGGCTGATGGGAATGGTTGGGGAATGTTAGAATGAGCAGCAGTGGGCCCTGAGCTCCTGTCATCCAGCATGGCCATGTGATTGGAAACATTTGCCCCCCCCCTTTTTTAAAAAATTAACTGCAGTTTAACATTAACAGAAGTTCATTTTAGGAATGCTTTGTTGAAACAAGCCAGCTTGTTAGAAGTTAACTATAGAATGCTGGAAATATGCCAAGATTATTTCACTTTGTTAGGTTCAGAAGAAATGACAAGCTGCAGTTAATAAAGGGGGGGGGGGAGAACAATAAAAAACCAGAGTGGAAGCTTCTTATCTCCTTGTGGCTTCGGCAGCACATATACTAAAAGTGGCATGGGATTAGCTGTGGCTTATTAATGTCAGCCAGCACTATGTTTGTCAGCTGCTGAAGAAGTTAGGACTGTGGTTTAATATTCTGGTTTATTCCAAACCTTAGTGCACCAGTTCTGATGAAATGAGAAGCAACCAGGGAAGCTTCCTTTTTTGATGGCTTCCACTTTGAAGGGAGAAGTGGCTGTGTGTACAGGCAAAATTCTTGGTCATACCTTGTCTTATTAAGCCATGATATGATGGGTTCAAGAAAGCTCTGCTGAAATCTGCCCTCCAATTTCTCAAAAGTTTCCCCTTGTGAAACAGGCTTCCATTTTTCTGCTTAAATATCGGGGGACTTAAGAATTTCTTTAGAATGTTGGTGGATGTTAAGCTTTTACTGTATCATTGCGAGGTGACCAAATTTGCAGTGTATGGCTGTCTGCACTTCCTTCTCTTGAAAAAGACCCATGGAAGGATTTATCTCATGAAGGATTTATCTCTGGGCTTTTATTAAGGGCAGACACCTGCCAAGCTGCATAGTGCAGATCACTGATGAGAAGATTTGTGGAATAATAGAAATGATGCTCACATGCACCCTTGCCAACCTCAAAAGAAGGCAAGGGCAGCAAAAGCTCTGCAACCTATCCATGAGAATTTCACTGAATTTCCCCCCTCCCCTTTGATAATTTTCTGATACAATTTATTTTCTCATTAATTGGTGGATAATGGTAAAAAAAAAAAAGTGTGATAATTTTTTGGCACAAAACTGGGTTTCAGAAAGGGTAGGAAGTGAAAGGACTTGCAGCAAAACCTTCATTGTGTTGTTCCGGTTTTAAAAACTTTTGCCAGTCATCTGTATTGAAGAGACCGCCTGGTAGGTGTCATGGGATAAATTCATTTGTGTGCTTATTTTCATTAGAATCCTCTTGATGTAAAATTCAAGTAATATTTCTATAAAATTAGATTCCTCTTTTCAAAAACATCTATAGTATGCACCAATTCCACAAAATTAGCTCCAACATACATTATCTAGAATAAATATTCATATGCAAATGCTCATTAGAAACCAGGGAAAGCTGGTTATCAGTAGTCGGTTTTTCTGCCATCAAATATTGTATATTCTCAAGTTTGCACTCCATTTTACTTTTGCCCCCAATTAACCAGATCTTGACACCTGAATAACTTTGTGGAGTCATCTACATATAATTACAGGCATAGGGTAAATTTTTCTTTGCAACACAATTTAACCTATGAAATGTCTCTCCTTGTCTGTTCAACTCACCTCTTGCCTGTGCATCACTCCAGATCTCCAGTAAAAGCTTCCATACTCTTTTTCTTTTACCATTTCCTATTTTTGATCCACACCTTCCTGAGTGTGTGAAAGCTATTTTGAGGTAACACTCTGACAAACTATTATTTCTGTATTGTTTGAAAGTTCAGGGATTTCCAGGTAAATAATTATAGGACCAGAACTGCCACCCTTATTCAGCAATTAGCTCTCCTCCATGTTCCCTGACTGACATATGTAAGAGGGACAAAGTTCCCAGAATATTTCACAGCTGTTGAGCAGAAGATCAGGCAGGCTTGCCAGCAACCTGGACCACAACCCAATGGAGCAACATGTTTGTCATGCTGGCAGGTGCTCGGCTGGGAGGAGTCTAGGAACCAGCTGTGGACAACTGCTTCCAGATGCAGTTGACCCTGAAATAACACAGCAGACCATATGCTTGCCTGCTTTTATTGTTGTGATAGTTTAGTGCTCCCATAAAGCCCTATTTATGCATTACTTGCAGGAAGAGGGTAATCATGGTGACTGGGGCTGTGTCGCCTTGCATTTAGCCCCCCGAGGTCACACAGCTCCTCCCACCGCCACCCGCCACCATTGCCACCCTTGTCATAACTTCTGCAGCCTGCTGTACTTGAGGAGGTTTCCCATGTAATGTGGAAACTTGGACAATCTAAATCACATGGGGAACCTCCACATGAAAAATAGGATCTGTAGTATAACAAACTCTTCCTCTCTTCCCTCTTTCTGGCTCTGAAATTCATGCAGTTTCATGTGCCACACTGAGGGAGAGATTTCTGCTTTTGACATGGTCTTGTACAAGGTTAAACTAACATAAATATAGAAATGGTGTTGTCATGACCTCAGAGTCCAGCAGCAATTGAGATTCTTGAGTTGAAGGCTACAGAGTCTCCAGCTCAGAAGCCAGTTTAGGTCCAGGGCTCTGAGCATGATACTAGCAATGCAGAAACCATAGCACTTGAGGCTGATGGACAGAATCCCCCAGAAGAACCTCCTGTACCACCACTAGTGGCACAGGGAATGTCCCATGCAGGAGGATATAGAAGAGAAGAAGGCCCATTTTCAGGCCAGAGGATTGGCCCTTAAGAATCTGATGCTCTTCACAACAGGGGTCAGAACCTGAAAGAGGTAGTCTGGAGACAGAGGCTTAAAAAGGCGCAGTCTGCTCTCAACCTTTTTTGGAGCACGTTGCTCGCTCAGTTATCTGTGGTTGCAGCAACTCCTGAATTCATTTTTTTTTCCTAAGAAGCCTGTACCAAATGTAGTTCATCCAGACTTCCTGCATCATTAGCATTATAAATACTGAGTTCCTCCCTGTTGCTTTTTCATTTTGCAGCACAGCATTCCTTTCTTCTGAGCTCCAGTTCATTAAATGGAAGGCACTCTATGCAATATCTAAGGGATGCTCCTTTAAGTACTCAGTGAGAAACAGCTAAAAAGGAGACTACTTACTTTTTCTGTGTTACTTGTGTGTACTGGAACTTCTCATAGCGAATCTTCTCATAGTGTAGAACAGGTTCTTATTTTTTCAGCTTTTCACTTATCCATTCTGAATGTGTCAAATTTTGATTGCTAGAGGGTAGAAGGGTAACACCTTAAGAGCTGGGTTCATAGCTTGGGAGTGCTTCTCAATCCAATATTACTTCTGGAAGCTCACATGTTGGCTGTGACTTGGAGCACTTAAACCAATTTATGTTGGTGTCCCTGCTTTCCTGGAAAATACTTATCTGGTTAGTGTAACATATGCCAATTATGTGCTATTTTAGTTGGTTTCAACTTTTTTATGAGCCACGTTTAAAGCAATGGGTTTCATCTTTAAAGCCCTTAATGGTTTGGGTGCACAGTATCTAAAGGACCTGACATTTTAATGAATTTGTGGTTGTTTTGTGGTTGTAGCATAATGTTTAGGGATATCACAAGAAATCAAATAAGAGCACTCAAAACTGTACCTTCACATGTGAGGTCACTGTGGGTTGAGTAGGGTCCCATTCATCCCATGGTTTGAATTTCCACAGTGACTGTCTCTTCCTTCGCCTGCCACCACAAAGACATACCAAATTTACCTGTGGCAGTGGCGGCAGGGATGCTCCCATTCCTGGGGGGGGGGTGTCCAATGAGACTTGTGGTTCCATTCCAACCATTGGCAGGAAAGGATGCTCCACTGAGGAGCTGGTTCACTCACCTTCATTGTTGCTGCCTTGCCTTCTCCTGGTGTCGTGAGAGCTCATCAAACTTATCTGGGGCTGGGGAAGGGGAGGGAGTAGCAAGTGCCAGGAGGTGCACCAGCTTCTCTGCTGAGCATCCTTTGAGATTTGTAGCCCCAATACATTCCTCTAAGGGAAAAACTCAACACTGAGGAGCTGGCATATCTGCCTATACCACTGGACTCTCTCACTTCACCTGTTCCAGATACATTTGGTGAACCCTTGGGGCGGGGGGTAAAACGCAGAGAGCAGAAGTTTTGAGAGCCCACTGGTGTATTCATAAAGCATCAAACCCCTTGGGAACCTGCACCAAGGTGCTCATACATCCCTAATAATGATAACTTAAGCAGAATATTCTTTGGCTTAAGCCTTAAGGAATCTACCAACTGGCAGAGCAAGCATTAGTGTAGTAGTAGCAACAGTACATCACATTGGTTGAATCTCCCTCCACAGTAAAGGGCACATTGTGAATAGAAAATGCCTTTCAAATCAAAAGAGTGATATTGTTCATTTGTGATTATCACCACTGCCGAGGCATTCCATGCTAACATCTGTGTTTAGGCCATCTTTGTTCTTCTGTAAGTAACTGAAAGAGGGCAGGGTCAGGAATAAAATCACCCTCTGATTCAACAAACCAAAAGAATTTTAGTTTGCCCTCTGATGTGTCTCTTGTCAACTTGCTTGCAGCAAGTGAAGCTGAGATGAAAAGGCATCCTTTAGCTTTGTGATTGTTGTTCTTAGACCTCTTTATCATGGTCTGGTAATTTCATGTGACACAACAGTCCTTATTTCCAAAATGCTGGATCTAGGGCTACTGTGATATAATAAACGTGGTTGAATAGTGAGCAAGGCACATATTTAAACAATCACACAACACACTGAATTCTCTGCATAGATCCACCACCATTCTCAAATGCAGCAGCTTGGTCATGTGAATCAACTTTAGGTTCCACAGGCATCATCTTGGAATATGTGAGTATATAAAGATATATAATTATTATTTCATTAATTGTCAACATGAATCATGAAGGGTTAAGGATAAGATGTAGTAACATCTCAGTCCTGGAGATTCTACAGCAGAAATTTCATAAACCATACTGCTGATGCAATTTATTTCTTTTTTTAACAGAGCACTGACTCTGCAGGGAAAGACAGCGTAATTAATTAAATAAGTTTTTATATTAAAAAAAAATCAGCTCAGTTATAAACAGTGGTGAGTTCAGTTAGATCAACAGGCACAGTTATCGTCTTGCTCCTCCCTCCCCTAAGCACAGGTCTTCTTTCTGCAAACCTATGTCTGATGAAAGTCCAAATATGCACCCAAACAGCAAGAGTAGGAAAGGTCCTGGGAGCCATTTTAATTTATGTTTAGGAGCCATACGAGGATGATACTGCATAATAACCTGAACTTACAGTCCTGCAATGCAGCAGTAAAGGAGGCTAAAGAGGGAGGGGGAAGGCAATGCTTTTCCCTGAAACATTTAGGGGAACTGTGTATTTGGGTCAGCTAAGTCCTAAAGCAGAATTTCTGTGCCGTCTCTTCAACCCACTTTCATACATTATTGAGAAAGATGCCAAGCCTTAAAGAAACCAGGGCAAATATTAATAAGGAAGACACTTTTATTATGATAACACGCCTGTGTTTCACTGTTTTGAGGCTGCTATTTCAAGAGCCACTTAGTTAGAGAGTTTCTAATGAGCGTATTGCAATCTGGTTAAGCCTGTGAAAACTGACTTCTTGGAACTTTTTCAGCACAGTTTCCAGTGTTTAGATGCAAAATACTGTAGAGTTAGAAGGGATTGTGAGGGTCATCTAGTCCACACCCTACAACCCAGGAATCTCATCAATGACCAATGGCCATCCAACCTCAGCTTAAGAACTTCCAGTGAGAGTTTACTGCCTTCCGAGGAAGTCTGTTCCACTGTTGAACAGAAAGCTCCTCCTGATGCAGGAACCCATAACACTGTTTCATAGCAGGAAAATGGATGGAGGGGATGGCATGAGTAGGGCAAGGGCAGAATAAAAACAAGTATTTTATGTACTGCCCTTAAGTGGTTTTAGCCACTGTAAAATCAGCAAATAATATCTCAAATAATCTACTAAGGCAATTGAGTGTTGGGCTGATGGCAATAGAGCAGAATTCTACTTAGCAGCATAGGATAGGCCAGTAACTGTTCCATCACAGCCATACACATGCATAGAATCTGGGAACTGAACTAACAGTTGAGTCTGTATGTGTGAATCCAACCATAACCACAGCATATAATGGAAGATGGCAGAAAAATAATTAATGTTGCTGTTTTGCAGATTACATGTGTCACGATATACTCTGCCCCAAGGACAAATAGTTGGTTTTGTTTCATTTCATTTTGGAGCTTCTGGGTTTGTAGAGCATTGAAATTGAGTAATTTTAAACACAAGCAGGTTATTTGCATAAGCTGGAACTAATGGTAGAACATACTGTTTTCTGGAGCATTCCTTTTAAGATGACATAGTTGCATTGAAAACACATAACCCTGGAAATTTCAAGTATTTGCACTGGGTTATGCAGTGTTGGTGATACATGGGAGCTGCAGCTTGTTTTGGCAAGGTGGTAAATGTCCTGAGAGATCAAAAGTTGAAATAGCTTGCCCAGGCCAGCCTTTTGGAGCTTGATTCTTATTTGCTAGAGCTACTACTTGTATGAGGGACGTGGGTGGTGCTGTGGGTTAAACCACAGAGCCTAGGGCTTGCCGATCAGAAGGTTGGCAGTTCAAATCCCCGCGACGGGGTGAGCTCCCGTTGCTCGGTCCCAGGTTCTGCCAACCTAGCAGTTCGAAAGCACATCAAAGTGCAAGTAGATAAATAGGTACCGCTCTGGAGGGAAGGTAAACGACGTTTCCATGCGCTGCTCTGGTTCACCAGAAGTGGCTTTGTCATGCTGGCCACATAACCTGGAAGCTGTACGCCGGCTCCCTCGGCCAATAAAGCGAGATGAGTGCCGCAACCCCAGAGTCGGTCTTGACTGGACCTCATGGTCAGTGGTCCCTTTACTTTTACCTTTACTACTTGTACACGGAGTAGGGCACACTCATGCATCACAAAAAACAAGAAAATGCATCACAAAGGGGAAGAAAGGATAAAAGATAAACTTGGAGCTTGTTTACATGTATTTAGAAATAATTGCTATGATTAGATCAAATGCTGTAGAGGGAAGGTACCTTCTCCTTTTACTTTTACTCACAGTAGCTGAGGTCTGTCTTTTCCGCCAACTTCTGCCTTCAAAATAAGAGGTACTGCTTACTTGAAACACTGTTTAAAAGTAAGGTGAATCTATTTCCAATGCAAGCATGAAGTGGTGGGAATCACCAGCTGTGTCACCAATTTCCCAGGGCCTCAATAGCACTTTGGCCATCCACACTGGCAGACTGTGTGAGGAGACACAAAAATGGCCACAACTCAGGTCTGAAACAAAGTGGGAGGATCATTCAGAAAACCCAAGTTGGTGGCATCGACTGACTGCTTCATAAATAGCCAGTGTGTAAGGTGTGCAAATTCCAGATGAAAGGGCTAGCTTGGAAGCTACCTTGCACAAAATCTCCCCCACTCCTGCATGCCTCTTTTCAGCTGAGATGCTCTGTAGCATTCTCTTCCCAGAAGTCTCTCAGGCCTCATCCCAAAGCATTCAGTGATCCCCCTTTCCCCTATCCACCTACTAACTACTCAGGAAAGAAGGATGAATATTGGCAAACCATGGGGCAAGACTGGGAAAGAGGAAGTTGCTGGATATGTTAAGACGACATGTGAGATAGATTCAGAAGGGAATGCTGTGGCCACAGTGTATGTAGTTCACCAAGCACCAAAGTGATATGGAGGAGAGAGGGAAGTCCCGAAAAGACCCCACTGAAGCCACACTGTTGGTCTTCAATCAGTGAGAGAGAAGGTCTTGATTATGGGTTTGCCTGGCTAACCAGATACGTGATCAGCATGTTAGCAGAAGCACTGATTGTTCCATCACAGCTTTAAGGCTTCAGAATGTGATCACCATTTGGGTTTGGGAGGAAGGGGCAGAAAGACAGCTAGACAACCATTTACAATTTGAATTTGGGCAGAAACAGAAAGGCATACAAAATGTTGCAAGCAAGTTTGCGTAAAACGAATAACAATCTCAAGAGGTGAATCAGGGGTTGTTATATATATATGGCTGTAATATGTAGTTAGTTCACCCCACACAGAGAGACAGCACTATGGATTTAGCTGAACTGGAGGCAACTAGAAGTATCTAGCCAGTTGTAATCTGGTGAAGGATTGGTGGTTGTGCTACCTGCTTATCAGAGTCAGCTTGCATCTAATGATGCATATTTGTAAACAAAAAGATATTATAAAGACAAAGATTACAAATAAACATATTATTTGTATTTGTATCTTACACTTCATCGGTTGAGCTGAGGGTGGCATACAGAAATTTAGGTTACTGACAACAATCCTGTGATGTAGGTTAGTGTGTGGCTTTCATGCAGTGAACTACATGGCTGAACACTCATTTGCTTGGCCAAACTTTAATACTCTAACCCCTACACTACACATTGCAACACTCACTTAACACAAGGAAACTAAACCCTGTATAATTGCCTCTGGGCATCTCACTGCCCGGGAGGGAGGGGAACATGTTATCTATATAGCTATTATATGTACATTGTGATTTAAACAAAGCCTAAATTTACAAAAAGCCATAGTAATTAAGCAATCAACACTTTGGTTGCCAAACAAAATCATATTAAAAAGGTGAGGGGGAAAGAAATAATTTTAATATATACAAATAGATAATAGATTTTGAAAAATGGTACACAGATTACATGTCATAAATTTTTGGGCATAAGATTTTTTTTTTGTTGTTTAGCAGGAATGTATTTTCAGCTTGATTGGGAGAAAACATTATTGAGGGAATTTGAAACATTTTAAAACAGCAACAGCAGTCATTAAGAATTCATTTTCAACAGGAAATCTGGGGGAAAATTAAAATTAATGAGGAGGATAAGGGAAAGGAGGGGGAAACTTTGAAGATGACAGATTTTTGTTACTGAAGGCACCCACTTGATGTTAATCAGAGGCAGGTCACATATAAGTACTAGCCCTTGTCCTGCTGTTATGGTCTGCAGGCTGAAATCAGTATTGCATTTCAGTCCCTTTGTGCTAGTGTGCAGCAACCACAGAGAAGGGAGAAATGAAAGTTGGATACAAAGAGAGAGAAGATGCTGGTTGCAATTAGCCTAACTGCCTGATTGTCTCTGCTGGTTTAGATTGGGAATATCAGTTGCTATTCCAGTTAAACACCATAAATGATAACAGAGCAATAATGTAGAAAAAAGGTGCTGTGTTGCAGAGAGCCACATGATATGGACTCATAGAAATTGTCCATCTAGCCTAATCATGTCAAATATTGCTTCCCCCACCCCACAACTGGTCTAACTTCTTGCTTTCTTTGCTTTATTCAAATTCAGCTTGTTTCTGAATGCATATATTTAGGTTCTTACTCCAAGGTTGCAACCTTAGGTCAGTAATAACTTGCCAGTTTAGCCTTTGCCATGGATACAGCCATTATGTATTCGCAAAGGGGATTATATGTGGAACCACATATTCTGCTAATCATGCAAGAGCACACTGCCTAAGGAGCATTAAAGAACCTGAAGTGGAAGCAACTCTAGACTTCAGTCCTGTAGAACAGCTCTGTACTAAGGCTATTTTGAGTCACCATGAGACATCTGGCTCAGGTGGTAGGTTGGGAGAGGCGGTGGATTGAGTCCACCATCCACTTCCTGGTGCTGCTGCCCTGCTGTCAGCCCACCAGCTAGCCATGGAACATAGCAACTGAAGCAAATACTGTTGAATCTGTAATGGCTATTGGTGCGCCTATAGTTCTCTCCAGTACACAAGCCCACACATCCACACTCTCTGACTGTGGACAATATTTGCCACTATTGCAACAAAGCAGTGTAAGACCAAGTGCCTACACCCACAGTGTCTCTTCTGAGGAAGGACTCCTCCTTCAGAGCACAGCACTGAGGAGTGAGATGACCCTAGAAATCCTGGGACTGCAGCAAGGACTGTTGCAGGTTGGGGAAAGAGAGTGCTGGACTGTAGTGGAGAAGGCAGGGCTCAGTCTTCCGCACTCATTGCAATATCTTCTGCAAGCCCTGTCTTTACCCTTCTTGGGCACAATGAGTAAGATTGCGAGCAAAAGCATTTTTAATGAACTGATATATATTCAACAAAATGAGGTATCTGAGAACGATCCTACCATTGGCTTCATTTGAACAAGGCTTACTAAGGCAGAGCTGTAATCCTGTTTCTGTTTGACTGTTTGCCAGGATTCCATCCTGGAACTTTTGAAGGAATAGCAAAGAAGAGAGTGTGTCTAAGAATATTGACCATGCATGTTTCTCAACCCAAAGCAGATGAGTTTAATAGCAGGGTTTCTAAGTAGGCGAGCCTAGAGCTTTCAGGCAGGCTTCAGCCTTGTGACCATTTTTTTAGAGCTTGGCCATTATTCTAAATCTTTTCTTCATTTTCCTTTGTTTTGTTTTTTTGCATTGCATTGCATGCTTGCTTGCTACTTCTTGAAGTTTTTGTTGGTTTCTGCTCTTGTGAGATTTAAGAGTCTTAAATGCAAGCATTTCCACACTACATCAAGTGAAGGGCGCTAAGATTTTAAAAACAAATGTCCTGTGCATTTATTGTCACTTGACAGTGCCAATGTGCCTTCCTTGCTGCAGACACAGGAAAAGTGAATTCCTCTTGCATGCACTTCAGATGTCTTTAGGCATATGGCTATCAGCCATGGTTCATAAAACAGTAGCAAAAGTTGCAGAGGCATAGCAACTTGAGATGGAAAATGCAATTAGATAGTTTAGTCTATCCCCTTGTCAATTCTGTGTTTTCCTTAGGAACCAGAGCACAAGACTAAGGGCCAACTTCATCAGTGCTTATACATCAGTTGACTTGGCAGAATTGCTGCAGCCTGTGCCGTCAAAACAGTCCATTAGAAATTAAACTGGCATAGTGGGAATCCTTAACAGGTGTCAGCAAAGTCAGCTCCTGCTGTCTTTCAGAGGAATCCCTGCCACAAGGGAAACTAATGGAGGAGGAAGGTGCCTTATGTGCTGGACATTCATCAGACCAGGTTAAGAAAGCAACAAGGATGTGAATATTGTATTACAGTATCAAAGGTGAATTAAGGTAGTTGGGGACTCTGGTTTAGTTCCCAAAATAGTGGGCCCCTTTCCTCCCAAAAGGTGTAACTAAGGTGTAAGTAAGTCTTGTGGTATTTTGAAGGCTCACCCCCTTTTTTTACAGCATAAGCTTTTGCGGACTACATGAGCATGTGCAGTTTCCTAACTCTCAGCAAAACTCAAGCAAAACATTTTGCCATCCTTGATAAAAGAAACAAATACTCTGAGCATGTGCAGTTTCACATGTTTAACTCGCTTAATTCTTCATTGGTTGTACTAACTTCCTGCCTTGGACCAGTCAGCAATTCTCAGCCCAGCCTACTTCACATGCCTATTTTAGACTTGGTAATCATATCATAAATATCCATTTTTTTTATCCCTTTAGCCACAATGATGCATCTTTGTACTATAAAGGATCAGGTTTTTCTGCCCTCTCTTCACAAAAAGGGCAGCAACAAGGCTTCAACCAATCTTAATCTGTCCTGGTTATTGCATATTTTAGATGCACAATTCCCACTTGTGTTCAACTGAGCTTATTCCCAGAGGACTGTGTACTATGACTGATTCCTTTGGGGAGTTCTCTTAGGCCTGTAGCCACTGGGTGTGAGAGACCTGGGAAAGCAGAGTAACCAGCTTTCATTTCTTTTTTTAAAAAAGACTTATACAGGGAAGGAGATTATTTCATAACAGCCCACACTGTATAGTGGTATTTGCAGAAAATGATACAGGGAGTACTTTATCTCAGAGGAACCCACAACAGGAAATGTGCATTGCTAGGGAAGAAAAGAAAAACTAACTACAGATTTTCCAAAAACTAGAAAATGAAACAGAAGCAGGAAAGAAATGTGCGTGAATAGGAAGGGGAGAAACAGCAGTTCTTTAGGACCCAGGAGTTCCAATAGCAACAAGTCACTCATTAATCACAGCTCTGACTTCACTCATTGGCTGAAACACTGGAAAAGTGGGAGTGGCCAAGCTGGCTCTCTTCTCAAAAACTCTCTTCTCAAAAATTGTGTTGCCTGCACAATTTGCTTTATAACTTTCCTTCGATTAAAGCTAGAGGCTTTTCCTTTTCCTTTTCCTTTTTAAAGAAAGCTCTGAGTCTGCCCCCCCCCCCCATGGAGGCATGGACCCTCCAACTGCACTATTATAATCTGGCCGTGTATCACAGACAAACTGGTTGGTAGCAACCAGCTACACTAAAAGCCGGTTGCTTGATACTTACAGTACTCATCACTTGTGAGTTGGCACCTGCACCAGCATCCCCACTCCTAGTTTTCTACGGGACAGACTTTTTCTTTATCAGAGAGCATTTAAGCACACACCTCTCCCACCCACAGTTTGAAATGGTATGATTAAAAAAAAAAACTTTAGCCCTGCATTCTTCTGTTTTTGTGCACTAGTCAGTGCGCGGGGGGGGGGGTCAGTGTGCCTTTTGGTTTTTCTTTTGGGGGGCACTGCTTGGGAATAATTCCTTTTAATTATCACCACTGTAAATTTAGTTAGATGTAGGTGCCTTAAATTATAGCATCTCAAGAAAGTAGGGCCTTTTAATTTCCATTTAAAAAGTAATCCTGGCAAGAAGGGAAGCAAATCATTCTCGAAAGATAAAAAAACTAGATTGTAGGAGGAAAAAGCATTGATAAAAATGCAGTATTCACCTTTCAGAAGGAAAGCTGGCAACTCACAGCTCTGCCAGTGATGTCTGGTGACTTAAACCCTATGCTTCCTCCTGCTACAGTTACACACTCATGGAACAGTATGCTCTACTTCACAAGCCAAAATTCTCACAAGACAGTGAGTAATTTTGCTACTACGTTAATAAAGGGGTAGCATGCTAACACCTTGGGATGGCTGACCAAAGCAGATATTTTTCTGACATATAAGGGATAAACCGTAACATTTTGATTTTTTTAATGATTTAACTGGTTTTTCTGAAGGGGGAAAATAATAATATTAACAAAAGGTAGTTTGTGTGTCAAAGAAGCTAAAACAGTTCCTAATGGGAGTTGGACAATTATTTTCATGACAGCAGAATGTATATTTCCCAGTCTGAGATGCTCTAGGTACCTGCATCTGCATTTCCAGGACATATTTTTGCCTGTATCAGCACAGCTGTAATTTGCACCAACTGCTGTGTTAGGCCATAAATCATGGCAGATGGCTACTTGCTCTAAGTTACTGTGTGAATTCTCAATGTGCTACCCGGGGCTCTTCCTGTCGTCACCCAGCTTGCAGCCATGCAGCATAATAAATGTACCTCTCCTTGCCTGTCCACAAGGTTTTCCTTGCCTATTTGCTTTCCCATCTCAGTGATCTTCTAACTGGCTTTTAGAGCTTTCTGTGCAATAGGATCTTTTGCTTGATTGGCTGGAAGTGATGTCATATACAATCTTCTAACAGCATGTTTTCCTTTATTATAATAATTTGTCTTATTTGATAATGATGTGGCAAGAATTTAGTCTTGGGCTTTATGTTACATCCTAATCTGCTCTGTATTCACTGAAGCAGAAATGATAGCGGACAAAGTCATTCAGCTCATCCTCTAGGTTTCAAGAGGAATTGTTGCAAAAAGTGCCTTGCTTGAACAGACCAGTGGTCTATCTAAACTAGCATTCCCCAGTCTGGTGCCTTCCAAAGGGACTACAGCTTCCGTCATCCTTGATCATTCGCCATACTGGCTGGGGCTGATGTGAGTTGGATTTCAGCAACATCAAGAGGGCACCAGGCTAGGAAAGACGTATTTCAGCCAACATTCAGCGGTGCCCACCAGATGTTCCTTGAAAGCTAACAAGCAATACATGAAGGCAAGACCCTCCTCCTCTTGTTTTTTCCCCAACATCTAACTCTCAGAGGATATAATGTATACTGCTTCAGAACAAGGAGGTGCTAAAAACAGACATTATTCTGATGCAAACACAGAAGAAAAGAAATGTTGACCTAAATAATAATTATACAAGATCTTGCTACCCTAATGTGGAAGAAAATGACTAAGGTTAGAGAGTAATGGGCAGAAGCAAAATTATCTAATATTAATGCTCCACTCTGGTCATTTGTGTCCTGGCTTTTGGTTTAGGGTCCTCTGCAGCTTTTTGCTTTTGTTCAACATCACATCCTAGTTGGCTTTGCTTCTTAAAATGCAACAGACCATTAAAAATAGACACAAGCCAGACACAGCAGTGGAAGAATTGCCACTGATGTTTGTTGTCATTTTAAAAGAACATAGAACTGAGAGGGTGGGGAGTCTTGACAGGCAGTGAATGAACAGCAGATTGAGAGGTAGAAATGAAAGAAGAAACAAAAGAAAGTGGAAGGAAGATTAAAGAGACAATAACAAAGTGCCCAGTGGAAAGAACAGCACAGTGATTCAAATGGCGCTTGGCCATGCAGGCAGACTAGGCAGGCCATTCAGATGATTTCTCCAATGCAGGGAGCAGCACATGAGTACCTATGTTTGTGCTTCTTCTGGCATACTTGTTCCCCTGTGCCTATTCTTTAGCTGCATTAGATGGACCTTGTGAGTACTCAGGGGCATAAGGAGATGAAGAGGTTGTGACATTGAAGGGCATTCTGTGGCACAATCTCAGTTACATAGAGATGAGCTCAGCAAAGAGAAAAAGCGCTTGTGTCAACCTTGCAGTGGGGGTTGCAGAAGAAAAAAAGAGGGGGAAATACATACTGAGAGGTACAGGGCATATTATGTTGTCTTTGGAAACAGAATAATGGATGCAAATTAAAGGATATCAGTGGAAACAAATGATTATCCTAAAGCAAGGGATATAGCACATTGCCTCAATAGGCATCGAATGACCACAATAACAACAGTAACACACATTGTAGTGCACCAGAGTGGCATGTGAATTAACCCTGAAGCTCTCACCAACAAATCTGAAATCCTCTTGTATCAGTGCAATCCTAGCCGCCTGACCTGTGCTGCTTGAGGGAGTTAGGATAAAGTGGAGATTACCTTCTGCCAACAGGGAGGGATTTTCTGCTGCCAATGGAAAGCCTCAAAGCAGGGCACTGAAAATGGGAATCTGAGCCCCATGGATCCCCAGAGACACCCACCCAAATGCTTCACTCCTTTCTGCTGTTCCCAGCCAGGGGTTGCTGCCTGTAGTTATCTACAACAACATGCCTGCCTTTCCTCTCTCAAGTATAGCACCTACTGGACTACTTAAAGCATACTACTGAGGAAGAAAAAAATCCAATTATATTTATTTATTTATTTATTTATTTGGTGTACTTATTGTTTCACTCTTCAAAAAAAAATGCTCTCAGAGCATCCTACAGTAAAATAGTAAAAACCACTGTTAAGACAATAACACATCACAAAATAAGTCACAGAAGAGCAATAGATTAAAATGCGATAATAAAACCACAATACCACATCAAATACCTAAAAGCTTCATGCAATAAAAGGGTTTTCACCTGGCAAATATAATTTTAAGTCAACCTCCCTGGGAAGAGGATTTCAAAGATGGGAGTACCCACCCTGTCTCCACTCATTTCGCTTAGGAAGGCATCTGAACCCCGATCTTAACACTTGGTGGGCAGGAGTGGCTTGAAACATTTTCCTGCCTGAAGTGAAGAAGAAAATTATGTCCTTCGCCTTTTGTGAACCGAAGCCATCTAGACTGATGTTTGACCCTTTGGGGCTGGGGCAGCCTCCTCCACTAGACCTGAGGGCAGCAGGCTCGCCTAGAGAATGGAGGGCAGGCCGTGTAGTACTCACAGCTCTGCCCTCCAGCACATCACCACTGCTGCTCTGCCACTTGAGGTGGCTGTCTGACTCTGCCTAATAGTAGGGCTGGCCCTGCTGGTGAAATTCACTCATCTTGGAGAGGTTAATGGAAGCTGAGAGGTGGGTATGTGGTGATGAGAAAGTTAAGTTCTGAACAGAGGAACTCAAACTAAGCTACAGGAATTCTATGAAAACACATGCAAATGTATGGGATCTGTGCCATGGACTTTACCAGATAGAGAAATGAACCAGCCCCAGTCTGCTTCTGAGCACAATTGAACCTACAGCTCTGGCACTCCTGAAAAGTAAATGTAGCCTTAAGCACAATGTCTTCCATTCTGCATGGGCAGAATGTGATTCTCTGAACAAGCCAGTCACCCTGCTGATGACTGCTGGATGATGTAAATATGCAGTCTGATTATTCGGACTGACTGCATTTTTAGCCAAATAATGGCAGCACACCTGTAACACTGTTGTGTTGGGGTTCAAGGTGTCTTCTTTTGGTGGCATTTTGAAGTACCAGCACCAGAATTGCAAATATGTGTCACTGGTTAATGTGATTCTTTCCTCACCTAAATGCATTCACTGCTGTTGGTTTACCTATGTGTAATAAGATACGTGTCTGTCACTTATTAGGGACACAGGTGGCGCTGTGGGTTAAAGCCTCAGCGCCTAGGACTTGCCGATCGAAAGGTCGGCGGTTCGAATCCCTGCGGCGGGGTGCGCTCCCGCTGCTCGGTCCCAGCGCCTGCCAACCTAGCAGTTCGAAAGCACCTCCGGGTGCAAGTAGATAAATAGGGACCGCTTACCAGCGGGAAGGTAAACGGCGTTTCCGTGTGCGGCTCTGGCTCGCCAGAGCAGCGATGTCACGCTGGCCACGTGACCCGGAAGTGTCTCCGGACAGCGCTGGCCCCTGGCCTCTTGAGTGAGATGGGCGCACAACCCCAGAGTCTGTCAAGACTGGCCCGTACGGGCAGGGGTACCTTTACCTTTACCTTTACTGTCACTTATTATATATAATGCCTGTCAGGGAGCTGATGAGAAGAGACACATTCGGTTCTGACAGCTGTCCTTTCTCCCATTTTTTTAAACACATGCAGAAATACAGGGCCCTCCAAATAGCCCTATGTTATACCCATTATCCAGACATGGTAATGTGTACATACATAACAATATAGCATATAATGAAAATACAATAGTGAGAAACCCATACAAAAGACTCTTCGGTAATCCTCCTGAGTCTTAGACCTGTGTCTTAGGAACTCCAATTATGGTTCTTCAATTATATTTAAACAGTTGTCACTACCCAAGAAATGCAGAACACAACTATTTTAGGAAGAGCAAAAGCAGTATCTCTCCCCCCCCCAATTTTAGGTCATAAGTCTGGCCATTGCTATTGGAAGCAGCAGCAAGCTATCCTCCAAATTCATTTGCACAATCTCTCCTGCCGGCGCTTGGGTTCAGCATAATATTCTCAAGACTTCTGCATCTCTCAGCTACTCTGTTTCACTGTAGGGCTCATAATCTGCTTAGCTGACTAGGTTTTTTTATGATATAGTCCTAGAGGAAAAAGAGAGTGAGAAGAGATAATTGGTTTCCCAGTTCTGTCCTCCTCAAAACTTTTCAAACTGCAGAGTGAAGAGTTTCTTGCTCTCCTCTGTCCACACCAAACAAGAGTAAAAGAAAGTTAAACTTGTCTGTGAAACAAGTCAGGAAAGGACCCCTACATAATGAGGAGGCACTTCCTTTGCTTCTGGTTGGCTAATAGGAGACAATATGATGTTAACATAGGTTGCTTAGGAACTTAACCTGAAGTAAATGTAAAGGTGGAAGAAGAAGAGCCATGTAGGTAGATCTTTTGCTGTTAAAATAATATCCTAGTTCTTCTTTCTACATGATTGGACCACGTTTCATAAACTATAGAGGTAATAGTGCTAATTTTTTAGATTCCTGAATGGCTAGCCTCTGCAAATTGTTTTGAGCATGGGTTTGTAGGAGCACATAATTTCTTGAGATCTTGCAACTAGTCATTAGAGTCTGAGCTGAGCATAACAAGGGAACAAATGAACCTCTTATAGCAAAAATCCCTTGAAAACTTTCCATTTTCCTTGACACATACACTCCTTCAACCATAAAGAGGGGGGTGGGGCAGCGGGGTGACAGGACACCAAGGTTTTCTAAGGTAGACATCTCAGTATTTTCCGCTTCTCTGCTGCTTCTCCCTGCCATTGTGATGAGGCAGTTCCAAATAGGGAAAATGGGCCTTCAACAGTCCTCTGGCAGAAAGAAAACAGAGCGATGTTGGCTAACGCTTAGGCTTTGATGGCTGTTCAGTCTACAAACCTTACCCAGAGAAGTCTTTTTGTTTTCCTTATGGCAATCCCCCCCCCCCCCTCAGAATGTATAAGCAGCACCTTCGCCACACATGCTTGGCTAGACTGCTTGCTTGACACCAAGTTCCTGTGGTGCATGTATGTGTGTTTGATGTCCCCCTCGCTACATCACTATTAGGAATAAAGGAATAAATATAGACTGCTGCCTCTTCTCTGTGTGGGTGGAGGTCAGCTTGGGAGTAGGAGCATTCTGATGCATTTTTTTGTACCAGAAAATATTGTTTCTGTTTCTGTTCCTCATTTGGACTGAGCAAGGTGCACAGTACTACCTGTCCAAGCCAATAGTGCATGCTTGGAAATCATTCTTGTTAAAGTGATCACATTCTCCTTGAAGTGATTACAGGCACAGCCTAATATTTAGCACATACCGTTTCCTACATGACATTCCCCACTTTAGCTGAGCCCTCATTATTCTTCCCTCCTCCCAGCTCTTCCCTTTCCCTGCCACAACACCTTGATAGCTATCTTGTTCTATGCATGTAATTTTTTTTTAAGGGTCAAATAAATGGTGGTTCTGGTCCTGGAGGCACTGTGCATGCCCTGTGTGTACAGGTGAGAGCTTCTGGAGCGTAGCCATTAGGTCCAAAGGACTGAATGATTTGAAGTGTCTGGGATCTAATGCTGCCCAGCTGACTGAATGTATGTCTGGGAGCCTTGGGCAAAAGCCACTTGACCCCTTTGCACCTCAATCAATCCAGCTGGAAAATTGGGTAAAAAGCAGAAACCTTGCTGAAAACTGATGCCATATGTCAGCTGAGTTCTCCTAGGGAAATGCGCAAATGGCAAAAAAGAGAGAGAGGTGGGTACATGACATTCAAGGCTTATGTGTCATGAGATAGATTTGGATTAGGTCTCCCTTGGGCTCAGTGCCTAGGAACACAGAAATATTGCTGCTACCATCATTCCCTTGAGAGATCTGGGAGGCTTTGTGGCATAATACAGCAGCTATATCTCCTGGGGAAATGGGTTTTGTTGGCGTCACATCCACTACGGCATTCTGGTGTGTCCCAGCTGTGAGAAGCTTTGTTCTTGTCATGTTCTTTAAGGTCTGTGCAGTGATTCTGAGAGTCACGCTGAGATACACTCAATCAGACCTTCTGCCAAAGGCATGTGGAGAGAAAAAGCCCAAGTTGCGGAATAATACACAGGATGTAAAATATATATATATGTCTCTTTGAATTAATGTATGAAAAAGATGAGGCCAGTCTCTGCATAGCTTCACCACTGCCATCCTATGCTGGCATCTCCCAGCTGGTGGTTCCTTTTCATATTAATCTGCCAGAGACTCAGGGCTCATCCACACTTCTCTTGAGTTCTAGTCATGGGTCCAAGAGAATAACATGTTTACTGTTGAATCAGAACAAACATCAATCTGCTTTTCTTTGGATTGGCATGACTACAAATCATGGAACAAACAGAATAAATCATTGGGGGGGGATGGGAGTGTGGATGAGTCCTCTGTTCCAAACTCCAGATATAACTTGCCCTCCCTGATTTTGCCCTCCATTATTTCTTATTATGAAGCATGCAGATGGTGCTCTGTCAGCACACTTGTGTCTTGAACTGTGTGATCTTACTGGGAAACTGACACAGGAATTCTTTGGATTTGCTTGAGCTATAGTGGCGTAAGGAATGACTTGCACCCTGGCAAGCTGGGATGATACGACCAGTGCATATTACTCCTGGCTCTGCAGTGATGAAAATCAAGAAAAGTCCATACCAAGTTGCACAAAAGTATGGGAAGTGACATTTCTGACTTAGAATCATGAATAGACCTGGAGGAAACATCAGTACCAAAATACCAATGACTCAACTGTAAAACTTATTTTAAGACTGAGTATCAATGCCAGAAGGGAAAAGTTAGCCCCTCTTTCTGTGAGTTTTCCATTGGATTTTAGGAGCGGCTGCTTATGTGCACCAGTTCATACAATCAATCTATAAGATTCAAACTGGTCAAACAAGCATATATATCTTATATAAGAACAGATTTTGTTTGCATTAAAAACAACAATGCTATTGCCACTTTTTACAGTGGAAAATGTATTCTCTCCCCCCACCCTTCATTGCACCATCGTCTCCTCTGCAGTGGTATTCTGCAATCGGATGTGTCAATGTAGCTGAGTCTTTCAGATATTTCTAGTCCTTAAATGGACACTGAAGTATGAATGCAAGCAAACACACTTGGCTGTCACCTTGCTGTAACTAAAGTAGGCTGTTTCCAGTCCTCAATAATGGGACAGACTCATATATCACAGGCCTGTCCTAGGTCCTTGGATTTAAATTAGGAATGACACTTCCCTTAACATGAATGATGTACCCAATATGAAGACAACCCATGACACTGAAAATACAATGAGAATAAGTAAGCCATCATTTACAATGTTATGAAATATATTTATGTGGTCATACAAAATGAAGATTCATGGAATGTTATAGAGCAATATCCAATATTAGTCTTACTCAGGTATACCTATGAAAATACATGGACTTGACTAACTTAAGTACATTGAAATAAAAAATATATATTGTACAGTAGCACCTTAGAAACCAACTAAGTTTGTTCTGGGTATAAGCTTTTGTGTGCATGCACACTTCTTCTGATTCAGGTACGAAAGCTTATACCCAGAACAAACTTAGCTGGTCTCTAAGGTGCTACTGGACAGTTTCTTTTCCTTCGGCTGCATCAGACCAACATGGCTATCTACCTGAATTATGTACATTGGTTTCAGTAGGTCTCCTCCAAGTGTGACTCCAAGATTGCCAATAGAATTTTAAAATAAGCATTCTTCTTTTTATATCTTAAACATGCCAAATGTGAAATTTAGCATGAACACTCAGTACAGTGCAGTTGATGGGATAGAAAGAACTGTGGGAAACTGAGGTGTTTCTGGCTGATGAGTAGAGGTCGCAGTTTCTAGCAATCCCTCCCCCCCCCCCCGCACATTATCTGCCTTGTTTAGAGGATTATGCCATGTGCATAGGTTGATAGAACGAATCTGAAAGGTTGTTTTAAAACCACATATTTTGGCGTTCAGGAATTCAAAAAAACTTTTAAGAAAGCAACAAAGCAATTAGCGGGGTGGTCATAGTTTGCGCTAGTCCCATTCCCTTTGCATCACGAATGGCCTTCTTTCCAGTGTTGTGCCAGAGGGTTTGTATAAAGGATGCTGCTATGTACACCACGGAAAAAGCATTAATCATCAGCCAAGGTCAGCAAGACAAGAACACAGAGTATTAAAGTATGCATATATTGAACAAGTACTGTACTGTATCTGTCTTTTTTAAGGGTCCATCAAGCTCTGTTACCTTGTGGGTTCACCACCTGCTTCAGAGCCTATTGAATTTTTTGAGATTTTTTTGAGCTTAGAGGCAGGTGTTTTTGTCCCTTGGTTAATATTCTCTATATGCTGGCAAACTGCCAGATTACCTAATTATGGAGCAGCACATGTGCTGTTGCTGGCCAACAAACTGCATACATATGTCAAAGGTGGTGTGCCCATGTTGTTTAGACAGCCATATTGTGTCTTCCAGCAGCCATGCTTCGTTGCATCTCGGCAAAGGCCTAACACAGATAAAGGTGTCTAGTGCTCGGGAAGGTTGGGGCAGGGTGGGGGGGGGGAACCCTGGTAAATCACAAGCTGACATCATCTGAAGCCAACTGCAGAAATCCCCCAAGGAGAGCACAGGCATTGGAGGTGTTGGTTGTAAGTGCCATCGTTAACACTTGCTGCAGAGGGAAGGCTTCTCAGCACTGGTGACCCCGAAGAAGTCACCCTTCTGGAAGTCAGGCAGGACTGCAGCCAGCGTTATTAATCCAATAAGACAGCTCCTGCCAATTAGATATAGGAGGGTTATTTATCTCAGGGGCTCATAAGGAGGTTGATTAGGACATATAGTCTTTTTTTACCTGCCTTGTAGACCTTTATTTATGCTCGAGACGGAGAAATACACAGATTTTCCTTCAAAACCGAAACAATTTTCTTTAATAATTGCATTGTTGTCATATTTGTGTGCTTCAATAGCTGCCAGTTACATCAGCTCACAAGATCATTTGATCTTCATATTTAACAGGCGTACAGCTGACTGTATCTTAAAAATGCAGTTGTGGTGCACTGAAGTGTATGTGGCTGCAATGGTTGAAAAATAAGAAAAATATCATATTTTAAGAAAATCAAAGTGATATATAAGAAAAAGCTTTTACAGAATCATAACATGTGAGTCATAGAATTGTGGAGTTGGAAGAGATCCCAAGGGTCATCAATTCCAACCCCCTATAATGTAGGAATCTCAACACGCGGTTCCCCATCAAATTTGAAACCATACTGGAATTTTGTTTTGTTTTTTTTAAAAATATTTATTAAAAGTTTTTAATTGCAATACAAATAAATAAAACACAATAATATATATCATAACACATTTTCTAGTCATCTTTGGACTTCCTCACGTCTTCCGTTTCTGCGTTCCCAGTTATAGAAAATTTAATCCAGCAATTTATCACCTTGTTTGCATACTTACTAACTAGTTTTCCAATGTTACATCACACATTTTAAATAAATTTGTTTTATATCTTAAAAAATTTGGTTTAACCTCATCATTGTCTAATTAAATTTAACTTATCCTCATAATTCACCTCATCTGTTTTAATGGTGCCGAATTATTTATAATCTAGCATCCTGCTTAGCATTCAAACAATTTACAGTATTTTTGTAAATAAACCTTAAATTTCTTCCAGTCTTCTTCTACCGTCTCCTCTCCCAGGTCTCGGATTCTGCCAGTCATTTCAGCCAATTCCATATAGCCTATCAGTTGCGTCTGCCATTCTTCCAGTGTGGGTAAATCTTGAGTTTTCCAGTACTTAGCGACGAGTATCCTTGCTGCTGTTGTTGCACATACTGGAATTTTGACCTGTCATACATCTATTAAAAATACGCAGGGACTGTTTGGAGGGTGGCAAAACTAACTGAAATCAAATGAGCACAAGTCAAGCATTACTACATGATGAGTAACATCAACCCACCCAGGCAGCATCTCACTTGTGTTTGTTCAGGTCCGTTTTTCAGTGTCAACACCACAGGTTCACCTATTGGCTGGGTCAACAGGTGCAGGGTGATGTAGAGTCTAGTAGCAATCACATGGATTAGAAATGCATCAACACACATGCAACATAGCTCCAAAATGTTTATTTACAATAGTACAGACTGTCATTCAAGGGTACTTCCCAATGGCTCATTACTTGTAGCTTATGCTTCTTTCATCCAGGCTTCATCATGGAAATGAAATGACTTGGGTCTCAATGCATCAAAATAGTCCCTCATTGGCAAGTATGAAAGAATAATCAAGTCCAAAGTTGATGGTTGGTAGAGGTAGAGCACCATTGTCCTCTGCAACATTAACTTTCTGTAATTACACAACATACAAGCAAATTTCACATGTAGATCATGATCAACATCAACACAAAATAGCAGTCGGGTAGGGAGTGTCATATACAAAGAAAGGCTGCCTTTTTGAATGTTGAAATTATGACACTTTAGAATTCTTTGCCCTTAAAAAAAAAGTTCCCATTTGCTGTCAAACAATATAAGTTATTCACTGCAACATACACACATAATCTGCATTACATAAGTGAAAAAAGCAGTCTATGTGTTCCATAACATCATTAATGTAAAATACTTCTTCATGCTGAAGGTTGGAACTGTTTATTAATGTGGTTTATTAGAGAGAGAAAATGTCATGACCCATGATCCAGACACCATGCACTGTCTGGCAGACTCAGAGAATGATGAGGCTCCAGCTTTGTCTTTGGGGAAAGAACTGCTAGGACCATCTTCAGAACGCTCCTAAGTAAAGGACACAGTCGTGCCACCCTCCTCTGTTTCAAAGGAGGAGTCTCCCACAGTACCCTTAACTCTCCAGCCCACAGGAGCCAAAGACTGCAGAATAAGGCAAAGGTGAACCAGCTGTTCTAGGGAGGTGGGATTTACTGCATTATAGCCCTGCTAATGTACACAAGACTTCGTTTGGAGCTAGGCACTGTGGAGACAACGATTCACAATGCTAGCATAATAGGACTGTTAGATCTCTCCAAGGTTGTGCAAATGATCTGCGTGCCTTGAACTCTGGATGGCACACTACTGGGCTTCCCCTTTGACCACATGCTCATAGGACATGACACACGGGAGCTCCCTTTAAAAATAAACAAATAAATAAAGCAAAACTTGATCACGTTCATTATTTGGAGGGCCTGAAGAAAGAGCTTTTCAGAACTAATACATGTACAGAAAGTAAAAGCACGCCTGGCAGTAATGGTGGACCAGAACAAATTGGCTCAGGTGCAATCAGGTGAACTAAAAGAGAGGAGCATGCCTTCTAAGAGCATTACAACCCACATCAAAACCAGAAGAGTAAAAGTGCAAAGAAGCATCCACACCTGAGCCAATGGATGGATGCCTTGTGAAAGAAAGATGGAAAGAATGACAGGAAGAAACCATGGGTGGAATGCTCTAAAAGGGTTCATCTGGAAACACCCTTGGATACAAGACTGAATCCAGCAAGCCTATAGGCACTCTAGTTTAGTGCCCACAATGAGTGTATACATTGTGGGACAGCTTACCTGCATAGACACACCTACCTGTGTGTATGCCTGATGCCCATGATCCTTCCATCTTAAAAATGGATGAAGAAATAATATAATTTGGGACTTTATGTGTGTATGCCTGTGTGCAAATATATCTTGTTGCATTGGAGGCGGGGGAATGTGCAGGCTCACTGTGTGTGCAGAGCTGACAGCTCTAAAATGTGTGAGCTAGCCCTTAGGCACCTATACTTCAGCTAGAGAGGTCCCATTACATCCCACTTGTACTTATAATGAAACATTCTACTTAGAAATCTTTCTCTCACTTTGTGATCCCTGTACCTGCTTTGGGGGCTGTTTGTACCTTGATAAGAAATGAAAAAAGCTAAAGGGGGGAAAGCCATGGGGTTTCCCCTCCATATCTCATATTCACACATTTCACTTGGCCTATTCATCTGATCTTGTTCCTTTCAAGCTCACCATCAAATTCTGAGATGCTGTAGAAGGGAAATGAGGAGAGAGTGGCATTGAGGAGACATGGGGAAGAGTTGGAATTACTCTATCGTTTGACCTTTGCTTTGCTTTGCTGCCTTTTGACAAGGAAATAAGGCTGCCTTTGAAGAGACTGGCATTGTTCAACATATTTCCCCAAGCTTATGGAACACATGCATGATGGATAACTCTACTTGACAATGCTTTGCCCCTTCTGCAACCCTACTACATTGCTGCTATGTTCTAGACAGTAACATTATTATACATTTTGCAATTATGCTGGGGAATGGAGGAACAGCAAGCTCATTGCCTTGGACAGAAACATCCAACACAGGCTTCTTTTTTTGAGGAACAGATGACAGAGAGTATATGGAGAATGAGCATCCTTGGTCATGCTTACACAAAACAGTTGCATTTGTTTAACAAGGATGAATCCCTAACATGATGTAGCTCCTATTAGGTATAAATCAGTCTATTTCTGGTCTGTATTGATTTCAAACATGTTCAGACATCCTAAGTCAATCCTGTCCCATTTCTTCATTAATCTGCATTTATTTATTTAAAAGTCTGCATGAAATATGCACCTTTAACATATTTTATCCAAAACTTGTGTTTAAATACATGTTTTTATATCTCAATCTAATCACATTTCTAAATGTATTTTATCCTAATATACATCTTAAAACATGTTTCGATACATTTTTGTACTACCAAATTCAGGATAATTACACTCCAATCCATGTATTAGTCTGGGATGTTATGATCTGGTCAGCTTGCACTGGAATCCACAGAAATCTGTTTACTCAACATATCCTAGAATGTGTACTGTTCACATTCAGCAGACAAGAAGCAGCAGCACTGAATTTATTAGGTGATTCCTAAATAGAAATTGAAATAGTAATATGTTTTATTCATGGTAAAATATTATGTCCATTTTTGGGTACACACAGGCTTGCAATATCATGAAAAAAGCAGTATGTGAACCAGAAGGGCACATATAGATATTTCTTATCATTATTAATTTTTAAATGTTTCTTTTTCCTTGTTTAAACTCTTTTATTCCTTGTTTTTTGTAACTGTTTTAATAATTTTATGCTCTTTTGATTTATGGTTATACAATAAGGCATATTACTGGAACTACCACTGAAATACATATTTCCTAAGATACATGAAATTGCAGTAATTAATGAGACTGTGGAGTAACCATCCATAGTCCAGGACAGTTAAATTTATTCCCCTTCCTTCCCTTTCCCTCTCTGGCATCCCTTCCTTTGGGTAAACCTGTTTCATTTGATAGTGAATATTTTATGCAGCACTGAGCATTTTCCAAACTGTGGTGTCCTAGTTTTTCTATCTCCAGCCCCAAAGCAATGTTTTACATTATGATGCTTTCTTGGGCGAGGGAGAATAGTCTGGAGTTTTGGAAAACTGCAAGAAACAAAAGCACCACCACTCTCTAGGGTTGGGCAGGGAGTCCTGTCTCATTCCTCCTCTTACTTCCATATTCCTTGACAGAAAGAAAGCTGATGCTGTGCTGCGAGTGACTGGCATAAAATGGGCAAAGATGGTGTTTATTGGACCAAACTTCCACATGTAAAATGTTCACAAAAACTTCCATTCCGTATTGGATTTATTTTTTTACATCTATAGCCCACTGGTCATGTAACCCATGATGGTTCTCAGACAGGCACTAGTATAGGGCACCAACCAGACCATAATGCATGAGGATTCCCCCAGCTTGGCAATCACTACCAGTTTAGTAGTAGTAGTAGTAGTAGTAATAATAATAATAATAATAATAATAATAATAATAATAATAATTTATTATTTGTACCCCACCCATCTGGCTGGGTTTCCCCAGCCACTCTTTGCGGCTTCCACAAAAACCAAAAATACACTAATATGTCATACATTAAAAACTTCCAGGGCTGCCTTAAGATGTCTTCTGAATGTCAGGTAGTTGTTTATCTCTTTGACATCTGATGGGAGGGCCTTCCACAGGGTGGGCGCCACTACTGAGTGCATTTGCCAGTGTGCTTTAACCTGACTGGCTCCCTCCTTGTTGTCCTTCCACTGGCAGGTGAAGTCTTCTTTTCTTGCAGGCTTTTAGGGACTTACTGCTTTTAAGAAAAGGATTCTTAATACTGTGCTGTACTGGTTTTTTATTATCATCATCATCTGCATATTAATGTTTTACATTGTTTTAATTCCATAGATAGTTTTGACAATAAACTTTTACACGTTTTTAGCTATGTGTGTTTTATCTCTATTTCTTTTAATTTTGTGAGCTGCCTTAAATCCCAGTTTGGGGGATAAGGTGAGATGATGATGATGATGTGATTTGCTCATACGCTTCATGGTATATTTATTTGGTGCAAATTAAATGTTGTTATATCTCTGTTTGACAGAGCTGGCCTTTGTCAAGGATTCCATGCTCTTTCTCCACTCAGTTTCCATACACATTTCAATGTATTTCCACATTATTATTATTTTACCTTAATAACTATATCACTCTATTGTAGTGTTCTGCTTGTCACACTTACCAATAAGGGACCCCAGTGCAACGATACAGAAAAAGATCAGATGTTTCCAACCAAGTATTTCATGTAGAATAAGTCTCCCCATGCTTTAGCTATTGTTATTTCTTGACATTATCATCTATGGCCTTTTGATTCTCAGATTTACCCACAAGATCCTCAGATTTTACCTCCTATTGCTTTTTAAACCAACTCTGTCAACTACAGGAAAAATTGAAGGTTCCCTGGAAATTAACTGAACTTTAACAAATTAGCTTTCTCCCTCAAGATATATCCGAACTCCCTCTAGAGGACTTTGGCTTTACAGTTGTAAGTGACTTTACTTTCTCTTTCCTTTCCTCCTATTTGACTGTTTATCTGTTGGGCTGCTGGATTCTCATGGGAACAACTTAGTTTGACCTTGACTTGTAGACAAAACTGGAATGAGTGGCGTTGGGAAAACAAGAGCGGCTAAAGCGAAAGCTAGACAAACAACTTTAACTTTAACTTCACAGCCGCGCAGATCATCTGTTCCTACTGTTTTGCTGCCAGAGGAAGTAGAAACTGAGCAACTACAGCAAGAAGATATGGCTGCAGGAGGAACTGGCTCAATATTAGAGAAAATTTTCGAAAAATTGGAAGCTTTGGATAAGAAAGTGGATGAACAGTCGGCTAAGCTTGATCAAAATACAGCCAGTGTAAATAAATTAACTGAACAAGTTGCTTTGAACACTCAATCAATTGGAAGGTTATTTGAGACCACTGCAGAAAACCGCAAATGAGGAAGCCAGCCAAAAAGTTGAAGAATTGGAACAAGAGGTAAGACCACTGCATAAATTGGTTGGTGAACAGCAGGTGTATTTGTCTATGATTGAATTGCGGAATCGGGAAAATAATCTGAGACTGAGGTCGATACCAGAACTTGAACAAGGGAATTTAATTGAGTTCCTGACAAAAGAATTTTCCAAGTTTTGGCCTTTGGAGGAAGAAAAGGATTTTAAGATTGTGACTGCTTTTAGACTTGGAAGAGTAGTAAGGAAAGATAAGCCCAGAGACTGTTTGATTACTTTGAGATCGAAGGAGGAAAGAGACAAAATATTAGGCCTACACTACGCAAAGTCACTGGATATTTCGGACAAAAGAGTCGAAATTTACAAAGACATCCCGAAACAACTCTTGGACCTTAGATCTACCTATACTGAACTAGCAAAATTGTTGAGGAGTAACTCAATTGTTTTCAGGTGGGAATTTCCCCAAGGACTATCCTTTACCTTTAGAGGGAAGAAGGTTAAAATTAAAACAGCCGAGGACAGAGATAAATTTTTGAAGGCCTACGGAGAGGACCTTCAGAAAGGGATTGAAGGACTTCCAGGGTCTGGACCACCACCTGCACCTGCACCTTCGGGATCTGAAGAACCGGAAAAGATACCACCACTAGAGGAATAACAGATTGGTTCAGGATGTCTCTGCAACTTCTGAGTTGGAACATTAATGGCTGCAATTCCCCGGAAAAGAGGAGAAGAATTTTTCATATACTGAGAAAAGAACAATTGGACATTATCTGCTTGCAAGAAACACACGTGACTAGGCTCCATAGAAAAGTGCTAATAAACAAAAGATTAGGCCAAGAATTTATCTCTTCGGATCGAGTAAGAAAAGAGGAGTGGTGAAATATGCAAAGGAGAGCCTGTCACCAAAATTTTTATTTAAAGATGACCAAGGAAGAATTTTGGCTATTGAGATACAGAATCAGGGAGAAAGGTTTTTGATATTGGGAATTTACGCACCAAATGAGGGGAAATCGGAATTTTATAAGAAGCTGCATGAGATAATGCTGGACTATCTGGACTATGACAACATCATTATGATGGGAGATATGAACGGGGTGGCATCAACCAACATGGACAAGTCTCAAAGCCTAAATGTGACAAAAGATGGCAGACTACCTAAAACTTTTTTTGAATTGACTGACAATATGGACTTGATTGACATTTGGAGGACAAAGAACCCCCTGGGAAGAGAGGGAACATTCTTTTCTGAAGCCCAACTGACATGGACAAGAATCGACCAAATATGGATAACTAGAGGTCTGGCACCTAAGACGAGAAAGGTGGAAATCTGCCCAAAGACCTGCTCCGACCATAACGCTGTAAAGATGGACATGAGATTAATCCCAACCGGCTCCTTTAGATGGAAGATGAATGACAACTTGTTCAGAGATCAGGAGATCACCAAAAAGGCCCAAAAAGCTTTGAAGGACTATTTTGAGATAAATTTGAACACGACGGTGGAAAAAAGAATCATCTGGGACGCAAGTAAGGCGGTTATAAGGGGGTTTCTGATACAACAGAACGCTGCAAAGAAAAGAGTTCAAAATGAGAAAAAAGATAAGATTTTGGAGAAAATTAAAGACTGTGAGAAGAAGCTAAGAGTGAAACCGAAGTCAAAGGAGATTTTGAAAGAAATTAAATTTCACCAAGCACAATACTCCAAATTGATAAATCAGGAAGTGGAGTGGAAAGTTAAGTTGATGAAACAAAGATCATTTGATTTGGCAAATAAATGTGGAAAACTGCTAGCATGGCAGTTGAACAAGAGACAAAAATTAAATATGATCACTAATCTAGAGATTGAAGGAAGAAATATTCAGAACCCAGTGGATATTAGGAAGTGCTTCCAGAGATACTTTAAACAACTATATACTCAAGGGCCGCAAAATGAGGCGGAGATAGAACAATTTTTGATAAAGAATGGACTACCAAGGTTGTCTCAAGAAAACAGATCAATACTGAACTGTAAAATAACACCACAAGAGATTGAAGTTGCCATTCAAAACATGCAACTGGGCAAATCCCCAGGGCCTGACGGGCTTACCTCCAAATATTATAAGACATTGAAAGATTACTTGATACACCCACTAATGGAGGTTTGCAATGAGATTATGGAGGGGAAGAAAGCACCGGAAACGTGGAAAGAAGCTTTCATCACATTGATACCTAAATCAGAATTGGAAAAGACACAACTTAAGAACTACCGTCCCATTTCCCTTCTTAATGTGGATTACAAAATCTTCGCAGACATTTTAGCAAACAGATTTAAAAAGGTTTTAAGTGATGTGATCCATAAAGATCAGGCAGGCTTTCTCCCAGGAAGACATTTGTTTGCCAGCACAAGGAATATTATTGACATTTTAGAACTTCTGCAAACAAATATTAATACAAGAGCAGTGCTAATATTTATAGATGCGGAGAAGGCCTTTGACAATATTTCTTGGAAGTTTATGAAGAAAAACTTGGAAGGGATGGGAGTGGGATGGGGATTTGAAAATGGGATAGATGCAATCTATTCAGAACAAAAGGCCAAATTGATAGTTAACAATGTGGTGACAGAAGAGTTTAAAATTGAAAAAGGAACACGACAAGGTTGTCCTATTTCCCCTCTGTTATTTATTTCGGTCCTGGAGGTGCTCCTGAATATGATTAGAGGGGACCGGTTGGTGGAAGGAATTCAGGTCGGAGCGAAACAATATAAACTTAAGGCTTTTGCAGATGACCTAGTTTTGACATTACAGGAGCCAGAATCTAGTACAAAAAGGGCATTACAATTGATTCAAGACTTTGGTCGGGTGGCGGGATTTAAACTAAATAAACAAAAAACTAAGGTACTGGAAAAAAATTTTGACAACTTCAGAGTCAGAAAGGTTTCAGAAAGAGACAGAGTTAAATGTGGTTAAAAAAGTAAAATATCTAGGGGTGAACATAACAGCAAAGAATCTGAGTTTATTTAAGGACAATTATGAAAAGTGTTGGTCAGAAATCAAGAGGGACTTAGAAAGTTGGTCAAGATTGAAACTTTCCTTGTTGGGCCGAATTGCTGCTATAAAAATGAATGTATTGCCAAGGATGCTGGTTTTTTTTTTTCCAGACTCTACAGATTGTGGACAAAATGGAGTGTTTCCGGAGGTGGCAAAGAGATATCTTTAAATTTGTCTGGCAGGGCAAAAAGCCCAGAATTAAGTTTAAAATACTAACTGATGCTAAAGAAAGAGGGGGGTTTGCCCTGCCAGACTTAAGGTTGTACTATGAATCAGCAGCTTTTTGCTGGCTGAAAGATTGGCTGCTTCTTGAAAACACTGATGTTTTAGATTTGGAAGGATTTAATAATGCTTTTGGATGGCATGCATATCTGTGGTATGACAAGGTTAAGATTTACAAGAATTTCAAGAACCATATTGTAAGGAAAGCAGTGTTTAATGTCTGGACAAAATACAAAGACTTATTAGAAAATAAGACCCCGAGGTGATTATCACCTATGGAAGCTAAAGCAGTGAAAAGACCCAATATGGAGGTCAAATGGCCAAAGTATTGGGAAATATTAGAAAGAGATGGAGACAATTGGAGATTGCAGAGTTTGGAGAAACTAAAAGATAAAGTGCGAGATTGGCTACATTATGCTCAGATTAAAGAGGCTTTTAAATTGGATAAAAAGTTAGGATTCCAGGTGGAAAAATCGAAATTGGAAACAGAACTGTTAGAACCTAAGACTAAATTACTTTCAAGAATGTATAGCTTGCTGCTCAGGTGGAATACACAGGATGAAACGGTTAAATCAGCTATGATAAAGTGGGCACAGGACATTGGGTATAATATCATGTTTGCTGACTGGGAAAAGTTATGGACCACCGGTATGAAGTTTACGGCATGTAATGCCTTGAAAGAAAATATTATGAAAATGATATATAGGTGGTACATGACCCCAGTCAAGCTAGCAAAAATATATCACCTGTCAGATAACAAGTGTTGGAAATGTAAGGAAACTGAAGGAATGTTTTTTCACCTCTGGTGGACTTGCCCTAAGGTTAAGGCCTTCTGGGAAATGATATATAATGAGCTGAAAAAGGTATTTAAGTATACCTTTCCCAAGAAACCAGAGGCCTTCCTTTTGGGCATTGTTGGCCAGAGGGTGTTAAAGAATGATCGAACACTATTTATGTATGCAACAACAGCAGCAAGGATACTCGTCGCCAAATATTGGAAAACTCAAGATTTGCCCACGCTGGAGGAATGGCAGATGCAACTGATGGACTACATGGAGCTTGCAGAAATTACCGGCAGAATCCGAGACCTGGGAGAGGAAGCCGTGGAAGAGGACTGGAAGAAATTTAAGGACTATCTACAAAAACATTGTAAACTATATGAGTGCTAAGAAGGATGAGAGAATTGAAAATAACAGGGCCCATAGAGTTAGTTGATAAAATTATGAGAATGAGTGAATTTTACGAGAAAAAAAGAAATTTTGAATAAACATTGTGTTAAAATTAGGAACCTAAGACCTAGATAAAAATATTCAAAGTTAGGGACAAAATATTGGAAATGTGTATAATAAGAATTGAAACAAGGTGATAAGTTGCTGGCTAAAGTTTTGTAAATTGGAATGCAAGAGCGGGAGATGTGAGGAAGTCCAAAAGATGAAGAAAAGATGGGTATTATAAGATGTTAAATTTTATGTTTGTTCTTTTTTCTGTCTATTATCTGTTTATTCTGTCTTTTCTCTATTGTACTAACAAAACTCTTAATAAAAAAAATTTTTAAAAAAAGATTTTACCTCCTATTGCTACTGATACCACACCACTGTTCTTGCTTCACTATCATAGGGTAGCTCATGAGTGAGTTGTGGGAGGAAAGCAAATAAAGGCTAGAGAAATGCTGTCCATAGGGAAGGGAGTGTAACAAATGTGGGGGGACAATGCAAGGGCCCCATTTAAGATCACCATTCACCACCTCCAAAAGCTGTTGTTAGGAAAGCTTTCTTAGCCAGTTTCACATGGAGGACTTCATTTGCCTCTCAACACATGTTTCTTGACTCTTCTAGAGGTCAAAACATGAAGTTTCCTTCATGGATTGGGCTTGTCATTTCCTTTGATAACAGTTTCCTAGACATAACTAGTTTTAGTTTTTCTTAGGGCATACCTTCAATGAGGACTTAGTTTGCAATCCCATGCAGCTGAGAGTAAGGCCCATTGAGACTTAACATCTGACTAAACATGCCTAGGATTGTGCTGTTATGTGGATTTTACTATAAAATCAAAATCCAATTGCAAGGCACCTTGACACTTAAAGGGATGCAAGAAGTGATATATGTTTATAATGTAGCCCAGCCGTCTCCAACATGTCCTGCACATGTTCAGGACTGCAACTCTCATCAGCGCTAGTCAGCATTGTGCTGGTCAGCACTGGTGGGAGTTTTGATCCATAACATCTGAAGGGCACCAGGTTGGGAAAGGCTGGTGAATCCATACACTGAGTGAGATTTCATCTTCATCCCTGTGTTCATTGAAATCTAGTTTCTGATTCAGGAATATGACTTTTTAACTTTTTATGAAATAGTGGTATATAAGTATTTTTCATAAATAAATAATGTGCCCAGGGCAAACTTCCACAAAGGAGGATGTGAGTTTCAGATAGGCATGAAGTTCATAATTTCTCATTTGCAAAACCAGGCACTGCCTGATCTCACCCTGATTTAACAAATGAAGAAGAAGATTTTCAGCTTGTGTTCCACATGTGGTACTGTCTGGAAAAGCTCCCCTGACTTATCTTTGACTTCTGTTTCCTTCTAGAGAGGCTTCAGTGTGTTCATCTATATTAGCTATAGCAGCTTTGGGAATACACCCTTTCCCTTTATTTGTAGAATGAGCTTTTACAGTAACTGCAAAATAGCAGCATAGAAAGTGAGGCTTCAGCGTGTGCTTATTATGAATTATGAGTGCAGCTCTAAATCCTCTGCAGCATTTACATTACTGCCCTTTGGGGGGAAATGCAGCAGGGTGTGCACTGATCAGCAATCATGCACAGTGACGTGCACGTAGCATAGATTGCAGGTAATGGCTTCTCTCTTCTAAAGGTCTTTTTGGGTATAGGTACACGAGCAGGAGAAAGGCCAGCAATGTCATTAACAATGGTTTTAGCATATGATTTTTAAGTCTTTCTCCTGGTGAAGCGAGAGGGCGGAGGAAAGCCCCTCTAAACTGCTGTTGCAATGGGAGGGGAAAGCTGTTGCAGTTCCCTATGGAACATGCTTCATCTCCAAAACGTTACAAAACAGCAGTTCAGTGGAGGACACAGTAGCACTTAAGGAAACTGCGGCTGAAGCAAGGCAACCCATTAAATCCACTTACTGAGGTGCTCCCTGTTCTCCACTTGAAGAAGAAACGATGCATGCGTCAAGCAAAAGAAAGCCAGCATAATTCAGGGTCTTTTATGAACTAGGCAAAGCAAGTCAGCACAACGTCTTGTACTGCTACTGTTCAAAACTGCTACTTCTTGTACACTCTGGCTAGATCAAGACACATCAAAGAAGCTTTTCATTTTAATGAGCTGTAAACTTTGTATGAGAAATCGGGTTGGCAAAAACAGAACTCCACAGCGCCATCTGGTGTCACAGTGTTATAATGTATATACAATGCATATAAAGCACTTTTTCTTTGCCAATATAGCTGAGTCCTCTATCTGAGGCCATTTATATTGCACTGAAGTCAATGGGATTTTAGTAGCCAAACTATGAGGATGATTTTCAGCCAAAAGCTTTATATCTCTTGTGTGGTTTCTCCTTTTGAGCTAGACTAGCTTCTCCCAACAGCCTTTTCATTTGGCATTTATCCTGATTTGCTTGCATAAAGCTTACACGGCGGTTAGACTATGCTTTGCTGAGCCTTCATTCTGATTTTTTTACAATGTGGTTATATGGCAATGAACATTAATCCTGCATTCATCTTCATTTGCAGTGTGTTTACGTATCTTCCCATTATACTTTGGTTCTTCCCATACTTTTCAGTGCATTTCCTTGTCACTTTCCAAACTGCAAGAAGTAGTTTAAAAATGGATGTATTGCCCTTAAATCCACTTTAACTGTGGAAACCTATGGGTGGAATTCAAGATGAGGAGATTGTTCTGTCAGCACAAGCATTTCTGCTTGCCCGATGGAACAATCTCTCTCCCCCCATCCCACCCCCGTGCATTGTTCCAGGGCTTCTTCTAACCTGTTCTTAAGGCCAAAAAGCAAGCAAAACAATGCCCCGTTTCATGAAATGTTGCTGTTTCCTGGTGACTCAAATTTGGCTCAACGTTTTTGGATAAAAATAATAATTATGGGGTCAAATTCCATGTTACATAATCACAAGCCTGTCATTTTTGACTTGGCATCCTTTGTGACAGAAGTCAGAAACCAGAGAACTAGTCTAGATGATCCCAAGAACTTGCAAGTCTCCAATGGGAGTGTTTTCTTTTTCCTTTGAGCAATAGACCCCCATGTGATATTGCAAACTGTATTTGAGATTCCCATATTGTTCAAGAAACACATTTCCAAAGTCCTGGTGGGCTTGTGGTGCTGATCATGATTGTAGACTCTGCATATAAATAAACCAAATAACTTCTAACTAAATGTGCAAATCTCCTGTTGCTCTTAGGCTCATAGGGTTTACGGTGCGCCCTATCGTGAAAAGTTTGTTGGGCCCCAGAATATAGATTTCAGGTTACTTCCTGGTCATAAAATAAAATATTTGAAAAGAAGTATCCACTATTACTGTCTTAATTTTTCCACCACAATCTCAGCTTCTCTGTTTCTCATGATCACCTCCAGAGCCCAGGATACAGTGTATTACAGATTGTGCACCACCAGCAGCCATGTCCCTCATTTAGGAATACAATGCATATTGATTCCTAGTGATGCTTTTAGTTTCCTGCTTGTCTGTGAGCATTAAAGTCAATTTCCAGTTTTACTATTTGCGTGCTGAGGTCCCCAAGACACCCCAAACCCAATAACTCAAACTTCACACATTATTTTTGTTTAAGGTTTTTGGCATAATTTTGGCCACAACTTTATTATCAATACAAATTGTGAGTGGTTGCTTAGGCATTGGTTAGACTATCTGTCCTCCCCGCCTTGGGGACAGCCCTGACTCCGTAGTCAGTGCGGAAGAGCAAGATCAGGGTCAACTGGAGCTGCGAAACAGACCCTCAGCTAATCCCCGCATGCTCCTTGGAACTTACACGGCCCGCACCCTGCACCAAGGGTTTGGACGAAGGGGATGGTAAGTTCCAGAATTCCTTTAACGGAATACCCGTGCAGCATTGGAGGGGCAGGCCCAGCCTATCCATACCCCTCCACCAACCAATTTTAACCAATGCCTAACCGCCAACCTTACAAGTTGTGACGATTTGCTACGCAGTAGGCAAAACCCAATTGGCACACACTAATCAGCCAAGAGGTAAATTCCTACTGGGCCCCCGCACCAAGGCGAACGACCCCATGACAGGCATAGCAAGGTCAAGCGAAGCCCAACAAGGGAGGGCGGGCGGGAGATCCGATGTCCACAGCAAAAGAGAAAGAGAAAGCTGTGGACCTTGCTTAAATAGCCACTGACCCCACCCCTAAGTTTGCAACATCAACTTTCCCCAGATAACCAGATCCTCCCATCTAAACAAGCCCTGGCTTTAACTTGCCTAGCAATCATGGGGTGCCTTGTATAGCCCCATCCGCAACCCGTGCTCTCCTTTTAGTGAGAACACGCTTTGCGTGCTGAGGTCCCCAAGACACCCCAAACCCAATAACTCAAACTTCACACATTATTTTTGTTTAAGGTTTTTGGCATAATTTTGGCCACAACTTTATTATCAATACAAATTGTGAGTGGTTGCTTAGGCATTGGTTAGACTATCTGTCCTCCCCGCCTTGGGGACAGCCCTGACTCCGTAGTCAGTGCGGAAGAGCAAGATCAGGGTCAACTGGAGCTGCGAAACAGACCCTCAGCTAATCCCCGCATGCTCCTTGGAACTTACACGGCCCGCACCCTGCACCAAGGGTTTGGACGAAGGGGATGGTAAGTTCCAGAATTCCTTTAACGGAATACCCGTGCAGCATTGGAGGGGCAGGCCCAGCCTATCCATACCCCTCCACCAACCAATTTTAACCAATGCCTAACCGCCACCCGAGCCCTTTACGCTCGCCGCCAACCACTCACAGACTAAACCACACCCTCAACTTGGACACCACTGCATCCAACCAGACATCATTCCCCAACGGGGAAAGATGCACCCCATCATCCCTGAATAATTCAGAGGCCTTGAACGAAATCAGAGGGTGAGGAATCACAAATCCGCCCAAACCAACCACCAATTTGCTTGCCGCGGAATTAATCCGCTTCCTAACTCTTTCGGTGGCCGCCGGGCAAGGGCTACCCCTCCAAATGCGGCGTTTCAGCAGCTGCGACCAAATTAGTGTGGTTGAAGGCACCAAGGCCGCCAAATCCCTCAAGTCCAGTAATATGGCAGCACGCAGCCCAAAGCAGGAAGAGGAAACCATATCATTCTCCCCCAGCTGCACCACTATCGCTGTAGGGGGGCCAGCGTGGAGGACCCGTCTGTGCATGAGAGGCAATAATTCTCTCCACTGCATCCCTCGTCTGGAAATCCAGGACACCTGCACGTGCTGCGGAAGGCCCAAGCCAGCTCCCAGACCAGATTGACGAGCTCTGACAGCGGCCCAGTGCACAATGCTGTGTCCCACTATCCAAATACGGATAGCGGCCAGACCTAGGGTTAAAACACAAAAATGTCAGTACACACACCACCATTATTTCCTCACATATACTTTGAATGCATCCGATCTCCAACGACCCAGGTCCTTTATCCTCCTTGCAGACAAACCCCAATGGGCAGCTGTCGTTGCGGCACCAATACGGAAGGAGTGAGGAGCAAATTCCGATGCTTTGCGGCCGCAGGCCACTACCACCTTGCGCATCACCTTAGTGAACTGATGCCGGACTAAAGGGTGCCCATTTTCATGAATAAACAAAGGCCCCTCGCCTGCCGGCCGCAAGGACAAGTATCTCTTAAGATCCTTTACGGGGCAAGGACCCTTCTCTCCCGTTGCCGAGAGCCGAATGACGGCTCCCCTACCCACCTGGTCGGTCTTCGAATTCCTGATATGCACCCTCAGGTCCGACTGTGACATGCTCACGTCCTGCAACAGCAAACCCCTGGAACCTCCATCCCGTTTTTGCTCCAGGACCACCTCGCCTACCCTCAGTGCCCCAAAGAATGCCAAGGAAAAGGCTGCTGAAAATAGACGGGCCTCAAACTTGGACCAACAGATGCTCCGCAGTTTACTGCGCATCTGTATCAGCAACTCAAAAGTGATGGGACTTCTGGGAACAGTCCTCGATGGGGTGAGCTGTCCCCATCCCTCCAATGCCCGGCGCACCACAAACTTCCTACATGGGTCCTTGTCAAAAGTGGCCCTGCTAAAGAAAGAAATTGCTGCCGAGTGAAGTCGCAGGGTCCTAGCCGCCCGGCGCATCTGGAACAAATGTGCCAGATACTTAAGCACCTGGGCAGTAGAATGAGGGGTGATGACCGCCCCCGCCGATTGGCCATTAAAGGACAGAAAATCAGCCCAGGCCTTCTTATAGGACCTTAGCGTGGAAGGGGCGACTGATGCTGCTACTCCCTGTGAAACTAAGTGTTGCCAAGGTTCCAGAGATGATCCGGGAAAATCTCCGGACGGTCTCGAGCCTCTGGCGCCAATGACCTGAATCGTTCCATCTGAAAACGGGACAGAGCATCAGCAATCTCGTTAGAAATACCCGGAACGAAGCGAGCAGAAAATACAATATTAAAACGCAGACAGTGCAAAACAAACACCCGAAGCAAGGCCGAAACCCTAGACGACCGGGATGACTGCTTAGCTAAAACAGTCACTACTGCCTGGTTATCGGACCAAAAACAAACCCGATGGTCCTTAAAATGCTCGACCCACAAGTGTACCGCAACAACTATGGGGAAAAACTCAAGAAATGTCAGGTCTCGAGTTATCGCTTCCCCACACCAAGCCTGGGGCCAAGGTTCAGCACACCACCTGCCGTCCCAAAACAAACCAAACCCCAGTGACCCTGCCGCGTCCGAATGCACTTGAAAATCATTGTGGAAGTTCAAAGTGTCCTGCCACAGTGATACGCCATTAAATTCTTCCAGGAATTCCAGCCACACACGGAGGTCGGCTTGCACTTGGGCGGACAAACGAACCCTATGATGCGGTGCCTGCAGCCCCGAGGTAAGTTTGGCCAGGCGAGAGCAGAACGGGCGCCCCGGCGCCACCACCCTGCAAGCAAAGTTTAAATGACCTAGCAACGACTGAAGCTGTCGCAAGGTAACCTTCCTCAATGGGAGCAGTTCTTCAATGACCTTCCTTAAAGCAACTAACTTATCTGGCGGCAAACTAGAGGTTTGGGCCACGGTATCCAACAAGATACCCAAATAGGTAAGTTGCGTAGTGGGACCCTCAGTTTTCTCTGCCGCTAATGGAACCCCCAGGTCTTCAGCCAGGGACGCAAAGGCACGCAGCAGAACCACGCAATTCCCCGTGTCCCTCGCGGAGGCCAGTAAAAAGTCATCCAAATAATGCGTAACCCCGCCCAAACCGGTTCTGTCGCGCAAGGCCCATTCCAGGAATGAGCTGAAACACTCAAAAGCCGCACAAGCTACCGAGCAGCCCATGGGCATAGCCTTATCAAAATAGAATCCCCCGTCAAACTGAAAACCCAGCAGCCAGAAATCCTCAGGATGAATTGGCAACAAACGAAAAGCCGACTCAATGTCGCACTTGGCCAATAGGGCACCAGGCCCAAACTTCCTTATCATCTTGATCGCATGATCAAGAGAGGCATACTTCACCGAACAGAGCTCCGGGGGAATTACGTCGTTAACCGACGTACCATTAGGATGAGAGAGGTTATGAATTAGGCGAAACTCCCCCGGGGCCTTCTTGGGAACTATTCCCAAGGGTGAAATGTGCAAATTAGGAAAGGGGGGGGTGGCGAAAGGACCAGCCATACGACGTAAAGCCAGCTCCTTTTCAATTTTCTTACGCGCCACACCAGGCATGTCCTTAACGGATTTCTGGTTCCTAGGATTCTGGGCCACAGGGGCCACGACCACTGGGATCCTAAATCCCAGCGAAAACCATTACTCAAATACGACGCTGACTCTCTGTCTGGGTAAGATTCCAGTAACGCCAGTAACGGCTGTAGCCGAACCGGAGTATAGGCCAAAGAAAAGATATCACTTTCCTGCTCCGGGAACAGGAGGCTGGGCAGGGACCTTGGGGGGCTGCTGGGAGCCCCCTCCCCTGCGAAAGGGCCGCCTGGCCGCGGAGCAAGCAGAAGCCGAGTGGCTCCCAGAGCATTTGTCACAAAGGTGTGCGAATTTACAGGCTTGACGTTGGCAAATGCCCTTATTAAAGTCCCAGCAGAACCACTTGCGCCCAACTTTTTGGGTGGCAGGCTCGAATTTTTGCAACTCAGAAGCCTTCTTCTCAATACGTGGTGCCACATAAGTGGTCCACACATCCAAGTCCTTCCTGTCCCAGCGGGCCGTCGGTATCTTGGCCGCCCTACGCCTAAAGTTCTGGTCATATGATAATGCAGCAGTCTCGCCAGCCATCGTAAAAGCTGAACGGACAATAGACAGATAAACCCAGAGGTGCAGAGACCTCTTGGGATACGCTGCAGAAATCACACCAGCAAAAACCTGGAAACTATCCATCCAACGTTCAAAAGTCCTGTCAGCCTTTGCTACAATTGTCCGTCTTTTGGGAACGGAAAGGCCCTTGTCCAGCGGCTCCCGACCATCAAGCGGAGGAGCCAAGCTGAAAATATCCACGTAGCGGCCATCCAGAATCCTAGACCGCAATTTGGAAGACAAGTGGGCACCAGGAATAATATCCCTAGCAGAATTGGTGGAGACTCTTACGTCAGGCACCAGGACCCCTTCTCGACACTCCTGTACGGCGCCATACCTGGCCCTATGAGAATTTGCCCTACGCTCCCAAACCCACTTTGGCAGCCCCGACGACTCCCCGTAGCCCCAGTAAAGCTTAAGGGGGGCCCCCTCATCACTGCTAGAGCTGATGGAGGAAGTACCTGAAGTGGAGGACGATGTGTCCCTCCGTCTCTTCTTAGAGTGCCTCCTGGAGCCCCTTTTTCGGCGACGATGCCCACCGGAAGAGGACCTTGGAGGAAGAGGAAGACTGTCTTCAATCGAAGAATCTGACGCTTCACCCTGTTGCACTGCACCTGGGGCTGACTGAACAGAGACAACTTGTGAATGAACTGGATTAGAATGCCCCAGCGCTGGGGGCCGTACAGGTGAGCCCCGTACAGCGCGGCCCCGGGTCGATGCGCTTCTTCTGGCGCCGACCCTGGCACGACCACGGCCCCTAGGCACTGCATCCTGCGATACAGGCAGCACCGAAGGTTGGACCTGCGGAGCATCAGGTAAGCCAACTCCGGCTAACAGTGGCTCCCCTTCTTCACTAGATGATGATGCAGGAGAGGAAACATCCACCGGGGGAGGCGGGAATGCTGATGACGTTGACGGGGTCGAGCAACGGTGTAGCAGGCCATCCATCTCCGCCTCTACCCTTGCCAGTGTCACCGGGTCGCCAGACAAACTTGAAACCATAGCCTGGATGCGTTTCAAGGACTGACCAGGCTGCGGAGATCGCAAGGCCTGGGATGGGCCTTTTATAGGCCGCTTCGAGGAGCGGGCTGGAACAGGCCTTCCTGCTGCCTTCTTAGGAGCCATTCCTACTACTGGTGAGAAAAGAAAAGAAAATAAAATTAAGTAGAGGGAAAAAAAAAAAAAAAAGAAAAAAAGAAAAAAAAAAAAACCAACTAAGTTCTTTAAGACGCTAGAATCTGCAAGAAAATGAAGCAGAATGAATTAAATAGTTAATTAAAACTAAGACCTAGACTATAAAATGATGCACCAGTAGACAGGAGGCAACCACTTGCTTACAGATTATGCAACAGATCGGTAACCCAGGAGCAGCTGGGAAGAGCACCAGCCACCAAATCAGAAGCTGTCCAATACGGAAACAAACCACAACCTTGTGCTCTTTACCAGCACACACACCTACACTAGCCGTCCAGGCTGCGTGCAATTGAAGAAATTAATTGCCTGCAAACATATCAACTGCCACAAGAGGTCGCAGTAGTACCAATTATACTCAGCCTAGGATAAAGCAACCACCAGGCCCTGCAATTACTAGGCCTGAACGCTAGAGGCCGCCACGTGGCCGAGAGGAATCAAAATGGCGCTCCCGCCTAATGAGGCTGCAAAATGGAGGCCTCACAGCTCTCCGCTCAAATCAATGCACCTCTGGGGACAACCAGCGGCACCCAGCCCCCCAGCAACACCAGGCCGGCCTCCCAGGGCCTGCTACAGGGCAAGGTAAGCCACCCCTAGCCAGGCAGCCAGCCGCAGGGAAGCAAAGGCCCTGAATAGCGTTTTCGCGGGGGGGGGGAGGGGGGGAGGAAAGGGATCGACCCTGCAAGAGGGCAGGGGAATTGAGGGAAGCCCTCCCCACACGGCCCCTGGGCCCAGGCCGAGCACCCCCCCCCCGACTAAATTAAAGGGAATCAAAACAAACAGGAAAATTAAATAAAGTGGGGAAGGATCTTTCAGCAACAAATTAAAGAAAGAGGAGAAAATGGAGGAAGAAAAACAAAGGGAAAAGGTATACGACCCAAACTTCTGCTGTAGTCACTCAGAGATCCGATGAGATCCGATGTCCACAGCAAAAGAGAAAGAGAAAGCTGTGGACCTTGCTTAAATAGCCACTGACCCCACCCCTAAGTTTGCAACATCAACTTTCCCCAGATAACCAGATCCTCCCATCTAAACAAGCCCTGGCTTTAACTTGCCTAGCAATCATGGGGTGCCTTGTATAGCCCCATCCGCAACCCGTGCTCTCCTTTTAGTGAGAACACGCTTTACTGTCATGGCTCTTAAGATGCATGCCGGTAGATATGTGTTCAGTGTAATTTGAGAATAGTTAGGGGCATGTCTATTTCTGTGTTAAGACATTTCTAGGGTTTTCTAAATGTATCTCTTAGCTCTCAACATTCTCAGGCAATAAGCGACACATTTCTGTCTCCATGGACCTTAAGGCCCAGGTTGGTGGAAAATAAATTGGGGGATGGCCTGCAGAAGCTGTATGATGATAACGACACCCTTATTTATCCATTGCCTTATATAACAAGGATCTCAAGGCGACTTATGCTAATATAACTAAAATACAAAATGCAGTCAATAAAAATTCAGGTAAAAGTTGCCATATTAATTATCCAAAGAAACATGTTCACACAATACAATAGTATGATCCACCATTAAAATCAAGCAACAAAGCTGTACAGTGGCAGGTAAGAAAACTTCAACAGTGTAATGCCTGAGGATGAAGATTTCGCCTGGTGCCAAAATATAACTTTGCTGACTCCAGGTTAGCTTCGCTTGGGAGAACATACCATAGAGGATAAGGGACTACTGGAAAGATGTTAACCTTATGGACTCTGATCAATAGGTGGAGTAACTACATCTCTACTGGACCATAAAACTGGCCCAGTATTGCCGACCGGAGCCATTTTATCACAGTCCTGTAATATTTAACGGTTGCCCCGCTGCCCATAATCTCCTGGAATCATAAAGAGTGAAAGCTTTCCTTTCCCACTTAAAAAAAACCCTACTAATTATGTTTCCACTAGCCCTATAAGAGACCATCTAGGAAATGTGTTTGGGGTTTCTGTTAATAGTTTCTTGCTACAGGGGAAGAAAGCCAAATGTATTATTTGTGGGCATTTTTTCTTTCTTTCTCTTTTTAAGGAATATCAGTAAGCTTGGGCCAGAATACTCGTTTCAGGGCATTCTTCTCATGGCTTTTTAATGCTTGGGGATGGCAGTCCTCCTTCCTTCTGATGCATGTTTACAGGTGCATTGATGAAAAAGACTATGTCGTGGGAAAAGCAGGGAACACAGCCACATGGGTGTTATATTGTAAACCTATGAGGCCTGGGAATCAAAATTGGATGTAGCGCAGTGGCCTTCAGCTCCATTCCAGTGACTGATTTGTATTCCAGAACCTGCGTATCAGAGCCTCAGCCGAGCTCTTGTTCTTTAACCTTTGTCCTCCACAGGGCTTCCTTTCTGCTCCCTTATTATCAACTAGCCTGCCACAGTGGCTCAGACTTACAGAGAAATATTGTGGGTGGCTGGATTCTTAACCCAAGCACTATGATTCTTCAGCTGCATATCTGTAGTGATGTTCTAGCAATTTACTAGTCTGGGACACTTTCGGTACAAGAAAAAGTCCTCTTATGTTGCTGTCTAGTAGACAGCATACTAGATACATAGCTAAAGGTAAAGGACCCCTGACAGTTAAGTCCAGTCACAAACGATTCTATAGCTGCGGTACTCATCTCGCTTTACTGGCCAAGGGAGCCGACGTTTGTCTGCAGACAGTTTTTTTCCGGGTCATGTGGCTAGCATGACTAAGCCACTTCTGGTGAACCAGAGCAGCGCACAGAAATGCCGTTTACCTTCCCGCCCGAGCGGTACCTATTTATCTACTTGCACTTTGACATGCTTTCAAACTGCTAGGTTGGTAGGAGCTGGGACCAAGCAACGAGAGCTCACCCTGTCGCAGGGATTTGAACCGCCAACCTTCCGATTGGCAAGCCCTAGGCTCAGTGGTTTAGACCACAGTGCCACCAGTATCTACTATTAAGGAATATATAGGGAACCTCACGTGCATCTCTTTGGAAACTCACCTTGTTATTATTTTCCCCTCCTCTTATATCCCTGTGATTATTTCCTCCTCCACTTCATTCAGTGACACCAAATAAGGGAGTTCTCTGTTTTAAAAGGCAGTGTTGGGGTGGAGAGAGAAGAATCTTTATATAGCCTCAAAGAGATGATACCCTTAGTTTCTAGGCAGTGGCGGCAGCAGCAGCAGCAGCTGGATACCAAATGATTAATGAGCGTATGCTCTGTGTGTGAGTGAAGATGTGCAAGCACAGAGCACAACTAGCTATGGGGACCCTCCAGGGAAAGGTGGGCAGCTCTGGTATGGCATGGTGGTGGGCGGCTTAGATAGAGCTGACTGCACAGAGGCAGCAGCTCTTAATGATGCTGATGTCTTAATCATCACAGCTGCACTGGTGGCCCCTGTGTGAAGATATATTGTGCCCCCGCATTGCTCTGTTGAACAAAGGAGCTAAAATGCTCAGCTTGACCCCTTCGTGTTTAGTGGGTCTTGGAACCCAAAAGGACCGACTGTGCTAAAAGAAAATGCAGGGTGCCAGAGCAAGGAAAGTGGAAGAATAAGATTCCCTTTTAACCCATTGACAGCCACATTCCACTCTCGCGGCTTTGCTGCAGCAAAACATGTTGTAAAAAGAACCTGGATTCAATTAAATATGAAGATATTTATGATTCTGTGCGTTCCAGTAGAAACAAATCCTTGGCTTAACTTACGTTTCACAGTAGGATTGGTTGGGAAATTGATTTCCCATCCTGTGTGAATTTCTTTCTTGTTTTCTTGTTGCAAAAACAAAAAACAAAATGTGGCTTTGAGATTTCCTGTTGAAATGGTAAATACAGGCTAGGGTTGCCTTCCATCTCACCCCACCCCATCCCAGCAAGACTACCAGCTACTTTAATGGTTGTGCAAGAGGCAGAAATGTAGCAGATGATGTTTTCCCTGTTACTCCATCCTCATGCTGCAAAAGTTTCTAAAAACTGCTACATTTCTGACTGATGTACGTACCTCTTTAGACAAAGAAGCCCGGAAAGTGGGTTGTTGTTGGTTTGAATATAATACAAGGACTTTAAAGAATAGGTTTTTTTGTAATTTAGAAAGAACAAAAAATAAAATAAAAATCACTTTGGATGTGGTTTGAAAATGGCGGCAGACGTGCTCTGCATTGGAATCATAATGTTGAAAGAGAAACAGCCTCCCTCCGTTCGGAGCCCTCAGGCAATCTATAACATATGTAAAGGATTGTGGCATATATGTACTTTGAAGACTATCTATGGCAGCTCGTTGCTCATGACAAACAAGTTCTTTCTTCCTTTTTGTACTTGTCTGCCCATAAGTAGAGTCTGATATTTAGACCCACTTGACCCACATTGTAGAAGCGACTGCAAATTCTGCTTGTGAAGTTGAATCAGGCCATATTCTCCCATAGGGCAGGAAACCAGCATGGCCTAGGGAGGGGGAGGGGCCACCAGGATGGAGGCTAAAATGGTGACAAAAACTATATGTTGTTGTAGGTGCTTTCATAGGTTGCAGACTGGAGGCCAGGCAAATTGGAGGAACAGAGTAGGCTCAGTTCCACAGAAGGTAAGAGAGAGGGATACTGGGATATTTACACCCAGCATGGTCTCTGGAGCAGAGTGGAGGAGCCAATGTATCCACTGTTAGCAGCATCCTTCTAAACCAGTATGAGAGACTTGGCTGATGGCATTCCTCTCTGTAATGAGACAAGTTTCTAGAATAGCAGTAGAGCCAATGTGGTGCCCTCCAGAGGTTGTTGGACTACAACATCCATCATCCTTGGCTATCATGCCTTGGTCTGATGGAATTTGTAGTTCAGCAACATCTGGAGGGTCCCATGGTTGCTGGCCATGCTCTAGAATCACTCCCATGGTTTTCTTCTTGGTACAGAATTAAGGATGCAACCCTAAATACCCTTATGAGAGTAAGTCTTGTTGACTATGCTGTAAGGCAAACAACAATGCAGTAAAAGTGCAGGATGGAAGTTGGTGTGGTTGGGGAAGCAAAGCAAATGTTATGAAAGTTGCTATTTTGCACTTGACAGAAGTTGCTGCTGTGGCATTTGACAAATGAAATAACACTGAAGAAGAAGTTAAAAAAAAAAGATTGGGCAGAATGACTTTGGATGGAGAGCAGGTGTACCCTACTTGACCTCTGCACTCCGAGTGTACAGGTTCATTGCCGCCTGTCACCCTACTGCATGGTTTTGAACAGCAAGGAACAAGATTTGTAAATTGTTTGAAACAGGGAAACATATACATCTTAAGAGCTCCTTGTAGGCAAAACAAACTGTGGAGGGTGTGGACTGTTTGGGTAGCCAGCCTCTAGCAAACTTGAGTAATTCTGCAAGCAGGTGAAGGAGGTGCCCCAAGCTGGCTTTCCTCCACTTGATAAAATTCAACCGCGAAAATGATACTACTAAAGAAGCCATTCTCTTACAGAAAGAGATGAGTTTGGGCAGGGTGAGGATGGTGTGTGCACCTATGTGTGTTTGTGTGCACGCGTCTGCATGCCAAGGATAATTCAGAAAGCCATAAACACCAGTGGCTAGAGGACTGTGCTTTCTGTGGCTTCCCCTATACTTTCCTCCTAGAATTGGCGTCTGCTTGATATTGATTGGCTGGCAAAATGTCACCCTTGTCCCCACTAATGAGAGGGATCTGTGGGTGGCAGTATGTGGGGGAAGCAGGAGAGGCTTTATAACCTGAAAACAAAATGATCTTTCCTGGCTGCTTTGATCACTCAGCTCCCTGCCAGGTAGGATCCTGGATGGCAATAGCACTGATGGGAAGATTTGCTGCTGCTGCTGTTCTGGCTGTCTCTACAAGGCAGGGGATGACGATGTTTTCACTGAGGGGGTCCAGGAAGTTTGTTGTCATTGCCTTTGTCACACAGTGAGCCTGAGGTGGTTCTGGGCTGAGCACAGACAGCTTTTTTTGCTGTCAAAACAGAGGCCGGTTTTGTGATATAATTTTTGCCTTTCTTTCTGCCCGTGTATGCGTGCTTGCTTTTCTTTGTGGTCTCATACTGTGCGGCCTGAGTTGCATACAATAACAGCCAGTGAAAGGTTTGAGCTGAAAATATAGCTATTTCTGCCATCCTCTCTACAGCTGCATGGGGATGTGTAATCATGCAAAGGTCTTTGGGGTGGGGGCAGGGGAAGAAGCTCTGTCGTATAAAGGTTTGTGTGAGTGTATGTGAGTGCAAATTCGCACACATTATTCAATATTTGCTCAGCAACTCTGTGCACAGCTCAGGATGCTTGGGAGGGGAAGCTGTGTGCTCATGAGATGGCAAGGGATCTTGCTGCGTTGAATTCTCAGAGGGCAGAAAGTGATTCTGGACACAATGGGGGAAAGGGAGCAACAAAGAACTCCAGCAGTGCTAGGCAGCAGAACAAAACGGTTGCTTTAAAACACCACAACATGTGAAAATTGGCCTATGGCATGCTCTGGAAATAGTCATGTATTTGCAGGCTGACATCTGAAATATCAGCAAGGCCTTCTTCTCTGTACAGGGCAATTCTTATACCTATATGATGTGTAACTACGGCAAAGGATAAGAAGGTAGTTTTGCTTTTGAAAGGGGATGGAAACATAATCAGACCTGTGGAATTCATTTGTCCTTCAGCTGTACATACTAGCCCACAATGAAAGCAACAGTGGTTGTGGGACCAGGTAGTGAGCATGACTGGAATCATCCTACACAGGTCTTTTCAAGGAATCCAGCCTCTACATTTCCACTTTAACACTTAGCCTGAAACCATGGATTTCCCCCTCTGTTCATAGGATGCATATCATGATTTTCTCTCTCTTTTATAAGTTCATTTTTTTAAACCACCAAATTGCATCCATTTAGAATAGGCCAAACACTCAAATCTAAATAAAAGCTTACTGGAATAGTAAAGCCTTTAACCTCTTTTTAAATCTCTGCAGTGATGAACTTTGGTAGGCTAGTCTGGATGCTTTTAAACTATGCACATAATGCTTATTGGAATGGGGCAGGAACACAGTAATAGCATTTTTGGTACTCCAGGTGAGCCTTCCCTAACCTGATGCCTTCCATATGTTTTGGACCTCAGCTCTCATCATCTCTGACCATTGACCATGCTTGCTGCAGCTGATGGGACCTGGAGGGCATGCTTGCTGCAGCTGATATGGAGGGCACCATTGCTGGGGGAAACCGAACTAGGTGACACACACCACTAAACAATGGAGCTCCTGGGCCTTTCCCCTCATTCCTGCTCCTCAGCCTCTCCTCTCTTCCTGCCCAGCATTCTTTCACATACTGATTTCCAGTGAAGAACTGTGCAGCCACTTGTGCCTGCTTCTGAGCCTCTCACCTTGTATAAGGTGAATAAAATATGGGGGGCAGGTAAGCCCTACCCCACATAATCAGTCACATGATGCAGCACATACACACACCATTTGAATAGCAATGGCCTAGAAAAGGTGTCATTCCTATGTACTGGTACCCTAGGTTCGCTTTCAATACAGTGCTTGCAAGAGATGGTAAGAGGAAAAAATTGCTAAGGAGTTTGCAGGGGCTGAGTTCATGCACAACGTATTCCTCAAACACATTTGATTTAGGAGGGTTTCTTTCCCATCTCTCCCATATTACTCCACCTCCTGGTTTCCACATCTGTTTAAAAAGCTCATTGAGCTTGAACCCAAACATTGTTTCTGCTGCTGCAGCTGAAGGCCAAGAAAAGAAACAGGGTATGTTGCAGGTGTGGGTAACTCTGCCAGTTATAACCAAGTCTGTTGCAACCCCGCTGGGGAAGAGGGGTAAAGCTAGGTCAGCATAGCTTCATCAATCACTGGAGTGCATTTGGCACAACTTCAGCCAAGGCCTTCCCTTCCCTCACATCCCCTGCTTTCATAGCAGACGGGGCGAGAAAAGTGCAGACTTGACTTTTTGATTGTGCATGTGCTGTCCTTTGGCTTTTCTCAGAGGCCCTGGATAATAGTGTGCAGTGGTTCTGTTTTCCTTGTACAATGTCACGGATCCTCTTGAGTATTGTCATTTTGTTTCAACAGCATGTACTTATTTTTAATGGAAGGAGAATTACCGTGGGGTGGGGGAGTCTGAATGTGGGTGCTTCTGTCAGTATCAGACTGAGGCATTTCAAACATAATACGTTCCTTTCTGTAGTGCTGAAAGGTTAGGAAAACATACTGCTACTCCTTCAAGCTCCCTCTTTGTTACAGGGATGCATTGGGGCAAACAAGGTGTGTGTGTGTGTGTGTGTGTGTGTGTGTGTGTGTGTGTGTGTGTGATGTTTAAAACTTTAATTGGATTTTTAAACATTTAACTCAGATTTTTGGAATTTATTTTTTATAATGAATTAAATGACCTACTGGTTTCCTGTCTGCTAGTGGGCCAAGTTCAAGGTTCTTGTATTGGTAAAAGCCCTGAATAACAAAATCTAGGATACTGAGATAATCTGGGGGGGAGCACTATTAGTGGTCCCCCATGGACCAGAAGCACGACTCATGCATTCAGTATTGTGAGCCCAACTCCACAGAATGTCCTCCATTTGTATTTTTCATATTCTTCTGTAAGCCACTTTGAAACGTTTGATGAAAAGTGCCATACAAATCTGTTTTTTAAAAAAATTGCTTAGGTCCAATGAGAGTTCCTATCCCTGAGTGGTTTTGGTTAGAGTTGGTGAGGAAGTTAAAGGAAGGTCAGTGCGGAAAGTTCCCCCAACATTACTGCTGTGGAAGGTATTGTATTGGAGACAGATCTGGGTTCCAGCTCCAGAGAGGCTAATTCTGCTGAGTGTTGTCACAGAGCTGTATGTCAGATGGTTGATTTGCCATGTACTATTGGACAGCTGATTATCCTACATGCTGAATTAATAAATCCATGTTGTCAGTTTTCATCATGGCTGCCTGCCTTCAGACCAGGCATTATTTAAAGAGACATGCACTGCAGATAGATGCCACACTTGAACATGTTGGCTTTCTGATTGGTGGCTAAAACGAAAATAGTTGAATGTAATGATGTATTAAGTAGTGATTCTGAGCTGGGACAGCTGTGTAAGTAAGGCTAGAAATGTTAAACAAAAGCAGAATTTATTATAATTTGTTGTTATAAAATTACATTTTCATGCATAGGGGTTGTGCTGCTTCACTAGCAATGGAGCTTTGTTATGGTGAACTTTCCTTATTCCAATATATCACAAGCAAGAATCATAGACCCATAACATGTATGGAGGAAGTCTCCTACTTCAGATTACGTTTCCCCTCCTATGCTTTTTCAGTTGATTAAGTGATTCCTCAAATGCATGTTGATCATCAACTCAAACATGGCTTGAATCGTTTGTAAATTCCCATGATGTGACAAAGAGTCATCTAATGGTGGGTTGAGGGGGAAGGGATAAATGGCCTTTCCCTGGCATTTAGAATACCCAGAGATAGTGCTTGGAGTTCCAAGCAAAGACCTATTAATTGTAGTGGGGCACTCTGTTCCTTTCTTAGTACCAGCTCAAGGGCCTTGTGATTACTGGTAAATCAGTTGCTGTGCAAGTTGGCCATGAACTGGAGGAGGAGGGTGTGGGAACTAAAATTTGTATCTCAGTACTTAGGCTGATGCTGGCAATTTCAAATTTACTTTTGCACTCCCTGGCCTGAGTGATTGGAAATGTTCCCCAGTTCCCCCATCCCTTCCTACTGCCTCTGCGGAGAGGGCAGCCTTTCAGCTTTCTGCTATATAAGGAAGGGCCTGCTGGGAGTGAGTGTGAAACAGACGGACAGAATAAGGTAACACTAGCTTCTGTTTCTATCCATTGATGGAGCAAACATTTGCAGTTCCATCTTTTCTCAACTAACTCAGTCACCAAAAAGTGAGGGAAATGAATGTAAAAGACATGTGGAACATCCAGAAGAGACAGGCATAGTATTTGCCTCTTAGAAACATAGGGTGGGCTCTGCAGATTGTGTTGCGAGTTAGGATATTGGAAATAAAGTGCTGTTTTCTCACTGACATCCATGCATGTGAATTGAGCTTAAAGCATAGAGAAGCCAGTTCTCCTGGAGGAAAAGGGCTGGAGATGAGGACATAAGTGAAGATTTTGCATTGTTCCTGCTAAGGGAAATGTTGCCTTTGTGTTAGTCTCTTTCATTAGCAGAGTCAGTGAAGCATCTTACTAGCTAATCAACTCCCTGCTTAGACCCTAAAAACCTCTAATTGGCACCTGCAAGGTCATAAAGCAAGTGATATGCCTTTGTGTCCATTTCGAAGTCATTTCTGACCCCTCTCTCCGGCCAAATGCTTTTGCCATGACCTGGACAAAGCCCCTTGCAGGAAAGGGGGACAAAAAAAAAAACAAACCAAAGCGAATCTGGAATCCTCTCTTGGGGACTGGGATTTGTGTGGCAGATGGATGTGTCTTTTTAACATTATGCAAATGTCACTCCATGATTCTGATTTACTGCAGGCTCCTGGAGCCTCTCTCCAGCCTAGCAGTTTGAGGCTTGTCTTGCTCTCTGATAATTGTATCTGCATTAAAGCAGTCAGCCCTGCAGGGCTCCACTCTCATCCTTCCTGGCTCGGAGCCAGAAAGCAATATGTGGGTTTCCTGGTGCAAGGAGGCATAAAAGTGGTACCAATCGTTGGCAAAGGTGAAGGAAAGAATGCACGGTTGTATCCCGTACTTAAGATCTGTTTGGTTTTATTTCAGAGGCTTCATACTGATTGTGTGATTACATGGATTTCCACTGTGTTCTCCTAACCAATCCAGTGATAGAATTACTACAGTCTCTGTCTGCCCTATATCAACCACTGGTGTTTCCCTGGAAATGTGAAATCCTGTTCTTAGGCAGACATTTGCTGCTGCAGAGATAATTTTGGAAACATGGCTACACTTTAAGCTTTTGATAGAACTGCTACACAGTGTCTTTGCAATGTTTGCAATAGAATGGGGAAAGAGTTAACAGTGACATTGTATCAATTTCCACAGCAATCTGGATAGAGATCTTGTCATTATCCCTGGCTTTCAGTATTTAATTCAGTTACATGGGAAAGCAATAATAAATACAGACAGACATTTCATTTGAGAGAGCAAAGACAAAGGCAGGTGAAATTTATTATCCTCATGTTGTTCTTGCAGTTTTAGCAGAGTCTGATTTCCCCTGTTTCCAGGTAGTACAATCCAGAGTTGATAGCTGTTACAATTTTACCAAATACCTCATGTCACCAATGGGGGATGTAAGTCATAGAGAAATCATTGACTTGTTGAAGGTCACAAAGAAAGCAGGGGCCAATTCAGGAATGGAAGCACTGCCTGGGTGTTCTAATATAATCACTAGACATGCTGGTTTGGAAGTGTTTTTAGGGCCTATGTTATCTAAGACAGAAATTATTTTCACTCATGAAAAATAGACTTTTATTAAAATCAGTCCCTAATGTATCTATCAAACACTGATAGGCAACTTCCTGCTTCTAGCTTATGTTAGATTTGGCTCAGCAAACAAGTCAGGCTAGATCCAAGAAAATCCAAAATCATTTGAATCCACCCCCACCCCCAAAAAAACCCAACCCAGCTTCAGAAGTTTCCTACCTCTGCCTCCCCTTCCTAATAATAATAATAATAATAATAATAATAATAATAATATCCCCAATGCAACCTGCCAAGGGCAGAACTTAGAGTGGTGCTCCAGCCACAGAATGATGAATGGAGGAAGATCAGATCTGCCACTGCTATTGCCATTGCAGTAGCTTCTGAGAAGACTAAATTTCCCAAGAGCCACTAATGCCTGTGTCCTTGCACACCACCAATGCCTCTAGAGAGAGAGAGGAGGGAGAGACTTGATTTTATTCTTTCCATGTTCCCACAGCTGGAATGACATTGCTATTGCCCTAGCTGCCAAGTCTTGTTAAAGGAAAGGAAAGTGGAGGATTATATGACTAAGCAGGAATTCTTTTGTGTCTTAGATTTTAATCTGAGCTGTTGAAGAATTGGAACCTCATAATGCTATTATTTCTCTGAGGTGAGAAATATGAACTTCTGAAGCTCCTATCCAGGCCTAAGCCTAGCAAGCTTCTTTGACTTCTGTGACTCTACCGTAAAAGATGGCTTTCAGTACTCCATCCCATTTAGGTGTGGCCAGGAAAGAAGCTCAGTGCTTTGCAGACTGGGGTTGGCTCTCTGAGTCCCACTTGAGTTTCATTAGACAAAATAAGTGGGCTGCAAAGTGATACAGCACAGAGAGGGGAGGAACATGCTTCCCATTCCAGACTCCAAACTTGCTAAGGAAGTGGATATGGGGAGATTAGCTCCCACTTCAGAGGTGTCCTTGATTTACTTTCTCCCATTCAGCAAACAACCTGCCTTTTCTGATGCCAGAAAGTGCTGCACCTCTGGGCAGATAATGTTGTGGTTTGGGCAAATATACTAACTGCCCCAGTACTGAATGGCAAAGTCAGCAGTGAGAGGCAGACCATTGCCTCCATTTCCCCTTTGGAAGGGAGCTTCGGGATTATGGGGAGGAGTAATATTTCTATCACTTATCCTCAAACCAGGAACCAGTTTCAGGAGGGGCTTGGAAGGAAGGGGACAGTGCTTAGCATTTACCTTTTACCAACTCCCACCCCAAACATATTTTCTGGATGGGGTGAAAGAAACATTTATACTTTCCTTCCTACAGCCCAGAGGCCACATTTGTTTTAGGGGTATGGTGCTAGGTTTGAAAAAGAAGACCAGGACTCATCACTAGTTCTGATTAAGGCAACAGCCTGAACAATAAATGGAAAGAGTGGAAATTTTTCATTTAGCTAATGCAGTTTTAAAAGCTGGGAACCATGCTGACATTCACATATGATGTAAAAAGCATAAGAAAAGCTCAAGGGTGCTTTTGTTGTCTCTTGTATAGTATGAGCACAAGGGCTCATTCTTATAACCACTTTAGTGAAATGAGTGTCAAAGAGTTAGTAGTTAGCAGTGAGTTCACAATGGTCTGCCAGTACGTTTCCAAGCACAATTCAAAGTGTTGGTGCTGACCTTTAAAGCCCTAAATGGCCTCGGCCCTGTATACCTAAAGGAGTGTCTCCACCCTCATTGTTCTGCCTGGACACTGAGGTCCATCTCTGAGGGCCTTGTAGCAGTTCTCTCACTGCGAGATGTGAGGTTACAGGGAACCAGGCAGAGGGCCTTCTCGGTGGTGAAGCCCATCCTGTGGAACACCCATCAGGTGCCAAGGAAATAAATAGCTATCTGACTTTTAGAAGACATCTGAAGGAAGCCCTGTTTTGGGAAGCTTTTAATATTTGATGTTTTATTCTGTTTTTAATCTGTTGCGTGGCAAGTTCCCGCCCCCCACCAGGATAAATAAAGACACGAGACACCATAATTAAGGTTAATTGGGTGAATTAGGCCACAACTTTATTGAATTCAGGAATGAGAGGCATTGGCTTAGGCATTGGTCCTATCGACTATCCGGCTCCACCCCATTTGCTGGAGACACGGGGAAGGGTTAACACTTTATCGGGGGAGTCTCCTGCCAAGGCACGTCGACTAGGAGCTCCCCCGGGTCACCGCTCTGGGGCGTGCCTTTGGCCCACACCTCCATAGGCTTCACACAGGGCCACGCCCCCCGGAGTCCTTTAACGGACCACCCTTCGCTCACTGGGGGGAGGTGATGGCGTTCCTCCCCCCACACACATCCTCTTAACCCCTTCTTACCAATGCCTACCGCCAATGCCGAAACGTTGTGACGAGTTGCTACGAGGTAGGCGAAAAACCAAAAGGCTACAAATTGCCAATTGGGAAAAATTCCTACCATGCCCCTTGCGGCAACAGACCGAAGTCCATAGCAAAGTCAAAGACCTACCTAAAGCATACCTAAAGGGAGGGAGGGAAAACGTGAGGGCTAGCAGGCGAAAAGAGGGCGAGCCCCCTCTGCACCGGTCCTAAATAGGGCAGACCCGGCCGGGATTCCTCTGTTTTTGTGGGGGCTGAAACCAGCCCCCGCTCATGTGGGGGTGGGCGTGAAGCCCGCAACCCCACCTCCTGGGCAGGCCGGAAGTGGCTTTGGGAGCCACCCAGAGTGGCTGGGGAAACCCAGCTGGATGGGCAGGTTATAAATAATAAATTAGTAGTAGTAGTAGTAGTAGTAGTAGTAGTAGTAGTAGTAGTAGTATCTGCAGACTTGGTAATCAAATGCCCTGATGACTTACCAAATCAGCAGTCAGGTCCCTCTTGGTGTCATAGGGAACCATCATCTGGGCCTCTGGAGAAGCAATCAGATAGCCACTTTGCCATGGATTTAGTGTTCATCACCTTCCTGTAGATTTTGTGTGCACCACTTAACCAGCAAAAGCTAATACAAATTACCTCTGCATGGGCAGACACCTTTTAATGACTCATGTTGCAGTTTCCTTCGATTCTCTGTTGGAGATGCTATTACTCAACGAACTCTTTTAAGTTCTGTCATGGTACATTCAACTGTAATCAGTGCTCATAATAAAGTTTTCCTACTAGCTTCTTCCCATGAGCAAACTGTTGATCAGACACCTTTTTTCTTGGTTCTTATTGACTTCTCACTACATAAAATATTATTCAAACCTAATCCAGAATTCTATAATGTGCCAGGAAAAAACATAGATATTTCTGCAGAATAACTGAGCATTTATTGAGTTTGCTCTGACCATTATAGTATTACTTACACCAGCCTGCATTAAACCATCAGAATTGTACACTATAGATGCATGTTCCTTTGTAGATTTTATTTGTAATGATCACTGCTTTGTTTTTAATATGAAAGTTTCTAGCCCTTGTTATTAAACTGTGGAAGCATTGGATAAGTGTAGCTTGAAAACTCAACAGAGAGTCTTGTGACAACTTAAAGGCTGACAATCTATTATAGCCTAGGTTTTTGTGGAGTCCACTTTATACAGTTTTTAAAAAAACTTTAAGGTGCCACAAGATCCTTAGTCTGTTTTCAGGGGGGAGGGGAGGCAAGACAGGTACCCCTCTAAAAAGAGGGTCACTTCCTAATGAATGAGAAATTTAAAAGTTAATGTAACTTACAGTAATTAAAAATATGTAGATCCTAGCAGTGGATTGTTTGTCGCAGAAGGTGAATATTTGCTCTTTTACCTCTCCTCCTCCACTTAGTGTTGAAAGTGAATCAGAGAAAAAGTATAACTGAGGCCTTTGTCTGAGCAACATAAGCCATACGTCTCTCTTTTTATGTGCCTGTTCATCTTAAGCTTTTGGACAGTAACTAAGAAGTGCCCTGAGAGAGCCCTAGCATCACATCTCTCACTTTGGTTGGACATGTTGCCACAGACATCAACAGCAGGGGGTTTTCAAAGACAATGTGCTGCAGGCCTTTCTGGAACAAAAAAAGAGGGGGGGGGAGGAGAGAGAAAATTATTGGTATGAACATAACACGTGTCAGGATCCAGTATCAGAAGTGCTCTAAGTCTTCTCCACAATGTATAAGATGAGAACTTGCCTTGCTGCTGGGGAGATGACCTGATTAGTTGTTACTGTTGTTTTGAAATGTTGAATGTTTTATGTTCCAATGCTGGAAAGAGGAAATGCACATCTTCCAGAGAACTATTTGCACGCACGCATGCACACACACACACACACAAAACCAGAAATATATTGGGTATATCTGATCTTCATCTCCATAGATTTAATGGATAGATTTGGGGAAGTTGTTGTCAGCTCCTGTTTTAGGAATAGGAAATTACAGAAATCTATGTGACAGCATTGTGGTGTGAATGAATAAGATATGAACTTTAAACCTATTATAGGACCCAGGGTAGCCTAGATCCAAAAAATGTGCTTTAGCTGTGGCACAGTACAAGTGGTGATCTCTGTTGCTGCCCTGCAGCCAAAGTAACATCCTAACCATGGCAGGTAGAATGAGGAAATCTATACTGGAGTCTAGAGCCAGGCAAGCGTTGCACCAGCTTTCCTGCTTTTCTAATTTTGGCCATCAGGAAAGTGTGCCAGAGCCTTTTTGACTCTTTCCAGACCCATGTCAATTGCCCATCCACAGGAAATTATGACACAACATGCTTCTAAACTTAGTTCAGAGTGGATTCCTTCTGGAGTTGTATCATTCTGCTTCTTGAGAGCCAAGTGCTCAGTCCCTCTAGATTTCCCTCTCAATTCATTGGGCCATGTAATTAGGGCATTAATAGTTTGTTATTACATAAGTGTACCTGCCAATCTGTTGTTCATGACCTGTAAATTCAGCCACAGTGACACTTAGTGAAACAAAATAAAACAGGTATTTGCTAATTTCATGTGCGCAATTAATTAAGGCCTATGGTTCAGCAGAAGAGATTAGCAAATCTGCCCCCATTTTTCCTCTATTCTGAATGTAAGAAGGTATCAAAATAGTTCTAGCATGATATAGTTGGGTTTTGCTCAGGATTTGCACATCAGACTTTGAAGCTTCGGATACCATATGAAAGAAAATTCAGTATTATTAAATGAATGGACGCTGTTTAAGAGTAAATGAGCTCACTTGGAGGCATTCCTCATCCATAAGACTTCAGAAATTGTATTCAATGTAGCAGTAAGGAGATTGTCCAATTTCTTCTCCTCCTGTGCACTGAGGTTCTCCCAATGCTCTAGAGCAGATTTGGGGAGGCACATGGTGAAAGGAGAGAGGAAAGTCTGGGAGAGATAGAGTTTTACTTTAGGATTTCTGAATACCACTTTTAGCTTGTTTAAGGGGGGGAGTAGTAGTTATCTTCATAAACATGAAAAGGTTGCTGTAGGCTTGTATTTTTATTGTATAATGTTGCTGTTGGTTTCTCTGCATCTATGTGCATGTAAGTGCCCACTAAGGATAGCACCTCATGTACATGAAGTGGGAACACTAACCCATGAAATCTTTTGCCACAATAAATTTGTAGTTTTTAAGGTGTCACAAAACTCTTTGTTGTTTTCGCTGCAATAGATGACATGGCAACCCCTCTAGAAATAATTTAAAGACCAACTAAGTTAGTTCTTGGTATGAGCTTTCGTGTGCATGCACACTTCTTCAGATACACTAGTGTATCTTCTTCAGATACACTAGTATATCTGAAGAAGTGTGCATGCACACGAAAGCTCATACCAAGAACTAACTTAGTTGGTCTTTAAGGTGCTACTGGAAGAAAAAAAAAAATTCTGTTTTGACTATGGCAGACCAACATGGCTACCTATCTGTAACTAGAAATAATTTGTTTGTGTAAACTTTGCATATCTGAGAAGCAGGCCTGGCTTCAGATTTTTTGGGGGAGGCAGGTGAGCTTACCTGGCGGCAGCACCGTAATGGGCTTGAGAAACCGAGCAGCTGCTCAGCTCCCTGACTCATTTCAGCACTGCTGCTGAGTAAGCCCACGAGAGCTTGGAGCACCCCCCCCCCCCAGATTCTCCCTTGAGCGTGTGAGTGGATTTACAAGCACTGCAGTGGGCCAGGGACATGAGCACACAAACCCTTGGCTCATGGTCTTAGAGGACCACCAACAGGGAAGCTAGCTCACTCACAAACACGACAGGGAGACTGGTGGGTAGAGGGCCATAGCCAGCAGAGAAGGGGAAGTAGTAGTGGGCACTGGAGGAGCAGGCAAGGTGTCAGCCATGGTAGGCCCTCCTGAGATGCCTGCACACAAGCAAATGCCCCAGCAAGTGTGTCCTAGTTCTGTGGAAGTTAATAACAATACTGTTGTTAATAATGTGTTTATTCATTATTACTAAGCACACATTCTTATTTCTATGCCCTGCCATTTCCTGAATTTTTACTTTGTTTTCTGTGTGGTAACTACACCGGGGGAAGTCAGTGGTACTTAAGGGATGGCAGTGGGTAATAACTGAAGACACACAGTAGTACAGATTCTTAATGTAGTCTTAAGACACAGATTCTAACAATTCCTTGTGTTTTGCTTATCTCTTTCAGGTGGAGCGGGAAATAGCCATCCTGAAGTTGATAGAACATCCGCACGTTTTAAAGCTGCACGATGTTTATGAAAATAAAAAATATTTGTAGGTATTATTCCTTTGCCAAGGGGGTGGGATGGGTGTGTGGGGAATGCATTAAGTATCTGTTAACATGGGATGTAGCCGACTAAATAAGACTGTACACAACAGGTGCACAAACCACAATAATTTCATTTTTATGCTTTCTCAACAAGGTTTTTAACAGTGCCTAAGTAGAGGTGTCGGGACGTGGGTGGCTCTGTGGTCTAAACCACAGATCCTAAGGCTTGCTGATCAGAAGGTCGGTGGTTTGAATCCCAGCGACAGGGTGAGCTCCCATTGCTCGGTCCCTGCTCCTGCCAACCTAGCAGTTCGAAAGCACATCAAGTGCAAGTAGATAAATAGGTACCACTCCAGCAGGAAGGTAAATGGTGTTTCCGTGCACTGCTCTGGTTTGCCAGAAGTGGCTTAGTCATGCTGGCCACATAACCCGGAAGCTGTACACCGGCTCCCTCAGCCAATAAAGCAAGATGAGCACCACAACCCCAGAGTCTTTCACGACTGGACCTAACGGTCAGGGGTTCCTGTTCCTTTACCTTTACCTTTAAGTAGAGGTGTAGAACTGGTATTTGTACTATGATGTGGTTCTCGACCGTTTCTCCAGCATGTTTTTAGCATAAAAAGTGATATAAATCCAGCAGGTATTCCTCTAAAAGCAATTGTGTATAGGAGATAATGATTATCACTGCCCAAGTTGCTTACTGATTTGTGGGGACATCGCTGGCAATATATATCAGTAGAGGAAGTAACGTAGCTTGATGGTACTAGGGTTGATGGTAGCAGTGCCTGATTTACATATAAGCTAAACAAACTATAGTTTAGGGCCCCACTCTCTTGAGGGCCCCTCAAAATATACTTCTTCTTAATTGTATTTCACTATTAATATACTTCTTCTTAATTGTATTTCAGTTCAACAATTACTTTGATAAAATATATATTTTCTTATGTGCTAATGGCTTTAGATACCTATTAAGTCCATCATAAATTACCATATAACATATATTCAACACATAAAACAGTGGCCATTTGTTGTTGGCAAAGGACAGCTGGACATATAAAGGGCCCCATTACCTTTAGTAGCTTAGGGCCTCATCAAACCTAAATTCGGCCCTGGATGGTAGTACAGAGTAGGAGCAAGCCATACCTCAGTGGCAGACCACCTCCATTGTATGCAGAAAGCCCTAGGTTCTGAGAATTGTCTCCTATTTGAAACTCTGGAGGACTGCTCTCTGTTGACAGTGCTGAGGTACAGTAGATGGACCAATGATCTGACTCTGAATTAGGCAGCTTCTTATGTTCTATGAGAAGGAAAAGGAAAGGGAGTGTTCAAGCTGGGCATAACTTATTCATAATCATCAAACCAGGGGTAGATAACCTTTCTGTTCACATTCCCTCATTCCAGGGATGGAGCCACAAAGGTGTTCCAGATTAACTAATATGGAATCAAAATATATATAAAAAAATCAAAAAGTTTGCCCTTCTTCAATTTTTATTTTGGCTGCCGCATATTAGATTTAGATTAGGGGAAATAAGCTTCCTTAGTTTTGATGGGGTTACTCTGCAATGAGTGTACAGAGGTTTTTTCTTTTCTTTTAGTACAACAGACCAATATACATAGCTGCTGTTCTGGAAAGCAAGTGAAAATTATTCTTTTTGGACTTTAGTGTGCTATACACATACTGTGGCTATATCAATAGATGTTCCTCTGTGTGTATGTATCCTTCCAATTTGTTCTCTGGTGGCTTAAAAATGTTTTTTCTTGAAGCTATATAAAAGAAAATTGTGGTTTTTTATTTAAAAAGCTATGATTTTTTATCAAATAAAATACTGCCCCTTCTGATTGTTCTAAAACTACATACAGAGCCATAACTCAGTGGTCCATATTAGACTCCTGTGTTGCATAAAGAGTGGAGAGGGAGCAATTGTAAAAGCCAGGAAAAAATAAGAGGAAGCAAACAGGAAGGAAGGAACTTTGAGAGGATGGATGTATAGGGCTTCAATAGGTGTCAGGAGGGGCATAAAATGAGGTCAGGAGCTATGTGCAGCCCTGGAACCACAGGTTGCCCATCGGTTATCTAAACCACAATTTAGATGATTACCAGAACCAAACCAGTGTGTGACTTTTCAAGGCCACTCATTGAGACTGCCTGCACTAGACTTTGGACGTGGGTTGCCCAACATCAAGTCTAGCAGATCTTGCAACCAATCAGTTTAATAAAGCACTTTGTCATTAAAATCTTTTTGAATATAAATTTGATTATGTCTCCCTTTTTGAAGTGCAATTAAAATCCCATAGTCAGTTGAGATACTGAAGGTTTTTTTGAGGGGTGGGGTTTGCTTGTACCAAATAAACCAGCAACTCTGTTCTGCTGTCTTTGCACGAATAATTAATATAGCTTGTCTGGAGCATTTTCACAGTGAGCCAGTGAGTCTGAACCATGGACAGAGTTTCTCAGAGTTTATTAGAAAGAAGCCCAAAATATTGAATTTCTTGCCAGACAGACATGCCATATTAATCTCCACTCACTTGTGTATTGCGGGGAGGGGCAATTATTTTTAAATGAGAAAGAGAAAGCATATGAGGAAACTAAATGGTGTCCCCCCCCCCCCAAGTTTCTAACTGTATTGCAAGCAAAGGGGTCTTTTTTTATTAAAGCTTTGCTGGAGGTAGCCCTTTTAATGTCACATCTCTGTAAGGGTATAATAATTGGTGAACCAAGAAAGAATGTTGCATGGATGTAATAATCCCATGTGGACCATACAACTGGAACAATGAATTTTTATCCAATAAGATTGTGCCAACAGTTCAAGGGTTGGTTTAGTAGAAGTGGTTGCAATTTATTTTGGTGTGAAAAATTCTCTTCAGCAGTGAACTGTGGCTACCAGCAATCTTTTGTCACTCTTAGTCTTTCTCCCCCCCTTCCCTCCCTCCCTCCCCCTTGAGGGTGTGTGTGTACACAAACTGCACACATAAAACACATACACAGAGAGAGAGAAGAGAGAGAGAGAGAGAGAGAGAGAGAGAGAGAGAGAGAGAGAGAGAGGTGTGTGCAGTAGTCAGTAAAGCGATGGGTGTTATTATTATTTTGTCACTGACTACATAAAATGTCTTAAAGCGACTTGACAATTGTACATAATTCCTACCTGTGCATAATAATTTACTATTTTGAAATCATTATGGTTTCTCTTGTAGGAAACTAATTGTTCTAAGAATGAGTAATTTAGGCCTAGGGGAGTGGTGGGTGGTTGCACAGTAAAAAAAACACCACCACCACCCAAAAAACACCACCTTAAGTCACAATCAGGAATCAGTGTCATATAATTGTGTTCCTCCCAAACCCATATCGTAAAAGGTCAATGAAGTTACATTTATCTTTATATGATTACCACATAGCTACATGGACTGATCATTTTGAAGTACAGCACTGAAAAGGTAGAAAGTACTATTGTTTGCATGAGGTGAAAGCAGAGCTTAGGCATGTCTACTCAGACATAAGTCCCATCATGTGTGTGTATTTATTTATGTATGTATAAAGGTAAAAAAGGTAAAGGACCCCTGGGCGGTTAAGTCCAGTCAAAGGCAACTATGGGGTGCGGCACTCATCTTGTTTCAGGCTGAGGGAGCCAGTGTTTGTCCACAGAGAGCTTTCCGGGTCATGTGGCCAGCATGACTAAACCACTTCTGGTGCAACGGGATCCCATGACAAGTGCCAGAGCACACGGAAACGCTGTTTAGTTTAGCTTCCGGCCGTAGTGTTATTTATTACCTTACCTTATGTATGTATGCAACAATCTTGTAAGGCAGTTTATGCTGAGTGGTAATGATATTCTCAAGGCTTCCTAATGAGCTTTGTAGATGAGCTTAAATTTGAATCAAGATTTCTTATATCCATGCTTATCCACAAAAGCTCATCTCACGGCAGATCTGTAAATTGTTAAATTGCCCTTGAACTCTTTGAAGTTGTTTTTACAACAGCCTAATCTTGTGTAGTTACGCCTAATCCTGCATAGGATTGCACTTTAAGTAGGGTTTGGTAGATCTGTTCATTACTGCTTTTTTCAGTTTCTCATTTTTTCTAGTCTTAAGTTCAATTCTCCACATGTCTGTATCAATTTGTGTTCATTATTGTTAATATATTTAGAAGTCCTCATGAAAATTCATCAGCATTTCAGTCTGAATTTCTCTTAATATACACATTTTTTAATGGAATTTCCCTTAATACACACATTTTTGCAAAGCAATTTCTCCAAATTATTCTCACTATCATATGCATTTTAATGCACATTTTATCATCGTAATTGCATTCTGAAATTCAATGGCTTTAAAACTGACAACAACATTGAATAGTTGTATGGATCTGAGCAGTTCATCCATCACAATCTAAACCTCAGTTGCTCCATCTGTAAAATGGGATTTAAAAAAGATGCATCTCAGAGAACTGGATCCTCAGATGAAGAATAGTTGTTGTCAGCGTATAAAAAGCTAGCTGTTATGATTAATTATGATAATTTAAGGAAAATTATGCTGATTTTGTGCTAAATGTCATTGCTCATTATTAAAACAAGTTTATAAGACTGGAAATATGGAAAGATAATCAATCAGTCAATGAGATTTGGATAATATTCAACAATGCAGGGGAGTGCCAGTGGAGGGATGACATGGTTCAAGGATGGAAGGAGGAATGCTGATGTTACTAAGAAATACAGCACAGCTCATCCCCATCTAATATGAGTCCCTGGTTACTGCATCACTTTTCCATTAAACTCCTTGCCTTGATGGCAATGCTGGTGGCATGGTTTCTTAGGCATATTATGAATTATGGTTGATATTTTGGACGCCAAAGACTAAGCATAATGCAGCGCTGGGGAATATTTCCTCGATAAATGTTAATTTCACAAATCATGTTTTACTTTTGGTTTATGATTTAATTTGTGACAGGGGGCTTTGGTTGAGTAGATTCCTAATGCAGCCATGAATCAAATCCTTTTTCTACAGTTTATTTAAGGCTGAAAATGCATTTGGGCAGGGGGAATTAAACATTTAGCAGCCTAGCTAAGCAAATGAGAAAACTCATTGTGCTACAATCCTGGTTTTCTTTCTAATGTGCAGAAAGGTCAAGTTGACTAGGAGGTGACCTACACATGCAATAGAATGATCCCTGGAATCTGGTTCAGATGGCAGTTGGGTCAATCTCAAGTTAAATGCTCTCCCGTTTAAAAAAAAGAAAAAAAGACAGCATTGCCTACACATGGAAAACTAGTATGCCAGAGTTTGGTCTAGTCTTCCCTATGATATGCTAATTTTCCATGTGAATGTAGCTTTTTAAATGGAGCATTCAAACCATGAGATCTCTCACCTGCACTCAGACAGGTATGGTCTGCTGCATGTGTGGATCAATTCTACATCACATTCTTTCCGGTGTTCTCCAAGCAGGAAGAGTCATTGCAGGAAAGTGAGTGAACAATGTGCCATGCTCAATGTCAGAGCCACAGCATAGTGCCAGCCCCTAATTGTGGGATGACCTATAAATAAATGCCAATGCCTCATTAATATCTATGGAAACATCTTTGTAATGTAAGAATTATTTCTAATTTTTCATCAGGGACCTAAAATATAAAAATTCAAAAAATACAAATCTTACTTTTTTAATAAAAAACCCCCACAACCTTATATTTTATTGAAAACATTTCAATCAAATTAAATCAAATATAAAAAAGGAAACAAAAAGTGCATAAAATGCAAAAAGATTGTGTCTGGACAATATAATGACATTTGGAATGCATTTATTTAAAAAGGTTATAAATAAATGGATTTATATTGGAATAATAATTTCACTTGTATACCTTTGTATTAGACAAGGATGTACAAAAATACAAATCTTACATGAGAAGTACCTTATTTTTTCTCCACAAGTTATCTGGTTTATAGCAATCAGAGTCATCTGAAAAGAAGATGCCACATGGAGTTTTATATGCCACTGAGTAGGGGTTTTTTTTTTCGGGGGGGGGGGTACTACTGCAATCCTCCTCATGGTGAATAAACCTTAGCCCATTTAGAGATTAATCAGGATACCAACATACTGGGCAACAAAAGCATAGCACGGTAATGGAATATAAGAGGAGCACAAATTCATCAGAAGGCAGAGTTAGGCACTTACACACAGAGAGATTCTTAAAACTAAAAGTCAGGAACATTGCAGGATTGCTAGGGAGCCCTGATAATTGGCCACTGGAGCGAAGGAAATTTGCTTCTTTGGAAAGGGCACTGGCTGATGGAATGTTCAGCTTGCCCAACATAGCCTAGAGATCCCTCTGGGTGGTTGCATACTCCTATACAGATATTTGGTGGTGTTTAGGCATGCACAACAACACACTATAAATAACAGGCAAAGTGGCATTCAAAAAAGCCTTTCATCCCCAATAAATCAAAGACTCAAGTGGTTCGGCAGCATAAAAACACACCTCTTTAGCTTCATCCTAAATATGCTTAGCAACCTTTGTTTTTAACATATCCCTTCAAATAATCAGTGGGTGTTAAGATGATCCCCCTTAAAACAAAATAAAATCATAGGAGCGCATCTATTCATTTCCTGCCAGAGGGAAATGGGGAGGGGGGAGCCCAATTTTTAAATGAAGAGGTCTTGGCTCAGTACCAAATTAGGGTTTAAAAATTCATGCCCGCCATAAGAATTTATATAGCTCTTGAATAATTTATATGCTGCACCAATAACAAGGAGCTTAATATCTAATAGAGATTATTTAATCAATAGAAAGCAGCACAAGGGGGGGAAGTCCTGAAAGAATTTTGTAACAGTCTGGGCTGGACGCTTTTAAACTCTGTGTTGAGTAGAAACGTACTGGGATTTCTCTCTCTCCTGCTCCCCCCAAAGAAAAATGCTGATTTAAATGTAGAAGGGTGTTTGTTTCACTGTAACTCTCTTCTGCGATTCCCCTTCATTCTGAACTAACCAGATCACTGGCTGTGCAAAACTATAGCTGTGAAATATAATGAGTTTCCTAATTACTGGTTGCATCAAAAGAAAGGAATACTTCATGTCTAAATACTGAGGATTTTGAGGAAGGAAAAACTGCTCTTGGCTTCTGACTTGGGTCACTGATTTCACTCAAGACATGGGAGTCATGGTGCTGTTGGCTGCTGAGTTTTGTCTCTGTGGTCATTCTTGTTTCCTAATTGCATATGGCGCCAGGAATGAATTTGGGGAGAACATAGGGCTACTTATTATTTCTGGCATAGCACTTACTGGATGCATGTCTGAAGTTACGCCTCTGCAACTGTAAAAGGCAAACAGATTAAAGGAGCCATAGGACAACAGCTAAGGAAGGGCAAATGGAATTGACCCAAAGGTCTTCCTCCTACCATTTGCTGTATCTCAGGTATATATAGACAGCCATGATCAATCTGGTTCTGTATACTTATTTAGCAAGGCAGGCAGTAACAAAGTCCTCTGGGAAGCTTAAAGTATCAATCAAATTTTAATATAAATAACCAACAATAAAATAATTACATAACTCAAGCCTCAGAGACTAAAATCAATAAAGACTGGTGTAATTCTAAAAATGTGTGTAGGTTTTAAAAGGTTAAGGACCGGGAAATGACCACAAAAAGGGTGAGCATCTCTTGGCATTCCACACCTGGGGTGGCCAACATAAAAAAGCCCCCTCTCTAGTAGCCACTTGCTGAATTTCACTTGGCAGGGGTACTGAGAGAATGGCCTCTGAGTGTGATCTTAAGGTTTGTGTAAGTACTTATGCAAGGAGGCAAACCCTTGGGACCTGGTTCCAAGCTGTTAAAAACATTAAAAGTAAAAACTTAGACCCAGAGAAAGACTGACAAACAGTGCAGATGGTGAATCACCTGCGTACAATGTTCAGACTGTCCAGTCCCAGTTAACAATTTCACAACCTAATTTGGGGTCAACTGAGGGCAGCCATATCTGCAATAGGTTGCAATAATCCGAACATGAGCTTGCCAGACCATGGCAAGCTTCTCTGTCTAGGTAGGGTCACAGCTGGTATATCACCCTAAAATGATTAAAGCCACTCTGAGGCACAGAGGACACCCATGCCTCTAGTGGCAATGTTGGATCAGCGACGCCCACCACTACTCAAAAGCTCCCCTTTGTGTGACAAGTTGGCGTGTATGTGACAAGTTGGCAGCCTTCCATTGGAGCTAATAGTGCATGGTTCTCTCCCTCTCACAACAACCCTGTGAGGTAGGCTAGGCTGAGAGCCATGCCCCATCTTCATTTTGCCACCCTTTGGTTTTGGCTCTATCCACCACTGGTCCGTGGAAGGTTATATGTATACAGCTGCATCACTCCGTATTTCTAGCTGACCTTACCCAGCAGTTTCATGTAGATGTTAGACACTATGGAGGATACTTGATACACCCCTGCCCTCTGGTTTAGTACTTAGCAAGGTGAATGCGCCCAGGTGTTTATTTGTTCATCCGCACCCCACAATGATGATGATGTTATTGCGAAAATGTATAAATTACTGCTGGAATTTGGAATGCAAGAAGAACAAGCTAAAGAATGTATGATTAAATGGGCAAAAAACTTTGGGTATAAAATACAGATGGAACAGTGGGAACATATGTGGACCAAAGGGTTAAAATACACACTGTTTTATGCTTTAATAGTAAACTTTTATAAAATGATGTTTCATTGATATTTTACTCCTGAGAAGCTATTTAGAACGTATAAAAATATGTGTTAGAAATTTAAAGAACATGTAGGGACATTTTGCTGTGCTTGGTGGACATGTAACCCCCCCCCCCCCAGGATACAAATACACACACTGATATGGATAATTTTGAAGGTTAATATTCAACTAAAGGCAGAACTCCTTCTGCTAGGGCTTATGGATATACAATTAGAAAAAGCATATGTTTCAACATATGAGTACAATGGTGACACTTTTATATGAACAAAGATGGAAAAATTAATCATTACCAACGATGGAGGAATAGCTGTTAAAATCCATGGACTTAGCTGAGATGGCAAAACTGACATATTTAATCAGAGAAAAGTCATTGCTAACATTTACTTAAAATTGGAAACCTCCCATAGACTTTTTGTGTGAAAAAGAAAATTAACTAATGACATTTGGGTTTGAGGATTGAAGACAATGTTGTCCATAGGTGCTGTCTATGTGGGGCCCAGGGTGCCTGGGCACCCACAATTTTTTATGAGGAGTCCGGGACCCTGAGTATTCCACTCGGCAGTGCATGCATGTCACAGGGATGTGCTGATGTCAGGTCAGCACACCTTGTAGCGTGTGTGCGTCATGTTGGCACACCCCACAGTGACGTCGGCATGCCCAGGCACCTACTGTGGCAGGGGCAAGGCCTGATGTTGGTTTATAGAAAGTGGTTTTATTGGGTGTTATATTGGAGTGGCTGAGTTGAATAACATTTATGTACAGATGAAGAATCAGAATGAACTTCCTTCCTTCTCTTCTTCTTCTCCCCTTTATCCCTTCTCTATCTTTCTATCCTGTATTTCTCTCACTCTTCTCCTTTTTCTTTGTGTTTTTTTAAAAAGATAATAGATAATAATCTTTGTATCCCTTTTTCCAAACTCACTGCCCCCCCCCCCACAAAAAAGAAGTTCAACCCCACCGCACAAAAGTTTACAAGCCAGCCTAGCTACTCATATATATATATATAAAGTTTGGGGCATATTGATGGTTAAAAAGAAGTTAACTAGAGCTTCTCAGCCTGGTTGTCTTTAGTAAATTCTTACTCACTATGGCAAACAGGCAAATTACTATTTATAAGCTCGTAAACTCAGGTGCATAAGAACAGACCTAGAGGCCTGGTTCACTTGTAGCAGTAAACCATGATTAATTATTGTTACGTGCATGAGCCTCGGAGAGCCCAGCTACAGCTCTCACTCCCCTCTTCTCCTTTTGTGCAGCTGGGAGGAGAAATAAATTCAGGGTTCACTTTCTGTGATTTGTGGCTTGTTACATATGAACCAGAAAAACGTTTTAAAATAAGCTCTAGTCAATGGCAAAACAATCCAACTTCAAACGAAATATAATTTATTTTAAATACTGATTCTTAATTCATACATAATGACAACCTTTGAATTGGGTAAAGGGCAAAGGAATTCCAAAATATGAATCCAAATTGCACAGGAGGAGGAGGAAGAAGAGTGAGGCGCTTGAGGCTTTGTTCAGGCTCACTGAGGCTCGTTTGTTCAATGCTAAACCATTGTTTTGCATTGCATGCAAACCAGCCCAGTGAGTAGGCCAGTGCTTTGCCACAAAGCCCAAAACAGTGTAAGATGCTGAACCTAAGCACTCTCCTGAGTTCTGGCACACAAGAGGGCAGGATTAATTTTTTTAAAATTGTTACTGGTTTAGTTCATTCCCAAGTTGCTGAAATAGTATTTATTTCACATTTTATAAATAAAAACTGATGCAGCAATCCTATCGCTGGCAGACCCCCTGCAGTAACCAAAGCTGTGCCATTTGCACTGGCTAGGGCAGAAGGCTGAGGGCCGTAAGATCCTCATATTTTGCAGTACCAGCTCCAGGCTAAGGCAGATCAGGCCTCTCTCCATGCAACCACAACATCAATAATAATTGGGTTCATCTTGTTTTGGCAGAGGGGGCGGTTTCCTGAATCTCCCAGAAAACAAGAAAGGGAGAATAATACAGGTTTGCTGGTATGCCTATGGGTATATACAGAATACTCTGTTGTGTGCTGGTAGCTAAATATTTTATGGAAACTGTAGAATTTGGGAACCTAGAGTTCTAGAGTTTGCTTTCTTTCTGATGTTTCCAGAGAATTCTGTAGTGGAGAATTTAGCCATTGCAGTGCTGCTGTTACAGCTTTCTGTGTCTTTTAAGATCAGCTCAGAGTTTCAGTATGTTCAGGAAAAGAATATCTAGCCTGGCTGCTTATCACAGCTGCTAGTCTCTCTGATGTGATGATACCTAAAGGAGCCATTTAAGGTTAGGAGCTTGTTAGCTATTATTAGCAAGGAGGTGAATCTGTGATACAGATGGGAAAACAACAAAGCAAATAAGAACCAAATAAATAAAACTTTTCCCCCTTTTGCTGAAGGATCACTTGGTTGGTTCCAATTTTCTCTGAAGGATAAAACCATTCTTCATATTGAGCACTTTGTTTATTTCCCCATGAACAGTTGAATCGCATTCCCTTTAAGCTCCAAAGTTTTCCCTCATGTGGTTTTATCTCTCCTTTCCAACCCTTTCGTTTGCCTTTCAGTGAGGGCCCAGAGACATACCTTGGTCTATTGGTGCTTTAAGCCAGTGCACTTTTTTTTCCTGGTGGTTCGCAATGGTACACAGTACTGCCACCTTTTGAGAGGAAGGAGGTGGAAGAACTTTTGGATCCCATCAGAGCATCGTGGCTCCTTCTCTAAGCCTGGGAAGCATTTGTCCAACTTAGGGAAGGAGGTGCAAAGCTCCAAAAGGTCCTGGAGTCCTGCTGCCTCCTTCCGAAAGATTGGCAGGGAGGCCTCTTCACCTGGGCAGCAGGTGGGTGGGTAGGCAAGGGAGCATCAAGCAGCTAACTCACTCTCACCGCCCAGTCTTGGTATCAGACCACCCCTCCCCCATGCCCTGGGCCTTCCCCCTGCTTGCTGTTGAGTACCAGCACTTTTTTCTAGGGAAAAAAAGCGCTGCTTTGAGCCCTCATTATAGTTCATTTTGCTCGTTTAAGCCCACCTCAAATAACATAATAGAAATAACTACAGGAAAGTGACAAGGAATTGCAAAATCAAAGTGGGACAAACAGAACTCTTTCCTTTGCTGTTTCTTGTTCTCCCTATCTTCTGCTTGGGCTCCCTCCCACATACCCCTCAAATTTTTCCACCCATCCTCCTTCTCTTCATCTCATAACCTCCTTTCTTACTTCAACTTCTTTTTAACTCTTTTGTCAGCACTTTGGACTTAGTGAAGGAAGCAGCTAGCTGTTGATAAGCACCACTGAGCAGGGGCAGTGTGTCCTGTTTAGCCACCTGAGGAAAAATGGCAATGTGTTGCTCCCTACCCCCATCCTCCTGCAGCCACTGGAATGCCCCCCTTTCACCAGTTTCTAAAGTGGGTGCTTCACCCCGCCTCTTTAGTGTTCTGGCTCCACCACTGAGTCTGAGTTTCCTGTGGCCGGCATTTGCTTTCTCGCAGCCACTACCCTGGTGGGAAAGGGCTATCACCTGTGTGCTGACTTCCATTGCCACTTGCCAGGAACATTCCTGGGGTCATGAGAGCAGTGTAGAACTTCACACGGCCTGCAATGGATTTTTTTTTGGGGGGGTGAGAGGGGGGACCATTTTGGACAAAGGTTGGCACCTCTACTAGTGATAGAGACCATATCAGATCCTGCCCAGCACCCCATTTGTCACCTTCCATGTGTTGCACATGGATGAACAAGTTGACCCCAAAATGACAAACAGTATTATTTTCTGTTCAGTGACTCAGATGCAGGAGACCTGTTTTCCAAGCTCCTAAATACAGTAAGCAGGATATGTTTTAATGTACAAGAAACTGCAGAAAAGGCCTAAAATATAACAAATGTGGACATAACTGATAGTCGTCTTCCATTCCAATTCTGGAAACACACAGTTCCTTCCCCAAAAAGATGAGTCATGTGGACCAACCATATTATTTAATTTCTGCCCTTGTAGTTCCAGTCAAAAACATCTGTCTATGTCATACTGACTGGGAAGGTATTTGCAGCTGCAATTCTAACCTATTGAATATGGTGGGACTTACTTCCACATAAAAATGCCCACAGATAGATGGACCAGCAAAGAAATGTCTATGAGATTAGTTAGAGTACTGAATAATCCTTAAAGCAGAAGGAAATCAAAATTAGCCATGTTGGCAATTGATTCTAAATCCAAGCAGGAACCTCCCACCTTTGAGAACTGATCTGTAACATGGATAATCAAAATATGTGTGCACATGCAATCTCTGCGAAAGCTTCTAGGTTCACAATAATAAACTTGTAGTTAATAGCTCTAGTTAGAAGTATTTGGTAAATATGTTTATATTCCCATTCCAGGGTTGGATTGAGTTTAATTCAATCCAAGAGCATGGAGCAGGAGTTGGGTACTAAAGTAAGGCTGTTTAATCAAAGCCATCTGGTGGAGGCAATCTTGAAGGGAATTGATTGAATGCGAAGGAATAGCTTCTGTTAGTGTCTCTAGTGCACTAGTAATTTAGGACCGGAGTATTTGAGATGTTGCATTACACAGAAAACCTCCTCCGTGTATCAGCTCTTGCACCTTGAGCATTGCTTAACAAACAAGTCTGCCACTCTCCTCATGTTAGCAGAGCTGTTAGCACAGAATACATTGTCTCTGTGCTCCTCTTGCTTCCCCTGACGAGACAAGAGCACCAATCTTTTAAAAATGTCTTACTCCATTTGTTTCCATTACTGTCTCTGACGCTTCTGGGTGGTGAACAAAAATAAATAACCCTCTGAATTATCTCTGCCCCTCAGTTTGTTTTACTTTTCATTCAAGACGTTGGTGCTGCATACTGAGGCATTTTTAATAAGTGAAAGTTGATAAATAAATAAATTTGCTGTGCTGTTCCTACTGTGGGTGAGAAAAATGCTAGACTTGTAATTTTCTGAACTTGGGCATTTGAAGTCTGTGTAATGGAGGGCATCTGTCTGCATGTCTGCACATCTTTATATATGAATGGTGTTGTATCTAAATTAGTATTATACCTTAAGCTACATACAGTTTTGTCCTACGGCTTTACCCTGTCCAAAACATCAGCTGTCCACAGCAGAAAGAATGAGTTATCCAAGTCCCTAATTAGAAAGCTAATTTTGGACGTACCACTAGATTTGCCAGATGTCACTAGATCCAGACTTGGACAATAACCTGTTCCCTACAGAGTTTCATAGCAGAAAAATGAATCAAGCACCACATTGTCCAAGCATGGCATTCTAGGCCCATCTTATACCATAAAAAGGTAAAGGTACCCCTGCCCGTACGGGCCAGTCTTGATAGACTCTAGGGTTGTGCGCTCATCTCACTCTAGAGGCCGGGAGCCAGCGCTGTCCGCAGACACTTCCGAGTCACGTGGCCAGTGTGACAAGCTGCATCTGGCAAGCCAGCACAGCACACGTAACGCTGTTTACCTTCCCGCTAGTAAGCGGTCCCTATTTATCTACTTGCACCGGGGGTGCTTTCGAACTGCTAGGTTGGCAGGCGCTGGGACCGAGCGACGGGAGCACACCCCACCACGGGGATTCGAACCGCCGACCTTTCGATCGGCAAGTCCTAGGCGCTGAAGCTTTTATCCACAGCGCCACCCGCATCCCATCTTATACCATAGATGCTATTAAAAAAGGGTTATAACTAAAGATTCTGGAGTCACTTCTGCGTAGTGTGCACCCAGGACAGGAATTCTTTCCCATGATGACAGCATGGTAATCTGGGAATGGTTTGGCACCACTTGTATCTAAGCCCCACTTGACTAAACCTATTGGCTTGGTTTAGCTTCACATAGCAAACCTTTGGTTTCACAATATCTGATTTTGAAGGAAACTGATCACATAGTTCTTTTAAGCAGATAGAGACACACTCTTGATATCTATCACAGTTTGATGTTTTCCTGAAAGATGGTTCTAAAATTAAGTGAATAATTTAGAGGTTAGACCATGCATAAGGTCCCTGGTGTGATCTCCAGCATCTGTAGTCAAAAGATAGCAGACACTGGGGAGCTGCTAGCAGAACAGAAAGTACTAGACTTGGCAGACCAGATATCTAACTCTACCAAACAGCAATTGCCCCATTATCCCTTTTAATGTTGCTTTTAAAAATTGATTGCGATGCATCACCATCCTTATATACAATAACACACAAATGAAGCTATTTCCAATAAGAAAAAAACATCTGTTATCACAACACACACCGTGGTACCCTATACATTTTTATTTCAGAGTAAGTTTGATTGGATATAAGTTTGATTGGATATAAGTAAATATGCTAGTGCACAAGAGTTTCCATTATTTGCTTTTACCTGATTCTTCTTCATTCCATATTTCATGAAAAGAAGTGATTTTCTAACATGCTTTAACTCCTACATCACTTGTTAACTTTTTTGAGTCAGAACTATCCCGATACTTTTGTTGTTCTTCACTCGTGAACTTTGTCTTCCATATGATAATTTTGCATCTAATCATTTATTTATACTTTCTATATTTGGATATTTTTATCCTGCCTTTCAATGATAAAATCACACTCTAGTGGCTTATAAATGAAAATCTCAAAAATTAAAAAGCAAAACAATCTGTATATATGGTACATTGTATATAATAATCTTGCAGTCACCAAATATTAAAAGCATCCTGGTAATTCTTTATTCTTTTCCTTAATTGCCTCTTGCATAAGTCAGTTTTGATGGGACTAAATTTACAGAAGAATCAATGCTTTTCAGAGCACCTCAAAACAAAACAAAATAACTGCAAATGTTTTCTTAGTCACCTACCTCTAAGTCTGAAAGTTGGAAATTTGCTGTCACATTATCATTTTTTAGTTTGCAAACAATTTTACTGTTAATGTGGTTGCAAATCGGAACTTCATGTCACTGAATATGGAGTTTAAATGTGCATTGATATTAATTCCAGCAGTGTTATTTTAGAAGATACTGGGCGGTATCCAGCTAAATTGTTTCACTTGTGCAAAGAGTTTTAGTCAAAACAAAAAAAATTCCTTCCAGTAGCACCTTAAAGACCAACTAAGTTAGTTCTTGGTATGAGCTTTCGTGTGCATGCACACTTCTTCAGATACACTGAAGAAGTGTGCATGCACACGAAAGCTCACACCAAGAACTAACTTAGTTGGTCTTTAAGGTGCTACTGGAAGGAATTTTTTTTTGTTTTGACTATGGCAGACCAACACGGCTACCTATATGTAAAGAGTTTTAGCTGTGTAATGGAACTTCCAGACCCTCTCCTTTTCTCATGTGTCCCCTAAATCATTTATGGGGGTTCCCCCAATGCTCCAGGGCAGATGTACTGGGCATGTATAGAGGCAAGCGGGGAGAAGAGAGGGCAGCAAAGTTCCACTGTGTGCCTAAAAGTCATTGCTCTAGCAGAACTGTTTAGTTACCGTACATACTGCCCGATAGGTAGATCACTATCCATGGTCCTTTTAGGCAGAATGTATTTTTAAGCATTGGAGATCAATTAAAAAGGATACTGGGAGCAATGAAGTCATCTGTTCTTGTTGTTTTAAAGCCTATATTCCAAGAGATATCTAAGAACTCCAGACATTCACTTGCAGCTAAAAACGTACAAGGGCACTAACACATTGTCTCACTTTGCTGCCTCTAGAGAAAGTTGCCTATTGGTTATTATGCAGACATGTATGCATGGGTGTGTATGTTTAACACATCTGCTTGATCGCATATAAACAAATATATTTTTCCTGTCTTGTTTTAGATATTTGGTGCTAGAACATGTGTCTGGTGGAGAGCTCTTTGACTATCTTGTAAAGAAAGGAAGATTAACGCCAAAAGAAGCCAGGAAGTTTTTCAGACAAATCATCTCCGCTTTAGACTTCTGTCATAGTCATTCAATCTGGTGAGTACAGCTGCATAAGGTACATGGCATACAAGTGGTACCTTCAAGAAAAGGTGGCAGTGTGTCCTTACCCAGCACTAGTATTGCTTCTGATCAAGGAGCCAACGCTCTAGGTCCTCCTCCAGGGCACTATAAGCAGACACTCAAAGCTCTGTGGCTCTCATTGTGCTGTTTTGCAGGGCAGACCCTTCTTTGGGAGGGTGTTTTAAACTTTTGCTTTACTTCTGCATACCACCAAACTTGTCCGTCATGGTAATACCCTCCTCTTGTTCTCAGTGGGCCTGTTTTGGTTCCAATCTTTTTAGTGCCCAACCACCTGTTCACTATTAAAGGGGATGATAATATTATATGATATTTATGGCATAAGATTATATAGCAGATCAGCTCTAGGTCACTGAAAGCTCTTTGGCTTTTTACAAGCTATTAGCTAGTCACTGGTAAGGCTTGGAATCTCCTGTACTGTGTGCATGCAGCTGCCAGCCCCTATTACTGTCTAGATACGCTGGTAACACACGTGCTTTCACTGAAGGCTGTCCATGGCCTTTCTTTGGTCGCGTTCAGTAATATGCAGTATGATGAGTGGTTCATATCTGATTAAACCTTTTTTCCCCATGGTGAGCTTGAAGACAGGGAGACACCTACTGTCACATTCATTTACAGTGAACACTTTCACTGGGAAAAACCAAAGCCCAGTGGAATCAGCAGCTTAATTTATAAGGATCTTGGGGGCATTTGCCAATAAATAAGAATAATATGTGTCATATTGCGCCCTCTCCCTGAAGAAACCTGGGACAATTACCAATTCAACAAACTCATTTTATGGCATCCTTGGGTTATAGAAAACCTTCTGGTGTTTGGCAGCCTTGCCTAGACCCCTTCTGGGCATTCGATTCACTATTCCCTTTAATTTCTTTTCCAGCAGGGAGTAATTTTCTTTTATCAGTCTGTTATTGATACCCACTTGGATGATTTAATTGTTGAGTGTGGTTTAACCTGCTAACTTGCAGGCCATGTTTTAAATTGAACCAGTTTCCACTTAGGGCTTTAACAAGTTTGAGTAATTTTTAAATTACACTGAAATTGAGTTTTTGCCACCAATTGGAATGCAAAGTTTCTGTTCAGCTACTGACCCATAACCATACATTTATTTCTCGGTAATGTTGTTTCCTAAGATTTGATTGGCTGTGAACGGTGATTTACATAATGGATGTAAGGCTCTTTCTCAGTAGGGATGGCATTAAAATCCTTAAATCTGATAGGGTAAAGACTACAGCAAGATGAAGAGTGTGCATTGCATAACCACTGCTGATGCCTTGTAATAAATGTGCAATGATTATAAAGACACTCATTGAATGACTACAGTCCTGATATACCCATAACAAAAAGGGGAGCCTCGTTGTCTTAAAGGCAGACTTCTATATAGATGGGCTGGATCTTTCTTTTGACAGGGAAAGGAAATAAAGCATAGGTAGAATGTAAAGCTTGTTGTTGAGTTGATGTGCAGCACAACCTTGTGCATCGTTATTCAGAAGCAAATATTGTAGTTCAGCTTACACCAAAATGTGCACTGGATTGCAACACTAATCTGTAGCTGAGCTGCAACATCTGCATGTAGGGTGGGCTGAGGAAGAAGAGGATCTGAGTGCAGCTTTTGATGTATATCTGGAAGTTGTGTTTGTGTTTAAACTGTACCACTTCGAAATAGAGTGATTTTCACCCAAACTTACGATACGTAAGTGAGTGATGACAGAAAGGTTGCCCTTCTATCATGATTTTCCTTTCTGATCGGTCCCTGTGTCCTCAGCTCATTTTCCTTCAATGCCTTGGTCTGCCCAGTCAAAATTATTTTCCTCCAGGTTTGTGTTATGATGCAGGGCTGCTTACACATTTGCATAAAGCTACAGCATGATTTTTGTACAGTTGCACATTCCTCCATGAGATTGGGGAGAGGGAGAGTAAAGGGGCATTTTGGGAGGTGTTTTAGGCAAGCGAGTCATGTGCAGAAGAAGCATAGGAGGGGCAGACCTTTTCTGATAAAGAATATCTTATCGATTTCGGAGCACAGGGTTTGCTTCTTAAAAAGCAACAATGAGTAGTTTCCTGACAGTCTAGAGGTGCTGCATGCATTGTGAATCCACACCACACAAGCTTTGGGTTGCACTAAACTACAAGTGTAGACTAGCTCACAGAAAAGAATGGCGACAGGTTATGGGGTAGATTGAATGCCAAGTCCAGAGAAAATAGGCAAGTAGCACAGATGGGTTTATAACAGTCAACAGAGCACAAGGGAGAGCTGACGGAAATCAATAACAGCTTGAGGGTCCAATCTGAAACTCATTAAAATTAATGGAGAGAGTCCCACTTACTTTGGTAGCCGCTGGATCAGGCCGAGAGATTTTTCCTTATTAAACTATATGACCAAACTCATAAGTCCTTTAGACTGATACTTCATCAGTCTAGCAGACACTTACAGTTCCACGGTTAACAAATGGCCTGCAGGTTATTACTTACATGATCAAAGGTGCCTTAGTTTAATAAGCCATGAGGTTGTTGTTGTTTTTCAAGTTGTTGCTTGGCAGAGGTGGTACAGTTGAGTTGAAAGTAATGGGGTTTGACCTTGGAGATCTAAGTCAACTTGCCCTATGGCCCAGGCCAGCCCTCTCCGCTCTCCACCCTCCTTCCAGTTTTGAACAGAGAAATATTCTAGCCATGTCCTCATATGGTCTTGTTCTGTTTTACCATTGTTCTAGACCGAGTTGTTTTATGCAGGTTGAGACTGAGGGCCAGTAACTTGCCCAAGCCATTTAGTCAGAACAGGACTGAACATGGATGTGAACCCAATTACAGGTTGAACAATCTAGTCGCCTGCCACAGAAGCTGAGCTGGAACATTGTCGTCCACTCCTAGGATACTTTCCTGTCAACTCTTTCCTGTACTTTCCTGTCAACTCTTAAGTCTGATTGGAGCAGATTTCAAGGAAATAGATTCTGTCTTGCAGTCATTGGTTGGTGAGGGGAGGCTCTTTTTGCAGTCATTGGTTGGTGAGGGAAAGCTCTTTTTGTTACAACCTTAACTATTTGTGTTATTCTGTCACCTGGTATGGTCACTGTGTGAGAGCCTTGCAGTTCCCAGGATGGTGCTGCTTATGACACTTCATAATGAAAAACTGGAAATAGGCAGTTTGGGTGGCAGGGAGCATGGATTAGTTTGGGAGAGGGGCATTATAATTTGCGGTTTTAAATGTCAGTCAGGGGCTGACAAGATTACAAATCTTCTACTCTGCTTGGTTGTCCAGTCATGACCATGCTGAAATTTCTGCTGCTGGTAAACAAAGTTTGCAGGGGTCTGTACTGCTTCAAAAATCTGATCAGAGCTAACAGTGGGACAAATTTAATGTGTGTGCAGCATAGGAAGAAGAGAGAGAGAGAGAGAGAGAGAGAGAGAGAGAGAGAGAGAGAGCGAGCGCACTTGCAGACTGTGTTCTCTTGGTCACACCCCATTGGCCAATGTTAAATTGGCAAAACAGTCTCTGAATGAAAAAGTTTATCCACTCATGGTTTGGGTCAATGCAAAGATTTTGTTTTAAAGAGTTTCCTGACTTTCCTCCAAGTGAGCTTATTCTTTCAACGTGCTATGGGATTAAATTGGCCACAACTTTATTAAATTTCAAATGTGGGTAGACCTTGGCTCAGGCATTGGGCATTCTCCCTGCCCAGTTCCCAGCCGGGGACCTAGGGAGCTTCAGGGTTATCCAGTGGGGGGGGGATGGGCCGGCTCTGGAGAACATATGTTCAAGCAGAGATAGCCGCCCCCGTTATGCCGCCGCTGCAGGGGAGAGCAATGACGACCTTTTGGCATACGGTCAAAGCTTCCCTTCAGAAACCCCTTTAACGGGGAACCCTGCTGCAAAGAGGAAGATGGACTAAAGGATTCCGCCCAAGGCCTGATACTGCCAAAGTTGTGACGTTTTGCTACGGGAAAGGCGAAACCTGCCAATGCAGGGAAATTCCTTTCCAGCCCTTTAACAGTGACCTTAACGTAGCAGCGCCCGCATACCTGTGAAGAAAAGTTAACCTGCAAAAGAAGACATTAACTGAGGGTGGGTAGGGTGGGAGAAGCTCTGGAGCCAAGTGAGGATTCCCAGGTAAGATCCTCCCTCTATTGTGTGGGCAGGTAATCCCTCCCCTACCTGGCCTGGTCTCCTTGGCAATGCTTCCCCCAGGTGGGATTGGACAACTGACTGAGGTAGGCGGAGACCTCCAGGTATCCCGCCTGAGGGAAGGCGAAGCCAAGCCTATGCTGATGGGGCTGCTCCAGACCTAGGGCTGCGCGCGTCCACGCAAAGAGCGCCCCCCCCCCGTTTTAAGCGGGGAGCGGTCATTGCCCACTCCTATTTTTTAAAAAATAATATTTATATTGTATTGAAGTGATTTCAATTAACATAAATAAAGTGATACAGAAAAAATAAGGAAAAGTGAAGGGGCAACAACAACAAAGACAAATATTAAAAACTATATATGGTCCATGGGGTCACGAAGAGTCGGTCATGACTAAACGACTAAACAACAACAAATATATATATTCTTATATAAAATTGGTAGTGTGGTGTTATCCTAATACATATATAAATGTTAATAGCCTATTACATTTTGTTTAAGCCCTTCCAAATATTATCATACTTATCCAAGCAAAGTCTGTACCTGCAAGCATTCTGTTCATAGGTTGTGAGTGATGTCATATCATCAATCCATTGATTAAAGGGTATCATATCTATATTTTTCTAGTTCATCAATATCAGTCTCTTGGCCTCCATTAGGGCACGCAAAGTCCATTTTCGTTGTCCCATTGATAATTTCCACACTGCATGTATATAGTTCAATAGAATATTTTTCCCTGAAAGATTTGACTTTTCCTGCACAGTCATTGTTACACAGTCCAGCACTTTCTCACAAAACGTAAAAAGTGTAGAACACTGTACAAACATATGTTTCAGGGAGGCATTGTCCTTGCCACATCTCCAACACTGAGCTATCTTAGCTAACCCTTTTTTATATATACAACTGTAAAGGAGTCCCATAAACTCAAAATATTATTTTCTGTTATATGTCTTAATTTTAAATCCAGTGACACCTTGGGTATTGAGGCTAAAACATTTCCCCACTGTCTGGGAAAGCTTGTAACGTTGCAAGCTTGTAGCATTAGTTGCAGCTTGTAACATTAGGGTGCCTGGTGCGCTTTCATCTCCAGCTGCTGTGTTCATGTGCAGTTATTTGAACATGGGGGATCCTTAGGGAAATGGCTTGACCAGCAGACTTGAGAGGTCAAATCTGGGGCTAACAGGAATATCCTCTATCTTTGGATCAGCTTGCCAAGAGAGCAATTCATGGGTTACAAGGGTGAGAGAACTGCCTTCCCAAGCAAGGCCTCCCTCACTACAGAAAGCACAGCAAATGAGGCCCAAAGTGACTCTACTCCTGTGATTTATTGCCTTGCCACAGGATGGTTGCCCAAGACTTCGAAGCACCCAGAGGTAAAAAATAGGCATGTCCAGTTTTGCATCATGCATGTTAACTTGCAAATATATATTAAGATAGTGACAATGTTCCCAGTAAGCGGATAAAAGCTGACAACCCAGTGCTGGTCTGTCATTCAAGCACTGGCCCAAATTACTTTGAAATGAAAGCATTTAAAGGAACAATGCACATACATATCCAACATTGGTTGTTCACCTGGAAAACCATATTCTTCCTGGCACATTGGATCAGCATCTTGTTTTAAAAACACTGCCCAGCCTTGGGAGATAAGCATCCCATTAGGTGAGTCAATGGCGGGGAGAGGCCAGAGCTCTTTTAGTTTCCTTTGCATCAGGTAGCTGAGCTGACAGGGAATGGTGTTTTAGAGCCTGAGGGAGCTCTGTGAGGGAGGAGGAGCCCCAGTTTTAGATTTCCTCTGAAGGCATTCCCTCTTGTGAGAAAAGAAGTAAAAACTCCACACAGCACTAAGAGGAGTCTGCATGGAAGAGCAGGGAGAACAGCTAAAGGAGTCAGGATTGGCTGGCTGTGACATCATCAAGCAGCACGGTGATTGGTCCAGCTTCTGTTTGTGTGAGTGTGTTGGCTTTTCCCTTCTGGTTTTGCAGTGCTGACAAATAAAAGTATGATTACAGGAAAGGCCCCATGGCAAACCTGATTAGGCTTCAGTGGTAATAAATAATGCCAATTATTCCATAGGGGAGGGAAAACATTGAGAGGAATTTCCCTCTGGTAATGAGTTGCAGGATTCTGTTTTCATCTTATTTTTATTTGGGTTATGAGATGTTATTAGGGGGGAACACTTGGAGAGGGTGATACAGGATTTTGCATGAATATTGATAAATGACAATTACTTGAGCCTCTTCCCTTTCCATCGCCTGAGGCCATGTCTGCTGAGATATACAGGCAGGACTCGTAGTAATCTTTGTGTATGTGTTCATGTGGGGGCAAACGAAAAAGGAATAAGAGCTTTGTTTGCATCCTTCGCACTAAAAGGAGAGGACTGATTTAGAAGCTGTATGTCAGGGTATTACAGTAGCAAAACGAAAAGAGCTGCTTTTGATTCTGCAAGCTGTAACTTGTTGTAAAATGCCACTGCATACACACATACCTTTTATTAAAAGAGAATTCAGACTTTTGAGTCAAAGAGTCTGAAATGTTCACAAAATGTTAAGCATCATTTAGAAAGAGACTTAAGGCAGTTCCACTACATGGAGCAAAGGCCAGTCTCCATGCAACACAAGGCGCTTGGCTCCACACACCCCTTCCAACATTGTACAGACATTTATCAATTGACTACCACTACAAGATGGTTTCTCTCATTGAGACCACATCATCTGCTCAGAACATCACAGATCAGTAGGCTATGGAAGCAGGCTGTGGAAGCAGAAAACATCTTTTTTTGTTATCTTTATTTATTTTTATTGTATTAACGCCCCTGAATGGTTTACAATAAATCTTTAAATTATCAGAAAAAACCCCAGTTAAAAACAAGTAATTTAATACATTTAAAAGATAATTAAAATGAACTGTAAAAGATTAAAGCACATCAACATCTATGTGTCTGGATAGACCTACCTAAACAAAAATGTTTTAAGCAAAACAAAAGAGTACAAGGAAGGCACTTGCCTGGTGTCAACAGACAGGGAGTTCCAACGTGTAGGTGCTGCCGCGCTAAAACATCCATCTCAGGGTCATGGGTTCAAGCCCCGCGTTAGGCAAGAGGATTCCTGCATTGCAGAGGGGTGGACTAGATGACCCTTGTGGCCCCTTCCAACTCTGTAATTCTAGGATTCTGTGATTCCTGTGTTCCTTTTAAGACTGCCTGACTTCTTGGAGAGATAATTAAAGAAGGCTTCTGGTCAAGGTTGACAGGGGTAGGATAGATGGAGCATTAGTCTGATTCAAAATAAAATCAAACTTTGTAACATATTGCAGAAGTACTCATAGATCCATTTGTGCAATTTAATTATATACTGTGATGTGTGCAATGCAGGAAAAAGCCTCCACTTTCTGGACTTTGCACCTTAAGATTTCATGATCAGGGAGTTTTTTGCTTCCCCCTCCCCACACACATATATGCACTCCATACATGCATGCCCACATACTTAAAGAAATATCCTTTTAGGAACCATGCTTCAGGAAGGATCTGCAAATCTACTATCCTCAGCCTTTGTTAGCTGCCATTCTAAATGGGGCTGGAACAACATTTCTGATATGCGGTGTACTGCACAGTTCTTCTTCTTTCATCTCCCCTGTTGGCATATGTGGCTCTGTATGAAGCACTTTCCCTCACTCGTTCACCAAAGCCTTATTTAATCCTCCTTTCCAGGCAATGAAAGCCCCAGGGGCATTTCAGTCTCTAGAACAATGAAAGGGTATTGTGTCCTCTTTCACCTACAGACCGAGGAGGTGACACCTATCATGTAAGACATGGAACCAGAGAGATCAGCTGGAAAGGAACCAAATGAAGTTCATTTACCCTGCAATGTTCCATTAAATGCTGAGCAATTAGCACATGTTGTGGGGTTTTGCTTTTGTTTTCTTTCACTTTAGCACAAGGGGGTTCTTTTTCCATATTAATTAGATCATCCAGGCTGTTGGACTCTTAAAGAAATTGCATCTAACATCCATTGCTCCACTAATCTCTTTGCCTTTTATGTTGGTTTTTAGCAAATAGAGACGGGGGGCAGGAGACAATGTAGATGTTTTATATATAATAATAATAATAATAATAGTTCTGCTTTGAGCTGAACTTACCTTAGCACATGTCCGCATTCCTAGTTTGTCATGGGTAAATGATTATCTGAGGCATCAGCAGAACACATTTGAGCTGCGCCATTTACTGTGACAATATATGAAAATCAGTACTGTGTATTGTTTCTTGACTGAAAATTGCTCCAAACATTCCTCACTACAGAAATGTATGTGCACAGAAAAACCATAAATTTGACATCATGCTTGTCACATGATATGCCCTTGTGATCTTCAATATCTGCTCCCCCTTTCCCAAAAGTAAGGCTTTGAAGCATCTGAATACCAGTTTCTGGGAATCACAGGTGGGCAGAGCACTGTTGCACTCGGGCCCTGCCTGGGTGCTTCCCAATGGCATCTGGTTGGCCTCTGTGAAAACAGGATGCTGGACTAGATGGACCACTGACATGCTCCAAGAGGCTCTTCTTATGATCCTAGCGCAGGTGGGGAAGCCATATGGAACCCCTCCATCATTTTATGCAGCCCTCAGCAAAACAAAAAGGAGGGGGGGAAGCTGCCCCATTTTTCTGGCCCATTTCTGTTCCTTCCTTCCTGCTCATTTCCTCCTTGTCTCTCTCCCCTCCCCATTGTCCATGTAGTTTCAGAACAACTGGAGGGGGCAGCCATGTAGCAGACTTTGGGATGGTGTCACTGCAAGTCTGCAGCAGTTTGCTTGAAATAATTTATCTGATAAAAAGAAATGGATGGCTTTAAAAAAACAGCATTTGATGGGGGTTATTTAGTGGTTTTTTTGGTGGGGATTTCTGGGAAGAAATTGTTTGGTTTCATGTGTGTGTGTGTGTGTGTGTGTGTGTGTGTGTAGCACACCAGTCTGAAAGCAATTACTTTCACTTGCTTTCCAGATCAGCAGCTATGTTGTTCTGGTTTTTCCCTTTTTATTATTTTTTAAAATGGTGTACTTATGTGAGAATTCCTTTAAACCCAGTGGGACTTACCTCTGAGTAGACTTGCATAGGATTGATAATAATAATCTGAGGAAGCCATTACTGACACCAACTGGAATAAAATTTGGGGAGGGCACCCACCCACACTCCTCCCTGCATCCCCACACTTCTGTGGAGCGCACCTTCCTCTGCCGTGTGCAACTGGGCCCAGACCTCCCCTTCTTCCCACCTGCTTGCCTCTCACCCCCTGCCCCCCATGCAAGAAGTTTCTGCCCACTAGCCCCCATCCCCACCCGCTCGCCTCTCCTGCTGGCCTGCCTGCCCTTCCTCAGCTGCCCTGCTTGGAAATGACACTGGAAGCTGGGAGACAAGCCAGGAAAAGAGGGTGGAACCCGGCCGCGGAGGAGGTGGCTGCCCAAGAGAGGGAGGGAGGTGCCAACTTGCAGAAAATATTGGGCAGGCCCATTCCCCCTAAATATTTTAGGGGGGCAAGGGACCAGGGCCCCATAACATTGGCACCTATGGAAGCCAGTGTGAAATTAGTTAATTTTTGTCTCTGGCTCTGATGGTCACTGGCTCTGGCTCTGCCCACCAAAGGATTACCCCTGAGGAAATCTGACTTCTAACAGTTACATACCACTGGTTGTAAGTTCTTTTTTTTCTTTTTTGTTAATGTTCGCCAATTCATTAAATAGTCATTTTTACCCCAATAATTTCTGTAATGTAGAAAAAACAAGTTTATTTTTTTAGAAGGCAGTGTTGCTATCTAGACAGATATAAATTTCACCCTGAGAGGATGAGTCAAACACTGTGGAACCTTGCAGGGATGTTCTCAAGGGATGACTAGCAACTGCTCATTATTCTGAGCTACATTTTTGTTAAGCTTCTATTTTCATGTCCAAGTGTGCAGCTTCATCGAACTGGGATGGGCTAGCCCAGGCACTGCCAAGCTCCCTGTAGACTTTTAAAAAATCACTAGGACTTTTTCACAGCTCACTCCAAGATGTCCAGGACTTACGAGAAAAGGGGTGTTGGTACTGAGCCTGCTGTGGAAACCACATTGAAAAGCTGAAGTGTGTTTTGACTATTCCAAACCCAAAGTTAAATAAATAATTTCAAGTCAGTCATACTCTTTATAATAATCCTCCTACCTGGAAAAAGTGGAGTCAGTGTTCTATGACAACCTATTGGGTCCCAACCTCAAGAATCCTAGTAGTCAAAGTTATCAAAGGCTGCTAGATGTCCTGCCAGGAGCAATGGGATGCAGTTACTGTGAGTGAACTTGTAGCACGTGAAAGGTAGGTACCCACTTAGAGTGAACAAGGATCAGGCAGACACAGCCTGGAGAAAGAGAAGGTGAGGTTTTATTGCTGAGCAATAAGGACCCAGTTGGAATCTCTTCCAAAAGGACTGGGACCCCGAGAAACACAAATCCTGAGGTCTTTATACCTGAGCAAATCACAGCAAATCACAGATCATGAGACAATCATGAGACAGTCACGAATGCCAGCGAAAATTAGCCAATTAGCGTGCTTCTCGCCATGCTCTCAGCTCCTGGTCAAGCGCAGAGTTCTACTCCCAACTTCTGCTTTCCGTTGTCTGCACAAATGATGCACAATCTGACCTTTTCCCTAGTTCTGACAGAACAGGGAGTTTTGGAGTTTTTGTGGTTTGGCCCTTCCTGTTCTGTGGATTGATTTAGCCTGCATTTGAGGGGGATTTTGTACCAGTGTCTCTGATTCATGTCTTCCTCTTTGTTCAGGGTACAAGGATGTTTCTAGGGGAAAGGTCGGTTCTAAAGTTGCTGTTCCAAGCAGTTTGCAGTTAGCTAAGGCAAAAGCTTTCCTTTGATTCAAAATGGATTATAAAAATACTGTAAGCCCTGATTATGTGTGAGCATATGTGAATATATTGATTACTGATAACTGATTATATGAATAGCATAAGGGTAGCCCTTCTTTCCTTGCCTCAAACTCATGACCAGCAAGCTCAGAGCTCGTCCACACTTTGTTTCCCCCCCTGCCTAGAAAGCATGGGTCTGAAAGTTTTTCGCTTGACCTGTGCATTCTAGGCATGGGTCCAAGCAGTTTTCCATTTGCCCTGCCACTTTCCCTGGGTGAACTCTCTCTTTGTTGCCGAATTTGAGCAAATGTCAGTCTGCAGAAAACCCAATTGATGTTTGCTCCGATTCAGCAGTAAGGAGTAGGTTTCTTCTGGGGTGCAGCAAGAGAAATGGAAGTGTAGGCAAGCCTTTAAGGTCAAAGTGAGAAAGGCAACATCCAACTGATCCTGGAGCTGCAGAGCAACCAGCCACTCAACTATCATTCCCTGAAAAGAAAAGCTGGGAATAGCACTCATAGTGGATAGTCAGCACCAAGGATTGTCTATTTGAGATGGGTGGTGTTGGAAGGGGCACTGATAATGGTAGCAATCTTCCTTGTTTTCTTTTCATCAGCTAGAGTGGGCATAGATCATGCTGTCATCATCTGGTCGCTGTTATAAGCAAGCCAAATCCATCAACATCCTGAAATGCTACTTTTGATTTGATTTGCACTCCCCAGTTCAACAAATGGAGAGAACTCTTAGTGTTCAGTGCTGCCCAGGTTTGGTTTCCTTTGGAATAATGTCAAGGGAGACTTACTGGCGTTTTGTAATATCTGCACTTACATACACATGTACCAGGTGGAGCATAGGTGGAGGCTCGGAGCAGACATCCCAAAATCTTCCAGAGAGAAGCTAAGCCTTTATTCCCAGTGAAGGTCTCTCCTTCCAGAATAGCCCAGGAGTTTGGGTCAGTCTCCTTAAGAAAGGGTAGGTTCTTGGCTACTCTTCCAGGACCATTGAGAAAATCCTCAGCAAACCAACCCATCTCCTGTACAGTCTTACAATTGAGAATCACAGGATGGGAAAGTACTCCAAGAGGATATCTATCCCAATCCCATAACTCTTTTCAAAAGTATCATCTTCCCACCCCCATTTCTTTTTTTTCTTTTTTTTATAAAACAGAGAGAAGTGTGGCAGGAAGTAACCCTTGGGTCTTGTTTTCTCCCAAGCCAATGAGATCAATTGGAAGCAATTACAGAGCAAATGAGCCTCATATTTTGCCAGGTGGCTTTTGCCTGAGGAGTAGGGACTGCTCTCTGTCTTAACCCATGACCTGCTCCTCTCTTCACAGCCACAGGGATTTAAAACCAGAAAACCTATTGCTGGATGAAAAGAATAACATCCGGATAGCAGACTTTGGGATGGCGTCACTGCAAGTCGGCGACAGTTTGCTTGAAACAAGTTGTGGGTAAGTTGCAATGAGGCCATAAAGCAAAGGTGGCTAGCCGGTCAGTGACTACTAGTCCTGATGACCAAATCAGAATTCCAGGTGGCATGGAAGAGGGCTATAGCCCTCCTGTGCTGTTGGTGGGCTGCCCAGAGGCAAGTGGGTTGTTGCTGTGGGAAACAGGACACCAGTCTATGTGGACCTTTGGTCTTATCCAGCAGGACTTTTCTTATGCTATATTCATTCCTTCCCATCTTAAGAAGACTCTGCAGTATTGTGGGGGGGGGGCAGGATGTAGATGGGCTCCTGGTAGTTCAGCAGTGCCAGGGTAAATTGTCTGCACAAAAGCAAGTATCCAGTATGTACTTCCTGGTGCAACACAGAGGTTAATTTTCCTAACAGAAATGAAAACCACATCTCATCTTGACAAGAAACAGCTTGGACTGTTAAGAGGTGGGATACTGATAACCTCAATCACCTATAACAAAACATTCCTTCCCCGCACTGCTTTTTGTTAACTTAAAACAATAAGCATCAAGCTTCCAGGCTTGGAATCCGAGGTTTTTTAATGCAAAAGTCCTGGAGAGATTTCTTTGGAATTTTTGTGAGATGGCTTCCACACGCTGTTCCACTCACAGTGGGAGAGAGTGGCATGCTTTGCAGTAAATAAATGAAACTTCCTACACACGCTTACATAAGAGACCTTTTTTTTTAAAAGCACCCAACACACCACCACCACAACAAACAAAGATTTGTTTTCCTTTGCAGTAAAGCCTCTGGTTTCATCCTGTATATATACAATGAATTGCAGTTCAAATGTAACCATTAAAAGCCTACAGGCATATGCATTTATGAGTTTCTACAGCAGAGGAGAAATCCCCACCCAAAACACCTAAAAATAGAAAGCAGAGCTGTTTAAATATGCTTTTAAAATCCCCAAAGACTATAATAGCCAGATTTTCCCTTGTGTTTAGACTACTATGGAGACTCAATTGCAGGTTTCCCCCAGGAATTTAGACTTGCTATTTATGGAACCTCTGTACGCTGCCACCACCTACTGGTAGTAATGAAGAACTCGACTGACCGCACTGCTGTTGTCCAGTAAGCAGCACTTTCCAAGATTTTTTCTTTCTTTCTCATGGTTGCAAAGAGATCTGGAAAGGAAGCAGTCTGGTAGGCATCAGTGGCACACAGAGCAGCAAATGCAGAGACTTGTCGTTTGTACTACTGATATTTAACTTGCTTCTTGTAACAGCAAGCCCATAGGATGGTACAGAACCCAGGTGAGAACAGAGGCAAGAGGGTTTCCATATTTTTCTAGGGCATGTTCCTCAAATATTTACCTGGAAGCCGTGCTTTTCTTCTAGAAAAAAGGGTGCTGGTACTGTGTACCCTTGAGTACCCCCCCCCCAAAAAAAGCACTGCCTGGAACACTCATTCAGCAGAAATGGATTCTGTTAACATACTCTTCTTATGCAGAACATTTAATATCCCACAAACTGACCTTGTTGGCTTACAAAATAACAATAAAAATAAAGGCAGTCCACATGTAACAACTGAAGCAACATTCATATAAACACCAAAATACCAAAACAACAACAACAACCAAACAGCTGCACAGTTCAAGCAGCGGGACCCCATATATAAAACCAGTTCCAACACAGCAGCTAAAAGACCTCCTGAATAAAAAAAAGTCACAATGCATTTCCTGAAAAGATGGGTGGGACTTGTCCAGCAGCTCCACAGTGAGGGTACCATCACTGCGAAGGTGCTGGTTGTAATAGCTTCTGATCACACACAATCTTAAGGCATGAAAGAGGTCATGTGGGAGAACCTGACCATTAGAGTACCCAGGGACATGGAAATGGGGAAGGTGACTTAGGAAGGGTCTATGAGTAAAGCAGGGGGTTCCTTGGGTTCAAAATATCCCTCAACGAGCACATAAATTGGAATGGCAGCTATGCTAACCAGCTCACTTCATCTTTCATGTAGAGGGCTATGCAGAATGCACACACATTGCTCAATGGAAATAACTATTATGTCACTGTCTTAAACTTCAACATGGCTCCTTTGAGCCAGTGAACCCATTCAGTTTATGAGCATGTTGGTGAGCAGAGGGTGGGAACAAGCTCATTAATTTTAATCTTTGCTTGGGATTTACCTGTCAGTCTCTTTAGTCTGTCTGTTATGCTGCTTTGGTCTCATTCTTAACTGTTAGTGTCTTGGTAATCTGGGCATCATTTGGTAATCCCTACTTTGGACACATATCTTGCAGCAGAACCATAGATGGTATGATGATGATGATGCCTCTGATGATAATGATTCTACCCCACCCATCTGGCTGGGTTTCCCCAGCCACTCTGGGCAGCTTACAGCATATATAAAACATAGTAAAATATCAAAAATAAAAAACTTTCTGATACAGGGCTGCCTTTAGATGTTTTCTAAAAGTTACGTAGTTCTTTATCTCCTTGACATCTGAAAGGAGGGCGTTCCACAGGGAGGGAGCCACTACCAAGAAGGCCTTCTCCCATTTATCTCCTGAACCACATTTTAAGTCAGATTCACCATAGCAGGGATGTTGACCTTGTGGCCTCCCGTTTGAAGGGCTAAAAGGTCAGCCACCCTCCATTTCATTGTTTTTCATTGCCTCTGCTCTATTCAAACCTTCTTTTTCAACTGAAAGAATCTATGTAGTTCTATTGGAGCATTCCCCCCTCTTTTTTAAAAAATCACTTCCCAATTTTAGATTACCCTGTAGGTTCATACAAGTTAGGAGCTAACAGGCAGGTAATGTAGCAGATGGCACTGTCAGCCCAGCCTAGAATCTCAGAGGGCAAACGTGCTAATCTGTGGGTAGTGCTGGAATTCAAACCTCAGAGCCTGGAGCAGAACAAAGCCCCGTGTTGCTGCCTTAAAATGCACTAATAAAGAAATCAATGGAAAGGAAGAGACGTGAATGTAATAAACACAACACAGCAGCTCTGCGATCCCCTGCTTTGCTGATACATTTTAAGCACCATCACTAGGCCTCCATGTGAGCTATTACACCACTTCATTAATTCGCCTAGCATGGCTGATACTGGTGCCTTGCGTTGTTGTATCTGGTAAGGGAGGAGTGAGGGATGCACAGTGTCGTGCCACACAATTTCAAACGTGGGAGGGGGTGTGAAGGATGGAGGGGAAATCAGAATTCTGACCAGTCTTCTCCTAGGGCCCTTAGTTAAACCTGCATCAGAGCTTTTCGCAGGAACAGTTTCGCCTATGCTTTGTCCTCAGTGTGGAGCCAGTGCTTGCAGACATTTTTTTTTTCCCCAAGTGAATCCTGAAAGAGCCATTAAATCTTAACAGCTACATACTCCTGTGTGCTCAGAAGTTGATTTTCTAGCAGAGAGAGAGAGAGAGAGAGAGGAAATATGTGTTGGATAACAGTATGCGCTATTGATGGCCGCGAAAGGAATCTCCAGTTAACTTTTATTTGGTGAACTGTAGGGATCAAATTGTGTTTGATGCTGCAGCGAAGCAGATATTCTGTATTGCTGGAGTGTAAAAGTTCAAGTGCTCTGTTAAAGACTTTTCTATACAGATCAAGCCTGTCCATCTCAGTGTTCTCTTAGGGAAGGATCCATTAGGTCAGTGTTTCCCAACCTTGTGCCTCCAGCTGTTTTTGAACTACAACTCCCATCATCCCTGACTAGCAAGACCGGTGGCAAGGGATGATGGGAATTGTAGTCCAAAAACAGCTGGAGGCACAAGGTTGGGAAACACTGCATTAGGTCATCCACCTCTGGCTGGCTTTAGAAAGGCTGTAGTATGTAGCCTTGAACATTACCTTTAGGCAGCTGCTGCTTTGTTTTTTGTTGTTGTGGGTTGGTTGGTTATTTATTTATTTAATTATTTACTTTTTTACATTCCATCATTCAGTTATAGCTTTTTCTGGGATTTATTCATTAGATCAGCACAGATTGTTTGCTTCTAACGCTGATGTCTATAGATAAAAACATCCCTGGAGGAAACGATAAAAAGTGCAGCCTTGATTGTTTTTTATATATCTTAGAGAACACTGAATAAGGAAGGTGGGGAGGAGAAGCAGGCTAGCTTTTTCGTTGACATAATTTGCCACTGCCTGATTTGACTGCACATCAAGCCTTGATCGTAATAAATCCCTCATTTCTGGAACCCTCCGCTGCTCATATCTTCATAGGGAGGGCAGAACAGTTTTAAACATGTGCACGCACATACATGCAACTGAGGGGAATAATGTGCCACATTTGAGGTTTGTTGGGAGAATGGCAACCCCTGAAGCTCTGCTTACTGTAGAAATCACACACCCAGGCAAGTTTCATGCTGATGAGCTGGTCCCTGAAGCACAGGGGTAATTCAGCAAGACTTTGCATTTCTCCAAGAGCCAGGGAGGCCCATGAGCAAACAGCAGAGAGTGGATGGAGCTGGGGAGTTGGCACGATGCAGCTTTTATTAGTTCAGATTTCTTCATTCTCTCGCTTGCCTTTACCTTCCAGGCAAAGAAAATTCAAGGCAATTAAATGCTGGGAAGGCTCTCCCATCTGTCCCAGAGCCACTTCTCCACCGCATGATGCTTTTATGATATTGCAGATTGCTAGTTATAGCCCCCTGGTGCTTGACTGTCACCAGGGGGAAAGTCAGGATGGCTTTGTTATGATGAAGGTATCTGGCTGGGATACGGTAACTTTCTGTTTTGCCACAGACCCTATGTTGACCTGGAATTAGCTGCAACTCTCCAATGGTTTGACTTCACCCCCAAAGGTGTGCTCTTCCATTGCTTCCCGAGACAGAAGGATGCCAACAAAGCTGCAGTGGTACAGCTGGTGCAATGATGGGCTTTCCTTCCTTTCGTCCCCTGCTTTCCTTAGTTAGATCACAAGCCTCTTTGGATCAGGTCCTAAGACATCTTCAAGAAGTTTGCAAATATTACCTACCTAACATATGACTGTGGTTTAACTGTCCCCTTCCACACCCCCTGCAGACTCAGGAATTACTGTAATGTATTCATAACTGCATTTACTTGGGTTCTTTGGATGAGAAACATGACAGTTAAATATACTTGAAGCTGGGTTGAATGTGTAGCACATACTGTACATGCCTTAGGATCATATCTGGTCTCCTTGTTGTGGCTGTTGCACTTTTTTGCATTCTTAGAGTAAAGGGGCTTTGCTTGTTTGTATACATAGTTGCTCTGGAGCTACACACAATACATTGAATGCACATTATTCTTTCCCCACCCCAAGAATCCTGGGAACTATAGTTTATCCCTCATAGATTTAGTTTCTAGCACCCTTCACAAACTACAGTTCTCAGGATTCTTTAGGGGAAATGATGTACTTTAAATGCTTGGTGTATTTGCAGCCTGTGTCTATGATATGTATCACTCTCTCTTCTGCAGACAGACACACAAATGCATATTCATGTAAGTGGGGACTGGACTCATTTTAATCTAAGCTAATTCACGTCCAGGCTATATAATGGCTATATAAATGTAACTGCCCTTGTAGAAGGAAAGGGGTTTTGCTTGGGGCTGTGGGATCTTGAAATGGCATGCAAAGGGTCTTCTGACATAAATGCATTGTGCAAATATATACCAAGTATCTCTAATCTCTCTTATGATATAATTAGTTATAATTTGGTTGTAAAATATATAAAATAAAATTGATGCAACATATATAAAATTGATGCAACAAGGTCCCGTTAAAAGATTCTCTGGCCATCAAGGCCTGGGATTAACCATCAACAGAGAAGCAAGGTGAGCTAGGAGCCTCAGCTGGACAGCTCTGTGAGGCAAACATTCTCTTTAAAAAGTAAAGACTTGAGCAGGAGAACTTCCCAGAGGCTTGTGCCTCATGTTAATTAGCATTAGAGGTGCTATTTCCCTTCCAGTCGCCAACATTCCTTAGGCCTGGAAATGGTAGAGGTGGTTATTGAGGGTTTTGACATTTTCTCACTTCCTTTTTGCTCATGTTAATCTCCTGGAAATTTAACTCCTCTCCCCCACTCCTTTTTTATTTTCAGTTTGCACAGTTACCGCTTCTCCTGTTTTCTTATCATAGCTTGGGTGGGGGGGAATGAGTCCCATGATATAAAGGAATTGCTGCGGGCAGCCAGGCTGATTGGGAAACAAGCTGTAGCACTAAGTCTCTATGCTGCTTCACACAAAAGCCCTCTGCTCAAAGTGAGCAGTAACTATGATGAAGTTGACACATCTGTGTGGTTTGTTTCCACCCTAAACCAAATCCTCAAAGAAGCATTCTCTACACAATAACAATTATAAAAATGATGTGGCTGGTGAGAGGTCCTTTACTAACTGTTTTTGTGCAGCAGCGTTTTGCATCAGTGCCTCTGTAGGGAATCCTTGCTCTCATTCAGCAGACAACGAATATATGGGAGAGATGAAATGATTTGTCCCAGTTTTATTCTGATACAGGTCGTGGTGTAGAACTGTACCAAGAAGGGCGCATCTGCACCACCTGGTGCCATTCCTCCCCTCTCCCGACATACTGTGAACAGCTGGTAGACTCCATGCATCATTCCAAGAGAGGCTTCTGATCAGGGCTCTATTTCTGTGTGTTTTTGTAGGGAAGTCGGCACCTCAGAGGCAGACTCTTGATTTTTTTAAACTTCTGTTGTGTTTGCCTAAGGTCAGGTCACTTCAGTAAAAATTAAATTTATTATCTAAAACTGTAGCTGCCTTTCCATCCATAGAACCACAGAGTTCTATGTTTGGAACTCTGTACTGACTCCCCACCACACCCCCACTATATTCCTCATTATGTTCAAGAAGATTGCCTGCTCAAAGGAAACATGGAAACCTTATTTAAGAATATAAGAACAGCCTGCTGGATCCGGCCAACAGATGGGGTCTCCATATAGAAAATCCACCATGCAGATTGCACACTCTTTGATTTTCTTCTCTGATGGCTCTGTACCTGGATCCAGCATCCTATTCTCCCAGTGGCCAACCACTTGCCTGTGGGAAACCAGTGAACAGAACATGAAAGAGTACCTTCCCCTCACATGATTTCCAGCTACTGGTGTGGTATTCAGAAGCATTGCTGCTTCCAACTGTGGAGGTATAGCACACCGCCGCTGGAGCTATTCTTCTGCTGATCTTTTTCATGTGTGAATTGTAAATGTTCACAGAGCAGCAGAGGAATGTACTTAGAAAAGAAGGGGCAAAGTAATCCAGATAGAAACGTACACTGGATCACTTCTGTAGGCATCGTACCAAAGTCAAGATGTTCCTCTACTCCCAGGCATTTGATGGGGTGAGATGGTAGCTTTAATGATTTTTAAAGATGATTTTCTCTTATGTTTTGTCTGCTGGGGTTATGTCACTTATTATTTTGTTGTATATTATTGCCTTGTTTTAATTTTTGTGCATTTTGATCTGCTGTAAGATGCCTTGAGACTTTATTTTTAGAAAGAAAGAAGCATTTCAGGAATTTTATAAATGTAACTAATAATAAACAAAACTAATAGGAAAAACAGAAATAATTGCCTGAATTGCAGCACCTTCAGCTCCCTACGTTACAACTGTCTCTTTAGACATTCCCAAGCTGCCCTTTGCAGATCCAGAGGTCCTCTTTTTTTATAGGTAAAGGCTCTGACAATTAGGTACATTGAAGATACATGTTTGCAACTGGAAGGTGTGCTTCAGATTTATCAATAAGTTCTGCATTGTTGTATTTTGGTAGGGTCTCTCCTATTTTTAAATGATTGTATGTTTTGTTTTGTATTTCACCTCCCATCCACCCACATTTACTGTAAGCCACGTAGAGAATTTTATGTTATGGGGTGGCAAGACCACCTATTTAGTACTGCTGGTTTCCTATGTTGACATTTGTTGGACTTCTGAGATGATTCCGTGGAGGTGATCCCATAATAATGTGTGAAACAGATCTAAAATGCTTATTTCCTGAACCCAAAAACTTGCATGTTCCAACTCAGTCTCATGTCCATTAAGTCCTGCTGCTGCTTTTTCTACATGGTGCTTAGAGAATAACTTGCACCTAAATATTAGTAAGACAAAGGAGATGGTGTTGGACTTCTGGAAAAAGAGAGGGGAACCTGCCCCGTTGTATATCGGGGGGTGGGGGTGGCTATGTGGAGAGAGTCTCCTCCTTTAAATTCCTGGGAGTTTACCTTAGTGAGGACTTCACTTGGAAAATCAACATAACTCAGGTGGTCAGAAAGGCCCAACAGAGACTTCATTTCCTCAGGGTCTTGCGAAAGAATAATGTTAAACAACAATTGATGAACTCCTTTTACCGTTCCACAATAGAAAGTGTCCTTTCATATTGTATCACAGTGTGGTATGCTGGCTTGACAGCCACAGACAGAAAGTCTCTACAGAGGGTGGTGAACACAGCACATGATATCATGGGCTGTCCCTTGAGTCCGCTAGATGACATCACGAGGGTCATAGAATCATAGAATTCTATGTCCCTTGAGTCCGCTAGATGACATCACAAGGGAGGGAGGTTCGTTTAATTTCAGTGTACACAGGTTGTACAATGACAATAAAGGTATTATTATTCTGTGGACATGGGGGTTTGGAAGGCATAGTTTACAGCAGAGAAGCTTTAAGCAGTAGGAAGCTGCTTAATCTGTCCCCAGCCTGCCAGTTTTCCTCTGCTGTGCTCTCTACCAGCTACTTTTCTGACCCGTGCTTGGTATGCAGTTCCACCCTGAGAGTTACAGAATGGGACTGTGCCACCATATCGTTATGCTTCATGCTGAAGCCAAGGCCTGCAGAATGGCATTTCAGAGTCCCATTGCTGTCTACGGAGTTTGCAACTGAGGGAAGACAACCTCCATCTCCCCGCAAAGAAAAAGAAAAACCCCGGAAAACAAGAAACGTTCCTAATCCTCATGCCTCTTCCAATGTACCACAACAGAGGCCGCTGGCGAAAACTGCTTCTTGATCTTGCTGAGTGATATTGTTATTGAAGACGCTGTGCAGATTGTAGCATTACTGCCTGGAGATGCAGCAGAAAATATGAGGATATGCCTAGGGGGAAGAGGCAGGGATAAAGTTGCTTAGATGCACATGCACTGAATAATTAGTGATAAGAGCCAAAGAAATATTCATGACTTTGTAGGAAGATAAATAGATTTTTGATTAAATTTGGATTTTCTTTTCTAAAGCAGTCAAAGCTGTTTGGTGATTGGCAGCATGGAAACGATTTTTCTGTGCATCCTAGTTGGCCTGAGGAACCCGTTTAGAGCTGTGAGCCAAGATAAAGCTGGAGATATACAGTTGCTGTGAATTGGCAGGAAATTTAGAGTGGATATGCCAAGAGCTGTTGCTGTCACAGCAGTTGAGGTGCAGCTGTTGAGTGGTCAGGTTAGCCTGATTTCTCTTTCCTATTTCTCCCTGACCCCCTGTTTCATCTGTATATAACATTAGCCACAGCATTTCTTTACTTCACTAGCAATTGAAAGCACAAAACCCTTACTTTATTCTGTGTGGTTTAATGACCTTTTTAAACCTCACCTAGAAGATCTAATGACTGGGATCATACCCTTGGTTGAAAGTAAGTAATTGATTGCATGCTCCAGCAGGGAAAATCCTTGCAGTGGGAGATGGTGTAGGGGGGAAGAATCCATTCATAGTACCACACTACGTTGGTGGAGCTCAGGCCAGACACAGGTGGTTTTGTCATTGGGGCCCAAAGTAAGAATCATGCAATAATACAATAATACCTGATTGCTTTTGAACATGAGGAATACACTGGCTGTGATGTGCAAGACCCGTGAACTGGATCTCCCGTGTCTTTTCTTTTCCAAAAGCTGTGGCAAGGGACAATTTGAATTAGAGCTGTGACCCTGATGGAGGGGAACTCTTCCCCTCATTTCCCTGTCTTAAATTGCTTTCTCTTAAAGGGAATGTTGTTCCCATGGGGGAGAAATATAAAGGTGCCATATTTCTCCTTCCTCAGTGCTACAGTCCCAATCCAAAACCACACACACACATTATGAGCAATTTGATTTTTTTAAAAAAGTAGTTGGGATCTCTTGTATCTAATTTGGTCCAAACCCTCAGTGCCCTATATTTCTCCCCACACATGCTTTTGCCTGTATGAAATAGGAAGTTTCAGATAATTTGAATGTGATTGTGTTGTTACTACAAAGTGAAGCCCTTCCTTTGGGACATTTCTTCCATAATAGTGATAGGAGGCATTTATGCTATACCAATAACATTCCAGTGAATTTGTGCAAGGATGTGGCACAGAGATACAAGCATAATGGTCTGAAGCTGGCATTATGCACTGTGTTATTATTTCATCCCATAAGAATATATGCACAGTAATCACTTCCTGGTAATCTGCCATGTGATGGTAAAAAGAAAAAGTCTTGTTTGAAATCTGCATACATTATTAGAACTGTTTGGATCTCTCCTGCTTTGTCAGGCTGCTTCTAATGAAGGCTATAAAGCAAATGGCTACTGCTATATAATTTCCAGGATGCAAAATTATTACGTGGCAGGTTGGAATGAATAATTGATTTCAGGGAACTGTTTCTCAATTAGTTGCCAGGCAGGGAGCACAGCAGCAGACAGTGGTCTGAGCACATGTTATGTTGGTGGGGGTTGCTGCTGCTGCTGTCCAATTTTTTCCCCTCACTGCTTTGATGGGCCATATGTAGAAATCATGGATCAGCAAGCTCTTTTGACCAGTAAAAACTGGAAGAGCAGAAGAAATAGGCTTAATGATGGCTACGCAATACAATTCAAGAGCACAGCTATGTATTATTTAGAGCAAATATTCTCCAGCTTCCTCTTGGTGAAGAAGAAATTCTTTTAAGGCACTCTGAAGATAAGAAGCATAAAAGAAAGTGTATTGGTTAATGCATACAACAGTGCCATGCTTTGCTTCCGTATCAATCAAACACATGGCCCAAAGGGAGGCAAATACTTTGGGCAGACAGGCAGATAATAGACAGGAATACAGGAGGTAGACTGAAGCAAAGCAAGCCTAAGATCATTAATATACTAGCTGGGTCCTGGTGGAAAATCTGCTTGCTTCTCTCAGATATGCAGTGCCCAGACTAAAGGAAAACAGCAGATATGGCAGCTTTCTAATAGCCCTTTGGTGTGTTTCTGGCTCCCTGGAGCCAGGATGGTTTGGGGCTGTTCTACAAGTGCGTCAACGTGAACTACCTGTAGCTCCCTCCTTCAGCCAGAGTCCCCAGTAAAACAGGAAGCTAGTGCTTGATCTGGGCTCCCAGTCTAAGCACCACAGTACCCAACAGTGTCATCTCATGCCATAATATTTTAAGTGGAGGCATTTGATGGATTTGCTGATGACAGTTTTAGGGACTTATTAATTTGGATGTGCTCCTAGCTTGTTTTATGAGCAGAAATGAAATCTATTGTCAGAATAGTGAGGTATAATGACTTTTGGTTGATACTGACCTGTCTTTTGGCTATCGTGCTTTTTGGATATATAAATTTTGCCCATTTATTTTAGTACTTCACTGTACTATTAATATTGTTATGGCCAAAAGCCTTCTATAATAAATGTGTATTAATTCAGCCATTCATTCATATTCAGCTGTGAGTCACTGGCTGACGACATCTGCCAGTTTTAAATGGTTAGTGACAACTTTCCTGTTCTTTCAGCCTATTTTTAATAATCTTACAGCAGCTGGGTGAACTTTAGAATTTCCCTGATGCTGCTTGAATGATAGAGCTGGCTCTGAAAGCCCATACTTTCAACTACAACTACAACTAATCCAGAATGTGGCTGCCGCTGGGATCATATGACACTGGTCCTAAAGGATCTACATTGGCTCCTAGTACATTTCTGAGCACAATTCAAAGTGTTGGTGCTGACCTTTGAAGCCCTAAATGCCCTTAGCCCTGTATAGCTGAAGGAGCTTCTCCATCCCCATCTTTCAACCCAGACGCTGAGGTCCAGCTCTGGGGGCCTACTAGTGGTTCCCTCGATGTGATAAGTGAGGTTACAGGGAACCTGGCAGAGGGCCTTCTCAGCAGTGGCGCCCTCCCTATGGGATGCCCTCCCATCAGATGTCAAGGAGATAAAGAACTACACAACTTTTAGAGGACATCTGAAGCCAGCCCTGTATTTCATTTGTTTGACATTTTATTGTTTTTATATGTGTTGGAAGCCATATTGTTATTATTATTATTATTAATAATAATAGTTATTCTTATTATTATTCACATAATAAATAAAAACAAGGAGGAATTCAGTACTCATTGGTTCATGGTTTTTTTCTTCCAGATCACCGCATTATGCTTGCCCAGAAGTAATTCGGGTAAGTGAGCTTGAAATCCTTCAAATAATCCTTTTTTCAACAGCAACAACAACAACAACAAAAACCTATTTCTCTCTTTTATTATTGGGTATCTCTGGATAGTCAATAATATTTAATACCAAAGTATTAAATCTTCTCACATTGTCTGGTTATCTGAATAGTACAAGAGGTTTATAAAATTTCAGTACAAGGACATTCATGTGATCACTAACAGCCAGAGCAACAGTCCCCTGTGTTTACTTGGTTTTATTTTCCCATTCAAACTATTTTTTGAGCCATCTTCTGCCCTTTCAGTTTTCACCTAAGAAAGGTGAAACGTGCTACTCTTGGTGTGTCACTGGACAACAAGGGGATGCTACTATTGCAGCCCCTAGTGACTTGGTAAACAAGAGGTTCTGGTTCCCACCTGTCAAACTCAGGGGACAATTGTGAATTTAAGCTTCATAAAACCAATAGCAGGGGATTGACAGCTGATGTCATGATCTGGCAAATATGACTAATTCCGAGCCCCATAAAGAACCAACTGGGAGAGAAACAGTTTTTTCATATCCTCAAGGCATCTCTAACATTACAGGTTTTGTGCTGATTCTTCAGACTCTTTCTTACACATGCCATTCCAATACATTCTCCTTGTCATCCTATGGATCATAGACAAGGGCAAGGACATACAATACTTCTTAATAAGAGTTCTCCAGACATTTTTCTTCATGTCATGGCGTAACTTTCAAAACAAGCAAATGCAGATAGTTGAATTGAAAATTAAAGTTTTCCTCTTTTAATCTTTTTTTTTTTTAAAGTACTGCAGCCCTGCCCACCTCTCAGTGTTCAAAGGGGTTTGGAGTTCAGTGGCAGTCATAGCACAAGCCCTGACCAGCTCTGACAGCAAACTCGCCTGGCTGCATGAGAGTTCCCAGTGGCTTAGTGTCAGCATGAAAGCCACTGGCAAATGAAAAGTTAGAAGTTAACTTTAAACTCCCTATTGTACCTTTTTAACCGTGTCATTGTCTGCCCCATAGCAGATGTCACCTATGACATTCAGCCTGTGCAATATAACAACAGGTGTGGAGCAGGTGGGTTTGGTTTTGGGGGAATGATTTCACGAGCCAAATTGAGATACATGCTTTGGCCCATGTGCCAAAGGTTCCTCGCCTACCTTCTGAGGGGTTGACATTGGATTCACAATAACCCTTTCATCCCTTCTCCCTTCTGTGTATGCACAATACACACCACAATACCCAAATCCATCCTCTGAAATGGGAGGTATGTGCATAACTTCCTATCCATCTCCGGCCTTCTCTCTCTCATCTCAGTGTTACATTACTGGAGATCTGTATACATGTCCACAGAACAGGAAAAGGCAAAGCAGCTCTAATGAACCCTAAGGCAATTCCTAAATGGGTGGACACTATGCCCATACTAACCTGGCTAATGCCATATATAGATGAAATTTGTGAATGTGATATATTTACAGTGACTCAGAGGAGATTAATGTTCTATGTAGGGCAGAGTGACAGACAGGGAAAGCATAGACTTAAGCAGTATGGTTATGTTAAAATTGTTGTTTACTGTTTTAACATAAGTCCTTTGTTCTTTCAAAAGGTGGTCTTCTCTACTTCTCTAGAGCCAGTGTGGTGTAGTGGTTAAGAGCGGTAGTCACATAATCTGGGGAACCGGGTTCGTGTCTCCGCTCCTCCACATGCAGCTGCTGGGTGACCTTGGGCTAGTCACACTTCCTTGAAGTCTCTCAGCCCCACTCACCTCACAGAGTGTTTGTTGTGGGGGAGGAAGGGAAAGGAGAATGTGAGCCGCTTTGAGACTCCTGAAGGGGAGTGAAAGGCGGGATATCAAATCCAAACTCTTCTTCTTCTTCTTCTACTTCTTACCTGCCAAACTGTACTAAATATACCCTATACTCATTTTGTGCAATTAAGCTTTTTTTGTAATATATGAGAGCTATGTAATATATTGGTGTAGTTTGGAGAAAAAGAACGTTTCCTCCCACTGAATTCAAGGACACCTGGATAATTATTTATCTAACAACCTTCAGGTTAAATCTCCTATTTCCATATTGTACAGGGGGAGAAATACGATGGGAGAAAAGCAGACGTCTGGAGCTGTGGAGTCATTTTGTTTGCATTGTTAGTGGTGAGTCATTACCTTCACTATATAGGACAACTACTGTATTTTTGCATTCATGATGGTCTATTGAATCATAATTTCAAAATGCCATGCTAAAAATGTTGCTGGAGGGCTCAGCACCCCTCTGAACATGTACCTACATATCTGTCATAGGCATGTATTAAGGCTGTGCATCTGGTCTGGACAAATCCCAGATTCTGAGGCTGATTTGGAATTTGTCCCAAACGGAGCTGATCTGGAATTTGTCCAGAGTGAATCAATGCAGGCCCAGATCAGTTCAGGGCTTGTTGGCAAAATCAAAAGCTGTCAAAAGCAGTGTGTGTATACTAGCAAAGGAAATGAGAGAGGTATTCTAAAGGAAGTGTCCAGACTATTGTGGAAAGTTGTCACTCGTATGTAATGGAGACAACAAGGTCATACAAATGGAATCAATAACACTTTCATCACATTCCGTTCATTAAATAGTAGATGAGTAGAGCACCCATTTATTAAAGACTCAGAAAGAAACAAAGTGAAACAAAATTTGAAGATAGTTTCCATAATATGTTTGATCACTTTCCAGAGAAAGGGACATGTATTAGAAAGAATTATGTCGGTCCAGTTAGATCATGAAATATAGCTGAAACAATTTGAGAAAAACAATGTCTGTCAAATTTCCCATTATCTAATCAATATTTCACTGAAATCGGGTTGGATATCTGTGTAATAGGAATAAGAATAATTTTATTATTTATATGCCGCCTCTCTGACTGGGGTGTCCCAGCAACTGTGGGCTGTTCCCAACAAGTTATTAAAAATATGTGTTTTCTAAACTTAGCTGTTAGGGAGAAAGACATGCATTATTCTTTTTTTAAAAAAAAATGCATGCTTAACAAGATACACCTGACTTAAATCAGATAATTTCAGACTACTTACTAGCAAATCATATCATCACTAGGTGTAAATTAAGATATATTCTGTAGCACTAGACCTTCCATATGAAACCTTATACAACTACATTCAAATGTCAACATTGTTATAATTCATAAAAATAGTTAGGGAATTAGGAGCTTTTAATGGCTTAATAGTCAGAGGGTGTCCTTAGATTACTATATTGCTATAAACCTTATGCTATCAAAGGCTTTGTTTTGGTATTCAGCATTACACACTTACATGCAAGGCACCTTTGACTCAGTTTGGGGCCTGATTCAGCAATCCTGTGGATAACATGGGAAATTTGATAACCAATTTTCCCTCAATTTGCTTCTGCTATATTTCATAGCATACTGAAGGCAAGGCTAAGAGGTAACCCAGAGAGATTATTTGATGCAGAATATGTCTTTGAGAAAGCCATTACCATATTACCCAGTGGATTTTATATCTTCATTTTAGGCTAGTGGAGAAACTCATATTCATTGCGGTCTCTACTCAGCTTGAACACTATGTGAGCCAGCTATTTGGTTAGCATCAGGAGCTGATGGAATCCTAGCTCTCTGAGCTGACTATTCTGAATAAAGAACTTTGAAAGAAAGCCTTTGTCTTATGTGTGAACATAGGTCATATTCTGGTCAGTCACACTTCCTTCTGGCCTTTTGACATTTTGTAAGGTGGAAAAGTCTCCCATGCTAAACAGCCATCTTTTAGTGTTTGGTGTAAATATGTCCAGAGGAGATTAGAACCGAGGAGCAGGTAAACACATCTGCTGCTAAGAGTTTGCCCTGGAGGATTGCCAGCAGATCAAAGCCTTGAGTTGCAACTACAACTAAACAGCTCAGCTGAAGTTAAGCAAATCTTCGTATCTATGGATAATTTTCTTGAAAACCATTCACACTATGTTCTGTTCCTCACTGACTAATTAAAATTCAAGATATTTATCTATGTTCCACCAAGTTTTATTTTCTATGCTGAAAAGGATAAAGGGATATGCTGCTTTCAGAATTATTCTCTACCCAATCTGTGTTTTGGATCCATTATTTTAGGGCCAACCACATGTGACAGAATTTGGGTTCTGTTGAGTAGCTAGTGGCAGGATTCAACCATTTCTGGCACTACACATTCTTTAGGGAGCTAAGGCCATTCTGACGTGTTCAAGTGCTCTGTTATGACTAAATTAAGTCCAAACAAAGCTGTCTCTTTCTGTTGACATGATCTAGCTTGGCAGAAGTTTACCCTCTCCTACACTTCTCACACTAGGATCCCAGTCTAGAGCAGGGAACCGCTCTCCTCTCATGGACTGCTTATCAGAAAAATACTCTTCAGTTAATAGCCTGCATTGTGACTAACCTCATACGTAGTTGGCCCCGAATGTCTCCTCATTTCTCTCCTCTGTTCTGTCATTGCTTGTGTTCAACACCTATTTACCTTTCTTCCTTCCAGTGGCGGAGCTTCGTGCTCCAGCACTGGGGGGTGGAGAGCAGGCAAGCTAGCACGCGTCTTGGGGGCATGGCGTGCCACCCACAGTGGCCTGGCGCACTGCCTGTAGGGGCGTGGCGCCCAGTGCAGGCAGGGCGAGCAGCGCGATGGCACCCTACCGGGATCGTGCTGTCAGAGGCGGTACGCTCCCCCCAACTCCTTTTCCTCTGCCACTGCTTCCTTCCTCCACTACTTTTTTCTCTTTTTCCTCTGTCGTGCTGTTCCAGGGTGCCCTACCATTCGATGACGATAACTTGCGGCAGCTGCTAGAGAAAGTGAAACGTGGTGTGTTCCATATGCCACATTTCATCCCGCCAGATTGTCAAAATCTCTTGCGGGGGATGATTGAAGTGGATGCCTCGAAACGGCTGACGGTAAGAAGGCATTCACTGTAGATCTCGTGACTTCTGCTTTCCACTCATCACCCCCACTTCTAAAAGTTGTGCGTTTTTATTTAATGTCAGAGCTCTGCAGAAACATAAAATTTCATACTGTGGCCACTGATGCTTGGGATGCTACTGTTGAAATGAGGGTTGGGATGGGATAGGTCTCACAGGGTGGCCATCAAATAGAACATCCTTTTGTTGTACTTTACAAAGGTAAACTGATGGATGTGATAGCAGGAGCTCTAGTGATGGTGCAAGTAAACCAATAATGAGCTGGGTCTCGTGTTGTTGCAGTTTGGGCTCAGCTTGCAAACAGATTGCAGAGTTTGCCATTATATGTTTGCCATTACAAAGCCTCCATTTATGAATTTTGGCACCACTGGTATTTGGACCCAGACTTTGTTGCTTGCATATGTCTAGATTTTCTCTCCTGTGTTTTCTGAGAAGTTTCACCTTGGCCCTTTTTGCAGAGGAACTGTGTCAGTGTTGCTTAGGAACAGTTTGTGTGTATACTATGCTAATATTGTAAGTTTAAATAATTTTGAAAAGCAGGACTTCTAATATAATTTGTGACATTTCTTGCATTTTGGTACCAGCAACATATACGGTATATAGGAGCCAGCAATGATTTAGTAGATAATATTGAGCCCACAGATTCCTTCTGCATGGGAGTATGTATGAAAAAATGTAAATCTGAAACTCCTCTCAGAACTTCATTCTGTTAGAATATTTATAAATCACAACTTGGATCATTGTTTGACTCTTCCACAGAAGACAGCATTCTATTAGGTCAATCTACATTAAATGAAATGATGATTTAATGACGTGAGCCCCACACCCTCCCAGACACACATCTGCTAGAGGTGGAAACAAAACCCTCACCTCATTGCATAGTAATTGCCTATCTTTCAGTTCCACTTATTATCATTCTAGGTTGCATGCAGCTTAGTGAGCAACTCATAATATCCTAGATCCATCACAATCTAGGTGTTGCTGAGTTTCAGAGTTCCCTCTGATTTCCCACCTTATTCCAATACACAGATATTTTGTGTGTATGCTTGTGTTTCAAAGAGCAGTGTGTGTGTGTTTTGCAAAAAGTCTTGCATCCTGTTGTGCATTCATTTACAACCATTAATTTACATAAACTACTGTCAATTTTAAGTGCTCCATTGTCATTATTGATTCTTGGGTCATTACAAAGCCTGCTATCTAACTGAGGGCTTATCCACACTTACCTTTCCTCTGTTCTTTCCAGGCATGGTCTGCTATTTAAAGCATCCTCTTTTTCCTTTTCCTCTGGAGCTATCCCCATGAAAGCCCACTCTTTACAGCTCGATTGGAGCAAATGGCAATCTGCTGAAAACCCAAATTGATGCTTGTTCCAATTTAGCTTTAAAGAACGAGTTTTCCCAAGGAAAGCTTAGGGCGAAAAAGTGTACAAGTGCAGACCTGTGCCTGGAAAGAATGGGGAAAAAGTAAGTGTGGGTAAGCCCTGTAGTAATTCAGAGTATTTGCCTTCCACGGTGACTGATCACAAGCTCTGTGTGACTTGAGAAGTTGTGTATGCTTTTATTTTCATCTCTAATGTGAAGATGAACAATTTTGGGGTCTTCCCAAAAAAGCAGCAGAACTATATTCCTTGTTCCCTCCTCTAATATTAAAACTGGAACTTCCACTGTGGGTTTGCCTATAGAGCTTGTTTTGATAATGCATAATGGGGCCATGTGATATAGCAGGGGTAGCCAGCATTCCACCCTGCAGAAGTAAGTTGGACTCCCAAAACCCTCAATCAGCATGGCCGATAGTATTGGATTTTGGAAGCTGTAATTTGACAAAATCTGGGCTACACTTCCTCTGATATATGGAAATGGGATTTTTAAAGCTTCTTTCCAAAATGGCATTAAACGTAGCAAGCACTAGTTAGAACAGAGAGGAAAACCTCTTGGGGAAGCCTGTTAAATGCCTTTGTCACTTAAACACATTTAAATACCATGTTTTAAATGAAGGTAGAAGGAGTGAGATTAACTCCCACTGTGGATCACCTTCTCTAGCTCTGCAGAGCAAAAAGCCTACAGTCTACTCCTTGTCAAAACCAATTGCCCTCCTGTAACCCTTCCTTGTCACTTTAAAGTAGATGAAAAGTATCAAAGCATTAATTAATTACACCGTCTTTTTAAAAAAATAAAAATAAAAGGCAGTGGACATGTTGGCAGCAGCAAGCAAGAAATGTATGATATCATCATAATATTTCAATGCAATTAAATTGGAATAAGAATAGAGACTGATTTTATAGCACATATTCCATATCCCCAAATAGAAAAGCTGAAAATGGTTTCTGAGTGAGATTTTTAGAAACTAGCACTACGGCTGCATTTTTAAGGCTAGTTTCTGACCAAGTCCTCTTTAGCTCTACAATGTTTAGCTTGAAGTGGCAAGAGCAAAAGAAACACAACAGACTTCCATTTGATATCCTTATATGAAGGGTCAAATTGTCTCAGTCTTGGCTGCAGCCATGACCTTGCAGGCTCTTCTGACTTGGGAAATACTGAAAATGCTCTGCCTTGGAAACAGTCACCTTAGCAATTGTAATGTATCTTCAGAACTGATCCAAGAAGGCATTGGCCTTGCAATGGGCAGAGAAGGCAGTTCCCACCTCAGCAAATGGAGCCCAGAAATGCTGGCTCCCCTCTCCCCATAATCTCTGTGTGTGCCAGCATGAGAGAAAGAAGAGTGTGCCAGTGTCAGGTGTCTCTCTGTGTTAGGTGTGTTAGGTGACTTATGTGTGTTAAAGGAGTGTGATTGTTTGTATATCTGGCCCTGCCCTCCTTAGCTGCCCTTCCTTCTTCCTCACTAGCTCCAATGCATGATAGCTGCAACTGTAGGAAGGCTTCAGAATGAAGCCAACATGGACATGCCTTACCTTTTCATCTGTACCAAGGGCCACCAACATTTTTTGGACTAGGGGACACATTCTGATTTTTGGGAGAGTGCTGTGGGTACCCATTACAAAATGACTGCCATTGGGGGGTGGACATGGCATAACACAAAATTAGAGGGAGCACCGTCATGGTGAAGCTCTTTCCATTATTGGATTTCCTTACAAGAAAAGGCTTTACCTGTTGAATATTTGTCTAGAAACTAAGGCAGAAGTAGGAAAGGTGCATTAAGGAGGAAGGGGAAACAGCAGCTCTTTACAACCCTAGAAATTACTTTTTACCTATGATCCATTTGCACAAACTGTTTAATTGGGCTGGTGGGCTATACTGGTTTCTGAACACACAAAAGAGCTACTTGACTCTTGTGGCTTAGGGCTGCATGGGCCTATCCTACTGATTGGTAAAGTGCTTGGGAGAGGGGAGGGGAGGTAGGCTGAAGTTGTCAAGCCAGAGACTTGGAATGCAGCTGGCTGTTCCATTACTCTAGAGGCGACTACTGTAAGACTGTGGGAAGCCCACACCCCTGGTCCTAGAGAATCCATAAGTGGGTGTTGGAAGCAGAGAGAAAGAATTAGGGTGGGTTTCCCAAGGCTACTAACCAACCTTACAGGATCGGCACTGTAGCTGGGGACCACCCTACCATTATAGATGCCTTACTCTCTCCTAAACATCTAGATTTGTCAAGGTGAGCTAGTTTGGAGCAGCAAACCTAACTTTCCCCTTTACTATGGAAAATAGAGGAAACTTAAGATTTTCTTACCCACTTTCAACTTTTACTGTTCAGAATTCTGTACCTTGTGCTTTTGATTTTGGTAAACCCCTGTCACAGTCACACCAAATAAGTTGCCTCATTAAAACAAAAAAGAAGTCTGTTTGGAGCGTTCCAATATGATTGTTATATAATGTACAGAAGCCCCTGATTCCCCTGCTTCTCTCGGCCTCAAAGCAGTCTTCCCTCAGCCTGTTGTGTTCCTTCACGTAGCCATGCACGTGTTTTGGCTCTCCGGTTCTCATTAGTCTGGAAATGAAGTGGAAAGTAATGAGAGCAGGACAGCTGCCTCAGTTCTTCACAGCCAGTTTTAATGGGCCTCTGATCCCTTGCTTCAGCCAATGGGGTTTCTAAGTCGTTCCAGTTCTCTGCCCTTCTCTAGGTCACACATAGTTTCAGCCCCTATGCACAGTGCACACTTGTGAGCTCAGCAGTTTGATTTGAGGCACATTCACTTGGAATCGTCATCCAGCAAATGGTCTCTCTCTTCTGTTAGCCAGCTGTTAGTTTGAATAGCACTGGATGAGGCAGAGCAAGAATTATGTGTCTATGGCCTTCATGATTAAAAGTCATTTTGCATATCTGTCTGGTTGATTTTGATGCTGCAAGAAAACATCCAGCATGTGACTTCTGCACATGGTCTACAACTCCTGCTGCAGTTCTATTTAGCACAGTTTGTTTAGAATTGAAGACTTTAGCTACAGTATTTCAGTCCTTGGACACTGGGTTCTCATTCGGTCTTCGCCTCTGTGTCTTTAATAAAGCCCCAAATCTCATGCAAGCTCTGGCATATCTTTCCCTTCCTCAGCCTTCAGTGGACAGAGGTAGAAGGGCAAGAAAGATTACACCATAATGCAGAGCAATAGGCCAGAACTATGTCATGCACCCTTGAAGAGAACAGGAACTTGATGTGGGGGATGGAGTCAGGCAAGCTACCAGCCTTCTTGGTGTGACATGTAACGTGATGTCTCCAAATGATGCCAATTTTTGAAAAATTGGTTCCTGTAACCTAGATGATTTGACTGAGAAATGTTTGGTGCTGAGGTTCTAGGCTTGTCACTTAAAAACATTTTCCCCCTTTGTATGCAATCCAGACCAATTTCTGGTAGTAAGCTTTGTACTGCAGCTATTTTCACCTGTAATATGTTGCAGCTTGAAGATGAGGGGCAACTGGCACAGGTGTGTATAAAAAAAATGATTAGTGTAGTCACAGCATCCTGCCATAGGAATTGAGACAGGGACACTGTGCTCTGATGTGGACCAAATTGCAATGCTCAATAGCATGACGTATGTACCTGTTATTTTGAGTTTACTAATTTCTTTTGTTTACTCTTTTCTTGTAGCTAGAACACATTCAGAAGCACATATGGTATATGTAAGTAACTTTTTGTTGATATTTGGAAATACATATTAAAGGGAAGCTAGAGAATTGTACATAGCTTCTGCACCATGTCTGCATTGTGTGCAGCCATGAGCTCAGCAGAAAAAAATAGAGGCCCACCATTGTCCATGCTCACTGATTAGATTAGTACTGTTAGAGATTCCTGTGCACGCTACACTATTTTGGATATACCTGAATACAATCCATCATAAGATCCCTTTTTAAAATCACAGGGGAAATATATGGGTTTCTTTCCAGCATTTATGGGTGCTCAAAACATATCTGAAGCATCCCTAACCTGGATGATTAAGTCCAGTCAAACGTGACTATGTGGTGCTCATCTCGCTTCAGGCCAAGGGAGACAGCATTTGTCCGCAGACGGTTTTCTGAGTCATGTGGCCAGTATGACTAAACTGCTTCTGGCGCAACAGGACACCGTGACGAGTGCCAGAGCACATGGAAACACTGTTTACCTGCAAACAAAAGTCTTTCCCAGTCACACCCAGGCTGCCTATACCTGAAAAATGAGCCTTATTTTTATGACATCAGTATCTGTTAGTGTGAATGTGTGCGCGCCTGCTGTTGCCATGACTGATAGCAGTGGCAACATTCAGGAGATAAAACGGGTCAGCTAGACTGAAATGTTATGACACATCAAGTACAGGAATGACAGCTAACAGCTGAACAAGACATTGCACTTGGGTTCCATTCGTAATATAGATAGTGAATTCTGCTTCATAGAGTACTTATGAATAAGATTTTGTTTTGTATTAAATTAAAAGCTAAAAATAGAAATCCCTTAAAACAGGTTGGTAACTGTGATTCTTGAATGCACATTCCTGGGGATCTTCATTGCTCATAGTAAATGTTTTACCTAGATGCTTGCTCAATCTGTGCTGCTAAAAATCCATGTCTTGCAACTATCCTTCATAGCTTAACCCACAGTTGCATATTTACTTGAAAATGCATTTACTGGAATGAATGGGACTTATTTCCATGTATGAAGTTACTATTCAGTGGATCTGCAGGGTATTCATTGTATTAATATCCTTTTAAATTATGAAGATAAAGGAAGTCTGTTCTTAGGAAGACAGATGGCTTTTCATAGCCTTGTTATTAAAATGCTACCATGTTTTATTTTTTCTCTGTTTCCTTTTCTGCAGAGGGGGTAAGAATGAGCCAGAACCAGAACAACCAATTCCTCGAAAGGTGCAGATTCGCTCTCTCCCTTCCTTGGAGGACATTGATCCTGATGTTTTAGAGAGCATGCACTCGTTAGGTTGCTTTCGTGACAGAAATAAACTCTTACAGGACCTGCTAACAGAAGAGTAAGCATTCAGTGTTTGCTTAACATAGGCTTGATGGGTATATGGGAACAGTCACCAAAAACCATGGAAGGCATGATTTATTTAGCTATTACAGGTTTCTGTTAAAAGACAAACTTTGCTACATGCAGCATTTCTTTTCCCTGCAGCAGCCATGGAAGATCTTCTTTTCTACTCATTTGTTAAATAGGGTCTGTGGCATAATGTTACCCTGGTGCATGGGCCATGTATATTAAGATGAGCCAATAATAATTTTTCAGCAGATTGAGATGTAAAAGAACTTCCTTGTGTTAAATCAGACTTGCCACCCACCCAGTTCAGTGTTATATCTATCTATCTATCTATCTATCTATCTATCTATCTATCTATCTATCATCTATCTATCTATCTATCTATCTATCTATCTATCTATCTATCTATCTCTATCATCTATCATCTATCTATCTCTATCTATCTATCTATCTATCTATCTATCTATCTATCTATCTATCTATCTATCTATCATCTTCTATCTATCATCTATCTATCATCTATCTATCTATCTATCATCTATCTATCATCTATCTATATCAAGAGGAATCTCTTGAGGGTTACTAGGAGCTGATGCAATTCTGGCAGATACTGCTACAACTACTACCAGTAGTAGTAATAATAATACTCAACATCAGTATACCGCTTGGACTACTGTAATGCGCTCTGCATGGGGCTAACTTTGAAGGTGACCCGGAAACTACAACTAATCCAGACTGCGGCAGCTAGACTGGTGACTAGGAGTGGCTGCCGAGACTATATAACACTGGTCCTGAAAGACCTACATGGCTCCTAGTATGTTTCCAAGCACAATTCAAAGTGTTGGTGCTGACCTTTAAAGCCCTAAACGGCCTTGGTCCTGTATACCTGAAGGAGTGTCTCCATCCCCATCGTTCAGCCTGGACACTGAGATCCAGCTCTGAGGGCCTTCTGGCGGTTCCCTCACTATGAGAAGTGAGATTAGAGGGAACCAGGCAGAGGGCCTTCTCCGTAGTGGCGCCTGTCTTGTGGAACACCCTATCAGATGTCAAGGAAATAAACAACTATCTGACTTTTAGAAGGCATCTGAAAGCAGCCCTGTTTAGGGAAGTTTTTAATGTTTGATCTTTTATCATGTTTTCAGTATTCTGTTGGGAGCTGCCCAGAGTGGCTGGGGTATAAATAATAAAGTATTATTATTATTATTATTATTATTATTATTTGTACAAAGTGCTTGTACAAAGTGCTTCATATGCATTATTTAGCTGTAGTACAACAATCCTGTAGGGTAGCTCAGGATAATTATCTCCCATCTTACAGGTGGTGGGAAGTGAAGGGCTGAAGCTGACAAACAGTGATCTGTCTTGATTCATAGCTCAGCCTCTTATTTATTTATTCGGACTATTTTTTACCTTGGCTACTAACCAAAGTTATTGAGACAGCTCCTGATATTTTTTAAAATACAGTAAAATAGACAGGAGTTGCCACCTGCATAATTACAGAAAAGCATATAGAAACTTCCTCTGGCTCAGGAATGGCCGCCAGAGCAACTGAATGTTCAGTCCATCACAAGTCAAGGGTTCCCCACAGCCAGGGACGCTGCTGCCTCTCATAGCTTCTGGCTCTGGTGGCATGATTGCTCTACCATGATTCCTCTACCCCATGATTGCTCTACCAGTGGCCTGATGCAATCCTTTTAAAGCTGTACCACTTCAGATACAGAGGGGAGGGTTATATGCTTGAATACTCCTCCATGTAAAAACCAAACCAAAATGTGTCCCTGCACATGGAAATGTGTCTTCCTTATTTGCTTCTTTTCCACATGAAGAGAGTGTTTTACATGGAGCAAAACATTTATTTATTTATAAATGTATTCATATCCCTCATATTCTGTCCCCCAAAAGATTCAGTTACTAAGTTCCACCTCCATTGTCGAGGGCAGTATAAATTTCAGCCTCGGGGAATCACAAGTCAGTGGAGTGCTGTTGTGGAGTGGAGTGCTGTTGCGCACTGGTTCTGCACATGGACTGCACATGGACATCTGGTTGGTCACTGTCAGAACAGGTTGCTGGGCTAGATGGGCCTTTGGTCTGATCCAGCAGGGCTCTTTTAATATTCTTATGACCTGAGAGCATCGTATTAAAACTGTCAACCATAAAAACAATTCAGAAGGTAACAGTTCTGTTTCGAGGAGTTGCTATTCATGCAGGTAAGTCCATTCAATAATGTCTGCACCAGCTCTTTCTTCCATCATTTAAGATATCATAAATGAAGTTAATATTCTGCAGAAAGCTGGAAAATTTTATTGGATGATGATGATGATGTATTGTTGTTTTTCCAGAGAAAACCAAGAGAAAATGATTTATTTTCTTCTCCTTGATCGGAAAGAGAGATATCCTAGTCATGAGGATGAGGACCTTCCTCCTAGAAATGAAATAGGTATACCTGGAAACAAATCTGTGTCTCTAGAGTGGGTCCCTCTTTTGGTGTTGCTCTCACTGTAGGGACTGGCCACATCTTATCAAGTGTTATAGCATATTACATAATATTCAGTCTATTTGAGAAGCTCCTTGCACTTTCAGAAAGTCTCATATAGATACAGACCTACCTGCACCTGAAAGGCTTTAAAATTAACTTCAGTAGAGGTGACCTCATCTCAGTTTATGCATCTCCTTGCATGGCTAGAGTTTCCCCTACCACTGAAATAAAAGCTGGTGTGGGTGGGAGCTCCATGTGTGCATCAGACTGAACTTGGAGCTTCATACTGAAGCCACAGTCAGCAGTCCTTGATCACTTCACTTGAAACATGTTCTTAGCTATGTATGCACATAAAGCAGAAAGGAAGCATTTCCAGTGAATCCAGTGAGTTTAAATAATGTGGATGGAGCATACTTGATCTCTTACTATATCTCACATAATGCTGATAGAAAAATATGGGAGAGTCTTTTCTGATGTGCTCTTTTTGACTTCTTAAGGTATACCCCCTAGACAATGAATTATACATATAGGGGAGTTTCTTAAAGTATGCTCCATAGACAACAAATTGATTTGGCTAAATGCTTTGGCACAAAAGATCATTCTGCTACTTATTATTTAAGTGGTTGAATTTTGACTTCCTGCACAGACAAGTGCAATTTTATGCCTCAGTTGTGCATCTGAGGTAGGCTTTCCTCCTTCTCTTTGCATGCCACAGATGTATCATAACATTCGGTTCATGCACTAATGCAAACTATTGTCTGGATTTTTCTGTGCAGGAATAAAAATGTCTTCCCTGAATGTGTTAACATTATCTCTGAGCTGCATATATCTGTGTGATGTGTCATCATATTTTAGAATTCATGTGCATTATTATTCAAGTGTTAGTTGTGCTTCCTTTCCCAAGGGAAGCATGGTGGATAAGTTTAGCTCATTGCTCCTAGCAATATCTCTGGGAATGCAGAGCAAGGTTTAATTGAGAGCAATCATGCTTCTGATGAATATCTCATCATTAGCCATTAACTGTGGGCTCAAACAAAGAGATGAGAGGAAAGGATCAGGGAAGTAGTGATGGTGTAATAATAGTTGCTTGGAGATGTTACTTACTTCAAAGATGCATGCCATGCAGAATAAGTGTTCATCTGTCTAGGTGCACATGGGCAAGTTTGAGAAACCTTAGAGCAATAGTTCAGGCTTTGGAATTCTAGCTGATGCTAAATGAATGATTCAACTCTGGTAGTCTGTTCTTCTTTTCTTTTCTTAACTTTCCTCTTTTTAACCCTGTGCATGTGTGTGGTTCCCTTCTCTCAGAAGTATGTTTTCTTCCTCTCTATTGAACCAAAATTTGTCCTGCAGTGTAGTCTGACATTATTCCACAGTTGCACAAAGCACACAGATATCTCTCTATACAGGCCACTGCAGATTTATGAGAATAGAAAGCAGCATTTCTTCTTTTTAAAACTTTGCTCTAGCAACCCTACTGTCAAGAACAAACTCATCAGCACACATGCAAGAATGCTTATTTGTTTCCATTCTGCCTGGCTGTAACATTGTTTTGGTTCCTTGGGGAAGAGGGATGATGATATGAATGGTCACATAAATCAAGACGTGAGGGTATAAAATATGGTATAGTTGAAAACCCCTGTTTTGTCAGAGGGCAGTAGTTTCTTCAGTGCAAAACAAGAGTTTTTAACACATGCAACATATTGAAAAGGCAAGTTGTTGGAGAACTGGGGCAGAACACTGTTGGACCATTCCTGAGTGTTGCATAGGCTAAAAGTGGCAGATTCCTATACAGTATCCTACAGTAAATGTCAGACTCCATGTTTGCTATTTTTTTATTACAAGACCCATTGGCAGTAAATGTTAGTTTAATACTGCAAGCTTAGGCTCGATCTTGCTTGCCCTTCTAAGATGCCTTCATTTAACTTTTAAGTAGCTGCTTACAGGCAAATATAAAACCTTCTTACCTAAAATGTCTCTACATCTGGAATGTTGTAGTCTCCATTTCAGTGACTGCTGCTATTTGTCTGGAATATTGTAATCTCCATTTCAGTGACTGCTGCTATTTGTCTGGAATATTGTAATCTCCATTTCAGTGACTGCCACATTGGCCTGGTTAGCACGTAAAGCTAAACCAGAGATAAAAATTAACTATGGCTTAATGCAAGTGAGCAGCAAGCTTGCTTTGTTCATCTCCCACTTCTGCTGTGCTACTGGGAAGCAAGCCAGGGTCTGGCTTACTATGATGCCTGAACCAGGACTCATTGCTTCCTCCAAACAAGCTACAGTCAATAAGCCAAGAGCAAACCATGGTTTCTGAGCATGGTTTGTTTGGAGAGAAATAAATCACAATCCTGGGTTCAGACTTAAACAGACTCTGGTTTGTTCCCAGCAGCAAGGCAAGAGCAGTGTGGAGGAGTGAAGTGAGCATTCCTATCATTCCAGCTTAACCACCTTAAACTGTAATTTATTTTAACGGTGTTCTAACCTTATGTGCAAATGGGAGAAGTTTGTTTTTCATTTCATCCTCCAGATAATCACAGCTCTGTTTTTACTTGTTTACTTACATTTGTTGAAGATCATTTTTGAAAAGCTGTTGAGAGATACTCATGGTTTACATTCTGAATGGAAACTCATAGTTGAGAGATATTCATGGAGCGAAGAGGGTTTTTTTCATATGTGATATTGTACAGAGGAGTCTTAATGTTTCAGTTTTCCACTGGGGCCCCCTATTTTTGCAGTTTAGAAAATATGGTGTGGGTATTTCCTGGGAAGCAAAGTATTTTGAGCCGGGGACATCTGAGGTGTCTTCAGCCATGCTGACTGCATTATCTCTGCATAAAGACCCCCCCAGAAAGCGTGTGGACTCTCCAATGCTGAACAGACATGGGAAGCGGAGGCCAGAAAGGAAGTCAATGGAGGTCCTGAGTGTGACAGATGGAGGATCCCCGGTTCCAGCTCGCAGAGCGATTGAAATGGCACAGCATGGACAGAGGTAGGTGGTCCCCAAAGCCAAAAGTCAGGAAGTCTGTGCCATCAGAGTTTCAGAAGCCATCTCAGCTGGCACCATTATGTTTATCCAGGTGAAGGTGCATCAGTCTTGGTTTTCTCACCGTAGCCTGTGCAGAAATCTGCAAGGAAGATTACTTAATTACTTAATTACTCTAGTTACTGTTGCTTTTTAAAAAAATTATATGTATACTTTTTTACTCCTTTGCATCCAGCATTTCAGAGCAGTGCGGGGGTGGGGGTGGGAATAATTACCAATAGAAGCTTGCATAGGCTAAAGATAAACATCTTAGCTAAATAAAAAGTGTCACCATAGCCTCTGGTCTCATCCAAAAATGTGTGCATGTTCCTTACGTGAAAATCAATTATTTCCGATCTCTGTCTGAAGAAACATGGCAGCCATGGTGTTGCAGTGAGTAGCAGACAGCCATAAATAAATAAATAAATAAATAAATAAATAAATAAATAAAGGAGTTCGCAGAAGGCACAAGCTCAGTGAACTTCTTTGGGGTCTTCTGGTTATATTTTGAATGGGACTAAAAGTCTAAAGGTTGAAGAGATGAAAGGAAACCCCCATGTGTGTTAAAACTATATAGAAATGTACTAAAGAACTCTGTGCATCTAGCTTAATTTAATTTTTTCCAACACAGACCTGTGCCTCAGTTGTTAGCAGTTATCCTCCCCAACTTTAGCTGATGTCCAGTCACCATGTAGAAAACACAAGAGGGCCTGTAGTCCAGTGCAGTTAAACCTCTAGTGTGTGCAAAGAGCAATTTGCCAAGACTAACCAAATTTGATTGCTGGAGGTACATAGCTGTGCACTGTACAGTTTTTGGTCTGAGATATGCAGCAACAGGATGCCTGAAAAGTAAGTAGTGAAATGGTAATTTGGTAAATGTATCCTGATGTAGTGGTTGAGGCCAATTTGATCAGAGATGACAGGCTAAGAAACAAGTGTAAGCATGGTGAGGCTAAACTGCTACAATAATGAGCTATCACCATTGATTACATAGGCTCCCTTGTCTCAACTCTAAAAGTCCATTTTGGGTGCTGAGAATTTTGCTTACCTAACAATGAAGCTCTTCAGGAACAGAATGATGGAGACAGCTTGTGATAATATCAGAAACTCACCTGCAGACAGTTACCATGCTGTTTTGCATTCCAGTTGTTTACATCAGGCACTTGTCTGGGTAGAATTTGCTAGGACTAGCCAACTGAGAAAGAAAACCCAAATTAGGAAGAATGCCATTTCCTGATTCTAAGATTTTGCCTTAATCCTGATATATCAAAGTAGCTTGCACAATTCCTGCTATCTCTCACCTTGGTATGGCAGTTGCATAGCAGATTCTCAGGAAAGTGCAAATATTACACAGCTTTGTCTCTCACCAAATGAGAGTGTGTGCTTTTATTTATTTGAATGTTGGCAGGGGATGGGGAGCATGAACACTGCTTTAGTAGAAACTGATAAACTTACAGAAGTCCAGAGAATTTTTTCTGAAGTGATGCTTTTTGCTGTGTTGTGCCACACAGCAAAGGATGTGTCCATATTTTTGTGAGTCAGAATGCATGCCAAACACAACATCGGCGCTTTTGCTCATATAGTTGATTGCTAGGCCATAGCTGCTAAAGGAAGGTACCAATGTGTGATTGTGAACAGGGAAATGGAACAGACATAGAATGAATTATTATTTTTTGACTGTACTTTGGTAAATCAGATGAGCCACCTCATCTTCAGATTGCAAACGCATACAGCATAGACTACTGGCAGTGTACTTATTCAGAACATGGACTGTTCATTAACAACAAATGTGTTTGGAGATGGTGACCATCTGACAGGAAGACTGTCAGTACCATCAGTAATAAAACCCAAGTACATCCAACCAAGAGGCAAACTTTGTAAGGCTTTCAGCATAGTATTATGCTCCAAGTAGCATTTGAAAGGTAATTTTTGTTAGAGTTCCATCTGCCCTTAAGAACAACATTCTCAAGGTGTTTGTTCACTATAGACATAAGTGTCCAGCACTAATTTCCTTTCCTAAGACAATTTGGAAATTGTGGTTCTAACAGGATTTATAGCAGATAATTCTCAGCATCCTTACCTAGGAGCCTTTGATGTGTCAATACACTGCAGGTGGTGGTACAAAACCCAAGGTTTGTGGAACAAAACCACACAAAATCTTGGCATAGGTTTTGGGGGGAAATAAGAGTTGGGGTTCATAGTTAATGCAGCTGAAAGGACAAATATTAATGGTCTTTGGAAAGAACCTCTATCCTTTCTTTGACATATTTGTGAAGAATATTTAATATGCGAAACCTGCCAAGGGGTGGGATGAGGGAGCTATGTACCAGCATAACTCTACCTTCAGTTGCTTTCTGTCTGTCTGTGCTTGGAATGTTTTGTTGCCATACATTGTCTTCCTGGCTGCCTGAGACTCAAAAGTGCACAGATATCTCTGTTGTGCTGGTTTGACTGGCCTATTGTAATCCTTCTAGTTGCCAACCCTAATGTACTGTAAGGAAAAAGTGTTACTTAGCTTCTTCATTGCTTTACATTTTTTTCCAGTGTATCTGACTCTTATATATTCCTTGCCTCTTCCCTCCCTGTTCACTATTGCTGAGGGAAGAGATAAAATGCAGTGTTGAATATCCCAAAACCTACTTGGTTTTCAATACTTCTCTACTGAAAATCCTGCTTCCTCCATTTGCTGTTTTGGTTACTGTAAACATCATTTCCTTTTATTCTTTGTATTCTGGGGACTTTAGTACATTGTTCTTCATCATATTTAAACTCAGCCTTTCATCTCCCCCAAGATACATCAATGCCATAGCAGCTGCCACGTTCATGGTGCATTTTCCTGCAACAGGTTCTTTTTTTTTCTCCCTCCAAAGATGGGTGTCATAGGCTTTTAGGTTTCTCTTAAAGCAAACAGAATGAAATACAGGGAGCAGATTAAGAACTGGAAGGGGAGCTGAGAGTGTTGGTTCCATCAACAAACTGGTGTCCTTTTTCTTGTGGGTACTTTACACTGATTATCTGGAATGACAACTTTCATTTGGGTCTGGTATAGTCCAGATCAACTGTCCATAGGCCAGATCTGTCTTTTAGGCCTTTGTTTGCAGCTGAGGCCATGGGGGGAGGGGGAGCGGGACTTGTGGGAACGAGGTATGTATAGCAGAGGCCATTTTGAACCACTTAACTGAATCTGCATTCTTCAGACCATGTTTAATATTGGTGGCTTCAGCTGAATTCTGACATGTCTCACAAATCTCTGTGAGGAATATGATTCTACTTTGGGTCAGTTACAGATAGGTAGCCGTGTTGGTCTGTCATAGTCAAAACAAAAAAAATTCCTTCCAGTAGCACCTTAAAGACCAACTAAGTTAGTTCTTGGTATGAGCTTTCGTGTGCAAAGCTCATACCAAGAACTAACTTAGTTGGTCTTTAAGGTGCTACTGGAAGGAATTATTTTTGTTTTTACTTTGGGTCAGCATTTCCTCATCGGCTAACTTGGGTTTGGGGAAGGCATGTGCAAGAAGTTTTAGAGACATGGTTTGTATAAAATGAATCTTGCCTCATGCCACCATGACCAACTTGAGAGTTGTGGTTTGAGCTTGCATCATCAAATTCAGTATCAAAATCTCCCCACTTGCTTCATTGGTGTAGTATAAGCCAAATCTAAGTTGAGTACACCCATAAATTTGGTACCTTTCCGGGGCAAGACACCCAATTGGTAAAGGAACACAGTTCTGATCCCTGTTCCAGAGCATTTCTTCAAAATGGGTGGGGTAACTTTGGGTGGGTGGGTCTCAGGGACTGCGTCAGGCAAATCTCATATGAATGTCCACATTAGTAACTCTGTTTTCTCACTTTGTTCCTGCCATAGTAAAACAATGTTCAGTAAAAGCCTGGATATCTGTGACGCCAATCCCAAATTCAACAAAGAAGAAAGGTATAAACACCAACAATCTGTTCCTCTCCTTTACCTCACTGCTATTCCTTAAAGATGCAGTACTTACCTTCTTCACTGGGGAAAATTTTGCTTGCACTTGAGAGAAAGAGACCCAGTTTTGGGTGGACCAATAGCTAGTTTTCTCCACATCAGCACACTATTCCAGCCTTCCCCAGGCTGGCACCTTCCAGATGCTGGACTATCCCTGACTACTGACCATGCTGACAAGGGATGATGGGAGTTGTAGTCCAATAATATCTGGAGGGCACTGGGTTGGGGTTGCACTAGTGTGTTCTGTGACCATGAGTCAGTAACTAATTTACAGGAGAGCTACAGTGAGGAAGGAACAGGTGGTGACAAGCCAGGGTTCCTCCATCTCCCAAAGTCCCTGGGATGAAGCCACCTCTTCCTCCATATACCTTTCTTGCCTCTATGCTGGCAAATGGAGGAAGGCAATGGTACTCCTGGGGAAGCCAAATTTGGTATTGGTAAACCATTTAACCAGCAGTAGAAGGGCCCCCGATCCTTAAGCAAACTACATAAAATATGTTAGCTATTATTATTAATAATAATAATCTTGAACTTTGAAGATTAGGCTGACTTTCCTTGCCCTCCTCAGCCATGACAGTTCAGTTGCCAAAAGGTGCTGCACTCTGCCATAAGAGATAGGAGCAAGATTGTTAATGGGAAAGCGGACTTAATAATTGTGCAGTGCTGCCTTTGGCATCTGAAGGGGGTTGTTATCCAAAACATCTGGAGGGCACCAGGTTGGCTAAGACTGGTGTAGCAGATGGAGTTTCCAAAGGTGCAGCTTTTCTCATCTCTGCATGACAAAACGCACCAGCTGAAACTCTGTGTTGGTGTTGTTTTTGTGCAGCTGTTGAATGCATTGTTGCTACTTTTGAGTTGTTTCATTTTTAAAACCTTTAACAATGATAAAAATGAGGCATAAAAGTAATAACACTGTGTAATATTTCCTGTCTTGTTAACATTGACAAAGGCAGCACCCAGTTCATTCACTTGAAAAATAGAATCTACTCTTTTCTAACCATCTGGAAAATTATTCATTGCTCTAGAACATTAACTAGGTTTTGAACCATTTAAGTCCTTTCCTTTCGAACATAGACAGCAGATAGTGTCCAAATCCCACTGAGATAGATGAGAGTTTTCTAGTGGTGGATTGTACCCCTAGTTTATCACCTAGGAACCTTTTGCGACTACACTCATATAATCTGTAAGGAAGCATGGCATATACTTAAGTATGTGGAGTCTCACTGTAGTTACACACGGGCAAAGAAAAATATTCTGCATGTACTCAAAGGTACATTGGTCTACACCCAACCTGCATACTGTGGGAAAGAAGTCCTAGCCACTGCATTATGAATAACACTTGAGGTTTTCAAATTGCTCCATATACATTGTCTTGTAATCATTACAGTTGCCCTATTCGGTAACTCACTATATCCATTTTTGTAGTTTGGGAGCTAAGAGCAGAAGAGAGTTATTATTTATATATACAATTATATCCCACCTTTCCTCATACGTGGTTCTTCCCTATTTAATCCTCATAATACACTATGAGGTAAATTAGATTGAGAGACTGGCTTCCCAGTTTAGTGAAAATTTAAACCCAAGGCTTCCAGGTTCTAGTCCAACACTCTACCCACCCCACCCCCACTGGCTCTGATCTGACTAGTGAGTACATTGCAGGGGCAAGATTTGAACTGGTTGCTTCCTAGTGTTATCCACACTTTTGTTTATCCACTGTTATCCCACTGCTTTTCCCCTGGGGAAAACCACTCTTTAGCACTGAATAAGAGCAAATAGCTATTGGGTTTTCCATGTATTGTTGTTTGTTCTGATTTAGAGCTAAAGAGCGGGGTTTTCCTGGGAAAGAAGTGGAAACTGCTTGGACCTGTGCTTTCTAAGCATGGGACAAGTGGAATTGTGGGTGAGTCCTCAGTTGCTTAGCCACTGCACTGCACTTGAGCTGGTATTCATAATATTGAAAATGGGCTCTTGGACTGAGCTTTTGCAAACCTTGGCTCAAATTAAGCCTAGAAACTGCTTTTGTAGGCCAAGAAAGTCCACTAAATAAACTTTTTAAAGGACCTGCAGGTTTCTCATTTAGAAGCTGCAGATAGAGGGAACTCTGCCTGTCAGCAGATGGATGGT